>NC_134050.1:13362918-13962918 GCF_965140245.1 Athene noctua | reverse complement strand
AATACGCTTCAACTAGAAATGGCCAATGCATTAAGTTTATAAAAAATTCTTTGACTTCACTGTCAATATACATAGAACATTTCAAATGGCTTGGTTGCTGATCTGCTTATCAGTAAGTCTTTTAAATGAAAACTAAGACAGTTTTTGTTTAAACCCTGCAACTCCAGCATTTGAAGGGCAGATCTATTTCCTTTTTCCATTTAATTATCTGCTTCTATTACATTAAGAACACAAATCAATATTCATTTTTATAACTAATTTAACACTTAGATAGTATCTTTAACTATAGAATGATAAAGAAGGACTTTCTAGCCTAGGAGGAAAGGACTGAGCCACCTAGGAGTAAAAATCTTGTCTGGAAAATATACACACACTCAAAAAAGTCACTGGCAGCATTGTCTTCTTAAGCCTCTGTAGGAAGACTGACATGTTAAAAAGCACCTCTAAGCTACAGGGACTCTTCCACAGATAAAATCTGCCGCTCCACATGACAGTCACTACCCTGGTACTGTCCTCCTTCCCCATGATGCACTTAACTTGGGATTCATTTGTGGTAAAGGCCATTCCTACCCACTAGTAATAATAACTATGATGTTCAGTATAAAAACATGGTTATATCATGAGCTAAAAATGGAATTATAAACTACATATGTAACCATTTTAGGAACATATGCTAATTAGAATAATTGGCTCCCTCCACAACAAGAGACAGTGAAGACCTATAACAGCCTTTCAAGCATGTCAGCAGAATAATGGGCAAATTAATGTGGCTGACATAATTGATTTGGACTATCAAAGTTTTGCAAAGCTACAGAGAAGCTATAAAGACTCCAAATAGTCACAGGATAAAGTTCTTTCATGGACCAGAAATGGCCTGAGAGGAAGCAAACAGAAAGTACCCAAAATACTAAACAGAAAAAGAGAAGTGTTCCTTATGGCCTGCAGCAGGGCTGTATAGGAAGAGAGCAGATTGTGCAACAAAGACATGTCAGTGGGACCCACCAGGATGGGGACAGTCAGGGTCCACCGCCTGTTCCATCGGCCCTGGGAGAGGAGGAGGAGGTTCATGCCCAGCACCCTAGGCCACAGCTGCTGCGAGGGGACGGGAGCTGGTGAGAGGCAGCGAAGCAGCTCAGAGCTACACCCCTCCTGCTATGGCAGCGCTGGCACCTCGGGAGAGACGGAGGCTGGGCAGTAGGAAGCAGCCTCCGTACGCCTCTCTCCCGGGCCACAGGGCAAGGCTGAGGCTCCAGCCTGGAGGAGCAGAAGTTCTCAATCCCCCTTCGCTCACTGTGGAGGGGCAGGGGCACAGCCTCCCTGCATGGCACCCGCCGGCCCTAGAGCAACCTTCCCCAAAGCAACCCACCAGCCCCTAGCCCCGGGGACACCCAACCCTTCTGACCGACTGATGGAGGGGTCTCGGAGATCACCAGCAACGCTTGACTAGTGCTGAAGGAGACAAAACACCATGTTAAGAAAAACAAGGTAACGCACTGAAAACACTAATCTGACGTCCTCTCCACCTTCCTGTGCTCTAATGTGAGCTGTGGCTTCTCAGGGAAATACCTGGGGGGTCTGGCAGGCAGCTCACAAGAAACGCTGCTTACTGCATCCAGCACGTCAGAATTACACAAATTGTTTAGTGTTTAAAGCCTTCATTGCTTCCTCTCCTTTGCTTCATCCAGAGGCAACTTCCTTTCTGTAGCATAGCTGCTGGCATCTCAAGTGCTTATATTTGCTGGCAGTCTTGGGAGCAGTTACTCGAGACAACCTTGGTAGGGGTTACTCAAGACTGCTGTACCTACGTCTACCATACATGACTGACACATGCAGACAACTGCACTCCTTGCCATGTAGTCTCCTCAGAGAAGACTGTCTTGCAAAGAGCAACTGGAAAATCAAACGGATTTCTCGCATATATGACAGACATTGTAGCTCATGGACACTGAATAGATTAATACAGTGTCAAATTGCCTCGTGTGCTAATGTGACAAGATTAGGAAAAGCCATCGAAAACAAGAAGAAACGTGACACAACACCAGAAGTAAATAGAAAAGCCAAACCAGCAGAGTGTAATCATCTTTTGTGGACAGCCAATGAGTATAATGAGGTACAAAGTGGAATCTGTGAGTATCTTCTCACACAGTAGGGGCAGGGGAAAGGTCTGCCCAGAGGAACAGATTCAGACTTTTAAAGGCAACGTATGCTTTTTGGAGGTGACACTATAAATTAGCTGGGATCATACCTCAGCCCCAGCCAAAAGAGTAATTAGCTCAAACAGGAATTGTGATAAAGTCAAGAATAGAAAGAAAAGAGAAATGTTGCAATAATTCTTATGACTTCGACAATGGATCGGAAATCTCCTAGAAAAAGTATTGCAATGTTTGACATAATTAAGAAATAGGAATTATTTACTTTCTGGGGAAAAAAAAAAAAAAAAAAAAAAAGAGGGTAATATAATCCTTGAACATTTTCTGCAGAAGAAAACAGCTTTAAAAGGCATAAGGAGAATCCAAAGTAGAGGACAATTCTGTGCAGAACAGGGGAAGTACATGATGACTTTCAGAACAGTAAAGAGGCAACAAATGCATGCACCATGTGGACCCCTTCCAGCTGCCAGGGCAGGGTTCAGCTGATTGTCAGAAACAGCGAGCACGACCAGCTTGGAAGGAAGTTGCCAGAGCTCAACATGGGTGAAATCAGGCTTGAAATTCCCAGTTCATCTCTAACAGGTATTCTTCTGTTCAGAAATAGTTCATTCTAGAAAAATACACAGACCCAAATTGTCCAGCATGTTTTAAACTCTTCACACTGTAGAGATGTTCAATCTGCTAATTAGACATGACAATGCTGGATTAGATAACCAATACCAGAATTTACTACTGCCTGCTATAAGTTGCTTTTGGCAGTGTTCAGTGTCAGAAGCAATAGCATTAGCTCTGCGCTTTTCTCACACTGCAGATGATGGAAGCTTTCAGGAAGATGAATTAAATTCCACTAACAGAAGGAGAAAAAAGGGATCTAAATATCTGGACAGAGCCACAGCAGAAGTCCACTTGAGTTATTTCAAAATGATGCTCTACCAATGCATGCAGCGATGTTCTGGTGCATGATCCTGAACCAAAAACTCAGTCAGATCTAGGAGCAGACCATCTGCCCTTTGGCAAAAAGCACACAGCTGAACCGCTGGCACGTCTCTGTTTTGGCAGCTGTAAAGGTCCATGGGTTGTTGGTACTAGCTCCTCTGCTACTCATCACCTGGATCGCACAGCAGCTGGTTCACACCTGCCCAATACCCTGTGGGGTACCACAGCCCTGCACAGTGGCCCTGGGGGCCAGTTGCAGCCTGAGGAGCCCACATCTCCCTCCTGCATGTCCCCATCCCCACAGCTCGCTCCCGGAGGCGAGCAGGGGAGTTTGCCTCATGACACCAACCTGGGTGAGCTTCCCTGCTCACCCACCCCATGTCCAGCTGGGACCTGCACCCACCAGCAAGACAGAATCAGAAGCAGGGGAGTGAATACCTCATCTGAGAGGGCTCCCCATGTGCCCTCACTGTGCTTGTTCACTGGCCACAAGATGGTGCTTTTTTACTTCCCATCAGCTCAGAGCAGAGGACTGGGCAAAATTCATAACCTTTCTTGGGCCCACATGGTACTTGTGTCCATATGAGTACTGGAAAACCAAACCACTAGAAAAGAATCTGAAAAATTAAAACCCCAAACTCTATAATGACGTGAAGACAGTCATAAATTATCCTCAGATATTTCTTTCTCAGAAATTCCTTCCCCCTTTGCCTTTACTTGCAAAGTACACTCCCAAAGCCTTCGTTTGCACACAGCTTAAAAAACCCAACCTATTTGTTAAAGAAAACACACACTGACAAGCATCTAAAAACATCAGAACCAGACTATAAGCATCATGATACTGCCTCATAAACAGGAATACAAACACTTGCGCATGACTGATCTATACTGTCTTGGCTGACTGAATACTAAGTAACTTTAGTTTGATGCCACTCACACATACTGCACCAACATTCTATTTTCTGCCAGCTTTCAGCATGCTTAGAATGGCAATGTAATTAAAATGGAAAGGTAAGGACATTAGAAACCATACTTTCCCTTATTAAACGCTAATTCCAAAATAGATTTCCTCCTGGGGTAGAAGTTTGGGGTTTATTTAAGTGCCGACAAGTTCAGGTAATACTATCAAGAACAGCACTTTTAAAAAACAGAAGCAAATTCTTCCACTTGTTCACAAAGTCAGTCAAAGCAATTGACAAGCTTCTAGTTGCTCTGCAATTCCTTCTACCACATTCACTGCCTTACAGTTAAAAAAATTAAAATACTGGTGTTTGGAACTCTGGTTTTGTCTTGTTTTAATAATAATCTGCTTTTCCTAAAGCTCTGAGCAACTGAGTTTTGTGGTGAAGGGTTTCTATCTCTCCACATCACAGAAAAGGATGTAAGGGTTAACCCTCACATGTAATCTTTTTTCCTATTCACCCTTGCTTTCACAGTGCTATGGTCCTCTGTCCTTTACAGGCATATTTATTTGGTGAGTGTATTAAGTATATATGAGTGTACTATCTGTGCAGATAGATATCTTAATGAGAAAAAAGACAGAAGATACAACAGGAATAGATCTTGAGATATGAAGGTAATTATCTCTTCCTAGGGAAAAAAACCAAACAAAAAAAAACCAAACAAAAAATGCATATCAAAAGTTTAATCCAGCCTTCCTCCAAGCACGACAATGTAAAAACCAGCACCAAGATTACTAGAATCTGTTTTGCGTTTGGTTTGTGATTTAGTGTAGAATATTAGTCTGAGGAAATCCCTTTGACTGACAGAAAAAATACATAACTTTGTTAAACTGAGAAGGACTAACAGTCTTCAGAAGAGATGGACACTATGGCTCTTATACAATTACATGAAGCAGCCTCAAGTATCTCTCAACAGAAAATGGCTGTAAATGGAAAAAATAAATGGCCTGAGCATTTAGACTTTAAAGCCAGAAGGAGCCCATGAAAATTGCCTGGATTCTTATTGAATATGAATCATTAAATTACAGGCATTCATCCCAGTAACTGTGCTTAGGCATTTTATCCTGGAGACAAGCTACTGGGTGCTGTAGCAGGGAACAAAAGAGACTACCTGTCACCTGTGCCCAGAGGCTCTGCAGTGGCAGGGAGAAGTGTTACTGAGGTAGCCAGGTGATCTCAGCATATAACCCCCACTCTGTGCAAAGCAAAATGGGGAAAAACACCTGAAACCTGGAAAAGACTGCTTCCAGGCTCCAAAACTGGCAGTTGGGTCTAACCTAGATCCTCGTACGACCAGAGGGCAGTGGCTCATCACGCAGGTATCGCACACCCAGCTGTGGCCAATCTCTGACACTTCAGAGGGAAATGGAAAAAAACACTAGACTATCTCTGGGCAACAGATTTGCGAGCCAGGTCTGAACATCCCTCCTTTGACTGTTTAGGCACTGAAACCTTTCCCTCTGAACTGGTTTATATCTTCTACAAGGTCTGCTTTGTATACTGACTTACCAAGGCTGAAAAGTTCCCCAAGGAGTAAAACCATAGCCACGAATGAGCATGGTATAGAAGCGTCTTCACTGGGCGGCCTTACTGGCTATGTCTACATCTGGTTGACCAAGCTTCTCTTTCTGCTATTACACCTGCAGCAGAGACAGACAGAGATAGCATCAGAGCCTTAACCTCTACTTTGCACGATGAGGTTATCTTCATCTGAACCCTGAAGCAGATTTTAGGAGTCCAGCTGTGGAGCACAAAGCAAATCTAAACAAGTATCTGACTCAGCTATTAAACTGAAACAGCAGCAGCTCTGAGGAGGAAGTTGGCAGCACCACTTAGAAGTCCATGGATTGCTTCCAGCTACCCTCTTCTCCACTCACTCTAATTATTTATCCCTGATCCCTAAATAGACTGTTTCAGGGCTGCTTAAAAGAAATGAGATTTCCATAGCTCCTCTTTCTCTCCCTAATTCACTTTTTCAACATTATAGAAAAAAAAAAAAATTACAAAGCATGTTAGGCCATTTCATCTGAACTACATCCCATATAAAAACATTTAGTCTTAACCCACACATGAAGTTGGTCTCTATGGTTTTATTAAATGTAAGCACGGCTTCTTATCTTTCTAGCAGAGGCCTCAAAGTAGTGTCTTTTCAAGCTACTGCTTTATGAACATACACAGAAGGCAGCTATTCTTTCTGTTCTGAACTTTTGACTCAAATCCTAGCATTTATAGTTAATAAGGCTATAGCAGATCAATGGGCCGAGGTGTAGTGATGTTGCATTAGTGCCAAATGTGTTCAAATGAAGAATCAGTTTCTCAATCCAAGTGTATCTAAAATACTTTTTTTAATTTTGCGTAAATTCACAGGTCATACAATACTGAAGTGGTTTTGGTTTTTGGTTCTTTTTTTAAACATACTGTACAATCAGGTTAGTTAAGTGTTTTACATCAAGGCACAGCACACCATATAATACACATATGCCTTGCCAGGCAGCAGTTTAGTATAATCCCCGAGTTTTGGCAGTAGTGCCAGAATAAGTAGCATGGATCACATATAAGCTGGAAGATAAATAAATAGATGCTGTCACATTTTATTTGAAATAGAGTTGCATATAAAAAGAATATACAATAATTTAACTTTAATAACTAGATTCTCTTGTACTATACATAACACAAATGTTTTCATTTGTATTAAAACATTTTCAATATTAGGATGCAAAATTAATCTTCTTTTTGGCTGTCTTGATTTATGGAGAAGAGTTGCTTTTGTTAGAAATTAGAGTTGAACTTTCAATTTCATGGCAATCTGAAAGAAACAAATCCAGAGTTACTGATATGTCAATAATGAAATGTTACTGGTAAAATAAGCAAGTAATTCCAAGCAAACTGTTGCATTTAGTTAATGCACTGTGAAGCTAGTTATCTAAGCAGAACATCTACAAAAGCTCTTCTTCACAGTATAAACATGCTACCATTAATATGCTTTTTTATACTGTTACTTGCTCTGCTTTCTCACAGATTATCACTGTAGGTCTGTTACTTACAGAGCAAAACTAAAATTCTGATAATGCCACAGATCACCTGCATTGCAGATCTGGTTTATTGCAACGTATTTACCATATTCACATTATCATTCAGCTTTTTACACTTGAACACTTCTTCTCCGCCTGCCAAAGGCTTTGGATCCCACGTTGGTTGGTACAAAGTTGTTCTTGCCCACTCCTCCCGACCTGCTGAGGAAGTCTGCCAGACGATGGGTCACGCAGGTTGCTGTATTGCACGCCCTTTTCTGTGCTGTTACACTGCTTTTCAAAAGGAAAATAAAGAGTTAGTTCCTGAAGTCTCTACCTTGCATGCAGTGAAATGTCAGGAAGGGATGCTATGCCTAGGAAAGATTTTTCTATAGAAGGAAAGTTGGCTTGCTGCACAGCAAGCATCTGTAACTTGTGTGCACAGCTTACAAACTCTGGAAGGAGTCTCTACATTTTTGTAAGCATCAGACTCAGTTTACAAGAGGTGGCCGAGCCCTTCCTTTCTTGGGTAATTGGACTGAAGACTAAGCCAAGACAGATTTTCAGCAACACCCGAGCCATTTGCCTGCCTCCAGCAAGTCATGACCAACAGAGAGGTGCTGAGGAGGAACAGGTCTGCAGCATTTAGCCAGTCCCCGCTTCCTCCAAAAGCTTAGATCTGCGTTTTGTTTGTCATGCTGCTGAAGGCCAGTAGCAGACGCTGACCTTTAACTTCCCACTTCATCACCTGTGCTCCATAATGCCCCGAGAACACATGAAATCCCAGTATCACCCACAACAGGAGCTTTGTCAGCAGCTCTGGTAGGGCTGTACCTGACCAGCTGCCGTCAGCACTGACCCACACAAACATACTGTGTCCATGTATTTAATGGGAATGTGGGAACCCCTCTCTAGACCTCTGTCTACTGCAGAACTTCACACACTTCAACAGGATTAGTTCTGTACTCAGAGTTCAGACTACAGCTAGTAATTTTGCTAGATGTGGACTTCAAGGCATGAGCATTGACACAGTCCTCACTTGAAAAGTTTTCTACAAAAGCGATGACTTCCTTGCAGTAGGAGGGATTTTTCTCAGGTAAGTACTACAAAACATTTTATCAATGTTAGCAATGAATACTGTTGGTATCAATGACAATTTTTTGGAACAGGCCTCACTACAAGATAAATACAGTTCTTCTGTTGCAGCACTGCAAAGAAATCTGTCTTTATCTCTTAATTTACAATTCACCTATGTTGTCTTGAATGAATATAAGTATTTTTTAAAAATACCCAAGTTTTATATATACACTAGTGTAAAGACCTATTGTAAATTAAGAAAAAGAAAACCACAAAATTCTTACCTGGAAGTGTTCAGTACAGAGTTTTAAACAGGATTACATTTCTAGTTTGTTTGCACAAATATGTATGAGGCTTTCCCAATTCCTTTGCTTCTCAGGAGCCTCACTAACAGGATTGCATGCATGCCTGATTACATCAGTAGATATAAATGTGTATCGTTTCAATTTCTAAGTTCTTTTTCAACTTTTCTAGAATTACTGGCATTGCCTCTCTACCATTAAGACAACTTGTAAAGTTTTTCTAGCCTTACCAAGAAATCTCACATCCTAAAACAAGTTATTAGACCAAGCAGATCTAATCCTTATAGAAAAATAGGTTTATTGAATAAGTGCATGGGCAAACACAAAAGAGCCTACTTGTACATTTAGCAGCCAGAAATGAAGAGCCTTATTGAGAACTTTTTTTTTTTAAATCAGGGTCTATGAAAATCATCTGAAATATCAAGGCAATGCTGTTCATTTTTATTTATTTTTTTTCCCCTAACTTGATATGTTCTCTGTCCTCCTAACACTAGATCCATCTCAAACATTCTCTGTCAAAAACAGAATCAAAAGAACATAGCAAAATTAGCAATCAAAGTTAGATCCACATGCATCAGGTTAAAAAAAGGGAGAAGGGGGGAAATAAGCATGTCTAGTTGTTTCCTAGGGGTTCCCCATAGTTTGCATAGCGTTCATGTTCCAGGTCACTCAGCACATTTCGTTTCTTGCCAGGAGTTCCAGCCCCGACGTCAGTACGAGGGTAAGTTTGCAATTTGTGCAATTCTTGAGACAGTTTGCCCAGCACACAAGTACTCAGACTGGCACAGCGTTTGGAAATAGGTCTATCCAGGCTGCAGGGGGAAAAAACAAAACACACATGCCCAAAGGAAGAGTAATCTCAAACATGCATGTTCATGCATTTCTTCCCTAGATAAATATCTACAGTTAGGAAACTTAAAAAAATAATAATTTCATGCAAGGTAAGTTCATACAAATGCAGTCAGAAGGAAAACATTTTTCAATTAATTCAACTTAGTCAAAAAGCAAGTTCATTAGCCTTTTGGATGCTCATAGTCAAGGGTCAGGAAGTTTTATTTCCCATGTATTCAGCATGCTGTTCAGTCTCTCATACATCACCACCATGCTTTGCAATACAAGTCCTGTTAGGGGAATGCAAACGCTCTTGCATGCCTTTGGTCTACAGGGGAGAGCGGCGCTGCGTGCATTAGGAGGAACTTGTCCCCTCTGCCAGGGGCTTCCCATGCCTTACAACAGCATGCACTTTCACGACAGAGAATCCAAGAGTGACTGAACGGCCCCTAACGCTCCCACTAGGAAGACATACCTTTTGCTGCCATATTTTTAACATAACCCCCTCATTCAAGCTCAAATCGCCCTCCACTCTCAGTTGGAAAAGACAGATAGAAGCAGGTTAACTAGGTGGAAGCCATTCTGCCGATACCAACATAAGGACATCTCTGCAGTATCATCCTTTACCAGTTAGGTGACCACAGTTAGCCATAATCCCAAGGAAAAAAAAAAAAAATTGACCTGCAAAGGGTCTGCTCAGATGGCTTTTGCTAAGTGGCAGACATGTAACATCCCCCCCTTCTCTTCTCCCGCCCCAGGACTGCAGCCCTTACCTGTTCCCCTCAGAGGCTTGCTCCAGCTCTTCTGCTGTCATCTGTATGAACTCTTTCACCAGCGCATTTAATAACCTCCGAGCTTCATAATCACTGAGCATCACTCGATCCGTTATAGACTCCAAGCCAGGTCTAAGCAGAGGCAAGCAAAACAGGATGAATAAAACCCGGACTACTGCAGAGCGCCATGCACAGGAGCAAGGGTTTTGTTGTGCATTACTGCATGTCATTGAGAGCGTCTTTCACTGGCGTGAAACCACCCTCCTCCACAGCATTAGGTGGTTTATATATATAATTAAAAAGCCAGAGTGTCACAAACAGCACAAAAAAGAGGCCACCTTTCACATTCACTGTAGTATATTTCCCTCCTAGACCTCTAAAAATATTAAGTGTTTTCATACCGTTCAGATACAGCACTCGGCAAGAGGACCAGCTTCTTACCTGACTGGGGCGGCCTGGAAGCTATCCATCTGGCACACAACCAAGGCATAAACAGCAAGGAAAGATGAAATCTTCAGCAAAACCATGATTTCCTCTCTACAACAAAGAGGCACATCAACCAATGGCTGCGTTCCAACCCTCTCCATCCTCTAAGTTCTACTGAAGAGGTCATCCTAGCCACAAGTAGCAGAAATGCTCACAGCTTTTTTTTTTTTTAATGCAATTCTACCTTGCCATTTCTTTTGTTTATTGCTGTTCTGGTTTTCTCAGAATTTTAAGATAACTTATCACTGTTACGGGGCTTTCAGAACTGCAGCTCCATACAGCTATCTGCAGTCAACTTAATGCAGACTTTCCCTCAAACTAGCGGAAGAGGCGTTCCTCTAACTACTGCATGCAGTGTCAGTGTGGCCAACATGGACAGGCACAACTATGGGATACGAGTCACAAGAATAAAAATAAAGAGATGTTTAGTGTTTAATATTTTTAAGAATGAAGCACCAGTGTTAGCACTTTACCTGAAACTGCTTGCTTGTTGGCAGTTAGCACACTAATAGCCCAGTTCAGATTACACTATAAAAATTAAGCAGTTACGTTTCAACAAGCATTTCTACTCTGCAACCAGAAAAAGGGTAAGTTGAAGATTAGCTGTAAGAGCAAAATCTGTTAAAAGAAAAAAATCTGTAACTGAAGGGATCTTCTTTGAGATGCCGCTCCTTCTCCTCGGAGCATCAGTGTCAGCCTCAAACGAGCCACATCAGCTTCACGTGGCCGCCCCCCACCCGCGGCGCGGCCCCTCCCGACGGACGCCGCGCTCCCCGCGAGTCCCGGGACGTGCCCAGCCCCGGGAGGGCTTCGCAGGGTCGGCCCGCGCCGTGCCGGCGGGGGAGAGGCAGAGACGCCCGAGGACCGACCCCCCCGCGCCTCGCCCGTCCGCTCCCCCGCACACGCGTGTGCCCACGTGAGCGGCGGCATTACGGCCCCACGCAGGGAGCCGCGGACCGGCCCCGGCGCGGTGCTTACCGGCGGGCGGAGCTGCGCGGCGCTGCGCGGAGCTGCGCGGAGCAGGAGGCCGGTGGCGCCGCCGAGCCGCGGTACCGCGCACCGCCCGCCCGCGCCGCTTTATACCTGCCGCCGCGGCAGCCTGCGTGGGCGCCCGCGCGGCGCCGCCAGCCAATCACCGCCTCGGCCGCCCGGCGGGGCCCGGCCCGCCATTGGACGGCCAAGCCCGGCTCGGCGGTGACGTCATGCCCGGCTCCGTGAGCGTCCCATTCACAAAAAAATTCCGGCGGGGCGGGGGGCGTCGGGCGGGGGACGGGACACACGAGGCGCGGGGGGGGGGGGGGGGCGATTCACGCCGCGGGCCGGCCCCGCTCCCCCGCGGGATCGCTCACGCGTGGCGACCTCTGCAGCAGAGGGACCGCATTGCAGAGCGGGGCCGCTCCCTCCCCGGGATATCCCCCCCACCCCCTGGGCCGCCCTCCCGGCCTCCGCCGCGGCTCCAGCGGGGAGCCCGATGGTGCCCAGCCGCCCTCCCGGCGCCCCGACAGCAGCTGCGGGAGGGGTGGGGGGGGTCCCGCACCGTGGGGCGGTGGGAGGGCCGCGCAGGGTGCGCGGCGGGGCAGGGGCTCCGCGCACAGAAGCGGCCGCCGACCCCCGGCGCCGTGCGCCCCAGAAGGATGCAGCCCGGGCCCCCCGTTTCCCCCGGGAGAGGGACCCTCGGCACCTGCGGGCAGCCCCGCGGCGGCAGCGAGCGGCTCTCCGCGATGTGCCCCGCCGGGCGGCCGCACCGCCTCCCCCGGGACCGCTCCGCGGCGTAACTCCGCGGTCCTAGAGGAAACCACCACTACCACCAGCATCACCACACACAACTCTAGGGGCAGGTGCAGCGCCTTTGCCTGCGCGGGAGAGGCACCGGGGAAGGGGGGCTGGGGATTGTGTGTGTGGGGGGGGGGGTGTCGCCTCCCCCCGGCTGAGCCCCGCCGGCGGGGATTACCGGGCAGCTGCCCGCCGCCCCATGCATCACCCGCGGATGACCCTCTGTCACGGCGCGGCGGCGCAGCACCTGCCCGCGCAGGATGTTTGCCCGGGCGGTGTGTTTGCCCAGGCGCAGCAAGTACCCGCCTGGCGGCGGGAGGGGGCTGCGGGGGGCGGCCACGGACAGCCGCGACACGACACGGGGCTGGGAGCAGCCTGCTGGCTGCCCGGCGGAGCGGGCGCGGGGAGGGGGCAGAGCGGGCTGCGCCGGAGAGCCCATCCACCGCGCCCCGAGAGCCGGGGGCTGGGGGCGCCTTTCCTTTCCTTCCCCCCGTAGGTCGCGGGGCGTTTGCGGGGGGCGGTGGCACCGAGCGCTGGGCCGGGCGGAGGGGTGCGCAGGGACCGCGGAGCGGGGCGGGGGCGCTGACCGTCCCCGGGACCCCCGGCCCCCCGCGGCCCTGCCTCGCTGCCCTTCATGGTTCCCGGCGGCTGCGGGCACGGGCCGCGGTGAGTAACGCCGGTGCCGCGCTGCCGTGACACCGCAGCGAGCGGAGCTGCGCGCACATTGCGCCGCACCGCGGGACAGGTGCCGAGCCCGGCCAGGTCGGTCGTTTCGCTACTTAGAACGGGTGGGGGAGCTCTCCTGGGGCCCTCCCGGCGTCTCCTCGTTGCTGTTTTTGTAGGAGCGACGGCCCGGCCCGGCGGCGGGCACCGGCGGCCAGCGGGAGGCGGGTGAAGCCGGGCAGCGCCGCGGGGCGGCGGCGCTTCGTTGATGCGATTTTAGCTTTGAAGTTTGAAAAGGCGCTCGAACGCACGGAAAGCCCCGCCGAGGGTCCCCCCGCCTCCCCCTGCCGCCAGCCTCTCTCTCGGGGTGCCAGCACCCCCTCACCCCCCCCGCCCCCAGCCCAGGGGGCTGCGCACCCGCGGGGACTGCGCAACTTCTCCGCACCCGTTTTGCAGAACGATTGCAAAACCGTTTAGGGTTTATTTTTGGGGGTGGCTTCGAGTTAGTTGTTTGGGTTTTTTTCCAGATGACAACTAGTGGGGTTGGGTTGGGTTTGCTAAAGTCTCTTCGTAGCTTTCCAGGAGTTACGGCCCGGGGTGGGGGGGAAGGTCCTGCGCTCCCACCTGCCGAGCTCACCTGCGTTCCGCGGAGACCGGGGGAACGGAGGCGAGCCCGCGGGCCGCTGGGCGAGGGGTAAGGGTTAGGGTAAGGGTTAGGGTTAGGGTAAGGGTTAAGAGGCGTCAGCCCCGGGGCTCCCCGCCCGCCCGCAGGTCGCGTTAAGGACACCCCTCCCCGGGAGGCTTCCTCTCCCCACCCCTCCGCACAAATTTAAAATTTCGTTGTAAAGATCATTGCACCTCTGCTCAGCACGGGAATCCTCGGGGAGAAGGAGTTTAAGTATTTGATTTTAAATCTCTTCCGTTTCCACAACTCCCGTTCTGATTTTTAAGCTGTTTTTTTCTGAGGTTGCGTTTACAAACATGAGGTAGCACCTAAAGAAACGGCTCAGCATAGCTTTTGCTGTTTTAACGCGACCTGTACAGCTACACCAACAGAAATAAAGTGTAGGAACTTAAATGCCCAGGCTTCCAGTCAGACATTTCTCTCCCTCTTTCTCTATCTCCACTGTTCCTTTCCTCTTCCTAAGTTAACAGTTAACTTGTTCACAATTCCCTTGGGGATTTATTTACTCCTTGTCCACATAGAATATTCCTGTTTTAACCTTAAAAAATCCAGACGACTCCGTTGTAATAGCATCTTTAAGTTCTGTGGAAAGGAAGAAGTCAAGTTTCATCTTGTCGTTGATTCAGGTCATTTCAAGTCCTTCTCTTGCCAGTGCGACTCAGCCTCGGGCTGGAGCCCGTGGGATGCAGTGATTGATTACAGGATTTCAGATGCCAACATTTCTACTTTAAGCTTTCACAGGAAGAAACGTAAATTTAAAGTAACAGGTACGAATGCCAATAGATCTACTTTTGTGCACGTATAGGTGACATAGTACTTGGATGTTGGCAAGCGCTTTGGCTGCTGCTTGCCAGAGCTAATGGAGGGACTCCCAGCTGGAACGCTTGTCCTGTTTTTTCCCCTCAGCTATACGTCATCTGGCCTCACCAGATATATTTTCTTTTTCCCAATCTCTCTTCTCCTATACGTAAGACGGAGATGAAAGACAGTTTACCCAGTACAAAGACCAGTTTGTCTATTTTTGAAGATGTAAAAAGACAGAGGATTTTCACAGGATGATGATCTCTTGTTGCTAGATAAATCCAAAACTAGAGTTAAGTATTCAAGGGAAAACTAGCACAGAGGGGCACTTCTGAGCACTGCGTTAGGAAAGCAAGACATTTACTGAAACAATCTGTTCCAAGGAACTTGTTCTGCTTTTTTCAGTGCATGATAATGTATTAGGTAAAATAATCAATGGGTATAGTTTCAAAGCAGATGAAATGAAATGACTGGGTTGGGGTTTTTTTTAAGAAATCAGATGATCTAATGCAATCTGCAGCTCCAAGTAAAAGGAATTACCTCTTCAAATAAATTTATTTAAATTTGTAGGGAAAAAGAAAACTCTGTCTTATTTTTAACTGTCTGTCTTTCTCTACACTAGATACTTCTTACAATATTCTACTGTTTGATACTATTTAACCAATACATTTTAAAGTGCAACCATTTTTTCTACTGGAAATATTGCCATTATGTCAACAAGTCATATGTCAGCAAGCCTCCCTGCAGTGAGGTTCTCAAATATTACCAGCTGACATGCTCTTAAACAAAAATATCACATTTATATATTATGTTGAGATCTTTGTTCAATACTAAAATGTAATTCTGCAAGACAGACAAGACTGTGAGCGGCACAGACAAAATTTCCATTGCCAAGAATGGTTCATATCTGACAAGAGAGGACCCTACAAAAAGGGACGGGTAGACAGTGATGCTGCCGCAATCCACAGACACGGTGAGTTCCTCACAAGGGAGGTGGGCGTGACTGAAGTCTCTGCTCTAAGCTTGCTCTTCATAGCACCTAATTAAGCTTTTTGCAGATAAGGACAATTCATGATAAAAACAGCTGTAAAACTCACATGGTCTTCATGAAGTGAAGCTGGGGAGTTACTTATCTGTGTTTCTGGTGGAGGCCCAGTATAATTCAGGATTGTGTCTCCATGAATGGCCAGAAAACAGTGCCACCAAAGAAGACTCTACAGGCCCTGTGGGGGAATGTGAGCACGACTGTGCTCCTGTAAAAGCATTTTTCTAATGTTTCATTGTAATCTGTTCTGCAGAAAATAATATAAAATAAGACAGAGTTAACAACATTGCTGCTGTTGTAAAAGCAAGCTGTATATTAACAAGAGTATCATGTTTAAGGCCCACGAGGTAATCCTTACACTCTATTTACTGCTGATAAGATCTAGATCTGCTAGTGTACTCCATCCGGGACAGCATGCCATACCTCAGAAAGACTTGGGCAAGTTGGAGAAAGTCCAGGAACATATGAGTAAGAGTTATTAGAGATCCCATAACACGGTTTAGGAGAAAAAACCAGAAGACTGGAGAAACAGTTAACAGAAGGAAAGACTATGGAGAAACGTGATAACAAAAATATAAATACTTGCCATGAAGCAGTCATAATCTACACTCCGGTACTATATTCAAAACAACAAAAATATATGGGCTTCAAAGGCAACAAAGGAGACACCACACATTAGAAAGAGCTTTCTACAATTGAGATTAATGCCATATAGGAATAGGTTATATTGCAGTTATGGCATATCTTGCCCTGGAGGGTTTTATGGCATAGTAGCCTAACATCTGTCAAGATTGACATATATAGTTGATATGCTCTGGGGAAGGAACATAATCAACTAAATATGCTCTCTTCATATCTTTCATCTCCAATTTCCCTGATTCTGTAATTTTAATAGCTAGAGACTGCCTTAGACTCTGAAACGTAACACCTTACTGATAATCCAAACTTTTGTTAGCACCTGCCTTTGCAAAACTTACATCCCTAACTGGTCTAATCCTGTGTTTAATTCTGCTTCCATAGCCTCCAAAAGGTCATATTCAGATTTAGAATAAGCTCACCTCAAGCTTATCCACACAAATAATATTTTACCTATCCACCTTGTAGTTCGGTTTGAATTTGGCCCAGAAATGAAAGCCTCTTTTTTATAAAGATGCAGTACTTTCTGAGAACCAGAACACTGATACTGATCCTGACACGAAAGCAATTCCTTTTTAATGGACATTAAACCTGGATTTAAGCTGCTTCAGTGACTACTTTTGAGAAAGTAAAAGTTTTTGCTGTTGAACTAATTACAAATTATTGTATATATATTATAGTATATATATTATATAATATATATAGTGTGTATATATATTGTAATTATATACTGTAAATAAAACTAATTAACAAATCTATGAATCAGTCTGGAAGCTAATTTTCTTCCAAAATGCCTTAGAAAATCTTCCAGACTGACGCATGGAAGACATTTTAAACAGAAGATGGGTGTTGCATTGTTTTAATCTCGTTGAAACATTCCTACTGAGCTTTTTTACTCAGCAGGTTTTGCAGCAGTTTCCTTGCATATATTCAAAATCCAGAGTGGAATAATCTTTTAAAACAAACTGGGCCACACCGTCCTGCACTGCGGTTTGCTTGGCAAGGTAGAAGGGGCAGACCACAAGGGAGCTGGCTATGGCTCCGTCACCTTCTGTCCTGCATTACCGCAGCTCGGCCTCTGAGCAGCTTCACAGAGGCTCCAGCCCTATCTCATCCTACCGGGCAGCACGTTCCCACCCTCTGACAAGTGGCAAAACTCAGCCGTGCTCCAGCCAGACCCAGTTCTGACCCAGGCTGCACCTCCCCTGGGCTGACAACGGAACTCGCAGCCCTCCAAACACAGCCAGGGTCAGACCTGCGGTGTGACCAGGGCCAGCACAGAGGGGATGAACTATGGAGGAAAATCTCACTTTGAAAATATTTCAAAATCAGCACCTACTTCCACCTCAGTTTTATGCATTCTGCTGCTAAGATAAGAGTTGAACAAACTCCTTATCTGAAAAACAACCTCAGAACAGAAAAGTAACCTTGTTAAGCAACAGCGTAGTTATACAGCTTTGATTTGATTGCTTGCACAAGTGCTATGCTACTATCTGACATATCATCAGAGCACGTCAGCAAAATTATGGTGAGAAACTATATCTTAAGACCTCAAGTTAATCTCATGCTTGTTCTTTACAGGACATAAGAAGGGTTCAAGATCTCCTGTCATCATTTAATTCTTTGTCTTGATAGTACTGAGGTCTGATTAAGCCATAGAGTAACTTAGTATTTTTCTCAGTCCCTTCCAGGACCATTCAGTTCTGCTGGCATTGTTAGGTACTACAGCCACACATCCCTGCTGTTCCCAGTACTGCCCTCTGTGTGGGGAGGACCAGGTGCAATTGTTTCTCAGCTGGTTGCTTAATTGTTTGACTTGTGACAAAAGGACTTGTGCAAGGGCAAAAATTTAGCCTGTACCTTCAGCTAAATCGGGGACCAAAAAATATCTCTCTCCTTTCAGTGCTGGTAAACAGTACACGAAGGCAAAGGCTATTACAACATAATACTTGCTAATCTACTTTCAGCGGAATTTCTGAGAACCAATATTCATATGAGACTATCAATTAAAAAGATAAATTTCTAAATTTATGCATAAAATTGACCTAAGTAGACTCTGAAAGAGCCAGCAAATAAAATATGCCAGAACTATTTTTGAAGTTACAGTCTTTAAGCCAGTGTTATAGCTTTCTGAGTCTGCCCAACAAACATAAAATGTTTAGGCACAGTAGGACTATGATTAAGGAAAAGGGTTTTTTTCAGCAACCAATCACCAAATTTACAAGGGAAAGCATTAGATGTATTTTTCTGTTCTACCAAATCTATAAAGCGTCACCACCACTATAGGCTTAGCAAAGAAGATAACTATAGCATAGAAACTGATCATTCACTATGATGATATAGGTGTGTTAAAAAGAGCTATGTGAGTGTAATGGGTAACTACTGCACATGACTAAACTTGTCAGTGGGAGTATGAAATGGACTTCTTCAATGAGAAGAAGAACGCCTGTTTTACATACATCTATACAGATCTCTTTTCCCTGTCTTGCCCTCAAAGAAAAGGAGCAAAATCTTTATGTTTCTGGCTATAAAGAAGTTGTTTTCCTGTATGACATTTTATAAATAATAGCATGACTTCACTGGACAAGAGTCATTATTATATGAACGGAAAGCACTTTTTCCTGATTAAGATTTACCTTGTTTTCTAGAAGTGCTGCGACAATGTCAATGCTAAAGAGCCTATTTCAAACTATAGCTGAATGCAAGTCTGTGAGATATTTAATGGAATGTGGAAACTACTTAATTTTCTCCCAAGAGTGTAATAGAATTATTATTAGGATCTTAATATTGTTACTAAAAGAAAAGCCACATCTGTCATTATAACTCTTCAAAAGTCAAAGCTATGCATATGCATGTGTAGACAGTCCTGGTCAATGAACTGCTTTCTGTTTTTCTTGAGGACAGGAACACAATCATTTCCTGTTACTTGATTGTCTCCAACTTCTCCTTAGAGAATTTACAATGCAAAGTAATTGTAAATCTTGATGAAAAGTATGTTTTGGAATTTAATAAAGATACATGCTTTAATAGCTTTCTTTACTCAGCCATCATTTTTTAGAATTGAAATCAAAAAACCTTTACTCATCCTATGAGTTTGCTCATTTGATGATCTGTGATTAAGATGAGTAAAACCTTCCCAAAGAAGCAATTCAGCACAAGCTGCCCCCACACTTCTGAAGGGATGAAAGGAAAAAACAAAAAAGGATCAGTCAGAAACTGGCAAGAAATCCTGCCCTTGGATCGCCACTGGAGTCTTGCATCCGTAAACCCGCATTCTTAAGTGATTTCATCTGTCCACAAGGGTTTATTTATCACGCACTTTTGACAGCTTTCAGTCATATTTATCCATGCTGGTCCTTTTTTCCTCCATTTAATCAAGAACCTTTAGAGGTTCTTGGATCTTTAATCTTGGCTGATTCACCACCTTTTCGCATTTGGCTTGATCAAAATGGATTTTACTGTTCTGCAACCATGCTCTTCAGTTTGTCTCGCGTTACAGTGGAGAACACCACCATCTCTTCTCCATCACCAAGGCTCAAATACTATGTTAAGGTCAGTTTTGACTGTTGTCTCCCCTGCGTGAAGACAGTTGTCAAATTTGACTGCTTTTTTCCCCATACAAGTCTCTTCCTTCTGTTTTAGCCAAACACTTGGACTTTTCTTCTGTATATTTTTTTCTTTTCTTGGGTCTTTCCTATGCTTTTTTTTCCCCGTTTTTCCTCTTCAAACTGCTTGTTGTCAAACCTGTCAATCACCTTTCTTTTCTTACACAGATGCAGTGGAAATCATGATCATGGGTGCATGTGAAGTATTACACACTTCAATAACAGAACATTGAAGTTAAGCAGTAAAAATCAATCAAGGCAACACTACCTCTTCCTGTGTTTCCTCAGACACTTTGAGAATTATTCAAGTATCATCTATCGAGGGGATGATGAGGGGAGAAAAGGACCAACTTCTTTTTTCCAAAGACAGGCGTTTATGTACATAAATGGTTTACATCCTTCTAACGAGGATTGCAATAATAACCGTGTGCATATACAGCATGCCGTATACCGTGTAACTGCAGGATGTGGCTGGCACATTAAGGTTTCCACTCCCACTATCATCAACAGCAATTTCATCTTGCAAGTTAATTCTGTATAATCATCTGTAGGCTGTGAATTAGTCTTTCTCACACTGTTCTGAAGCGTTTTCTGATCAGGCACTCTGTGTACCTCTATTCACCTGAATAAACTGAGCTAAAGTGTTTGGACACTCCCTCTTTGTTTAAATGTCTGTAGGTTTAAATCTATCTGAGTTTGCACGCTTCAGCACAACTGCTTAAGCACATTGCATGTCTTGTTTTAATCCTCAGCCATTTCTCTTCATTCTGCCCCCAGCTGGAGCCAAGCTGAGGTCCTGAATCTCCTGCCCTCTGGTGAGAAATCTTGAGGCACCGACAATTGAAATACTGACATTTTTTGCAGGTACGCCCCAAGTAATTAAGACACTAGGCAGTATCATACTGGAAGAAAGGATGAAGAAATAACTTGGAAGAGGAATGGAAAAAATAAACCTCTAGCAGTGCTCAAGCTCTGACAGACTGGGTACAATTTTGATCTAGGATGCTGGCATTGACACATGCTTCACAGGCACTGTGCAGCTAGGACAAAGAAAGGAGCAGAGGTAGAATAAAACTGACTACCTGTTGCATGAAGAATCACCTGAAAATCAGAGTCTCTCACTGTGTTGAGCCATGGACACCAGCACAGACCCTGCTCCAGCCCAATAAGCCTTCAGTGCAGGACAACACATGGGCAGCAACAACTCCAGCCAAGAAAACTGGGCCAGCATCGGTGCACTTGCCTTTGGTAAAAGTTACTGATGTCTTGTTCTGTGATACATGTGACATTTATCTTTCCTTCTCAACCTGCCTATCCTGGGCGAACGTAAGCAAGTACACTCTTTGAAACCTATTCTCTTTTTACACTTCATAGCCTCGTGCTCTCTTCAGCAAGCTCCCACATAGCCAGTGTGATGGCCCCAAAGCCTGGCAGAAGCCTGGCAGCCAGCTGGCCAGCCAAGAAGCTACACTGTGTTACTTCCCAGCTCTCTTCCTTGTTCCCCTGTTGTATCCACAGCTCTTACCTCCTCTCTGCACTCCCAAAGCAACGGCCTTTGCTGTGTTTGACCACCTGTCTTCTGAGCAACATCTGGGGCCCTCCTCAGCTTGTGCCATGTACGCTCAGGTCAGTATTGCCACATTGGAAGCAGAATGTCCCATCACAGGCACGTACTGAGAATTAAGCGTTCAGTGGTTAGATTTGCAAGGACGTAGCGCATTTTGATCACTCAGGTTATTAATGAACTTCGTCAGCATAAATTATTTACCAGTTTAGATCTTATCAATGTTCTTGTGAATCTATGTAGAGATACTCCGTTGAATTCAACAAAAAAAAAAAATCTCAAGTTGGAAACACATAGCATAGAAATTTTTACAGGGCAGGAATGCTTCTATTACGCCTAAAATGGCTTGCGAAAGAGCAGCAGTGGAATAGCAAAACCAGCACGAGTGCGCTGGGGGTTTCAGCAGAACGGCCCATGGCACAGCAGCCCGGCTTTCTTAGCTCCGCAGTGAATGATCTCGGTCCGCAGCAGCTCCAGCCCCCTTCCCCGAGCGTCATCCCGCCGGTAACGAGCGGCCTCGCACGGTACCTGTCTGACTTCCTCGCTGCTTGGTCACATGAACCGGGGACTTTTCCGTCTGTGCGGAGCCGCCTGCGAGCGCCGGGACGCCCGGCCCTGGCTGCCTGCCCGGCTCTGGCCGCCTGCCCGGCCCGGCCCTGGCTACCTGCCCTCCCTGGCTACCTGCCCGCCCTGGCTACCTGCCGCCCTGGCCGCCCGCCCGCCGCAGCGCTCCGGCCCTGCCGGCAGCCGGCCCAGGCCGCCCGAGGGCAGGGTGCGCCCCGCGGGGAGGCACCGCCACGGCGTGGGATACGCTGATACGGGCTTGCGGTTGGCAGGGGGCAGATACGAGGGTTCGCGGGGTTGTGGCTGGAACGCGCAGGGAGGGAAACGCAGCGGGATTTACCGGCTGGAGGCTCCCTAGACCCGACGAGGCTCCGGGAAAGGCATCTCGAAGCTTGGGGGGTTTTTGCTTCCACGGGGACTTTACAAGGAGCAAACACCCGCCCGTTACTTTTCTCAGTTGCCAAGGCCGGGGCGTGCAGCGCCCCGTCAGCACGCGGTGGGTCTGCACGGCTCCATAAACCTGAGGGAAAAACTTTAATATTACTCCGGAAAAAAAAAAAAAAGGCAAACCCAAAGCACGTGGGGAGCGAGACCCTCTTCCTGCGCCCCGCAGGGCACGGGGACGGGACAGTCCAGTCCCTTCCCTTCCCTCCCCTCCCCTCCCCTTCCCTTCCCTTCCCTTCCCTTCCCTTCCCCTCCCCCGCGGAGCCGGGGCGGCCCGCACCCCGGCCGCAAACCCGCCGCGGCCCGGGACCCCCGCGCCCGCCCGTGGGGATCGCCCCGCCCCTGAGGGAAGGGGCGGAGCCCCCTCGGGCCAATGAGCGCGGGGTAAGGCTGCCACCGCCCAATGAGCGCGGGGCGGGGCTTCCACCGCCCAATGAGGGAGGCGGGGCGGGGCTGCCACCGCCCAATGAGGGCGGCGGGCGGCGGCAGGAGGAAGCGGCGCGGCGGCGGCGGCGCGGGGTGATGTGGCCGGCGGCGGGCAGCGGCGCGGGTGTTCTCCCCGGCCCCCCCCTCCTCTTCCTCCTCCTCTTCCTCCTCCTGCCGCTGCTGGCGCTGGTGGTGCGGCAGCTGCTGAAGCAGCGGCGGCCGCCCGGCTTCCCGCCCGGCCCCGCCGGGCTGCCCCTCATCGGCAACATCCACGCCCTGGGCGCGGAGCAGCCGCACGTCTACATGCGGCGGCAGAGCCAGATCCACGGGCAGGTACCGCCGCTCCGGCGGCGTCTGCCGCCTCCTCGGGGCACCCCCCACCCCGGACAGGGAGCGGGGCGGGCTGGGGCGGCGCGGCGCAGCCCGCGGGAGAGGCGGGCACCTCCCCGGGCACCTCCCCGGGCACCTCCCCGGGCACCTCCCCGGGCACGGCGGCAGCGCGGCGCGTCCGGCCGGGGGAAGCCGCCCGGCCCCGGCCCGGAACGGCTGTCGGTGCCGGCGCCCCGCGTTACGGAGGAGACAGCGGCAGCGTGGGCCAGTCCCCGCTCCCCACAACCCGCTGCCGGTTACCGGGAGCCGGGAAGGGTCCCGGGGCAGCGGGGCCCGACGGGCAGGGCAGCCCGGCCCTTGGGAGCGGGGCCGGCCGGCGGCGGGGGAGGGGGTTCGGCCCCGTCCCCGCGGGGCCGTGGTGTGCTGGTGCGATGCTGAGACCGGTGTCCTGCTGCAGGTGGAAGTAACGCGCTTGTTTCGTATCCACGAGTCTCGGACACGGCAGCAGGGCCTAACGGTAACAGTTACAGCAGCCACATGGCAGGCACTTGGATAATGCAACATTTATCACTGAAAACACGTTGCTTCACAGTACCTTCAGTGCGGTATTCGGAATACTTACCATTAGTATAACTATGTAAGAATGGACCTTTTTTTTTTTTTCATACTTTCTGCTATATCAGGTGTTTCTTTTCATCACCCAGTTTCAAGCCACCAACCTATTCTTCCCATTTTCATAAAAGTTAAAGCCAAACCAGATGGAGCAGGGAAAGGCAGGAAGGCGTTAGCGTCTCTAAGTGTGTGTGCACACACGTGGGCATGCAGGTATGCTGTGGGAGCAGCTGGCCCGGCAGCTGCACCCCCTGGCCAGCCCATCAACGTGCCCCAACTATTCATAACCTTCTGTGGTGTTTTACGTAGCTGCATTATCACTGGAGGTCTATGGAGGACTGAGCTTTGTGTCCAACAAACAACGGCTTGTCTAGGAAATCACATCCTTCAAACTGTTAGAAGGGTTTAAACAGAACGCCCCTAACAAGGAAATAAATGGGTTGCTAGAACTCATGTCTGTCAAAAGTTTTTGTCCAGGTCATTCATGAAACCTAGAGCAGAAACAGAATAAGTTACAATCTTGTTATGAATGAGAAACGAAGCAAAGTACATGAATTAAAAGCATGCTAAATGTCAGAAACAAAAGGATAGGATTATCTTTTGTTTCATTTATTTTGGCAATAGAAAAAAGTAAATGTGTTTCAAGCAAAATATTAGGCCAAGTGGAATTGAAATAGGAAGGAAAATGTGACATCAAATAAACAAAGCTTTCTGCTTGCCTGGAATTCTAGTCATCTGCTGTCAGCAAGGATCCTGCAGAATTTGAGGGAACCTGAAGGTGGCATATCAGGATTTGGGGGGCTCTGGAAAAATACAATGAAATTTTTTATTTTTTTAAAAAAATCATGTATGACATAGGGAGAAAGATAAATAAGCTATGACCAGTGTATACAAAACTCACAAATGATTTGCAGAAATGTATTGGGAGGGTCTTTTTGTCACATAAAAAAGAAGAGCCATTTTAACAGTGAAAATATCAAGCTTGCTAAAACAAAATAGTCACAGAATCATTTAGGTTGGAAAAGACCTTGACGATCATCAAGTCTGACCATTAACCAAGCACTGCCAAGTCCACAACTAAACTATGTCCCTAAGCACCACATCTACAAGTCTCCTCAGTACCTCCAGGGATGGTGACTCCGCCACTTCCTTGGGCAGCCTGTTCCAGTGCTTGACAACTCAGTTTTGCAGAATGTATAGTTAGGCTAACATTATTTCATGTTGTGGAGGTCAACAGCTCTGAGAGAAAGGAAAAACTAGAGATTTGTATAGGTAAAAATACAGATTTATAATGTAAGAAAAGTATAGAAGGGGATATAGGATTACAATCTTGAGTTTAGCCTTGGTTTTGATTTTTAAAATTTAGGTTAAGATTTTCATTTTGTTTATCCTGTATGTGCCTTCTGCAGGAGGTATTGCATCTTTGTCCAAAGCCTCTAGTGCTAAGCACTTCTGGAAACAGGAGATGGGACTAGCTGGGCTATGCTGTCATTTGTTGGTGGTCATCATGGCTCTCACTTCTATCATCTGATGGTTCTTTGGGAGCCTGTGCAAAGTAAGCTGGTGTCCAGTTTCAGAGGTAGAAAGGACTGGGTGCAGCTTGGTTGTTCGCACAACTGACACCACTTCTGTGACTGCCATTACTAAGTGACATGTTAGAAGTCTTTGTGATACGAGCTCATAGCTTCAGTCCTAGGCAAATCGAGCTATTGGAATTTACCGTGACTCAGGTGGGGAGGAGGAAGAGATACAGTAGTAAAGCTTTCCTCCCTCCTGTGGAAATAGTCTTCAGCAAAAAAGTAGACAATAGATGTGCTTTATTTCTAGTTCTTGTATAAAAACTATACCATATATCTAATAATATTATGTTACATACTTGTAAGTATCTACTTAGTATATACTTGTACTAATATCTACTTACATCTGCTCATGTTAGGGGACAGTACATTTTTTCTGGAACGTATGCTTTGTTGTAAAAAATTCACATTTTTTAATGACTGTATGAAGGCATCCCCAGTTCGTCCTTTGGAGAGCTGGTCGCTTTAGGTGCACAGCAAAGCACAGCATGTAGTGTGGGCTAATTTATTTTCTTCTGACAGAATAATTTAGCTCACAACAGACTGCTGTGTAATGCCACAGTTGTATCGCCTCTGAGTATCTGAATGCCCTACTGAAGTTTATTCCAGTCTATATTTTGCGTTGATGTTTAATGTGATTTCACTTTTTCATTACTTGTTTTTACTTGTTTTCATTATTTGTTCTTAAGATTTGGTTGTAATAGCATTTTACAATTTTTATTTATTTTTTTCCCCAAAAAAAGATCTTCAGTCTTGATCTTGGAGGTATATCTGCTATTGTGCTGAATGGCTATGATGCAGTAAAAGAATGTCTTGTTCATCAAAGCGAAATTTTTGCAGATAGACCATCTCTTCCCCTGTTTAAGAAGCTGACAAACATGGGAGGTAAGTGCTAATGTCTTTTATATAAAAATGTAATTTTTGTCCAATAGATGGGTTTGTGATCACATGAAACATTTGCTTTAGCTGTTTTCTCTACTTCTTTATCTCCTTTCATAAAATACTTGATGCTCTTTAAAGATACTATTTGGAAAAAATTGTCACTCTTGGACTGTGTTCCATAGCAAGTTGTGTGTAATTTTTTGTCTCGTTTTTTGTCTTGTTAAATAATTTTATTACCTTATGGAGGAGAAATAAAGTGTTGCATAAAATACTGTGTCAAAATATTTTTTCAGGCTTACTGAACAGTAAATATGGCAGAGGATGGACAGAACATCGCAAATTAGCTGTAAATACCTTTCGAATTTTTGGATATGGTCAAAGGTCCTTTGAACACAAAATTTCAGAAGAATCTATTTTTTTTCTTGATGCCATTGATACATACAAAGGCAGACCATTTGATCTTAAGCACTTGATAACAAATGCTGTTTCAAACATTACTAATTTGATTATTTTTGGAGAACGTTTTACATATGAAGATACTGAATTTCAGCACATGATTGAGATTTTTAGTGAAAATATTGAATTAGCTGCTAGTGCTTCTGTATTTTTATATAATGCTTTTCCTTGGATTGGTATCTTGCCATTTGGGAAACACCAGCAGCTGTTTAAAAATGCAGCTGAAGTCTATGACTTTCTTCATGAGCTTATTGAACGTGTCTCTGAAAATAGGAAGCCTCAGTCACCTCGACATTTTGTAGATGCATATTTAGATGAGATGGATTGCAATGAAAATGATCCAGAATCTACATATTCAAGAGAAAACTTAATTTTCTCTGTTGGAGAACTCATCATAGCTGGGACAGAAACCACAACAAATGTTTTAAGATGGGCAGTGTTATTTATGGCTCTTTATCCAAACATTCAAGGTAAGAACTTTGACATTTTGAGGAACTGATATACTTTCCTATATCAAATTTAAAATGCTTTTGCAAAGTGGTGCCGTGATCCACAGGCATAACCAAAAAGGAAGGTTTGGATATGTTATTCTGTTGTATCATTTACCATCTGTGGACAGATGTAAAAAGCTTATTTTGTATGCAGATATCAAAATCAAGTATAATGATAAAGTTTTAGCATATTGTTTTGTGAATACTTTTTAACGAAGCATTAATATTTTTAATAAAGTACTTCTAATATTTAGGTTTAGTGTTGAGATGCATATTATTGGTTGGCAGATGTACTAATCTATGTAGTTAATAAATAATAAGTGAATGCAATTAGGTGTGAAATAAATAAACTAAAAATGTAAAAACATAATCAGAAATGCAAATCAGGTTGTGGTTATCCATTTAGGTACAATTCACAATAGATTTACGTATTATAGACATGTGTATTTATACTTTTGGAAGAACAAAAATAGCATTTACAAATAAAACTAAAATTATGTGTTCTAGTCGTTCTGAAGTAAAACAGCATTAGATGTTTGAATGTTAGCTAAGACATTTTGTGTAGAAGTTTGAACTTTAAAAGTGAACGGTCACATTTCTTGTTTCACTGCCTCCATTTTGCTTTTCCTATCAAAACGTTAGCAGTGCTTAGTTCAGCTTGGGACTTTCGGTATTTGGAGAAAGAGCAGCCTAGGTAAATTCCTTCTCTGTTAAGATCCAACCAAGATACTGTTTTTCAATAAAGATCTAGAAAACATTATAGTATTGTGTCTCCTATGCCTTAGCTGATTTTGTAGAGATCCACTCACCTAAAATAATCTTCTGATCTCAGATCTTGCAATATAATGAGTTTCTGAATTTGGATTCAAAATCTGTTCATCTGGATAAAAATAAAATTTCCTGTTACCTTTCATTTATTTAGACTTTCTCTGACAAATATTACACTGTACATCATAGACCACCACACTGCAGAATGTACTTCCACTAGGCTGCTTTTCACCTCTTTCATGTGAAATGTTGTCACCTCAGGTTGAAAAACCTGGTGATTCTGGTAGAACTTCTCTGCCGTTGTCCAGATTTTCATTACTGATTCAATATGAATTGTTCAAGTCCAGCTGTTAGTTAGGAGCTGTTTGGCAGTTTCAACAAAGAATGTGTATCAGGAAAAAGAAGTGGCAGACTGAATGCCTTTGAGATTATTTAAATAACCTGTGAACTTAATTTTTAAAATAGCTTAAAAACCACAGTGATTTAATTTATTCCTTTTCAGTCTCTCTCACTGTGTTGTATCAGGTATTTTCAGGTTAAGAGTGAATGATTTTACACTGTGACAATTCTAAAGAATCATAACGGATTCAAGACAATGGAAAGTTCAAGTCGCTGATTTCAGTGTTATCTGTGTTCACTCAAGTATTTAGTGTACTTTATCTTTGCAGTCTTTTGCTTGTTTCATTAGTTTTGAAAAGCTCCAGAAATAAAAATATACACAAGCAGAGAAGAGTATGTTAAAACATGATTTTACCAAGAATAATTACTTTCAAAATGAAGATTACTGGTATATATGCTAGTAATAATTCCTACTAGCAGGATAAGGAATATAGAGTCTAATTTTAAAAGCTATTATATTTTATATAGGATATTTCATGTTTTAAAAGTATATATTTTATAGCTTAAATTAAAAATTAAAGGATATTGCACAATAAACATCAGCTTTTATTCCTGTTCCTAACAGGGCAAGTTCAAAAAGAAATTGATTTAGTCATCGGCCCAAACAAAATGCCTGCCTTAGAAGAGAAATGCAAAATGCCATACACTGAGGCTGTTCTACATGAAGTTCTAAGATTCTGTAATATAGCTCCGCTAGGTATTTTTCATGCAACATCCAAAGATACTGTTGTGCGTGGTTACTCTATTCCTGAAGGCACTACGGTCATTACAAACCTTTACTCCGTTCATTTTGATGAAAAATACTGGAGCAATCCAGAAGTGTTTTTTCCTGAGAGATTTTTGGACAGCAATGGGCAGTTTGTCAAGAAAGATGCATTTGTTCCTTTTTCACTAGGTAAGAGTGATTCTTTCCACTGTTTCTTTTCATAAATCTAGAGATGTAAAATTTATAAGTGATGGCAATGAATCAGGAAGGGACAGATGATATAAAATATCCACAGTTCTGATGAAACAGCTATTTTAAGGTTAATTGATACAATGCACTCTGGACATAACATATTTTAGCATAATATCTTTTATACAGACGAGTTCATTATTACACCTAAACTAACAAAAAAAGCACAGTATCTTCTTATTTGAGAAGTCTATACATTTTATATCATTGCAGTACATTAGTGGTATTCGTTTCACAATTAGTAGTGATTTGCTGCTAAAGTCATTACAAACAGGTGATTTACACAACTGGCTTTCAAATTTCCGTACTTAAATCAGCTCCAAAAATCACAGATTTTATTCAGAACTAGCTTGGGGGTCAGCATGTAGTACTGCAGTCTGTTTTGAGGAAATACTCTGGATTTGTCTTTTGATGCCTATAAGAGTGGATAATTTACCTTACATATGATTATCAACCTAAAATAATTAGGTGTTGTGTATAAGCAAACTGCCAGGACTACCTCTGCAGTCCAAAGAAAGACAAAGCCTTGTGTAGAGGGTGACTTAGTTTACTTATGTGGGATACTCTTTCTCCAAAAAATAGGAGACAAAGCAATTCCCTTGAAATGGTTGCACATCTAAATGGCCAAAGTTAGATTTGATGGAGTCCACCTTTATTGTGTATTCTATTACGTTTCTTTTTGCCTGTTTGACCTTACAGTTCCAGATGTTGTCCACTCATCTGTGTCTTCCACAACCACATTTACTCCCTGTAACTAGTCATACATGGAATGGAAACTAATAATTAAAGGCATTATCCAGACCTGTTTCAACTTTCTACTTACCAAGTTATAATAATTGGCAGGTAATAATGACTGGCAGTAGACGTAATTAAGAAAACAGTAGGGGACAAAGGCTGAAATTCACAGTATCATTTTTAAAAAACATCTTCTGTCTAGATTGGCACTTCAAGACAAGGTAAAGTAGCTAATAGCTTATGTAAATAAATTTGACAGTTACAATAGCATTTGTGTAGTGAGAGAAACAAATTCTCTAAAATCTGTTTCTTGCTGTAAATTATCACCTATCCTCTCTTAAAGAATACTACCACCAAGTTCATACAGCTCCTCTTAGAACAGAGAAATGACCATTTTTATTCATAATAAGAATGAAAATGTCATTGAACACATTTTGAGTCTTTTCAAAACCTTCTTTTCAATCCAGGAAGAAGACATTGTCTTGGAGAACAACTAGCTCGAATGGAAATGTTTTTGTTTTTCACTTCATTACTGCAACGATTTCACCTGTGTTTTCCTCATGGGGTGGTTCCAGATCTCAAACCAAGATTAGGCATGACCTTACAACCACAGCCATACCTCATCTGTGCAGAAAGGCGGTGAACAGAAGGGTCTAGGTTGGCAGGTGGAGGAAAATGCTCCAAGGTGCAGCTGAGGATCCACTTTGTCTTCTATTTCTAATGGTGTTCATGTCAGACAGAACTTTAAAGGACTTGCAGATAAATTCTGACTATTTGTGCACAAATCAATAGTTTCTTTTTACTTGTTTTTCACCAAAAAAACCCCTTCATCCAAAACCATGAAACACATCCTGTGTTTAAAGTTGATGTTTTCACTCCAGAAGTCTGTTTTGAATCTAACTTCTGATTCAGCTTTTAAATACTTAATTACTTAGCAATCCTTTTTACTTTTAGAGGATATTTTTATAAGCATGGAGAATATGTCTCAAAATGTTTATACTGAGTATATATACTCAAAATGTATATACTTACTGTATATATTCATCTGTGGGAATCTCATTTACATTATTCCAGCTAAGCTGTTCTTTATAATTCTCCATTAATTTTACATAGCTAAAAAGGATTTAAAGGTATCTACTTACATTTCTGTAACTCAGAATAAACTGTCTTTTCCAGTCTTGACAAACAAATTGTGTATTAAAGCATTTTAATCCTTCCTTCTCCTTGCCCTGTCTTCAAAGTTGGTCATAATTTTCTAGTGAAGCAGATAACTATGTGAATTCATTTTTAAGATCTTTTACAGTTTGCTTCTCATTTAGTATCATATACAAAGTCTTCAGTTACTGCCATGCTCCTGACAATTACAGCATCTTTTTTGCCAGCTTACTGCATTTCCAGACACATGTCCTCCACTGCCTCCCAACAAAAAGCATTATGGAATGATTAATCTCTGCCTAAGCAATCTGGAAAAGACAGTGTTTGTGTTACCAGAATCACATTCAACTATACTACAAGTCAAGAAAATAAGCTGCTCACGAGTCTGACCAGAGAAGAGTCCTTTTTGAGAGGGGGAGTGGAATACGGTTGGGAGAAACATTTTAAATGGATTTTAAGCACAAGTTTGTGGCATAACATCTACTTTTGACTTCTGCCAGCTTCATTCTTTAATCTTGACAGCTATTGTTTCATGGTTATTGGTAGATAAAAGATTTATACATGCAGGCCCTACAGGAGAACCTGATACTCTAAATATGGTACGTCCAGGCCCCACTATGTGGGGAGAAGTAGAGCCTCAGAATAGGGTTCAGAACAAAACACACACTGAGTAATCAGCTATTTAAGGACAGGGCTGTATATTAGACCTTGCTCTTTATACAGCTTATGCTTCAACTTGGAGCTGCAGGAAAGTTCAAAGGCAGGAATTGGTGGTTTTCTGCCGACTGGATGTTTTCAGCTTACACTGAGCAGAAGTACTTCCTTTCTTTTGAAACAGCCAAAAAGAAGGATCAAAGAGAGCTAACACCGGTCCACTTATATAATAGCCTATTGACTTGAAATGCAGCAGATCCAGATTAAATTACTTACTCCCTGAGGGTAGCCAGACCCACATGTCCCACACAGAGCATCTCAAACACATGTTCCTGGTGCTCTGAAGAGGGTGGGCAGGGGACTCTTGCTGAATAACTGCCTTTCTGTAAAGAAGATTTAAGATTCAAGAAGAGGAAGGAGGTATATCTGATTGCTGTGCATTGGGCACACCACAAAAGCTGTGAATAAACCACTCCTAAAATACTGGCAAACAGTGGGGCTTAGGAGTCAAGATGGAGGCTTTTCTAGATACCTGCATAAGTAGATGTTGGGTGCTTGTGAAATGCTTAAGTAAAAGTTGTGGAATCTACTGAATTTAGGCACCTTCAAGGATGAAGCAATACCAAACAGAGGAGTTCAGTGCTACAGTTCTGGACTCATGATAATTCTTCCTAAATCCCACCCTGTGCTCTGAGACAGACAGAGCTTTGTTAGTATCCAGGCTTGCCTTCTGGGTTGCAAGAACTCTAGGACATCCTTTGGCTAAAACATGATTCACAATCCTAACTGAAGTGGGGGGTGGATTAAAAAAAGTCAAGAACCAGTTCTTGTGGGGACTACGCTCAAAATGCAGCTGGGCAGTAATAATTCCCTTTTGCTGAGGTATTTTGAGATCTAATTCCTCCTAGTCTTTAATCCATTTAATGAGAACCATATTGACTATATGTCATTCTGGTTTCTAAATCAAGATGCCTTATAAAAGCCTCAGAATATCAATCCCAACTTTTACCATTATCTGCCAATTTGTGGTCTCATTTAAGCGATCGAATACATTTGACAAACAGTCTTTTCTATAAATCTGTATCAGTTTTAGTGATATTTACACGTTTCATTCTGTATTAACTTTTTCATTGTTTTCCCTCTGACTTGGAATTATCCTAATGATCCAATTTAATAATTTGAAATACCGATATAATAATAGTTTTTTTCCAGTCCTCTGAAATTTCTCCATTGTATCAAGATTGATTAGTAATGAACATCAGTAACCAGCCAGATGTTCAGAATTTCCTGGTGAGAGTTTTCTACAGCTGAAATATCTAGCATAGCTGGCTGCTATTTCACATTGTTTTGGGAATAAATGTTGATATATTAACACCTCCAAATAATTCTTTCGGTTGTAGAATTTAAGGATGAAAAAAAGACATTTGGTAGTGTGTTGAGGTAAGATTTTTCCCATTTGCAGAAGTTTTTCCTATCTGGCTTTAAATGTTTTGGACTAAGAGAATGTGTCCAGATACTGATGGAAAGTTTTCTTGAAATTTAAGTTGTATCCTCTCCATTTCTGTATATTAATGCCATTTATTGCACTCTTGCTTTCACCATTTTCCTAAATTTTATTCCCTCCAGCAGTTTAAGTCTTCTCATTTTTGTCTTTTGCTAGTTAGCTCTTTGAATTTATGATAATAGTTTAGAACTGAAAGCACCATTTCCACATACAGGTATATCATGACCACAAGGAACTTTCATGTACCTTCTCTGTAACTCCACTGCTATTCCCAGAGGAACTTCACAGATGTTTTGCTGTAAACATAACTAAAAATGAGTATTCAACTTGCCTTTGCTGCTCTGAATCCCTGTACATCTTTGAATCATTCTTTTTTTCTTGTTTGTCCAGGAAAAAATTCACTTCATCTTTTTTCCCCTTCCTGAGATTACTGCAATGTTCTTTGCACTGTTTTGCAGTCTTGTTCAGTATTCGTAAGTGCAGACTAGATTCAGCAGTCTTCCTTAAGGAATAGGAATTTCAGGATTAAGGTAGGATATCAGATCAGCTCACAGTAGTGTCCAAGGTGAGGTATTGGGGTTAGCTTTAATGATGTACAGGCCCTTGTACCTGCACACATTAGACTGCAAGGGAAGAACAGCTTAACTGGTACCTGCTGTATAACGGCCATCACACTAATGCAGTTTCTCTGCTTATTAACCCAGCCTAACCTTAACAACCATTCTGTGTGCTTGTGGACTCATTCCCCCATCTTCTTCCTACTGACATGAATATTTGCTGAATCTAAAACCGCTGAACGTATGTGCAACGTCTCCTTTACACCAGGTTTTCTTGCAAAGGAAACTCCAATGTACTCCAAGTGGGAGAATAATTCTGCATCCACAATGTAGGCAGCGTTGGTAACCAGCCTTACGGTACTGCACTGCACAGGATGATCTGACGTTACGCTGCAGGAATTTAGCATAGTGTCTACTCAGTGGTATTCAGCATCTCCAAATGTTCCTTGCCCTTATCTAGACTCAACCAGAACTTAAGATGAAGTCATGGATCTTTCTGCATTCATTCTGGTGATCCCTGCTTATGCATCATCATTGTGCTGGTAAGTTTCCAATACAAGATCACTCTATTTTCTAGTAATGTTGCAGAAATTATAAAATTGTAATTCTGAAAAGAATTTAATAGGTTTACATTCATTTCATATATTCACACTACAATTTATTCATTTCACAGAGTATGTTTTTGACCTCCTGTGGGCCAGATCCAATATCAAAAGAAGGAAGGTCTTTCTTTCTGGACTCTGGACTTTTTGGATGTGTCCAAATATAAATTCAGATTACTATGAGCCAATGACATAGAAAACAGGCATAGGATGAAGGAAATCTCTATTGAAAAGCTGCAATTCTGAAAGAGCTTGGGATTCATGGTGGGTTGTTAGTTAAACATGAACATTAACTATGCAGCCAAAAGTTCTTGTATTGACAGAGTATTGAGTGAAGAAAGAGTCATAGAATTGTTCAGGTTGAAAAAGACCTTTAAGTTCATCGAGTTCAACTGTTAACAGATACAGAAGCTATGTAGGTACTTGGTGCTAGCACAAGTGTCCCTTGAATACTGTGTCCTGTTCTGTTGTCCATAACTGAAACAGCATTTAAAAAAAAAATTGGTAGTGTTCCTATAAAGGTGTAAAAATTACTAAGAATATGTTTATGCTATATATGCTGGATTGCTGCACGGTAATTCTACTGATTTATGAGCTAACCAAATAGTATGTGGTCATATCAGTGCAGCACTATGTCCAAGCTAATATATTTCCATTTCAGAGTTATTTATTATTTCAGACTTGGTGACGCACTCACACCATTGGGAAGTTTTTGGATAAGTTGGAGATTCAAGCATGTCTCCAGACTATACACCACAGAACTGTACTGTAGAACACACTGGCTAATGACACATTCAAGACAATTCATTTGCTTGGTTTACCAAACACATGATTAAGTGACTTGATTACAGTCTACAGCTATCTAAACAGAGAACAAAAAGTTGATATAAGATCTCTTCTGTAAGTAGACAAGAAGATAAATAGAACTCAAGGTGAAATATCTTTAAACTAGGAACCAGGTGAATACTTTGAACAGCTTTAGATGAAGAATCAGTACTGAGGGTAGTTATTCCTGGATTCTTACAGGAATTTTAAAATCAGTTAGCAGACCTTTCTTCTGTGCTCTCGTTCTAATTTGCACTGTCTTCAGCATGAGAAGTAAACTACATAAGTTTACAGTAGTCCCTCCTGTCTTAATCATCATCTTACAAAATTTACTGCTCTCTCTGAACTCCAGACCTTTGCTAGCTATTCAAGTGTGAAAGCAGCCTGAGCTCACATAGCAAGCAGGTCTTTTCTTGATTTAGTATGTTGTTTTGCTATGCAATCAGATTCTGAATCGAATTCTGATTCAGGTTGTCTGTATAGTCAAAATAAACTATTAATCTGCATTTTTTTTTTTAGCCTGAATTGAGCTTAATAGTTTGTACAAACACTAGCAGGTAGATGAGGCAGATTCTGTTGTTGTTAAGATAGCACATTCACCTGAAAACTAGCAGGTTCAAAGATAGCCAAATCACTTTAAAAAATGGGTAAAAATAAGATTCTGTAAATTTTGGAACAATGCACCGAATGAGAAAATGTAAGGATTAAAGATAAACAGGGGGGAAAAAAAAATCATTGTGGTGAAGATGCCAGGTCAGAACTTACCTTTGGGTGAGACAGATGGAATGATGAAAACACAAGATAACACAGCCAAGTACAGTGGACTATTCAGTAAGAATTTGAAAGGTAAACTCCCAGTATAAATTGGTCTCTTGAAGGTACAGACATGTATTTTCATAGCAGCTAGATGTCTGAGGTGGTTTTTTGGCACTGGGCCTCATCATTCAAACCCTTCGTCTAATCAATATCAAATTAAACTTCTATTCTGGAAATATTATGCCTTATTCTGTCCTTTCATACAATACAATTTGAGGATCAGCAGATTCTTCCATTTCTAGATTATCCCTTTAGATATTTTTGAAGGCTGTCAACTATCTCGATGTTGATGTGATTAGAATCAGGCAGAACCCATACTCAGAGTGGTCATTTCTTAGGAAGACTGCCAGACTTCAGGAGACATTACGTTTGTTACATTCTTCTGAATAAGTAACATTCCAAATAGATTAAATGCATTAAAATAATGGAGCATATCAGGAATGTGCAATCTAATCCAATAGTTTACTATTACCGCAGCAGCTGGCTGCTTGCCTAAAATTTTACATGCGATATATACCAGCCTATAGTAGTATACCACAAAACAGAATACACCTACTATTTATTCCCTTGCTGTTTTCAAGTGCTGACTTCCTTTTCTATGCTTGTACTAAAAATATTAAAATAAATATTTTTAATTTGTATAAACTATGACTTATCAGAAGCATGAAAAATACATATAAAAAGAGTTTTTTTACATACAGTTAATTTGTTAGGATACTTAACCACATTAGTCCCACCATTAGCATCTAGGGAACAGGGTCCATGTTTTATACCCCACGGACACTCTTATACCCTCACTAAAATGAGGGAAAAAAGGATGGCTCAATTGTTGTTCAGGTCCTTCACTAATATAAATAATCCAGACTGGGTTTCATACCAATAAGGAATGAAAATTAGGTAATAGAATCACTATAGATAAAACGTCTTGAAGAATTCTGGGTGTTCTCAGATAATTAAGTTTCCTTTCTCCGGATACATCCCTGTTTAAGTAGTTCAAATGCCCCAAATTCTCTTCAGAATCACAGAATCATCTAGGTTGGAAAGGACCCTGGAGATCATCTAGTCCAACCGTTCGCCTAGCACAGTTCCCACCTACAGCATATCCTTAAGCTCCAAATCGACCCTACTCTTGAACACCTCCCTGGGCAGCCCAGTCCAACGCCTAACAACCCCTTCTGGAAAGAAATGCTTCCTAACATCTAGTCTGAACTTTCCCTGGCGCAACTTGAGGCCATTCCCTCTTGTCCTGTTGCTTTCTACCAGGCTAAAGAGGCTCAAACCCAGCTCTCTGCACCCTCCTGTCAGGGAGCTGTAGAGGGTGGTGAGGTCTCCCCTCAGCCTCCTCTTCTCCAGACTAAACAATCCCAGTTCCCTCAGCCGCTCCTCACAGGACATGTGTTCCAGACCCTGCACCAGCTTTGTAGCCCTTCTCTGGACATGTTCGAGTAACTCTGTGTCCTTTTTGTAGTGAGGGGCCCAAAGCTGAACACAGTAATCAAGGTGCGGCCTCACCAGCGCCAAGTACAGGGGTAAGATCCCTTCCCTGTCCCTGCTGGCCACGCTATTGCTGACACAAGCCAGGATGCCATTGGCCTTCTTGGCCACCTGGGCACACTGCTGGCTCATACTCAGCCAGATGTCAATCAGTACCCCCAGGTCCCTCTCTGACTGGCAGCTCTCCAGCCACTCCTCCCCAGGCCTGTAGCGCTGCTGGGGGTTGTTGTGACCCAAGGGCAGCCCCCGGCATTTGCCCTTATTGAAACTCCCCCAGTTGGCCTCAGCCCATGGCTCCAGCCTGTCCAGGTCTCTCTGCAGAGCCTCCCTACCCTCGAGCAGATCAACACTCCCACACAACTGGGTGTCATCTGCAAACTGACTGAGGGTGCACTCGATCCCCTCCTCTAGATCATCAATAAAGATGTTAAACAGGGGTGGCCCCAACACTGAGCCCTGGGGGACACCACTCGTGACCGACCGCCAGCTGGATTTAACTCCGTTCACCACAACTCTCTGGGCCTGGTCACCTAGCCAGTTTTTAACCCAGCAAAGCGTGCGATTGTCCAAACCTCGAGCAGTCATTTTTGCCAGGAGAATGCTGTGGGAAACGGTGTCAAAAGCCTTGCTAAAGTCGAGGTAAATTACATCCACAGCCTTTCCCTCATCCAATAAGCAGGTCGCTCTGTCATAGAAGGAGATCAGGTTTGTCAGGCAGGACCTGCCTTTCATAAACCCATGCTGACTGGGCCTGAGCATCTGGTTGTCCCGCATGTGCTGCATGATGGTGTGGATGATGGCAGGATGAGCTGCTCTATCAGCTTCCCCAGCATTGAAGCCAAGCTTGCACAATAAGCTCAGTGAAAATAACAATGCTGGTGAACATGCATCACAGCAGAATTTGATAAGCCTAATTTCTCCCAGAAAAACATAGCTACTTATGACCCTTCTTGTGCCTATATAGGTTAGGAAATTAATTGCTCTTTTTTGGAAGCATAAAAGTTGCTTTTTAAAGCCCCTTCCAGTCATCTTCAGATCTTGTTTCCTTGCATTTTAAATTGTATAAGGACATACTGTTTCTCTCTCAAAGAATGTACAGTCTAAACTGTCACAATATAGAGGAAAATGTAACATCCCTTAATACTTCATTACTTCACCACAAATTGTAGATATAGTCTATAGGATATCCAAGTTCTTCATGTCATAATAAATGTCGTGATTATATATTTGAAAAGAGACTGAAAGAATAATTCATTGTTGATTGCAATTAAAAGTCAGTTTTAAGGGCTAAAATTAATCTAAAAATCCCCACTTGCTTAAATGAATTCTTTTTTGTAAGTATATGAATTACATCACCTTCAGAAGCATCCAGCAATTCCCAAATGTCTTAAGTAAGCACTTTCTTAAGATCTAGCAAGGGCTATATAGCTTGACAAATATTTAAAATATAATAAGCTTTAGCAAACTAACTTTAGACAATCATTTTTTTTAAAACATTTGGCTACTCCATTTCCATTCATTCAGAAGCTGACAACTTAGACAGAATCTTAACTCTGGATAAGCTTTAAACCCTGCCTGGTTTTCCAAAAGGATTCTAGCACTCTCTCTCAACAAATAAAAAGACTATTTCTGTTGGGAGATGCATTATCAGTTAACTACTCAGTAAGTGAAAAACTTCTAATATTCACTGAAATAGAGATTCAGTTGACATACCCAATTCCTGTTGTTTGAATGTTATTATTTGAACATTTTCTATCATTGTGCACTCTTATTGGTATTTGAAGTGATCTGTATCAGCTCTCATCTCTAGGACTAGCTTTTGAAAAATAGGTCCAGAAATGATCTCAGTAAGTTATGTAGTTTACTCATCTGGCCCAGTAATATGTGAAAGCTGTTTTATTTTCAAAGACCTCCTTAATACTCCAAGGCAGTCTATTTCAGTGAGTCACAGCCCTCTCAATCCTTAGACAATTAGCCATGTTGAGCCTCAATCTTCCTTTCAATGTAAAGCTATTACTTCCTGTCCTAAACACTGTGAACACTGAAAGCATTATTCTGATTACCTTGCTCTTTGAAGCATTCTTATTAAATATTTAAAACCTTAGAATATCTCATGCAAGTCTCATTTCCTTTAGACTCAGAAAAATCTCTAATTAGTTTTATCTTTCCCATTCTCTTTAGGCCATGTATTCCATATTTCTGGTCGGTCTCACTGCTCCATACTGGAATTCTGCAATCAGTCTAATGGACAGATATTTTTCCTGGAGCGTGACATCCGAAATTAGAAACAGTATTTTGGTAATGCTTTATTTATGATGAATAGAACAAAATTATTACAAACCTATTCTCAAAGATAAATAGGAGGGCTTCTTTATTCACTACTTTGACTGAGAGAAAGCTTAGTTAATATTTGAGTCAGATAAATTGGCAATATCACTGAGATTAATAAATTCCAGTAGGATTAATGTCATGATAAAAGGGGTATACTAAGTCCATTTGAATGACCACATATAGGAGCAAGTTTTCACATCTAACTGGCACAGGTGACAGTGTGCAGTCTGGTCCCCATATGCAGTAAGTAATGTCAAGCATACCCTTTGGATCTTTGGTATAATACTTACATTTTAAGCTAAGCATTAGTCTTTGTTTTATATGCAAGTAAAATGAAGACTTTGATCTCATTCAAGGTGCAAAGGATTCTGCTGATCTGGAGAGATGAGTCAGAAATGACTCATCACCTGGTTTTTGGCAAGGTATTTAGAACATGGACAAATCACAAGGTGAATGGTAGGAATCATTTGAAACACTATGCTCTCTCACTGTTATTTAAAGGCTCTATTCTTTTAACGTTACATATTTGTATTTTCCTGAAAAATAAACCAGAAGGCAGAAGGTTTCTCCTCTGTATACGATTTTTACTCTCTTCACTTAGATTTCACAGATGGTAACATTCTGCCAGGCAATACAGCCTGCGTAAGTAGAACCTGTCATAGACACCAGTTGCTATCACCTGTGATCTCTTGAAGTACAGAAATCAGAAGATGACTCACGGTGTACAGATTCCAAAAGAAACCTTCCGGTCAAACATTTCTGACTGCCTTGTGCCCTTTTTAAAGAGTGGCTGTAGTGTCACATAGAACCAAGTAAGTGTCAATCACTTAAATACATTAAGCATCCATTACACAGTATCCTGACTGTATCACAACAATAGCATTTAAAGGCAGCCAGTTTCTGGACAGATGTTTCAATCTCTGTACCAAAAGAAAACAGCTTCTTCACTGGAACCACTTTTTATAGCTTAATGCTATTATTAACAAAAAAATCAATTGCTAGTTACTCTACTTTTTTTTTTTTTTTTTTTTTTAAAAAAAGGAGTATTGCAGATAACAGAAATGAGACTAACCAGAAGTATTATTTCAAGTTGAAGCTAAAAATGTCTTAGAGAAGCGAGGGTAACAAATGGACAACAAAACTATTGAGACAGATTGCTTGACAGATTGCTCGGTCAAGCGTTATGTATCTAATAGCTGGATTCATAAGGATGTGGGGAATACACACCAGGCCAGGAGGGTCACTGCCAACTAGAAACTTAAGTGCACTGGAATCTTTATGCATAAGTCCATAAGATTTCTTTCCTCTTTCCTCTGAAATACAAGACATTATTCTTTCTCATTTAGGAGAGGACAAAAGTACTAATTGCCTATGGCCTTATTAAGACCAGATAGGGACCAATTAACAGCTGTGTTCTTTTGCCAGCTTCATGTCTGAGAATCTGCAGTATGATTCTTAGAGTAAGTTAAAGACTTACTTCAGAAGATATTGAAAGGAAAATCCTTCACTGCAAAAATGAAAGCAATTCATTACCTCATTTGCCTTAACACAGACATGAAGAAGGACATTGTCCAGAAACACAATTCTGAAGAAAGTTGAAGGAAAAAAAGCAAAATAAAATACTGCCTTGATCATACTTTTTGTACCTCATTTAATCAACTTCATATATTTATTTTCTCTCATCTAATCTTCACGGGCCACAGAAAAATCAATTTTCTTAAACTCACATCACAACTTGTTATGATAACTGTATTGTTATTAGTAGTATAATTTTTCATTTCTATTTTAATTTCATTTCTAACAATCCAAATATTCTGACTTACCAAAAAGATACCCTGTTTCTGTATTCTTTTGAAGACAATGAAGACAAAACTGTCTCTCTTCTGAAAAACATATTTTTCATATGTGTTTGTGTATGCCATCCTTACATCTCCTTTCTAATTCTCATCATCTCAGCTAATTCCATCCTTTTACTCCAAAATATGTCTCCCAGACTGGGATTCCTGATCCCACACTCACCGGTCTATGTGACACTTCCAATTCTGCTCCTCTCACACCTTCTCAAATGTTTATTGGACAAAAGGGAAAGTGTTACCCTGTGAATGTTAGTGCCACACACTGAATTACGCCAAATTCTGTGTATACTTTTAAAGGAATCGGAAGCCCAGCCTGAACTATGCCTGTCCAGGAGGAAACACCAAAGCTAAAACTGAGCTCATGAATTCTGCTAACTCCTTTTGTTGATTCACCTGCCACTGGTTGTGGTTAAAACTGAATGCAACAAGTAGAGAAATGAAATGGTTCTATGCACAGAGAAAATCAGGTCTTGTGCAAACTTTGTTCATTTGGACTTACCTTAAGCAACGTTACACCAGTCCTTTCATTTTGAATCTTAGACTCACCATCTAACTTTGTCATGGAGGAAAACTCACAGGACGAGGATCTAATTCTAGTTCAATTCAAGTAGTTTAGCACCACCATAACACCCAGAGGTCTCCAGAGGCATGGGGAGAATCGGGTCCTTACTGAAAACTGCAGTTCTAGTTCTGTGTGCACTCTATATATAGGAGTAAGTAATCCAACATACATTGTAAAAGAAAGCAATGAGGAGATGGGAGACTTTTGATAGGAAAGAGGATGAAGGCTTTACTTAAACCTGAGAACATTAATATTTTTCATAAAAGGTATATCTCCTGTAGCTGCATAAAATTCAGAGTAGGCTAGTTTGGCCTACTTCTTGACAAGAAAAAGGGGTGAGTGTTGCTTTAGAAAGTATTTTAAGTGTGTTCTTTTGTGTGCTTTTCTGTGCTCCTTAGTGTCCCTTGGTAGCTGTGAATTGAAGTGTGATCACAGATTTAAATTGGTTGTAATTTCTTAGTGGGTTGTTACTAGCATAGGAGTGATATGCCTTATATGGGGATATATTGCTGCTGACAGCTCAATCAACAGCCAAATGACCCCCCATTAATTTTTTTGAAAGATTAAGACACCTTCAGTTACAGTTACATCCACTTCTGCAAATATGCACTGACCCAACTGTTGATGACATTTGTACATTCTTTTCCCCTTGCTCTTAAATTAGGAATTAGTCAGATATTAGGTATACATAAATAACAGCTATTTTAAGGTAGATTTTGAATACATTCATAACTAAACATATCTTTGAAGTAAGCTATTGTAACTCGAAAATATCTAATTGGAAATACAGATTAGCATTATAGTTTATTAAACACTGAGGTTTGCTACTTGTTTCTGAATTTAAAAATTGCTTCAGTATTTCTAAAGAGTTTAAAGGAAACCTGAGATAAGAAAGTTGCTGGAAAAGTTGTCACCAGATATAATTGCTGCCAATGCTTTAGTAAAAGAGAAAATGTTATCTTTACCTTCTTATTGTTTCCTTATATTAGTAATATTTTTTTAAAAGGAAACCTAAATGGAAAACTGTCGTGTAAAATAAACAACAGTAACTTTAGACAAGCTCATTTTCATCATTTTTCAGTCAAAGCAAAATGAAACTAAACAGTCTTAAAATTAATTCTTTATATACAAACACATAGGCTAAACAAAATGCTGAGAATACAGCATACTGAAACAAGTATAATCGCTGTAATCTTCAAACTGTCTGTTAGGAAAATATATGAACAACAAATGTAAAATACAAGTGAATGATCAGTAAGTGCCAGCTTCAATAGTGCAACGTTTTATTAATGACAGAAATATCTGGTTTTAACACTGCTCATGTTACAAAAAATGCAGTGATAGTAACAATGGCAGCAAAAGGGAATTTGGCACTGAATATATAAAATAGCAAAAACACGTTTCAGTGGTCTTCTAAATGGATCAACAAAAACCTTACTAGTGGAAAATAAAAATAGAACTCCTTTCAGTTATTTAAACTGGCCAATCAAAGAGCAGAATAAAAATTTGTCTGTGTAAAACAGTGCAATGCAATTTACACAAGGTTATCATAGGAATGTTACCTTTTTTTCAAGTCAACTGATGTAAACACAAATATGCTAAGATACATTTAGCCACTTGCACATGTGCATTTGTTTTTTTTCAATTCCACTGCACAGCATATAAACGTTTAGTACTAAAAGTGCACTTGTAAAACTAGCTTTATTTGTGGGTTGCTTACATACTTGTAGCCTAATTTATGTGTTGGTTTTATTTTTTTCTAAATTAGACCTACAGTGGTAGTGTTCCTAAAAATACATTTGTGTGGAATGTCTAAGTTTCTTATTTAAAAACTCAACAATCTAAATGTAATATAGTATAGTGATGTTTATCTTACTATTAGGCTTTACACGAAGTTATCATGTTCCACTTTCCATAGTATATTTCAGGATGTACATCAAACTTGAAGGCAATATAAGCTATGTCTGTGATGGAAGAAATTATGTGGGGGCCCATTAAAATACACTAGCCATTTTGAAACAGTAGTTTATGTCTTTTTTTCTTTTTTAAAAAAAAAAAAAAAAAAATTAATTCTCCTAAAGTTTTACATACAAAGAATAAATGAAATACGATCTTATTTCCTTAAAATTTAATACCAGAAATCGGTGCAAGATAAAAGTCTATGATGTGGTATTGACTTGTATTTAAACAGGAACCTGAGTAAGGGCAGGAAAAATAGCATTACGACTAAAAGAATAAAATTCCTTAATAATTTAAGTAGCTGAACAGATTTTTAATGTTCTACCACAAACCAGCAAGGCAACAGATGATAATGGCCTTGTATTCAATGAATTATCATGAACACCCACTGCAAACCTGAATATTTTCTGCAAAAATAAAACATTGGATTATGCACAATAATAAAAAGCATCAGAAATAGATGCACCTGGATTTTCTTTTCTTTTTTTAAACCACAAATATCAGAATTCAGCATTTATGTCACAGTCTTTGAACAGTTGCTCTGAGATGGCTACATTAAGCACACTACTGCACTAAGTAGACACCCCACAACAGGCTTGCACTGCAACAGTAACATAGTTTTCATATAGGCACAGACTTTTTCTCGTTCATGTTCAAAAACAACATGAAATAAACAACTCAAGACAATATTCGGATTCCTCCCACATTTCCTTGTTAGTAAAAAGTTCTTGCCACTTTGGTAATCAAAGTCACTGAATGTTTTTAAAAATTGCAGGTACCTCAAGGAAAATAAGAGTTCCATATTCAGCAAGGCAGCATTATATCAGGATATTTTATACCAACTAAGGCATAAAGAACTTTGCATCGGGTTATACAATACTCAATCTTTGAATAAAGTTTCATATTCTGTGTGGCGAAAGTGCATAGGAGTGGGATTCCACTAGAGTAGAAAGAATCCTCTCACAGTATTAAGGCCTTTCAATTTTATGTGAACTGTGTCAGGCTAAAGTCAGCACAGTGGAAAAAAAAAAATAGGCTATTATCATACTGGAAACCACTGAAGTTTTCTTAGCATGTCTTGTCTTCTCCTAGTTGTCGCTCATCTTCTTCATCAGCTTCCTCAATAACCTGAATTTCATCTGCTTGAGGTAAAGATGAGATCTCATTCAGCAGTTTAGCTCCTTCAGCTTTATTTTTTTCTTCCTCTTCAATCGCTTTCTTCCATATTTTGTGATTTTCACTGAGATGGTGTATTAGCTGGCAAAATATTCGTCTACCTTTTTTTGTTTGAGCTTCTGTAAAATTATAAGCATATTTGATTGTTTGAGATTCAAACTAATTGTACTTAGCATATACAAAACCAATGTCAAATGCAAGATGCAAATGTAAGATGCAAGTTTGAGCAAAACACACAGATGCCTATTCAGAATATTTAAATAGTGACATGGCAAAAGATAACAATGAGTTTCTGTTTCAAATTGCAAGTCTGGTATTAACAAAATTTTATTAAAAGTAAAATTAATGAAGCAACATAATTGCAAAATCTACAATATTTGTACTATACAATTTCAATCATCATTGCTGTCTCTGAATCAATTAAAATGACAAACCATATGCACCAATTGAAATAGAGAAACTTACTTAAAATAAGATCATCTTCCATTTCTTCATCATCACTCTCTAACTGTGCTCCATCATCATCTTCAGTGCTTTCTGCATCCTCCTCCTCTTCCTCAACCCATTGCCCTGGAAGCAACCCAGCTGCATTATAAGAATTACAAAGGGGGCCAACTATGTGAGTGATGAAAGATTCTTGCAATTTTGCAAGCTGTGGAGAAGAACGATCCATGAAGGGACTTATAGGTAATCCAAGACTTGATTCTTCATCACCCTAAAAAAGAAGTAGGAAAAAAAAAATATCAGAACTTCTCACAAAATTAACTTTAAATTTTTTTTTAAAGATTACTTTTAAGAAACCACATAAACATCACATGGATTGTATCTTTTTACTAGAGGCAGTAATATTATAGACTAAGTGAATGAAAATGTAATTAGGCCAATTTAAAATAAAGACACATTATGTCTCAGACTTGCATAGCCCATAATTCCCTTGTGCATGGATGCAGACTAGTTCTACTGCAGCTGCCAGTCCTCTGCCTTTACAGGACAGCTTCAGATAGGCAGAGATTTGACTTCAATTGCTCAGCTGATGAACAGAGAAAATGGGAAAGCAATGAGCTAGAGTAAGGCATTCTGGTAAATGGCTTCCCCCAAAAGCCATAACTATAATATCCAGAATAAAATGGTTTGGTCTGGGGTTTTTCCCCATTGTATAAATTGGAGGAGAAAAAATTGCTCATATACAATTTCAATTTATAATCACTTATCTCAGCACTTCTGTGGACCTGATAGTTTTACAAAAACGTTCTTCCTAAAGGAGCAAAATTTGAATATTAAGGTCTTACAGTAGGTGTAACAGCTTCAGATTATTGTTGTTATTGCTTAAATCTCCCAAGTGATTTTGTTGTTTACTTTTATCTTCTTAGTTTGAAATCTATATATTTCAATCCTTGGTTGATGCCTCATAAATAGTTACCTTCTCAGAAAGCTGACTACAGAAAAACAATGGTAGAAATGTAGAATATATTTTGGGGAACTTGCAGAAATTGTAAATGTAGAAATAGGCAACACATTTTCAGACCTTTTTCCAGTTAATCTTGATAGGTTTCTTTATCAAAGTTGCACTGTAAAAACTGTATCTACATTTTAATACTGTAGTTACTAATGTGTATTTTTAATATGTAATTTTCAAAGTTTTCAAATATCTTCTGTCTTTCACTAAGAGTTAGCTGAATATACATTTCCAGTCTTCTATACATATTCTTTGACCTGGAAACATACCAGTGAACTTAACTTCCCGAAGGGGAAGAAGGTGTTTTTGTTTATAAGAATCATCCTAAAACTGCACCCCCCCAAACCAAAAAAACCAACCCACAAACCAATATGAAAACAGCCAGCATTAGCAGGGAGCTTGTTTTCAAGCTTCTAATACAATTGATAGGAAGTAAAAGATTATGATAGTATGCTACCTATAAAAACAAATTTTCAGTATTCAGAACGAGAAGATGGAAATACCTTACCTGAAGATTTAACACAAGCAATAATGTTTATACATTTGGTAATGCAAAGAATTGATCATCATTTACTAAAACCTAGTAAATTACACTTTCCATACGCACCTGTTCATAAAATTCATTAACAATGCCTTCTGTCCACTTCAGATGCAGCTCTCTATCTTTTGCTGGGCCATTAATATCTGCCAGCTTGATGCATATTTGACAGGCCAGCAAGCGATCATTTTCATTGCTCCATTCTATACCATGACTGTTGATATCATTGACCTGGATTGAGCACATGCATTTTGAAAATTTAAGTTAAAGTTATTAATCAGTGTTTGGCTTTTTTCAGGCTTTGCACAACAGACACTTGCATCATTTTTCTGTATCATTTTTTGTCTTACATAGTAAAAAAAAAAATCATTTATTATCTCTCAGAAGATGGAAATGTGAGGTATGATTGAGGTCTCCTGTGGGTCCCTATGTCACATCTGCTAGGCTTATTAGCAATCTACAAAACAATCTACAACTGGTTTGTACAAAGGAAATACTCTATTTGCATTTTTTAATAACTGAATTTTAAATAATATAAAAATTTAAATACAAGTCATTAATACTAAGAGCTACTGAGTAGCAAGAGCTCAGTGCAGACACTAAAACGTAACAAACCTTGGCATTAAATTCTGCAAGGAAATCAAAATGCTTCTTGAGATCTGTGGCAAGGATTGCTTCAATCACTAAGAAACGAAAACGCTTGAATTCTACATGATCAAGATTTGATAAAAAGTTGTATTCAGGTCGTGATAAGAAAAGATTCCAGGCAGAAGCTGCATGGTGATTTTCCAAGACTGATCTGTCATTGTAGAGAACAGCCTACAAAAAAAAAAAAAAAATTATAAATGACAGAGTAAAGATTTAAAATTATAATTAAATATTCTGAAGCTTAAGGGCTAGCTAGAAACAAGTCTTAATTCAAAAAAAGAAAACACTGGAAATGGTGTTTTGCCTTCTAGTTTTGAGGGTTAAAGTGAAACAAAAATGGCAGATGAGAAAATGAGCAAAGTTTTTTCTTTCCTTAAAAGTTCTTAACAATGCCTTAATGACACCTACATTCACAGTGTAGGCACACAAACAGAAACGAAGTGTAGACTTTGCACTCTTGGCAGTATGTGTGGAGTATACACTGACATAAAAACCCCTCGACAAACCAAGAAAAAAACCCAAACCAAAACCCACATCTAAGTATATGCTTTTAAGTCCTCTGAATTCCAGTATAGTTAAAAAAAAAAAAAAACCAACCAAAAATAACTCCAAAGCATAGAAGAACTGTAGATAATGAGAAATGGTGTGGGGTATCATTAGTTTTCAATGTGCTACATTAAATGCTGATGAATACATTTTAACTGTAAATGAGTTAACTAAAATATTAGAACAGTAGTAGATTTTATTCACAGTTCCCGTGTTTATACAAAACATCCTAGAAAATTATTAACTGAATATAGACTAAATAGGACCTGAAAAATAATCTTTGGAAAACTGCAAAAATAATCTTTATATTTTGAGGAAAGGAAGAGATCATTAAAATGAATGTGTATATTTTTGAAAATTGGAGATGAATGTCTGTGTTGTTTGGTTTTATTCTTCTGTGTGTACTGTTTTCAGCAGCAGTACACAACTGCCTACACTCTCAACTTTTTCTGCAATAAGGAATTGTTGAAAACTGACTGGAAAGTTCACTTTTAAAGTCTCCATGTAGGGACAAGTTGTATTTGTTTCTGATTTACTGTTACTGTTGCTGTTGTTGATGATGTTATTATTTAAGTTTCTTGTCTTTAACATTAAGAGAGATCCAAATAGCCATAACAAATATTCTTTCCCAGATAATATTCCACTCTTTAGATAAAACTATTTCACCATGCAGTTCAGACAACTTTTCTTCAGCGCTTTTCCTTCCAATTCTTCCCTACCCCCCCCCCTTTTTTTTCTCCTATCTGCTATTTTGTTTACCTTTACTCTCCTTTACCTCTTTTGTCTTAGCCTTTTAGACCCTGAAGAGCAATAGCATCTCCTCTACTCCCTGTTCTAACAACAAAGTTGAATATGGGAGATAAAAGCAAGGATGCCTTGCTGATTTCTTCTTTTTTACTCACCCTCCCTTAAAGGTAATGGCTATTCACCATAAAGGACTCATTTGAAATACAGAGATTAAGCAATGCAGTTAACTGGACTATTAGAGAAACCTGTGTTTTTATGGTAATTGCAGACACCACTATGATTTCAAAGGTCTCCCAAAATATAAGCTATCCATGAATTAGCTGCTTAGACGGTCCTAGGGCCAACTTTCTATGAAATAATCTTTAACCTGCATTGATTTATGTTATTTTCAATTTTGTAAACTGAAGATTATTTTTACGCACATACACACACAACCAGTATGTACAAAACACATCAGAATTTATCAGGGAAAAAAAAAAAAAAGAGTGTTATGCAAGTTAAGTACAAATTAATTTCCCCATTTCTTAAATTGTACAAATGATCCTCAACAGGCTACAGTACAGATATAGAAGAAAAAAAGTTTCATTATTCTGATTTCAGATACAGACAAATAATTTTCTAATTAAGGAATTTCTTACCTGAGGTGCATTTGTAGCCACTAGAAAAGCATTTGTACGACCAGGATGATCATAATCATGCATGGCAGCTGCTACATATAAAGCCATCAATTCCAAAGCAGGAATGTTTGACGCCAGACAACCATAACTGTCATCAGCAATAGAACAACTTTTTGAAGAAATATAGCTGACTTTAACAGGGGCAATACCACTGGCTTCATCTAAGAAAATTGAAAATACAAAAATAAAATATTTTTAGAACATTATTTAAAATGTATTAAAATAGGAATAAAATAACTCAGCCAGATACTATTGCAAACATAATCTTATCATAATTATCCTTGTAATTGTGGAGCTGAATAACTGGCAAAGACAGACATGCTTTAAAAAAAAGTCATACTGTTCTTATAAATAAACCAACAATTTTGAAGAAAAGTCAAAATGCCAGTAAGTCAAATATTCGTCATGGCCACATGAGATGTCCAGAAGGGGAGATGTAGTCTTACAAATACATAAAAAGCTTCAGCTATTTTAAGACATTACACAAGGGGGGAAAAATCCTACGGGACATTGTGGAGCCTTTAAGAAGTGCCCCAAAACTGGCAGGTGGAATGTTCCTGTTCTAAACCCAATTTTTATCTAGTAGTTCATACAGATATACCTCAGGATCCACTTTTTTAGAGAAGGTTTCCCCATTACAATGCTGAGGGATAACTATCATTCACACAAATAGAGGAGACTTTCAGAAGCGTTTTGAACAGTCACAATCCAGAAAAAGAAATATTTTTAATTCACCACAGTCAGAACTCACTCTTGCTGTGCAACTTTAGAAAAAGAAATTTAGACTTTACACTTTTTGCAATATGTGTGGGGCACATATCCACACTTACTTCTCTCATTGGAAGAGGAGAGGAAGAAAGAAAAGATTTGCCTTGGTCCTTGAAACTGTATGGTGCCTTAGAAGACATAAACCAGAGGAAGTCACTCTCTTTACAGCTACAGTTCACTTGTTCTGCAGAAGGCTGGTTCGGAGGAATGCTTCAGCAGGCACAGAAGGCAATCTAGTGGAAGGAGGGCCACTGGACATCTAGTCTATGTCTCTTGACTGCAGTAGAGTTGTCATTTACATTAGAAAGCAACCATAACAATCTAAGCTTTTAACTATTAAAATGCACTTGTAGGTTCCATGAGAGGGAATGAAGAGAAGCAGAAAAACTAGCAAAAATGTCCATGTGAGTCCAAACTCCAGATCCTGGAAAACCCACATGGATACCGATGGCTACCCATCACTGTTAAGGTCTCTGTCACTTCTTTGCTTTCCCCTTACTGTCATGGTGCTGAAGACTTCCTGCTGTTGTGCAGACCTGGAATTTCATTCCCTTCTTAAAATGACAGCACTAAAGCAGCATTCTACAGTTTATCTCCAACCTCAATAAGGCCAAGAAAGGATCAACCAGCATCATCCTTAGTATTTCTGTAATTTGCCCATTTCTTGAACTTGCAGACCTATAGTAAAAACTCAGGGTGTGGAAACTACTGCAAAAGGAACTAAACCCACTCAGTTAGAAATACTTGTATGATAAGGAGACTCACAGTTTTATTCTCCTTTTCCCTCTGGACAAAGTCACTACTTAAAAAAAAAAAAAAAATTGAAAAACGCAATAGTACTTATTTTGTCACTGCATAATAAAAAGGGGCTCTTTTGCCTTAATAGAGTAAGCAAGGATTAAAAATCCTAGTAACATTTATACTGGAAGAGTTCAAAAGCAGTAAGACTACAATTTCTTATTTTATTTTTACTTTTGTGAAAGGATTTTTATAATTTTCTTTCCTCCAGTCAGGTCTCCAGTCCCAAGCCTTTTAACACTTAGAGAAAGAAAATGCAATAGGGTGCAATCGATGGATATGGACAAACTTGGAAAATAAGAGAAAGGTGACAGCAGAGGGGCTAATTAGTAATTAGTAAAAAAATAACATATATTGTACGATGTTCTGTATCGTTTACAAACTACTTAAAATTACAACCCTTTAAAAGCCACATGACTTGCATCTTGTCTTTTTCTACTGCATGCATAAAACAGTACTTAGAGTGTTTGATTTCTCTATTTTATTTTTCTTAAATATACATTTTAGTATAAAAGTGTGTAATTAGAGTAATTATGCTTTACTCACAGTATATATTTTAGTAAAGACTGCAAATCTAAATTTAAAAGTTAATTCCATGAAGTCACAGATATCACAAGAGCAAGCTTCATTAGAACTAACATCATATAAAATTTGAATTTGAAGTCTTTATTTCTCTTTCATGGATGCTCCTATGTAGTTATTATTAGGGTAGTCACTTCAATGCCTGAATGTCTGCATGTGATATCTAATACAGAATTCTGAACTACTCATTTTTACACTAAAACCATTCATGAGAACTTTAATTAAGTTAAATACTTTGACTCTGCTATTTTTTCTTTGGTCTGTTTGATTTCCCAATAAAGTTAAGAAATATTAGTCTAATGTATTTCAAATGCTAAAAATATGCTGACTGTAGCAGTATACAGAAGTTTCATTCAGCATAGAAAATTTATTAAGTGAACCTTATTCTTGGCTAACAAACTAACCACTACTTATCTAATAATTTTTCTAAAAATATACTGCATGATAGTTCTGAATGGTGCATGCTAACATTGTGGTATCTCTACTGCCTTATATTAAAATACAAAAAAAAATAAATTTGAGTGATAAGAAAAACTAGATATTTTCTTCCAGAGTAATTTGTTTTACCTATTATAGTTTCATTAAAATATTCTTACAGCAAAAGAAAAAATAACCTATGTGAATACACACCCATATCACTTTCCATTATATGCTCATTATGAACTTGCTGAAATCCAGGAACAGGCCGTGTTGTCAGATACCATACTGCATGAAGAACATCTGTGGCATGTATGCGATTGTGATCTGAAAATTATCAAAATATAATAAAAAATATTATCTGAAATATAATCAAAAGGAACAACCCCCCAAAAAAGGTAGTGTACCAAATTTACTATAAGGGAGATTTTGATTAAATATAAAGGAAAAATTGAATTTAAATTGTTAGCAGAGGCTATATCACTGAACGTTTTTAAGAAACAATTTAGATAAACATCAAACATCCTCTAAGCCCATCCTCTAAATCCAAACATCCTCCATCCTATCTAAGAGTCAGGAAGGCATTAAGTAGCCTTTTAAATCAGTGATGGTGAGCCACTAGCATTGCTTCCAATCTGATACCTACAAGCACCTGAGTTGCTGCAAACATCTGTGACACTGGGGGTGGGTGGGTGCACATGTGTGGTTTTTGTTTTGGTTTGTTTTCCAATAAATTTGGCTGCCCTAAACAGCAAAATGAATAATTGTTATCAAAATTCTGTATCTTATTATTATTACATTATGGGCCTAAACTAAATTTCTCCCACCTCAACAAATATTGTCCCATTGACTTCAGTATGTTTTTGATTCAACCACTCAATCTTATAGTTTTGGAGTCCACCAATTTGTTGCTGCAATTCATTAAATCAATTCTAAATTCTGACAAATGTATTAATTAATAATATACTAAATTCAGACATTGCCTACCTCTGTAGTAAACATTAAACTAATATGCGTGGTAAAGGAGATACACTAATATAAAAGAAACACACATGTAAGTGGATAGTACTTACAAGGAATATCTCGGTAGCCATTTTCTAGTGCACAGAAGTAATTCATGAATTCTTGAGTTGGGATTTTGAAAATTTCAAACAAACCAGTGTCTTGAAACAAGGTATAAGTTACCTAAATACATATCAAAATAAATTTTAGTCTGGAAAATATACTTAAGCATATTCTGCTTTTTTAACTTTAAAAATAATCCTGGCTTTAAAATTTTGCTTGCTGATAGAGATGGAAATTACTGAAATTCCATTAAAGATTATCCAAAAGCTATTGTCATAGGGATATGTTTAATGATTTTTTTTTTAAGCACAGAAATGCAGATTTTTACCATCTTCTCAAATACAGAATAATAAAAGCTTTTATTTCTTTACTGATAAATCCTATGCACAACTGATTATTTTTAATAATATCCTCCAACATTTTCATGCTAAAGAACTCATGCTTTATTCCATTAGTGACCTAAAAAGAAGAAATCTATATTCTTACTTATTATTCAAAAATTCAAATTACTTAACTATAGTAGCAGAGTCATTAATATAAAAAAACCTCAACACTATTTATTTTTGAGACTTTGGCAAAGAAATCCTATTTCTTTTATTCATTATGACTTATCTTGGGTATTTTTAACAAAGCTAGCCAGAAAAAATATTTCAAAAATGTACTCAGAACACCCACACATCTATATACTGTGCAAATACATTATGGTTTGCAAGTAGAACTTGGTGACTACAACAACCTAATCCCCCCTGAGACTGCAAATATTAAGAAAGCTTTTCAAAACAAGTCACTACTACTCATTTTTGTCACTTCACTACCAGACACTTGAAAGAAAGAATAAGTTCTGAAGTGTGGGAGGTGCTCAAAGGAACATGAGAGCAAAATGAGGGGAGATCCCTCCTTCCACCTGTCCCAACCACTCCCCTTACACATACCCAATCTGAGAACCTTACAACTGATGATGGTAAAATACTGTTTTTAATTGGCTCTTAAGTGAGATACGTATCAGATGCTTGCAGCACAACAGACAAAGGGACTGGGGTGGGAGGAGGAGAAGGACAAGTAGTACACATATATACAATATCAGGAAGAACTGATACAGAAATTCTGGTAGACTTAAGTAGAAACCTGGCCACTTAAATACTTACATATTTAACTATCCCCTAGATTGCACACAAATGAAATGTAAGCTAATGTGGATCACAGAGTACTAGCATACTACAGTAAAAACACCACTCAGCAGTGGATTGTGGCATTCTAGTGTGTACATTAACAGTTGTCACTAACTGAGGTGACAGAAGACCTGAAAACATTTGATCAAACAAGACGAACTGAAGATTTAAAACAATACCCAGAACACTGTGTATTATGAAAGAAAAGACAGTGTCTAATGACAAAAATTAAATTATCCCCATTGTTTTTTTCCTGTCTTCAGCATAGGTGCAGGCCTACTTTTCCAACTGCACCTGAGTGCTTCTAACCCATTTCCTTCCCTCCAGCTGATTGTTTCTAACACTACACTTGAACAAGAGTAACATGCATTATCCTCCAGGGGAGGAAACTAAGACACTGGCAATAAAAATATTTTGTGATCAGATTAGAAGCAAATCCAGCTCATACTATAGTTCCATGATTGCTAAATCCAGTATAAAGAAAGAGACAGAAGCTTCCAGATGACATTGATGAATGGGAGAGGCTGGGGAAGAGCAAACAGGATCATACTTTTGCACCTGCCAGTAGATTGGCTTCAGCACAACATGAAACTGCACAAAAGAGCTTAGTAATAAGTCAGAAAGAGATAAAAGGGATACTACATGCAGAAAGCAGCATGGAAAAAAAATCCCATTGTTTGTAGGATCAAGAGGCAAAAGACTGCCTAAAAGATCACTTCTCTTCCCCCACAGGTGTAGCTCTGGCAGAAATATTTTACTGAAATAAAGAAAAAAGAAATGGTTGACAAACAAAGTAGTAATTCTGACAGCAGGAGACAATTTTTCATAGGAAATGGCATATTACTACAAAACCTAGCAAGTGTGAATCTAACCTATTTTTACATTGAGAACAGAATTCAGAAAATCTGGAGCAAGTTTTGTATAGATAAATCACTTCTTATGGTTTACAAAGAGATGGATACATGAGAAATGATATTTCTATTTTTCAAGTTAGCATTCATATATATGTTGACTGCAAAACTTTTTCGTGGTTTAAATAAAATATATAAGCGCGACAGCTTTACACACCCTCCCCCATATAATAAAAGACTACAAACCTGGCTAAGGATCCTTCCAGACTGGTCTCCCATTTCTTGCACAAGGTCAAAAATTTGGAAATTCCAATTGTTCATCTTCTCCATTAGTGAATCATGGTCTAATAACGTTTCTAATGCAGGACTCTGCTCTACCTGTATGAAAGTAAGATACTTTATCATCTCTAAAATAACAATGAGAACTAATTTGTCAGTTGCATTGGCAAAAAAAGCCATGAAAATGATAAATCATTATTAAACTTATTGAATGGTGCTGTAACTATAGCTCTGAGAAAATCACAAATCAATAGTACAAATAGCACAGAGAAGGGCTTGACTTTTCAAGTTTTGGGGCAGCAGATTCTGGGGCTGAGATGGTGCTGAATTTTCATTCATATTTCTTTTTAAACAAGATAAATTAATAAAACAAAGCAAAAATATGCATAGGCAAACAAAACATATTCTGAACTTCAGTTCATTAACTGAACAAGCTTGAAAAAAATTGATGTATAAACCCAAAATGTTAGTAAAGCTTAAACCATCTGTCTCCCTGCGCTTCCAATATACTAGACTGTACATTCATTTTTAAGTCTCACTGAAACTGCCACATCTTTCATAAACTTCCAAGAGAAAACACTAGTCAATCCGTGCTTGAGCATACTATCAACATTAAATCTACACAAATTAGTTTTGATCAAGAAAAAATTAATACAATCACTATCTTTCTTTGTCACTTGCTAGTGGAATTTATTCAAGCTGGAAATAGACAATTGTTAAATGAAAATGTGAATTCCAACAATGCACCATTTCCCTTCAGAAAACATTATTTTTAGCAATAAAAAGACCTATTTACAGCATGTTAGAAATGATAAAGAAATACCGTATTGATAAAATTTATTGCAAGGTTTTTTTCAATTACATGCTTACAAGCAGATTATTTTGTGTCTGATCGATCATTTCCTTCCCTTCATCTTTTTTCTTCTCCGTATGGTGGAAAGATTCTTTTGGAACACTAGCACTTCCAATTTCACCTTAAAGAAAATACATACATAAATACTATATCAATAATTTACTTGTAAATTACTGCTGTCTAATAATTCTTGAACTGATTATACAGATTCTTCATAGAAATATGGGTAATAGCTTGTTTCTAAACCATTTTTATTTAAAAATTTAACAACACAAAAGTTGTAAAGGACAAAATTTATTAGATAATTGAAGATTGAGAAAAGCTAGAAGTGTAACATTTATTTGCAAAAATAGGTTCAGCGATTAGCTGGAGATGGCACAGAACTTGTTTGATATATGGAGTACAGAACTATAAAGCTATGAGTGGAAGCCTATTATAAAATCCTTACTCTGAAGCAGGCAATATTTTAGATTATCTTGATTACCCTAAGTCACAAACTAAAATAAAATATGTGCATACAAGTTACTTAAAGTATAAGAAAAATTTCATGTAAAAATACAAACAATTTAATTGGCTTTAAAAAAAGCAAGTTGATATCAAATATTTGTCTATTTTGAAATCCCACCTGATCTTCTGTCTTTATATTCTGCAAATTCTGGTTCTGGTGTTGAAACAGGCTTGAGTATCTGACGTCCACAGCTTACAGAATACATGAAAAATATTTACAACATTCAGTAATTTTCTTCTTTTGCTACAGCTGTATTGTACTGAAAAATATCTGCAAATTACTTTTCTTAAAAAGGCATGCTTTTAAAGGTGCCTCCAACAAGTGACCTTAGTATTTTCTCCTAAGCTGAGCAAAGATTTAGTCTGTACTTAGAAAATAATCACCATCACCTCCATGAATTAATGAAGTAGAGCTAATTGTTTAGAAAGTATTCAGAACTACAGAATTCAATTCTCAGATAGGAAGTCCTCCTTTTAAAAATATGCAAAACATTGTTACTCTACAACAACTGCTGCTTTCACGGATAAGTCATTTCAAATCAATGGCATACCTACAGCATTCTTTAGTCTCTGGATTATTACGCGAGCATATGCCTTTTTTTTCAGTACTAGTAGATGTATACATCCTGTTATATTTTTAAACTTGTAAGCTACTGAAAATGTTACAGAATTTACAGTACCTGCTACACATATAACCTACAGGTGTTTTAACTGGCTGCTGAAAATCTGGAGAAGTAAGTGTGTATCCTGGAGGCTTATGTATATTAATGCTTGGTTTCGTAAGAAAATCAGCAGTATCAGGAAATTCTACAGGTGACCAGCTGCTGAAAGCCCCACTGGAGACAGATCCGTGACTAGGTGAACCCACAGGACTCAGACCAGGAGAAGCACCTTCCAAAACAAACGTTACATTGGGTTCAGATTATAATAAAACGTTACTGTTTAGAAAGACTGATATTAAACAATAACTTCTATAAACTGTAGAGAACGTGCAAGTTTTCAAAATATGGTGTATAGTTCACACTGTTAAACACCTATAAAGTAGCTAGATCAATTCAAAGTTTTGAGATCTACAACCATGCAGCAGTCTAAGCTACACATGTGAATGGTCAAACTATGCAACTTGTTTGAAAGCCAGATGCTAAAAGGTTTTGGTCTGGTTTTAGCATTGGAAAAATTTAATCAGTAGATGAAACTTTACATGTTCCTTTTTTGATTCAGGATTGCTTTTTTAGATTTTCCAGGGGGGGAAAAAAAAAAAAAAAAAAAATCAAAACCAATTCCATATTGGTAACTGTAATTACATATTGGTTACTTAATTTCATCCTTTTTACATGTACACATTCAGTAGGTTTTAATCCATATCACTGCGCTCTGTATTTTCCACAAGATTCAAAATAGTAAAGTGCAGAAGGCAGCCCAGCTTTTTATGAAGCCAGAACCATTGAGAATGTGCAACAATGTGTTTACATGTGGATCTGGCCTGAGTCTGCACGTTTCTTGTTTAGAAGAGTGAACAGAAAACACTTAAACCATCAGTAAGTAATACAGAGAAAACTGCTGAGGTGTGTGTTTGCTTTTAAAAAAAGATGCATTCATCTCTCTCAATCCAACCTGCATATTATAAACCAAAATTTTTAGACAGGTAGTTATTTTTAAATCATACTAAAATGCATGGGCAGAAATGTCGAAAGAATTAGTTTTCAAGTTCTCACTTAATAGGGGCAAATAGACCAGTTATAATCTCTGAAACACTGATATACACATTATTTAAGCACTGCCGTTACAGTATCTACTACCTTATTACACTGACAGTGTTAGAATAAAATCTACTCCAACTCCTTCCAAAATCTGTTTAAATATCTAAGATGACTATCAGGTATTTAGGAGTGTAAGCAACACTGTTCCACTACAAAATGTGTAACTACTTTAAAAAAAAAAAAAAATCCCTTATTAATGCATGTGAACACTGCAGTTTTCAACATGTGCCAATCATACTGAACATCGTAACATTTGGCAGCTATGTAGCATTAGGTGAATAGTTTTCTATTTAACTGTAATTTTGAGTATTCTTAGAAGCAGATTTAAAATAAAATATTTTAAACATATATGCAACATGCTGATGTTATTTTAGTACTGCATTTACATGAAAAAAACCCAACTGTAATACATGATGTACTACTGGCTTGACATCCTGCCACTAAGCTATAAAAATTGCACGATCTTACCTGCTCGCCTGGGACCTATATGATGAGTCAGTGTCATAGAAGATGATCTTTGTTTTGGTATTGTCAGCAGGTTTGCACCAAATGACCCATTTGAATGAGATCCTTGGCTGAAAACAAAACAATAAGAATTTTTTTACTTTCCTACCTTGTCGTTCATTTTTATTAAATAAAACGCTTATAAAATGGCCAGACTGCTCTGTTACAGGTCTACTACCATTCAAGAAAGAGAGAGTACTAGAAAGAAAAATTATTCAAGATCAGCTAGACAATATATGTCAGTTATATGGAATAAAAACTGCTGGGTACTGGGTGAAAGCAACAGAAAACTTTATGCAGTCCTAAAATGACACAGTAAGTATATTCGGACCACGTGCCATAGGTTTCAGTTTCTAACAAGGTATTTACTTTTCTTGAACATTTGAACAAAGCAGGCTATTTTCTAACACATCTGAGAACATTTAAAAGATTGGTTACTTTGGAAATAACATGACAATCTTATGCAGTCACGGCTTTCTTTTCAAATCAATTTTGCATGTTTAAACATTTCATTTATTATAATCTTAAAACTAAAGCTGGTTTTGACATAAAGTTATATTGTACTTCAGTAGCTAAATCGTTAAACTGGCTGGTTGAATTATGCCACCTGCTGTTGTAGGCATGAAATTGCACTCCAAAATTCCGACGTAAAACTATTTCATTTCAGTATGGAAGAGAGTATTTAGCAAAACAGATTTAAACTTGTTTAATCATGTTTCAAACAGAAGTCAAATACAGAAGTAATACTTGATCTCAAATACTTTGTTTAAATATATAAACATTAAAAATGAGAAAGAATAAACAAGATTTATTCTGCCACAGTCTGATGCTGACAGTCAATTTTAAAAAAACGTTTGGGTTGACATCTGGTATAGATTGATTGAACTTTTCACTATTTTTGTATGCTGTTTAGCTATCCTGTATTCTTTTGAAGCACATAAAAATGCTGCAGCAGTATTTAGTGTAGGAAGACTATATACTAAGCAGGGTCAGTTCATCTTGAACCAGTGTTTGAATGAAAAACCAAATCAAGAATTTGCATGTAAATAAAACAGCAGCTCTCGAGTTGCTTTTGAATACTGTCTGAATGGATAGGATAAAATTCTGGAACAGTCAATCAAACTTTGTAGCTATATTAGTTTATGGTACCACTATGTAATATCATCTTTAACTCAGGTAGAATTCAGTTAAAGGCAGTCATTGTATGTAAAAAAAAAATTTGTTTTTTTTCTAAGTTTTCCTCCTAGAGAACAGTTTGCTGCTTCACTCTCCCTTTTTCCTATTAGCCTGCTCCTCCTTGCTTTTCTTCTAACATTCATTGGGTCCTTCATAGGGCTGAATCGGCTTCCCAAGGCAGGCAAAAATGTCTCTTTATTGATGTTATTTTTCTGCCAAATGAAGGGGCTGACTCAACAGCCAGAGCCAATGGTACAAAGTGCTCTAGGAATGCAGGACTGTCTCTTTTGGCAGCAGGAACAGCTATGCCAGTTCAGCTATTTCATCTAATCTTATCTGTTAGGTAAGCACCCATGGGGGATTTTGAGATGATTATGTTAAAGAGAACCTGCTAAGAACAATCACTGGAAGATGCAAGGAGACAGGGTCAGTGCAAGTGTTGGCAAGAACTCTACAGGGCAGGACACAAATCACAAAAAAGGCAAACACATATTCTAGGGCTGTATGGGGACAGACAGGAGCAGGGCAGGGGAACATGACTAACCAGAAGCGCTAGTCATCAGGGTCAAGAGATAATTTAAAAGTGACGGAGAAGTGTTTTCTGTACTGCTGCTTTTAATTGGGTGAGCCTGAGCAGGTTCTTTAGTCGGTAGGAGCTGTAAGGAAACCCTCTGTAAATGCACACTACATCTGCACCAGAAGTGCTGCACTTCAGACTGAAGTCCCACAGCTTATAAGGTTAAAGCGAATTCTCTGGTCTCTGGTCATTTCCAGTGGATATAACTAGGGAGATTCTTTCAAACACTGATAACCAAATCACCATGAAAATACAATTTTTAAAGTACTACTGCTACTACTAGCCCCTTCGATTATATTTTATAATCCGACCACATCAATTTTACTGTGTAAAAACTTAAAGAACCTATTTTATTCAATGGGGAAAAGGCACTGATGAGGGCCAAATTATTTAAATTGCTCACTTTAAAATTAAAATTATTATTGATAAATAAATTCTTGGACATGTGTATATGAACTTTCAGCCACTACTAGTAAATATCAGTTATCAGCATAACTTATATTTTCTTTTTAAAAAAATGCATCTATTATACTTTCCTTATGAGCTGTGTAAAACCACTAAAGTCTTTTAAAAAAAGCAAAACCACACACATTTTTACAGATTTAAGCTGCAACACAATTTCAAACATCTGTTGTACTTCTCTTAGAAGATATTGAGCAAAGCCATACACATTTACACATTTAAATAAAACTAAATGTGTGAAGTTTTACTCATCTACAACATTAAACAGGAAAAAAAAAAAAAGACATTTACTTTAATCCTAAATCAAAATGTAATCTTAATTCTGGAAAAAAAGCTTTATTTGTACCATACTGACTAACAAGTAGAGAAGAGATGACTCAATCTACCTTACTGTTTGCTTGATGACCATAGGAACAATTAATGTTGCAATACATACAACAGTGGCCACCAAATGCAAGAAAGTTGTATCATCTTTTTAATTAGAAAACAAATTTTGAGGGGTGGAAGTTGGAAAGTAATACATATTTTAATTAAAAAGGAGAAGGAGGAAGTTAATAAAGGATTAGAGGTTCAACTAGTTTGTTTTGCAATCGTGTATGTTGGACTTTTTTTGTTTCCTACTAAAACTGATATGCAGGCCTACTTATTATGAGAGAGCATGCCATTCAACCTCAGAATGACCTGACCTCTACTTGAGATCAGTTACATAGTATATAATTAACTTGAAGCATTTTTCAGTTCATGATGGCAGAATTTGGAGACTTAATTCACAAGATTTTACATAAAATACTTATGCTGCCAAGTTCCAATATTACAGACGTGAACATTTTAGAAGGGCTACATTTATTATTGCACTTAAAATATGGTGAAGTGTTCACCTTGATGTGTTATATTCCTGATGAGATCTCTTGCTGTTACTCCTTTCCCATCTAGAAGATGTTGTTGATTCTATAGGTGGAATTCCAGAAACTCCTGAAGCTCGTCTCAGCTGTGGTGTTGGCAGGCTATTCCTGCTATTTAATCCCTGTTGAGTAATTTAACCATGGTTAAATCTATATAATTAAAAACAGACATAAAAAATTTATTTATTGTTTGTGAAGACTATTTATTGTTAATTTTTTATAGTGAAACAGTAAGTGTGGTATCTTACATTCACTCCTATTGCTCAAAAAAATAAAAAAGATGCAATCAAATTATTTTGCTTACTAGGAATAATTAATTTTCATCTCTCTTTTTTCTTTCCCCAAATTAAAATATGTAAAAATACTTTTACTCTGAAATCCATACAGCCCAACGATTACTCTTCAGAGCTTTTAAGATTTGAGATCTTCTAGAGATTGTCGCTGTAGGATTACAGATTCTTTTTCCACGCAGCCCAATCCTATGACTACATAGTCAGCTCTCCAGTTCTCAGGATAGCCTGAGATTTTGATAATTCAGATATTGACAGTGCAAGTATTGTGGAACTCATGGAAAGGGTGATGCACAATGCACAGGGTCAGTCAAGGCTCCATCTCTGCTTCCATACCAGCCCTACCGCACTCAGGAGGCTTCCCAGGCACCTCACCACTCCCAGCCTTGGAAGCTGTGTTAGTTTAGGCACACTGCAGCCCAAACACCAGGAATCACCGCTGTACTTGAACACAAAGACCTCTGCAAAGCAGGGCAACAGCACTCAAACAGTTCTGTATGGAAATAACTCAGGACTTACTAGCTCTGACCGAAATATCCCCAGAAAAAGTATATCCATATTTAAATAACAATGAGTAGAACCTAACTAATAGAAAGGATCACTGAACTGACACTGCAGTGCCAGCTCTGGCGTATCCACACCTACTCCACAGATAACCTATACATTGTATTTTAAACAAATTTTAAAAAAACATTCTCTCTCTCTGACTGTATTCAGTCCACAATCCACTTCTTAACTTATCCCTAGATTTGTCCATTCAACAGAGGGAGGGTGGGTGAGTAAGATTCTTTTGTGTAATACAAATGTGTGTAATCAGACCTTGCAAAGTGAAAAGGATGCCAGGAAAAAAAAAATGTTTAAGACAAAAAATCCAAAGCAATATTTGCAGTATTGAGCAAGGTCTGCAGGGTCATGTGTGAGGACAGGCGACCCTTGGATACTACCACCTCAGAAGTCTGGCAGAAATAATGACTTTGCAATTTTAAGTTTCATCAGGTGGTCAAAGATCATACTTAACTGACAAAGCTATTATGTATTTAAAAAAAAAAAAAAAAAAAAAAAGGAAACAGTGTTGACTCAAAAGTGTACAGTCTCTTACCCTGAAAAATCAGACTGCTTTGAGTCCTTGGTATGGGATGTACCTTGACTCTGCTGGCTTTGCTGCAAAGCTGTAGTCACAGCCAGAAACATGGAACTGGACAGGCAGAATCAGACCTGTCCATAGCACCCACAGAAACATGGAGAAGTCCTTGACCAGCCCCACCAGAAAGAGACGGGAGGGGTGTTTTTGGGGTGGTACCATTCAGTCGTAGTGCTCTCAGGCTAGAACAGACCACATCAAACCAACCTGCATGCTCTCTACAACATGGGGAGTAGAGCTGAAAATCCCCAACACCAGAGGAGAAAGGTCCACTACCCAAAACAAGTGCGTATGATAGCATGATATGGAAAGAAGGCCCCAGCACCTGCACTTACCTTTTCTTCTTTCTTGTGGCTACTCTAAGAATGAGGGAACATTGGGGTTATGACAAATCTCCAGAACTTTCCCCTACTAGGTAAAGAAGCAGAGAATAAACAAAACATGGGCAGCAAAGGACTAAGGAACTCCAGATCACTCTATGCTAGCAAAGTCACTGGTAATCACTATACAAAGGGGAAAAGTTGTTCTGGAAACAAAATTTAGACTGTGCCAGAAAGTTATTACGCAAAGACTTCCTGTTACCGGTAATAACAAGGCCAGTAGACAAAGGATGTGGATACTCAAGTATCCTAGACCCCTTTTACTTGCCTGAAGTGTGAGAACTGTTAAAAGTCATGACTGTTGGCAGCACTAGAAATCCACCAATCTGACAAGCAGTCTACTGTCATACACTAGGAAATTTGGGGAGAGTTCTGTCATGATGGATGTGAAAAGTCTTTCTACTGCAGAGCAGTAGAGCCCTGAGATTTTTTTGTCTAAGATTTCCTTTTCCTTTTTTTAGGAAAAAGGGAAGGAGACTCATCAGTGATTAGCACCAATTGCGCAGTTTATGCTTCCCAAGTTGTTTGACTATAAAGAAAATCTTCACTCTGAGTGAAGAGTTAGTAATAGATAGCCAGTTATTGCTAACTCAAGGTCTGAAGCCCAGTTTCAGTTTCTTCCTTTTCCTTGTTTTTTCTTTTTTTTTTTTTTTTTTCCTACCAAAGAGAACAGGTAGTTCCCCATCAGAAGTAGAAAAAAATCCTATTAACTGAAGGCACTTTGGCAGCCAGTCACGGAAGACAAATAAAGATGTACATAATCCACAGCAAAGAAAAAACTTGTTTGAAATATGGAGGAGACCTTTCAGATTTCAAGTCAGGGAAAGAGAGAATGGTAACCTTTCAGTATAGTCTGAAAGGTCCCATTTTAAAGAAATACTTTCTTATCATTTTCTTTGAAGTGTCATAATTTGGAGTTTGTGCTGACTTACCTGGTTTTTGAAAGAATGAGAAATCTTTTTCTTTCTTACAGTAACATAGATAAGGGTAGATCTTTCGGCTAACCCCTAAACATATACCAAATCAAGCATTCATTGAATGATAGTGACAAGCACTATTTTAACCACCAGGTAAATTAATATACAGAAAAAAACATGAACTTAAAAAGGAAAAGTTACTTTTAGGAAGGAGGAAAAGAGAACAGCTGTGAAAAATATAATCTTTCAGTCTCACATAATCTTTACAACCAATCTTCAGTAATGATTATTTTTCAGTTCAGACAATTCTGACTAGCTATAGAGAAAATTAAAATATCCTGTTACATTTTTACATTCACATAAATTACATTTTTCACATTGGTATACTAATCCTTAGCAGTTTTCAAAAAGACCCATAAAGAAAAACATATGCTGAATTATTATGATCCCTACCCAACTGATTTCTGCAGATATTCATGTGACATTCCAAGGAATTTCATACTGCAATGATCATGCAGGATCTTCCACAGAGCAATCTGTAGACACTGAGCTTTTCCTAAAAAGCATTTGTTGTGACAATGGTTCCCAACAAACACTTTCACAGGCTGAATTTGGCTTGAGGCAGTTTATCTGGCTCCAAAATACTAAGCCAACAAGTTGATCAATTCAGGCCAAGCTGCCCACTGCCTGGAGATGGAAGCAACTACAGGGCCAGGACATCCCAGACCAGCCTCCACAATAAGCAGCCTCAAGCTGTCAATACCAGGCTACCCCAGCATTATGAGCTCTGGTGCACTGCAGCTGAGTTACTATATCTGAACGTTTTTCCACCATGTTCCTTAATGTGTCATATAGTAACTACATTCTTGCTTTCACTTATTTACCCTATATAATGGAGAAGTAACAGCAGATTTACACAGTGGTCTCATAACATGGTGTGCTACATAAAAAGAGGGGATATTTTTCCTTTTATATAGCTGATGTGCTTCTGTCTGATGGCTAGTTTGATGTTCACAAGAGTAAATTTCTTTGGAAAAAAAAGGTCAATGAAAAAGTCACACAGAGTAATTGTTAGATCAAGAATGTGGCAGAATCAAGAACAGACCTGTTTGTGCCATATCATGAGAATATAACATCTTCATTTGTATATTTGTTTTGAGTTTTTTTTAAATCCTGTGTTTATTTCAAGCAATCATATGCTCAGAGTGCAGACCAGTGCTTTTACCTGTCTAACCATCAACCACTTGAATTTGCATTTTGGTACTTATCTACATTTCATTCAATGTGTTTTCACAGCTGCTCTCTTTTTACCTTCAATGTAGCTCACAGGTACTCAGTAAAGAAGCTACTACCATACAGAAGCATTGTTTCCAGATGAATTTTCCTTGATAATTCTTTTTTTTTAAATGCCAACACACTTGAACATAAACAGAAGTCATTTGACCTTGAGCAGCTTTCGGTCTCCTTTTTCAGCAGGATCCTCTACTTCAGGACAGGGGAAGAAACCAGGAAATGGTGTGAACGGACTAGCCTTTGGCCTGCATGTGCCTGAGAAAGCCCCAATCAAACTATTAATGCTTCGAAGTGTAGAAATCACTTGTGGTGGGAGGGACGGGTCAGTCAGGAGGTCTGTTAGCATGCTCCGAGCCTCATTTAGTACTGAGAGATCAACTCCATTTCCACTGCCAGCATTCTAGAATAGATAGAAAAGTTGCGAACTATTAACATTGCAAAACATTTCACAGTATTATAAGTTTTAAATAAGCATCTTATCCATTGCAAATTTAAAAAATAAACTAAAAACATCAAAGCGATATATTTTTCTTTCAAAGAAAATACATATATATAGACATTCAGACAACAATTTTTGCTGGTATTTTTTAACACAATAAAAAATATTTCAGAATTCAACATTGGATTTCAGTTTCTTTTTTTCTATTTAAAATAAAGACCTGGTGCCATTCTTTTTAAATCTCAATTTTTTCATTACTTTGTCTCAGAATTAAATTTGGTAGTCTCTCTCTTCCAGTAGTATCAACAGAAATTTTGTTGGTCAGACTGTTGTAAACCCCTTGTAGAGGTGCAATTTCCACAGCTTGATTACTTTTATTAACCCTGATTCTACTGAAACAAATCCTAACAATTCTGACAAAAAGGTGATTGGTTTTTATTTAACGTAATTCTCTGAAGAGGAACAGCAGTAGCTGATCAGATGCCACCAGTGATACGAGAGAGAGGGGGCGAAAAAAATAATCAAGAAAAAAGGTGAGAACCTGGTAGACCTGAGTTTGGTGACACTGCTGGGGAACTACTCCCTAACCTTATGCTAATGGATATTTAAAAAAAAAAAACCCACTCCCATCTTAGTTAGGTTTGAGACTGTTCTTATATACACCACAGAAAGCAGATCCGTGTGAACTTGGTCAGAACTGCAAAAAATCAAGCCTCTGCTACACAGAGCTACAGTGTACTAGGACAACTTAGGTAAATAAAACATCAACAGAAAAACTGAAATCTGACAGTTTACGGTGAACTTTATACTCAATCACATTTCACAAAAGAAAAATTAGATTCATAATATACTGACCTGGTAATAGGGCTTGTACCATTGCTTCAAATCCCAATCCCAAAGTATCATCTGTGAAGAAAAAAAAAAAAAAAAAGAGTAATAGATGATAGGCTAATGCTGAAAAACAAAAAGGGCATAAATCTTGATTATGTGATGTAATATAAAACGCTTTCCCCTTCATGTTTTTATATGTAACTTAGGCCATTTTTGCAGTTAATGCTACTCCTATAAAAGTCCTAAAAAGGAGTATAAAGAAACTGCATGCGACAGAGATATCTTGATGACAGAATAATTATACGGCCTTATTTCAATATTTCTGGGTTGTTTATAAACCATTTAACAGGTACAGTAGATTAGGTGGTGACAATGCTTTCCTGCTTCTATGCACCTCAACTTATAAATGCAAATCTATTCTAAAACCTCCAATATATTTTATAATTTTTTCTTTCCAGAACTGTTGAAACAGTAGCAATTTTGTAAATACAGTGCAGAAAGCATTACAGTAACATAATTTATTTTTTAAAAAGGCAAAAGGTCCCCAGTATTAAAAAGGTTTTTTTAACCCCCAGGTTAAAAATCGGTAATTTTAAAAGCATTTTCTTGCAGGAGGTTTTGTTAGGTTTTGCTTGAATATGGTTACAAATCTACATGTTCTGAATAACTTCAGAAAACCCACCAAACCCACAAAAGAACGTCAGCAACACAATCTGAAGATACTATCAGCTTCAAGTACGTCAACAGCACTCACTTAATTTTTTCTTCTATACTGACAAAAAATGAAAACAACATACAAAAGTGAAATCCAGATGTCTGTTTTGTTTCAAAAGTGATCAGTCTTGGTGACTTCTTGACAGGTTCTAATTGTTCTCTGATAAATTAATTCATTTGCACAACATGCATTCACAAATTAAACAAATGTAAAAACAATCCTTTTCTTCTTTTTTTCCATAGCTACAGAGCACAAAGTGCCAATACCCCACTTGGTAGTTTATATTCTGCAGTTCTGTAAGTTCTTCTGCTTATTTTTATAGGCGAGAACTTTGTTTGGTTTTGTTCCTCTAAGACTAACAGCTCTTTCATGGAGAAAACACAATGTTCCAGGCTGGCACTTGTCCAGCAGAAGGTGCAGAGAGTGTCAATAAAGAAACACAGGCTGACATGTCAGCAGTATCCAGGCAAGGGCAGCACTTGAAGGTTCTTTTTCTCTTCTGTTATCTTCATAGAGATACCATTAAACAATGTTTAAAGTTAATAGTTATGACATCCACTTGCTATGAAAAGCGAAGAGATCTATCATTAAACATGGGCTTAAAATGGGAGTAAGTTATGCTACAGCAGAAAGTCATACTGTGTAAAGCAAGCAGATCTAAATCAAGAATTAAGAATTTAAAAAAGGTTTGGGGTTTTTTAAGTGAGTAATCTAGCTACCACAGCCACACTGCTTTTTTCTTTTTTCTTTTTTTTTTTTTTTAAATAAGTATATGAGATGACTGCTAGCCCTTCAGTGACAAGCACTGAGATAATGATCAACATTATCTGGCCATACCCATTTTGTGTGATGCATTTGGTTTTAGCATGATCACTGTAAAGATGAAGGGGTTTTTCTTCCATAACAAACTAGAATGAGTTGTCCATCTGGGCAGGTTGGGGTTTTTTTATTAGTTTTCTTCATTGTCAGGTTTTCTCTTCCCAGATTGACATTTATTTACTGTATCAAACATAGGAAATATTTTGCTTTCAGTCTCTCCTCCTAAACTCAGACACAGAGACTGCATTAACCTGCTTCATTGACTTTTGACTCAACCAGCAACAAAGATCAGATGTCCACATGATTTTTGTTAGTTGTATTAGCAACCTTTGATACTAATGGTCCACGAAGTTGCATCAGCTTGCTTGCAATCTTGCAACCAAGGGAATATAGAAGAGCTTTCCCTTCCCCCAGCTCTTCTAATATTTTATTTTTCTTTTAAATATGTGCTATGTTAGCTAATTTTGTTTGTTGTAAATGAGATCTTAGTAAAATACCTATGCTCTTGTTAGCTTGAAGACATTTCTGTACCAAACCTTTAACTGAAACTACTTTTACGGATGAAACCTCCTTTATACATCCTTTAAGCCATTGGGAGCTTTTGTGTACATGTGTGTACACACATGTGCACTCACATAAGCTGTACTGTTATAATTTTGGGAGTCAATCTATACAACTAATAAAGTTTACAACCTTCCTTTTGGCTTTAGCCCTGCTATAGTAAAGAAATAGGCTCAAAGTTGCAGAGGCAGAAAATATTCAATGTAAAGTGTTACTGCTATATCTTGTGTCCCATACTCACCCAGTATAGACGAGGTAAAACAATCTGCACAGTTTATGCAAAATCTACTTCCAATGCAAATAATGATTTGATATTTTAAATGGCAGGGCATCATTTTATCCACTTTTTTTTTTTTTAAAGATGAATTTCCCAGCTTGGATTCATGATTGAATATTTTCTGTTGTCATTTAAACCAGAGGATTTAAGCTTCTCCACTGATACCAATTTTACAGCAAAGAAACTAAAACAGTACAGAATTTAAGTTTACCTGTATGTTGCCAACAGATTTTTTTTTTTTAATTCACTATAGATCACCATTAATTAGAAGTTCTATCTTCTGTGAGACGATACACTGACAGGTGTAGCATATTAACACAGCTAGCAGGCTACCACAATCTGGTTCAGCCATAAAATTTTCAGGGCTCACTCCACATGCCACACATTGAGTAAATAAAATGAGCTGATGAAAATTTTAGGCACAAAGTAGCAATCTCTTCTACTAAGCACAATGGAAAAAATACAGATCATTATACAATGCATATTTTTCCATGGTAAATACAACTTGGTACATGTCTATACTAATCAAATCCTTACAGGTTAATAATGGGAGGGGGGTTACTACCTTTCCTTACATGCTTACAAGGCACCACAAGATGGCACTCAAATCCAGAAAGCGTCCCCCACAAAAACAATTTCGAGAGAAAGGAACAGAAACCAGCAAGCATATATTCCTTAACAGACCTTCTGGAGAATTGAAATGGTTTGAGGGACAAAGTAGGTGACAGTTTTAAAGGTTAACAGCTTATAAATTCTGCTTCGTTACAAAAACTTCTCTGTTTAAAGAAGAATTTTCTCCTTTCCATTCTACTCAGAAACTAATTGTAAGGAAACTGTACTTTGTTTCTCACTACCTACCAGACTTGGTTTAATTAGCCTGACTCCATGACTTGCAAGTTAAATCTGTAATACTAAAAAATTGTCATTTTTGGCATTATTTTTGTAGAGCTTGGCAAAGCTTTAATTAATTACTGTGGTTCATCAACAAAAGTTACAAAGTATTCCCAGAGTTGCATTAATCTTACAACAGGAATTAAAAGAACAGTTTATTTTGACTTAAAGCGAACAGACTAACAGACCTTAAAATAGGTCTTAGACAGAGCCTCAACAATTTTTGATTTTGCAACTATTAAGACTTGTTGCAGAAAGATCTCTACTCTGTAATACTAAGATTTTGTAATCCATTGCACACAACATTCTTCCTCACCTCCTCCAACAAGAAACACCTGATCTAGGAGGGACCTGAGTAATAAAAGCTCCGAACTGCAACTTAAGGCTCTGCTTAGCAACTCACATACTTTGGCTTTTGAGCCTCCATTGTCAGTGCCAACACCACACCAATCAGACATCTGGGAGCTACTTTTGAAAATGCAACTGCAGTGGGCTCTGATATTGCTGATAAACTTCTGAAAGGTGAGAAACGTATAGCCCTCCCCTCATAACCATGTGCACCAAATTACCAATCAGCTTGGAGGAGAAGTTCTCCTATCAGCTTGACTAACCCCAGGGTTTCCGAGTCCATCCAAACAGCGATGATCACACTTTCCTGATTTTATATAATTGCCTGTCAAGCTGACCAGGGTTGTGAAGGACAGTTAATAAAAGATAAAACAAAACCCCATGCATACAATACTATGCCTCGTTCTTTAACAGTCAGGGGCTGTGTTGTGTTTAACTATAATAATTGAATCTATTTAGCCTATGAAATAAATTTCATCAGAGTTAAAAGACGACAAGCCAGCTTACAAAAGCACTTTATGTACAAGTGACCTTTTCCAATTTGGCCACCATCAGCCAGTGATGAGTTTAGGTGAAGCTGAAAATTGTCACTCAAAGCAGGCTAAGAGTATCAGCAGAAGGAATTTACATCACTAGAAATACATTTTTTTAAAGCCTAAAAAAGTTGTTAAAGCTCAAGATATTCTCCACAGAGCTGCTGTTCTGAAGAATGAACACTATATTCAGTTCTACGGATGTTTAGTCAGACCTAAGGAGATTTTAAATACATATCACTTACTGGAAAGATGGAGGAAAATTGACAGTAGGCCTCAGATATTACCCTTTGTTTATATTTTCTCAAATAATGAAACAGTATTTCCATATACTCCAGATGAATTGCCATGCAATTTGAACATAAAAATTTTAGAATCATCTGACATTATTCATCTACTCACTGGAGAAAAACATTAAAAAGCTGAAGGCCTTGATTACTGAATATCAACCCAGGAGTTACCAAACCTAAAGCATGGCACTTCTGCAAAGCACGGACTGTTAGCAACATGAGAAACATTTGTTAAAAAAAAAAGCACATGAGGTAACAGTAATAAAGGCCTTCCCTAAAACAGTTTATAATTCAAACAGCAACAAGCAAACTTAATTTTTACAAAGAAAAAGGAAAAAAATGCCTCTCTGAGAAGCTTATATTCTAAATAAACTAAAAACAGATGGGAAATGGGAGAAGACAGTCAATGAAAACCGGCAGAGCTTCAGGGGTTTTTGTTTTGTTTTTAATGATTTTTCTATGTAAAAAGTTATCTTTCCTATCACGCGCAGCCAGTGTTTCCAGGGCCTGTAACAGATGTGTCTTTCAGAAGTGAGTTGATGCCATGGAGGGTGGAGTTCTTTTGGATCTTCTTTGCATTAATGCCACAGCTCCACTTGGCTAAAGTCACGTTTGAGGAATATTTTAAACTTCTAAAGGTTTAAGCACAATAAAAGCCTATGAGTTTTACTTTTCTCAAGTTATAAACCACTAAAACTACTATTAAAAGTACACTAAGCTTTTTTAAACTTTTTTTTATTATTATTTTAATGCTCAGCTCAAACTATATTTGGCTAGATAACTGTGTAACAATATTTTCAGAATAATTTAACTTCCAAAATACAAAATCATATATCATCTTAGCTACTCAAGAATTACTTACGTTTGTGCAAACTTATGCTAAGATTTAAAATACAGGGCTAAAAAAAAAATGTTTCAGAGATTAGAAATCTGAAAAGTGATTTTAAAAGTAGAATATGACTAATACGTGTGCTCCATACCCTAAATTGAAATTTGCACACCATCTAAGGGCCATACAATGTTAAGATTTGTAACACTGCTGTTTGATTGTCTAAATTAGGTAAGTGGGAAGTTTTCTTTTCAGTGACAATACTATTCAGGAGATGCAGTGTGTGCTTTAATGCTTGTTAAGAAAAGAAAACTTGTCCTATTTGACACCACCCATTCACATTCCATGCTCCAAAATTTTAATGGAGAAAAAATTGAGTACAAAAATGAGTTTCTAGTTCTGACCAAGTCTTCCATTGATCAAATATAAAAGATTCCTAGCTGCTAGTAGCATCTGTTTGACACCATTAGGCATTAGCTCCATAAATAAGTATTTCCATAGCAACCAAGCATAGAAATAACTAAACAATGAAACCAACACCATAGCAACTTGATTCAGAAATCAACTCTGTAAGAAATCACCTCATTCAAGAGCAAAATTCTACAACCAGATGAAAAACTAATTTATTGTAAAATATGAAAAAGGTTACATTACATATCTATTTCTGTTAATGACTGCCTTTCAAACAAAACTGATGCTGGATTCATTGCTTTTATTTCTAAATTAGTCTTTTGTAACAGCTTACAATCAATTAGCTTTTAAACCCATGTAATTTAATGATAGAAAACCAAACACAGCAGTATACGACCTAAAAGTCTTGTTTTATTTATTAGGATTCTTCCCTTCTCTGAGTAGAAAAGGTAGATTTTGAAAAATAGTATGTTATTAAGTAGTTAAGTTGTATTCAGTGTAAGACTAAAGGTGACGCAACTGAAGAATGACTCTGTCAAAGTAGAAGTAGCATGATTTAGATAACAAATACAATGTTCTGTTGTGAAATCTTGCAGGCCAAAACAACAGCCACTTCAGTACATTATTGTAATCAAGACAAAATACAACACTTGGAAAAGCATTCAATATGACCTTTAAGGTATTTAAAGTCATGACGGTATCTCTGCACGCACTAAACTTTCCCATGAATGTAAATGGGACAGGAAAAAACGATAGTATTTTTAGATTCCTAATACTTATCACTTCCTGACTTTATACAATTTATTTATCCAAGGTTGTAAAATGTCTAATAGGTTGTGAAGTCTGCAGATAGCCACAATCTTTGAACAGAAACTGAGTGTGCTTTCACGGTTCTGAGGTCTGGATACATGCACTGAAGGAAACAGTCATATCCCTTATCCCATATGCCTTATCCTAGACTCTCATTGACCGTACCAAACTCTTTCATAAAAGGCATTATCTTCACTTTTTTAAGAATCCTAAAATCTTCCTTCAGTGGAAAGAGACTTGCTCCTACTTAACTGCTTTAGTAAATACCATTAAATAGTACCTGCAACATATTTGGCTAGACACAAGAACAACGCTGGAACATACAGGTGTCTAGTCACCATAATGTTTTCACCAGACTCTACAGTATTCTTTCCTGCAAATATAGATCTTCAACAAGAGCTGCACACAAATAAACTTTAACAAGTCACATTTGAGTCTTCAGGTGTTTAGTTACTGTTTTCAGTAACTTTGTCCTCAGCAAAGATACAAAAACAGAGCAAAAATGCTCCATTTCAGCAGGCTTATTCTGAAAGTTAATATTACTCCCTGCAAGCAGAAAAATATTTTTTTGTTTGGTTGGGGTTTTGTTTCTTTTTTATGTGTTTGTTTCATTTGCTTTTAAAAAGACATGCTACTTCTGCTTTTGTAACCAGGAGTATCAGCAGGTCAGCTTCTACTTTATCTGCTGTGGAAAGTCTTCAGTTTTCTTACTGCTTGTTATGTTTGCTCAGACCTTCATTTTAATATTTTTTTCAGATCTTCAAATGTTTCAGAAAGGTTCTAAAAGGTGTTTTGTCTATCAAGGGAAAGCAGGGGTTTTTTTCTTCTTATGTAGGTAATGAAAAAAACTGGCTAAAACCACACTTAGGTCATTTCCTGTTCCTTCTAGGTTTTGTCAGACTTGCACGTCAGAGTAAAGGCCAACCAGTAATTTATGGCAACTGGGGGAGGGAAGGCAGAGGAAAAAAAGCCTGCTATGTGCAGATCCTTTAATTGCCCATTATAAGCATTTTCCTTCAGAGCATGTGGTTCCAATCACCATCAAAGAAAAGAAATAGTGCTAGGTGCATTACTGCTCTGATCCCATACAGTTGCTTCGGTGTTCTGGCATTCTGTACTACTTTTACTGTCATCCAAAACCTAAAACCATTTTTTAGAGTTGTGTTTACTTTACAAAAAGCAAAATCTCAAAACTGCTCCCAAAGAATCCTTCTCACCTTTACCTACTGGCATTGTTTTACAATTATACATAGTAAAAGCCTTTACTGCTGTGTCAACACACTGTTGATATATGGTGCTGGAACAGACAGGGAGAGCAACGTTGCATTTCATCTTTCTGCAATAAAAGGATGTCCACAAATCTCATGCTGAAGCATTTTACTGTATGCTGATATATTCTTAATGCAGTAACTAAAACCGCTTACTAAAGATGAACTGATTTACCCTCTATTAACTTAAATTTTTTAATCAAGTCTTTTTTTTCCACCTATTACACTAGAGACATAGGAATGAATCTCACATTTTTTTCTTTTCAGCAAACAAAGAAAAACTATTTCATATGACCACAAGTTGGTTTTTTTCAGCACTGAGCTGAAGAAAAGGGATAGACCAAATTTTTAAATATTTTTATCACAAGTTTCTCTTCAAAAATATCATAAAAATATCTACATTTCTCCTCTCCCCCCAAGTCCCCCTCTAAAACAAGCAGCATAAAATTAAGCTGTACAACTCTCTCAGCCAAAAACTAACATGATTGTGAGAATGGTTCACATCAAATGAGTTAGGCCAAACAATCATCTAGACCAGTATCTTGCCACTGACAACTGCAGCCACCTCAAGATAAGAGTATTCTTAAGTAAGCAGTGCTAATTCTCAGAATATTCTTTCACCCTCAGCAACACAGCTCAGGGAGCTGTATGTTGTATGCCTTTGTATATTGCAAAGGTCAACGGATTTTTCACCTTTGCATCTCTCTACTTTTCAGAATCCATGTAAACTTCTGACATCTGGTATCATATACAAAGGCATTTCACAAGTTAAATACAGATTATGCAAAGTTCCCTTTCATTCAGAATCTGTCAACGCTGAATTTGTACGGTGAGGAAGCAAACAATCAACCACACTTTCATAAAGACTACCCACCGAATGATTCGTTTTTGCAAAAGCTTACAGTTGTTCTCCAGCTAACTTCAGGCACAAAATCTTTTTCAGACTATGAGACTGTATTTTCAGAACCCTTAGGCTAGTTCATTCAAAGACACAGTACCTTTGGAGCAACAAACCAATTCACTAAACACCACTACTTTTTTATTTGATTTCATTAATTGTTGTCTTAAGGATTTTTATTTACAAAATTGCCACAAGGTACAAGCTTTACACAAATCAGTGTTGTTTTCTTTCAATACTTGATAATAACCCAAAAAGAAACACTACAGGGACTGAAGTTAGGGAAGTAAGCTGAAAGAAGCCAAGAAGCCAAAGAAGATATTATGTCATAGGGGAAAGCAAACATTGCTGCAGTGCTGTGGCTGGAAGTTATACATGGGGATTGAACTAACTAAATTCTCAGTTGCTCAAGCTAAAGAATTAAAAGCAGTAATTTAAAAACAGATGAAAGTATAATTACGAGTCTGATTACAAGAGCAATTGTGTTAGCAGAAGTTAAATCAGTATTTAAAAAAAAAAATCTTAATGGACAATTTTCTGGTTGAAGTGCCAGGAAATACAGGATGAGATCTCTTGGGGGAAAAAATATTGAAACTCTGAAGAATGTAATACAAATTGCTGTCAGAAACAGAGAAGAACAAGGGAATGCAAATTGCTGCATTCTATAGAAAGTGCCAATTTATTTCTCTCTAATGTATTCATGTTAAGTAGTACTTTAGTTAGCAGCTGAGGAAAAACTCCAACGGCAGCAGATCTTAAAGAATGTAGAAAAATCTTTTTCTGTGTAATAATGTTGTGATGCTGTTCTAAACAAAAAAGAAAGAACAATTATGCCTTCCCACTTGTAACATTAGATGATGAAAAGATTAAATAAAACTGCGTGGGGAGGTCCACTTTGTCCCCCAAACGGCAAACTTGCATAGACAGCCGTTTATGCCATGCTTACCTTGCATGTGGGAAGTGAACAAAGGAATCACCACTAGCAGTACGGGGAGGGCCCCATACACCCTTCCACCTTCCCTCCTGATGAAGGCAGGGGTCTAGGAAGGGAGTATGCAGTCAGACACCTCTAGTAACTGTTAGCAGGTACTAATCTTGTGAAAAAGTTCTCTATGAAAATACTGAGCGATGAACAAACTCAGATTTGAGTTGAGAAAAAGAATTCCCAACACCCTAAAAGTATTACCAGAAGTAACTGTGAAATGCTATGGTTTTTATAATGTTTAATAGCACATCCTCCTGAAATTGATTTGCTTTATGTAGATGTAGGCTGAATTTCACACTGCTAATATGGTATCTAAAGGTACACTTCCAGGAAAGAAAAATCATCTTTGTCCCACAATCAACATATCTAAAACTTCAGGTCCTTTTCTTCATTAGCCTTTTCATAAATTATGTTCCACTTCACTGTTCAAACTACCACAAGACTCTCCCACACTTGAAGACATAACTATGTAACCTACTATATGCAAAGGTAATGGAAAATTGTATCTAAAAGCCTGCTGTCACTCCACTGTTTTACTTGTTCTCTAAGCCACTTTGCTACCATGTTCATAGAGCACAAGTTATGTACAACATTCTTATTGCAAAGTTTTCTGAACGCAGGTGTATGAAATTCTAGCACAAAAGAGAATTGTGAAAAACAGTGAAGTTGACTTGTTCCTTATTCTAAGTTACCTAGTAACTTTTGTTTCTATCATAGGTTTTCCTACAATTTTGATGAGTGAAATTGGTACTTCCCTTAAAAAAAAAAAATAAAATCTTGCAATATATCAAGTTGAGTTGATCTTAAAAATACCTAGACTTAACACAATTATTTTTTTCATTTCGTTTTGACAGCATGACTCAGATGGAGAAACTAATATGAAAGAAAGAGGTCAAGATGGGTCAAGTGTCTTCCAGCAATTGTAAGATAAGAAAAGCTCACCAGCCTTTCTCGTACAAGCAGAAAAGTATTGGGACGTTCTTTTAAACTGCAAGGCATTTCTAGCAAAATCATCACAACAGTGAAACTTACCTAAATGCTTACAGAGAATAACGCTGGCAGTGAGAATATCATTTGCCATTTGGGACAAGTATTATTTACAATAAAGTTGCAGTATAGCATGCTCAATAAATTCATCAAATATTATAAATACAAGCAAAATAACTTTTCCTTGGGGAACACCATTAATTTTTTAATTTCTTAGCCTTTTTCTAATAGCCTTTAATGTGTTTTCTATGAAGACTCTCTCAAACTATGTTTTCAAAATAGCTATTCATGAGTTGAACCTCACAAAAACAAGCCTACGCTAATCTGTGAGTAATCTGTGTTCTTATCGACAAATTCAACTCTCAACTAGCATCTCCTAGAACTTGCATATTTTTTTAGAGCAGGAAAGGGGAAAAATACCTAGAATTTAAAATTAACACTAACCATAGAAGAACTGGGATGCCAAGATTCCCAGCACTGTCCCAATGAGGGAAGCAGAAAAGCTTTTACACCACCTATCAGACAACTGCAACTGACATAATCTTTACGAAAAAGGCAAATACTTTTGTAGTTATTAAAAAAACCCCAACAAACTAAAAGCTGTACACCTTATGCTTTAAAAACAAAGGGTTTTTTTCCTTTATATGAATTATATTTAATTCTAAAATTAATATATCTAACAAATATTTTCTACACATTTAATTACAAACTTTACACTAAAATGCAATTGGAATTTTGTCTCTGTTTGAGTATTTTAATGTATCGGTTAACTTATGACATTCAAAATGTACATATTAATCAAATACCCTTGTAAAGTTCAGACTAAACTAGGAGATAAACTGGCCAAAATAAATAATAAAATATTTAATCATGCCTGATCCAACACATGAAAGATAAGATTTTACTATAGTAACCTTCAAAGTTAAAAACAACATAGAATCACAAGTTCTCTCTTGTACCACTGGACTAGAAACTAGCAGCTATAGCATCGGCTTTTAGAGGGATCCAGAAGAATGTGGGGAAACTGTCAGAGGAAATGTACAAAAACTGTCCGTCCCATCCCCCCCCCCTCCCCCAATGAATTTATAGATGCACCATTTAAATGAAATCTTGAGAAAAATCAATAGGATTTCCATACGTGGATAACATGCCCAACAAATCTCCTGGACTCTTTGAAACAGACTGCATACACAAATAAAAGTGAACCAGTCAACCAATGTACTTTGATTTAAAAGAAAAAAAAAGCCAAAACCAAAAACCATCAAAAAACATTGACATGGTCTCCCCTTAATGCTCCTGAAGAAATCACATATACAAGGGAAGAAAGGGATGGCTCTCCTCTGGATTAGCAATTTATTAAAACATAGAAAGTAAAAAATAAGAGTAGAAAGTCCACAAAAAGAAAAAAAAAAATATCAACAGAGACTTCCTCAAAGATTCAAGCAGGGATCTATCGTAATCAACCCAGTTAAAATTAACTGAAAAGGTAACAAACATCTGAACCGTCAACATGCACTGATGACACAAAATTCCTGAAGTTAGTCAGAAATAGACTTGACTGTGAAAAAGAATCAAAAGATCTTAATATAGCAAGTAAATAGGAAATAAGACATTGCTGAAATTCAGTACTAACTAATGAGTAAATGCTGAGAACAAAAATTAATTTTAAACTATTTATATAGAAAGCTGGGCTCATATTACATCAATGGCAACCAGGAAAGAGATCTTGAAGTCATTTGCATCAGGCTAATTCTCAAAGATGTTAAATGAGATATTAGAAAAGGAACATCAAACAATAGAGAAAAAACAGTGTCACTGCATAAATCCATGCTACACCCACAGTCTGAATGCTGCATATAGATAGAAAAGTATAGAAGAAATAAAAGAGCAGACTAATAAGAGAAATGAAAGATATGGAGCAGCTTCTACTGTGAGGAGCTACACAGACTGGAATCCTTCAAGCGTGAGGAAAACAGGGTTACGGAAACGCTCTATAGTTACCAGTGTTATGGAGAAGGTAAATATGAAATGGTTAGTCAGTACTGTTGACAAGCACATGAATGAGGGCTATGTAATTGGATCATCTGGCAGCAGGCTTAAAACATTAATTAGTATTTATTATGTATCATATAACATTATTTAGCATTTTTTATGCATTATATCACCAAACAGCTTAAAAGAATCCAAATTCAAAAAAAGATGTGTAAGAATTCTTGAGATTAGCACTTTCCTTAATAATAGCTAGTGACCTTCAGAATCTTAAATTAAAAGGTGTTTATTACTAATTACAATCCTAAATTAAGTTCAGTTATTTCCCCATTCCTTATCCTCCAGTAAATTTACTATTACTGCTTGGAGAGAACTAGATGAGCAGCAGCTTGAGGGAGGGGAAAAGAGAAATAAGGAAGGACTAATATTCTGGTGAGATTCTAAATTACCATTCCTTAACTTGCTATTTTCTTTCAACGGGATTATTAATATTTTAAATGCATTTCCCAGACTGCTCAGATTGTCATACAAATGTCCATGATCTGCTCTATCTACATAATTGCTTATTTTTTAATTTGATGGTGATGGCTGATGATCATGAGTGCATTCCACTGTACTGGATCAAATAACCTGAAGAACAGTTTTTAAACATAGGCTTACATGTTCTCTTAAATAAAGATGGTCATATGATAGGGAAAGCAGAGAACAGCAAATCTTCAAGTGAAGGGTGTTTGTTCTTTTGAACCATTTCTTCATGTCTATCCCTAGAGCTTTTCTTTGCCCAGCTGCAAATAGCATAATGTAAGGTTAAACTGCTTTAATTCTCATATTCAAGCAGGAATGTTTTGAAGTAAGGATAACCAAAACAATTAATATCTTATTCCCCTGAAAGTTATTGATTAGATACAGAATATTTGTCTCTTCACTCCAACTATATTATAAAAAAAATAATCTGTATTTAAACCAGAAAAAAAAACAAATTTCATACAGAAAAAGTTCCATTTATGCTAGCAGAATCGGAAAGAAAATCACAGACATGCAAGTTTGTATGTCAGGGATGCTATTGAAAATAAAGATACTTCACAGATCAGATTTTTCAAACAAAAGGTTAAAGACAGGCAGCCATAAACTCAGAAAGGCAAAGATAGATTGACAGATCCTTGTCAGAAATATATGGAAAGAAGGAATGATTTCTTCCATGCTACCTTTTTTGCCTTTTTGGGTTTTTTTAATCCTCTCTTTTCAATCTCTCTGTTCATATTGTCTAACTTTTTTGTATTTGTTTCTGCCAAGAACACTCAGCTGGCCTACAAGGGAAATTAGATCAGCAAGATACAGGCTAACTGCCATACATATTACCAGGGATTCTAACCAAGAGATCAGTCAATAGGAAGTAGATGGCAGGAAAAACAAACAAACCAAAAATCTCTCTCAAATTTTAAAAATATTTTCTCTAGATTATGTCATCTGGAGCCTAACTAGGAGTGCTCTAAATCACATCTCTATGAACTATGTGGGAACACAGAAAAATCCATCCTCCCACAATTAATATTATTTTTAAAATTAATACTGTTTTGAACACTTACAGCAAGAGATAGTTCACATCTATCTTCAGATTCCAACTTCCTTCTCCCCTTGAGAAGAATATGCACATACCTACAGTATCTTTTGCACACACAAAGAGGAATTATATACCAAGTTTAGCAGACCAGAAAGACGACTTTTACATTTCAGCATTTCCTCTCAGTAGTAAAATGAACAGATCTGGCATTTCAAGAAAAGTAAATTTTGGGGGTGATATCTGTCATAACCACAAAAGCTAAACTATTTCAATGTTTTAACAACTAAAAAGCAATTTATAAATGGTAAAGACAGAGAGACTTCAGTTCTGTGGCTAGTCTGTAAACAGAGCTGCTCCCAAGTACTTCACAGTAAGGCAAGAAGGCAATTAAACAGAGATTTAACAGTAGTCCATGTATGAAGGCAGCTTGGACCAATCTGTAGAACAAAAGCTCTGACACTGCTCAAGAGGACTGCTTCCCCAGGGAAGAAGGAAAAACTATTTTCTCCGAGCTAAATTCTGTTAGAGACATTTCTTTTCCAGAGCGTATTTTCCCCTCCTTTACACCATGTCCTAACTGGGCCTGAGTTAGATTTAGAAACCTTCCCAACTTGCCACCAGAGCATGAAAGCTTAGGACTTCACTAGAGGAAATTATAGATGTTTTCTCTAATAATCCTTTATTTCCTGGAGCATGAGTCCAAATCAAATATCACATTTCTCAAATGCATGCCTTATTGCAAAGATGTACGCAGAGACATGAATTTCAGAAGCAGTCTCTATAGTAAAGGTGGTTCTTAAAAGCCACTGGAGGATAGCAAGCATGGTCAACAGCAAAGAGGAATCTTTGAGGCACAAACTCGAAAACACCAAAAGTAAATTGCTTTAACAAAATACAACAGTACAGGAACAAAACAATAAACAGACAGCAAAAGCAGTAAACTGCTCTGTCTTAAAATTGCTATGTAGTTTTAAGAAATGACAATTCTAGGATGAGATTTTTGGTTTATGTTGGTGTGCAGATGCATAGCAAGGCAAAGTTTCTATGTGTGTGTTCATGGATCTGCTCAGGCAAGAAATTTTCCAGTCTCCAAAGCAGTAGTATGTGTACACCTACAGAATGAACATATGGATATGGAGAAGCATAATAACAGAGTTCCTAACTACAAGGAAATTGCAGAAGTCTCATACTACTCCTTAGAAATAGTTTTCTAGAAGTCTGCCTATTGAACTTCTACATGGGAACTGTAAGCACAAAGTCCAGAAGAAAAACGTTACACACAACCATCTCTAAAACACTTGAGGTGACCACTGAAGGTTTCCTATTTTACACTATTCGGTTTCATCTCTAGCTACTGCCCTTAAAAATGCTCATATTCTCATTATATAAAGGATAATAAGACTCTTTCCTCTTTCTGATATGAATTCTTTTTTACAGAACGTTCTTTCATATAGAAAACATCATCAATGGTTCTTAATATAATTTAACATTTTCATGCTGACTACATTGTAGTGCCTGTACTGCCCTAAAATTCTTTTTAAAAATAGAATATGCTATTTTGACACTTACAAAGATGTTTAGCAGGGTGCACAAAAACCATTTTGAAACGTCATCTTATCAGGTTCTCTCTCACAGAACGGTTTGAAAAAAGTAGCAATGCCCTAATTTATGGGTGCTTCTCTTACAAGCCATCTGCCTCAAGCAAAACAGCTGCCAGTGATGCAAGCTGGGAAAGTAGCCAATCTGGCTCACATGCAACTATATACCCAAGAGAGCAATTAATAAGTCACAAAACAGTACCCAATTATGCAAGCATTTTTGAATCTTGGGGCTCAGAACAGGGCTGAGAGAGTATGAGACAGCCTGAAGGAACTCTCAGCATTCAACTACAGTGTATGGATGCTGGAGCACCACCTGATCTTTCCCTCTTACCAGCTTTTACACCAGATAAAGTAGGAAGTTAGTTTTCACCTAAAAGCTAGCAAACCTCCTTAAAAACATGAAACCAAATGACAACATCTAAATTGCATGAAGATCTCTTAAATAATTGCTTAAGTCCCAAAACCCATGCAATGCTACCTTTCATTCAGAAAGCACAGAAAAAGAGTTAATAATTATTTTCACAGTGACGTTATTTTACCCTACTTATGTGAGGGAATTAAAACAAACATTATTTCTATTGTCTTCTTTCAAATATTACCATCTGAGTTTCATATATTTTGTTCTTTAAAAAAATTAATATTTTAAGAATGTAATAAATCCTTTCCAGCCATGAATTGAAAAGCAGCAGTTGTATTTTTGGCAGGTAGCAAGCAAGATGCAAGCTGAGCACATCTGAGTAAGTTTTGACAGTTGTATCATATCAAATTAATTTTTTAATGCTCTTTTGTTCACAGCAAGTTTTCACTAATTGTCAAAATGTATGAAAATTAAATGTTTCAATCTCGGGGGGATCTTCTCTTCACCAGGAAAAAGTCAGACTATGTTAGAGCTAAAAACATTATTCCACACTTTGTATTTTGACAGACTAACTGGAGGGTCTGTGTATCAGGAGACTATCTCCAGGTTTATAAAGAGAACACACAGTAATCCACATGCATCATTGAAAAATCAAAACAAAATCATTATTAAACATGTAAACATGCTGTATTTGGTGGTGCTTTTCTGTTTTACTTCTTAACATAGCAGGAATAGTTATTTGCCAAAATATTATTACAGTATCACTGCTTGGCAACTGCCACTACAGTAGAAGACATTCTAAGATGAAGAATACAACTATACCTTTGTTACAAGCCCTATCCCAACATTTCTTCCCCAAATAAGTGCATAAAAATTATGTTTTGTTTTCAGAAGAAGAAAAACTGAGGGGACACCTAATTCAGTCATCTTTCTACTTTCTTACTTTCTCCATCCCCCAAAAGAGATATAATTACGTAAAGCCTAGTAAGTTGTTTGCACTTGTAGCAAAAATAAAAAAAATATTAATTACAAATACATTTAATAAAGTGGTATATTAGAAATCATAAGATCATAAGTTTTGTAAATTTTAATTCCAACAATGTAAACAACTTCAAAAGGTACATAACAGTCATACACCTACTCAAACAAGTGACTTGGCTCAACAAGACACACTTAGAACAGACAAGGAGCATGTGGAGTAAGACAGAACCATAAAGAACTCCACATCTTTAGAACCCTCAGATTAACAATGCAGAAGGGAAACTCCTGCTTGATTACCTGGTACCTGTAATTTAGTTAAAGATTTACAGAAAGGAACTCTGCTCCTCGTAATTTTAGCAAATCTTTTGGAAAGGGCTCACTATTAAAGTGATAAAACCAAAAAAACCCAACATGAATGACCCAAAATTTATTTAATGAAATATTGTATGGTAAAAAAGCAAAAGGGAACAGTCAAAAAAATACACCAAAAATTTAAATTGAAATGGAAATTGCCATGCACTTAAAATGTTTGTGAGGTCTTTCTCCCACAGGTAATCTCTATCAAGTATTAGAGCTCACACAGAAGCTTACAATGAAATCCTTAATAACTACAATCCCCAAATTTATAGGAACTGGATCATCAGTAAAATAACTATCAATTTTTTTGAAATGATGCAGTAAGCTCAAAAGCTAGCAGGCAAGAGGGGACAGATGTACAGGCAAATACAGATAGCACAAACACTCTCCTGCACCTTTCTGCCTGCAAACAGAATCACATAAGCTTCACTTCCTTCGGAAATTGAGCTAAAATTCATATTAGGCCTCCAATACTATTTACTGAATAAACATACTACTTCCTCTACAGGAATTGTTCTTTCTGCTCTACTAATTTCTAAAATATTAAATATAAGAGTTTAAATCTATCTATTGCAGGAACCTGGAATGTTAAAATTGTGAGTGACATAGTAAAGTGCAAGGCAACATCCCCAGGGACATTTAAGGGATGTCTCTCTTCTGCCACTGCAACATCTTTCTTTCTATTCCCATATCACACAGATATATACCCCCTATATATATATATATATATATATATATCCCAGATATATTCCCATATCACACAAGGTTTGGCATCTGGGTCAGGGCAATCCCAAGCACAAATACAGGCTGGGCGAGGAGTGGGTTGAGAGCAGCCCCAAGGAGAAGGACTTGGGGTATCAGTGGATGGAAAACTGACTGTGAGCCAGCACTGTGCGCTCACAGCCCAGAAAGCCAAATGTGTCCTGGGCTGCATCAAGAGCAGTGTGGCCAGCAGGGCGAGGGAGGGGATTCTCCTACTCCACTCTACTCTACTCTCATAAGACACCCCCTGCAGTGCTGTGTCCAGCTCTAGGGGCAACAAATAATGACACGGACCTGCTCGAGTGGGTTCAGAGGAGGCCACGAAGATGATCAGGGGGCTGGAACACTCCCCTGTGAGGTCAGGTTGAGAGAGTTGCGGGCTTCAGCCTGGAGAAGGCTCCAGGGAGACCTTACAGCAGCCTCCCAGTACTTAAAAGGGGCTACAGGAAAGATGGGGAGGGACTCTTGATCGGGGAGGTTAGGGATAGAACATGGGGTAATGGTTTTAAACTGAAAGAGTTAGATGAGATATAAGGAAGAATAAATACTGTGAGGGTGGTGAGGCCCTGGCACAGGCTGCCCAGAGAAGCTGTGGCTGCCCCCTCCCTGGAAGGGTTCAAGGCCAGGTTGGACCGGGCTTTTGGCAACCTGGGCTAGTGGAAGGTGTCCCTGCCCAGGGCAGGGCTTTGGAACTAGATGATCTTTGATGTCCCTTCCAACGCAAATGATTCTATGATATAAATGCTGAGGCCATGCAGTTACCCCACAAATTCAAATAAGAACAACAGCTATCTCTGACCTCAGGTCTAGTAGTTTTGTTAGTTGTACCATCCTAAATTTAGCTTTGTAAGCCTTAATGCATTTTGATACAAGCTGCACTGTCAATACTTACAAATGCATTTTCCATCTTTAAGTAATGAAACAAAAACAATCAAAAGCTTTAAAAATATTTAGATAGATAAAAACTCTACAAACTGTCATGACACAAGATTTACCCAACTATTAAATGACTTTAGAAAAAAACCTCATACAGGCATGCTATTACTTCATTACTTCAGATAGTGTGAACACTTGCCAGGAGTGGCAAGTGAACCTGACAGGACAGAAATGCATATACTGAGTCCTGGCAGTAAAAGTATAAGCTGAGGAATGACCATTTTAGACTATCCAACAAACTAGAAGCCATTTGTCAGACACTGACATACTACAAGTGCTTGAAGACTTAGCGCTTAAAGATGTGGTGTAGTTGAGAACTGTCAATGTTAGGCTAATGGTTGGACTAGATGATCTTCAAGGTCTTTTCCAACCTAGATGATTCGGTGATTCTATGAAGAGCAATACAAACATTTTTACTCAGCCATACCAGGGCACAGCTATAAAATTTTTCATTCCATTTCACAGTACTTCTGATTTTATGGGCAATTTAACCCCATAAATAATCATTTTATATAGTAACTAAAGAAAAGAAAATGCATTTTTATGCCATATAAATGTGGTTTGTATAATCTGTAAAAAGAATAAGATTTCAGTTTTTGTAATAAAGTCCATTTGAGCAAGGATCAAGTTTGACTTGAAAAGTAAAAAGAAAGTTACATGATTCACATGCAACAATACTACTTAAGTGTATAAAATGACCAAAGAATTACTTTCCAATATGTTTTATCTATGATAATGCCAAGCTCCTTTATTTTTAATCACCCCCTCTCCCCCCATGAGTACTTGTGTGTTTAAAGAAGTTAAAACAATGACAAAGACATTTGCAGGAAAATCAAAGTGCTACAAACTGAGGAAGGTCAAAAGTATTATGTCAGAACTGAACTCTGTTGTACAATGACACATTTTAAGCCTCACTATCACATTTCAACAGGAACTAGTTGAATTAATTTTATCAGTTAGTTTTTCAATGCAGTAGCAAATATTTTTTTTTTAAATCTACAAGTTTAGCTATATCTTTTGTATGTTTTGAGTTGCACAATCTTCCTAAAATAGAGCAACAACAACAAATTATTAATTCTTAAAATAAAGATTGAAAATATTTAGTACTTCTGTTAGTTTATCTAGCTATTTTTTGTCTTCATAAGAAATAATGAACAGAATAAAATCTTTAGTCTATTACAGAAAAATCCACAACAAGAATAGACTTTCCTATTATTATTTTTCCCCAGACGAAAGGCTACATTCAATTCAGGCTGCTATTTGCTATCTGGACATGGTCCCGGGCAAGTGGCCCCAGGTGGCCCTGCCTGAGCAGAGGAGTTGGAGGAGATGACCTCCAGAGGTCCCATCCAGCCTCAACCATTGTGCCGTTCTATGAACTGCACAGTTATGACTGGTGCACAACAAGTCCCCGATGAGATCAAACAGATCTTTAAAATTCTGAACAAGTTCCAACATCTTTTTCCTTCATCATATCATTTTGTGGGAAAGTTGTAACAATTTGTTTGTATGTCCACACCTGAACATGTTGAATAACTTCAGAATTAGGACAGAAATTGATTTCTTAGTTATGATCTTTTGGGGAGATAGTGGCACACCACTTAAAGAGGTCACACCACTGAGAGAGAGAGAGAGAGAGAGAGAGAGAGAGATTGCTTGAATAGGAGCTGTTCACCTTGTTTGCTTTTCTATATCAGGCATTATATTTTGAAATAAAAAAGGGAGTATATAAATACTCACTATTAAAACACAAATGCACAAATAGATATTTCCAATGGTATGAAAAGATATAGAAAATGTCTATAGGTCAATTTCTCCATCATCAATTCTTAATTTTAATTAAAAAAACCCAATACCTATACCTCCTTCCACCATTCTTCTTCCACTAATTGTTGCATTGATCCAAAACAGTTTTTTAGAAAAATTACTTGATATCTTATAGTTATAAGATCTATTGGTTTGCACTATGCCTTTCTCATCACTGAACAAACTTTTATGGAAACAGGCTAATAACGCTCTTCCAAAAGAAGAGCTTTGCTACTTCAAAATGGTCTGAGCTTCTGCCACTACTGAGGTTAGCACCATACTGTAATATCCATGCTGGTCATAACCTTATACACAACAACTGAACATTAAATTCAAACAGCATTATCACTTGAAACTTCCAAAGCATGTATCCTATTTTCAAGCTACCATTCTGACTAACTATCTGAGATACCAGAAATCAAATAACTCAAGTAGCTTAATGCTCTTTCTGAACTCACCAGTAATGTGCTAAGGCTACTGCACTGGGCAGATGATGCCCACAGGAAGCTAATGCTGCTCCTGCCTTCGCTCCATCTCAGATAACAGTAGTTTATGAATAATTCCTCATCTGCTGCAGCAGAAAAAACTAAACACATTTAAAATCTTTTACCACAACACTGTCATTTCAGACACCACAGTCATCAGGTAATTTAAAAGCACTTCAGGTTTCCCAAACCTACATGGCACCAAGGTTTTATGCTGAACTGTAACACAAGAAGTACTTCAAACCTGTGGGAGTGTTTCAGGGGGCATGAGGACACAATGCTTGGTTTATTCATCAGCTGATAGCTAAGGGCCAATGATCTCACTCTTCAGGATATCTTCAGTGATTCCTCTTTATGGCATTATTCTAGATTGATTATGTATAATGGCTGTCAAATATAAAATATTTGTTCAGTGAAACTACAAGACTGGGCAGTATTTACAGAAAAAATTTATGCACTCTATCAGTTTGACATGTTGGACATGGAATAAAAATAAACGCTGTATATATATATAAATTATTTATTTATATATATCTATATATAAAAGAAAGTATTTTTTGGCTGGAAAATACTTTCTAGAAAGCACCCACCACCATGCCACCATGTCCCTTGGTTGTGGTGTTCTTTGGGGCATAATATGAGTTGCTACATTTTTTTTAAGACACTTGTGCCGTCTTTCCTTGAAGAGCTTATGTTCCCCAAGACAGTTTCCTTAAAATAAAGTATTAAACTGCAAAAAGAATCACCTAAGCATCACTGATTTTGGAACTTGCAGACATACTTTTTCCACTCAGAGGCAATTTGTGAGTCACATTCTATAATATTATGATAACAGAGACTACTTAAGTGGACAGATTTACAGATAAAGAGAAAACAAAAATATTTTTTCTTTGAGAAGACACCAGTCTGCACTTGAACAATATTGAAAGCCACTACCAAGCAGAAACAAGTTTAGAGGTCAAAAGCCAGTGACAGCAGTGCTATCTTGAACAATAATCACTGTATCCAAAAAATGTTCCTGCTGATGCATTAATATTTCTTCTATGATGAGGGAAAAATGCAGACTGAACCTCACAGGATTGCCAGATGTCCTGTATAATTAAGATGTTATGTTTTAGTGGTCAAATCCAATACCTTATGAAAAGCATATAGGGTATGTCTTTTCTTGTATTTCTGCGGTAAGAGTTGCTTTTCCAAACATGCAGAAATCCATGCTACAGGGCATCCAGAAAAAGTGGTTATTATGCAGATAAATTGTACTTTCCATGCACAGTTAATCTATGTATAAGCAGTTGAGATCTCTGCCATTGTCCCATATTTTAGCATCTAAACTCTGGCAATCCTAAAACACTGCCAAATTTCTACAAAGAAAGAGTTTGTTTCAGCTCCAGATGTGATTGTGACTAAGGAGCTACTTCTGACCTCCCTCCTCTCTCCCACTGACCTTGGCAAAATACTTGTAAAATGGGACTATTTATATTCATGAGTTGCCCTCTCATAACTAGTTCATTACTGCATCATCAGTCTGTATAGAAGACGATTATTGGTGGCAAAAGATGCAAACTTGACTTTTTTTAAACTATTAACATGCAAATGATTGAACCACATTGCTACAGGCTGGTGGGAAAGGAAAAGAAGTTGAACTGCTGAGAAATCAGCATATTACAGCGAGCAGATAAAATCTGTCATTCTGAACAGCGTGTTTACTGAGCTGGGAGACTGTTTTTCACTCACAATTTAGAAAAACTTGGATGCCACTGGAGTAAATGACAGAAATTGCCTGACACAGCAGTGGAGACAACTCTCCAATTATACATTTGTTGGACTTCAGCAATTTTAACCTAAATCTTCAGAATATACGTAAAATGGTGAAATATTCAGGGGAAAAACAAAACAAAACAAAACAAAAAAAAAACAGCTCAAGAGACTTTTATCATCTGTTTAAAATGGCCAGTCAGTATGTGAAACTACTGGGTCAAATCAAGGGGGCAGAAATTATGTTAACTGGACCTGTACTCAAACCAAAGATAAATGCAGAGATTCCTAATATTAAAGTTGTAATAAATTAAATGAACCCATTTAACATTCTTACATGTGCTGTGCAAGCTGTAGCCCAAATTTCTTTGTAGTATTATAAAGAAAGTGCAAAGTAAACTCTTGGAAGTTATGAATAAAGTAATAAAAACACTACAATTATTATAATCTTTTGAAGCAATATGATAAATTCAAAGCTCTCAATATATATGCCTCATAATTGCCGGAAATGTGAATTACCTGGTTTCTCAACTGGTAGAAATAGGTTGATAATGCATGAGTCAAGAGATGAGAACCACTGCAGCTTCAGGAAGAACTGAATCTACCGCAGTCAAGCTGGACATTTTTCTAACCATTAGGCCCTCTCAGACCCACCCATTAGGCAATTAGTGTGGTGCAAGCTGCTACTTTTCAGCTGCTCCATCTGAAGTTTCTTACTGTTTTTAAAAACCAAAATACTTCAAGTTATCACCCCTCAGAGAAAATACACTGAGAATGTATTACTACACTGGAAATAAAAGCAAATCCATCAGCAATTACTGCAGAACAGCTGATGTATCACAAAACAGCCAAGCCATAGTAACATATCCACCCACATGTCTAAATGATTATGGAATAAAAGGTTAACTTAGACCATTTTAAGGCAACAATTCAGTACTTCTTTCTATTCCACACATTCAGTGTGACCTCATACATTCTTTACAATAAACCTTCCAAACTGTGAATGGAATACAAATTAATTTTCTAATGAGTTTCCTATAATATTATTAAAAAAAATCATCTTCTCCAAGACAGATGAAAGCATTATGATAAATATTTTAAAGACAGACCAAGACAGAAAGACAATTGAAATGGACTGGTTATCAGCATAACAACACTGTATCAGACAAAGATTCTTTGTCATTCAGCTATTACAACCACAAAATGATCCTTTCTCATCATATTTTCACCCTGAAACAAAACAAGGCATAGCTCTTAAAAAGTCTTATCAACTGTAGAATTTATTGCATATCTCTAATTAACTACACTGACTATTTTCTCTGAGCACATCCAAACTGTACCTGGAGAAAAGATAAATGATCGCTGGAAAATGAAAGGCTTTATCATAATCACGTACAAAGGAAGTGAATTGGGGGCTATTAGTACTGTAACATTTCAAGCAAAACTGCAAAGCGTAAGTGCAGGTTTCTTAAAAGCACCACAGTGCTTTATTGTACATAAACCTCCAATATTTGAATTGAAATATATAAAAAGCTGCTATACAGGAATATAAAGTATAATATACATATAATAGAGTTATATAGCATATAAGCAGCACTCAGTGTTCTAGACATTTAAGAATACTGTGGTTAATGTTTTAGGATCACAGTACCACTGCCACGTGCTGATGCATTATAAACAAAAATTTCAATTAACGACTGACAGAACTTGTTCTGTTGCAGCAGAACAATTAATTAGCTGTCACATTCCTTTTTGGTGATGCATGTAAGCAGTTTGTCATCACTTATTCAAGCAAATGGAAAGCATTTATCAAAATTCAATATAGAAAACGTGTATCTGAAATTCTCAGTCTCATAAGGTATCCTCAAGTTTGATACAATAATTACGTTTAGAAAATATCATGTTAATGTATGTATAAATAGAAAAAGAAGCAAACACATTCATTGTCAATATACTAAGACTTACTTAGTTTTAAGGGATTTATAGATGGGTAAATGAGAGAAATTTTGCCTGTCAACAAGGAATATAGCAAGTTGTCACACTTGAAAGACAACGGATCAAGCCCACAGAAAGAGCACAGTATTCTGCTTCTTTATTGTTCAGTGTATGGCCCCATACTTGCTGAATGAAGTTCAAAATCGCTCAATAATTATTTTTTTTTACTTCCTCCAGCTTTGGTATAGTGTTTACCATGGTAACACCTGAATATTCACAGACATTCTTACAAAATTAGTTACAAAACATGTGTAAAACATTGGTGTGCTTCATAATCTTACTAAATTTTTATGTCTAACTGCATGTTCAGTTTCTTTCACCACTTGCATAGATTTTAGGCATTCAAAGTACAGTTGATAGTGTATCCATAGTCTCGGGGGGGGGGGCGGGAGAGCTAACAAAAAAATACATAGAGTTAGTAATCACTTGAGAAAACTTAGATTTTAGTGACTCACTAAGGATCTCACACACACAAAGAAATTTCAGTGATAAAGTCAAAATAAAGCAGTTCTCTAATGTAATGTTGAACTGTCTCAAGCCTAAAACTATCTCTTCTTTTTTTCTGACCTCTGACTCATTCCTTATGCTTATTTGGGGACACAGAGAAATGGGAAGTACAGTGAGAAAACAAAAGAAAAAATATCTTATTGTATATTTATTATTTTATATACATATAAAAATAAACTGTGATGCACCACAAATTTCAGAATTAGTGGGGCGGGGGGGACAGGAGAAGTGTATGGAATTATATAATTAGAACTTGCAAAATTATAAGCACTTATATATTTCCAGATATATATTTTTTCATATATATTTTTTCAGAGTTATTTACTTTTAAAATTTCTTCAGAAGCACAGCCTATTTCAGCTTTTTTATTGCTACTGCCTAATTGTTCTCAAGAAGACAAACCAAAACTCCCCAATTCCATCAGATGCCACCACAGTGATGGAGTGACAACCACCAGAAGATCTGGTGGCTTGTCACTCTGGAGCAAGCAATGGTAGAAGTCATGTTATTATGTTTTATTAGACAAATATTAAAAAGCACTAAGAGCCTTTCTCAGGCGCTTGCCTGCAGCAGAGGGAGATGCTGTCATTCAGGCTCCCGATTGCAACGTTCCTCAGAAGGCACAAATTTCTGTTTGTTCTCTTGAATAGAAGATTTACAGCCCTGTCCTCCCAGCATTAATCCAGACCCATCCCTTACCTCCTTATTCCATTTTCATTCTTCAGGTATCTCCAACTATGTTTACTTCTCAAGCTTCTCATCATAACTTCCTTGTCTAACATGTCAATCTCATTACTCCAGACATAAAATTATCCCATTCTCATTCAAGTTCAAACCACCATTTGAACCTCCTCTCCTTCAGCCCCAACTTCTTCCCTTCTGCTTACCAAAATATTTGAACTTATTTTCTTCTCCACACCTGCATCCAGTTCTTATCCCTACTGCAATCAGATCAGGCAAGACAAGACAAGGTAGAGACAAAGCACAGAAGAATCATCCATCCTCAGCCCAAGCTCAGAGCTGAAGCTATAGCACAAGTCCACTTCAGATAGGATTGTAGACATTCTGGTGGAATCTTCAGGTACTGTGCTATAAAGAAGGTTTTTTGAGCATATGAAAAATACAATTTTTAAAAAAATATGGCTGATGTGAGAGCAGATTTTCACAAAGATAATAATACATACATCCTTGCCATAAAGGCCATTTCTCTTCAACTGCCAGTCTTGTCCTACAACAGAGGAGTCTGAGACAACATTGGTCTTAAACCAATGACAGAAAAAGGAAAGAACGAATAAGATAAGTTTAGTCTATGTGCCAAGTTAGTAGTTTTCATTTTGGAAAAGGGAGGCAAAGATGAGTTATGTTACAATTTAGAAATCAATTTACTAATCAGTTGTGGCTAGATAGGCTCAACAAAAGTTTGACTTCACTTCAGAATACTCTATCTAACCTAACAAATGTTCTCTTCCTATATGCAGAGCTAAAAAACAAACCATACAAATTTCTACTCAAATATGTGCGTATTCAGTCCAGGTTTTATGTTTTCATGACCTATAGCATTATATAAAAATGAGCTTTACATACTTGTAATTTGAGTTTCTCAAGAGGGACTTCATGCATTCATGCTAACAAAATACATCAAACGAAAGCAACTCCTATATCAGTACCTGCTGATACACCATCAGGCACATACACCAGCTGCCCGTGCCTTTGGCATTCCAATCAAATCCGATTCTTACAGTTCCTCAAACTCCTAATAACTGATAATTCAGGTGACAAAGTGGAAGGTGCACAAACAGTATAAATATTCAGAATCAACTTCTGAGAACTCTAACCGGTGGAAGTTAACTGTCATTTTTTTCCTGGAAGTTCTCCATGATTCAGGTTATGCAGAGGTTGTAAAACAATGAAAAGAAAAAATATGATCAAATATTGAGAGGGGGAACATTTGGCAAAATTGAACATTAGATCTAGAACTTGGGCTTACAGAATATTTTGTAAAAGCAATGAAATTATGTAGCAAATTTACAGTAACAGATAATTGTGTAACCTGAATTTTGCTCCGAGACAAAAGTTAGTTATTAATCATTAGGGATAAAGACAAAAGACTCTATAATTATGTAAAAATAAGGTAGGTTTATATTGGGAATATAATTAAGGTTATTAACACCAAATCTCTGACTAAATTAAAAAACACAGAGATTATGACTTTAAGACTGTTAATTTACCTGTGCTTTCTTCCCTCCTCTGCGGTATGCAATTGCAATCAAGAATACCCCATTAAATTAAAGAAGAACTAACTGACATTGCCCTACTGGTTTAAACAAGAACATAAACTAGCTACACAGGATCAGACCACAAACCTCTCTAGCCTAGCATCTTGTCTTTAACAAGTCAGCAGAAGATTCCTACAGAGAAATAAAAAATTTGCTCTGAATCTTCCCAGTATCCAGCAATCTGCAGCTCAAGTGCTTCCTCAAAGCGGCACTGTATTTAATAGCTCGCAGTGAATTATCTTCCTTAAACTTCTGACATCTGCAATGTCTTATCAAAATAAGTTTCAGTTTCATAGCTTAAAATACACGGCATCTCAAGTAGGCTCAAACATCTACCCCTAGCCCCTTCTGGCATTCTCTGCCATTCATGATTTGACAGACCACTGTCATATCCTCCCTATAGCTACCTTCTTCCATGCTGCACCGACAGCCCATTGTACTGAGTCTGGCTGGGACGGAGTTAACTTTCCCCATAGCCGCCCTCATTAGTGCTTTGCATGAAAGGGTTTCCAGTAACTTTGATTAGGCCCGCTACCTCTTTCTTTTTGCTTTTCCAATCTTGTCTTTTAGAAATCCAGGTAGAGTGTATCAGATACATCTTTAATACCTACAAACTCGCTGGTTCCTTAAAAAAATTCTTGTAAGTTCATTTGATGCAAAACTCACTAACAAAAGCAGTGTTTACTCTTCCCTAAAACATCACTTTTCTCTGAAATGAGTAAAGTTAATGTTTGTTACGATTTCTACCAACTTGCCTGCTATGAAAGTCATGATCGCTGGCCAACAGCTCTTTAGAGCTCTCCTGGGAACTTTCATAAAGTGACATGACATTGGCCAACTTGCAGTCAGCTGGGACCTAATTAATTTTGAGTAAAAAGCTGCACATTACATACAGCAATTTGGTTGTTTTATCCTCAAGTTTCTCAAGAACCTTGGGCATGTGTTATCTGGTCCTGACATTTTGCTGGTTTTTCTTTAACAGATTTCTTTTACAACACTTAAATTTGACTTAAGCCCTCTGAAACATTGCCTGTAGACTTCCAGCATAAGAATTTTCTCCAGGTTCTCCCACAGTGAAGGTTATGAAAAAGAATCTTTTCTTTTCCTGCTGTGGCCTCATCAGATATGAATGCTTCTTCTATTTCTGAGAACCTACCAGTCCTACAGGCATTCTGGGAGGCTTAAAGCTTCTAATGCATTGTACAAATATTATTAATAATTGTTATTTTTTCCAAAAATTGATCTTCAGACTATTTTTGATCTGCCTTGGACTATTACATTTAACCTGCCTGTTCTAGATACAAGCTCAGCTTTTTTCAAGAATGCTTACTTTTCCCTATGAGCCTTTTTTACCATCCTGTTTAATCATGGCATCATTATTTTTATATCTTGTTGTGATAAATGGCATGCATTTCTCTCAAGTTTCCAGTATGATGTCTTTGAGTAGTCTCTATGCTGCCTGCAGGGATTCTACTTTATTTAATTTCTCCTTTTATTTTAACAATTTTTCTGAGTACAAGTGTAATGGATCTTTTGGTTTCCATTGCTCCACTATGAATTCTGAATGATTGCTGACATTGCAATCATCATTGCAGAGATGCTCTCTGATTGCTATTTTGAAGCAGATCCTAAATATTCCTCAGGAAGAAGTTAACAGTTGTTTTTCCTTTTCTGGTTTCTTTGATTGGTCGCTTCAATAAACAATCATTGATGGTATCTAAAGATTTAATCTGAATACCCCACCCTCATGTAAAATCTAAACAATCTGCATAAAGGTATATTTCATTAATGTAGTTTTTAAGTTCTTAAGGTGCCACAAAATCCAGGATCTCTGAAGGTAAAAAAAACAAGCCTTATTGAAACATTTTTTTAAATTCTTAGCTATTTATCTGATTTCTTTGCTGACAGCAGAGGAACGGACAAATGCCTGCAAGAGTTTCCAGAATTATTCATATGTATACTCAGTTGAAGACATATTCACATTATCTGCACAAAACATTCATTGTTTTAACTCACATAAGTCATCTACTTCAATACTTGGCAATAGCTTGACAGTATTGACATTAAACAGTACAGCTTCGCTATCTATACTAACTCCAACTCACTCACCATCCAACCATTTACAATTATCTGGGTTCTTTAGACTTGTGAGATTTTCACCATCTTAATTAAACATATAGATGACAACTTGTAAAAATCAGCAACATTGTTTTCTTTTGTTCAGACTGGTTTGTAAGACAGTTTTTGAAAACTTTTCTACAGTGCTAATTCTACCTGTAATACCACTATTAATTTCTAATTTTCTTGATAAAGCCTGCTGTAAGGGACTCCCCAGTTTTTAAAGTCCTATAACATAAATCCAGTATACTACTGATGCAATGGGGAATTCTTGTAGGCCTTAGAAGCACATTTTTCTGTTATAGAACGTTTAGTAATGATTTCTTGGTGGTCTAGTCCATCAAACAGCTGCTTCAACCCTTATAGTAATTAATGAAGCTATTAACATGCTTCAAAATCAAAGTCTCAAAAGAGACTGTAGCACCTCAGTCTAACGGAGGACAGTGACATCTAGCAGAGCCTTCCCAGACGCTAACCTGTTTAAGCACTGAAATCTCAGCTTGCTGTGTGATCCACCTTTCCTACTCCAGGGTTCCCCCGATGCATGGTTCTTCCCTCAAAAAAAACCCCTCAAGATTCACAAATGAATTGGATAAACATGCATCAAATCTTTTTTCAGAAACAGATCTACAAAGAGATTTCAGAATTATTTCTTTAGCTCAAGTACTAGCAGTTAAACTAAAGATTAGTGACCTCAAAATCTCACTGTAATCTCCTTACAAGAGACCAAAAAAAAAGGTATGATTCACAAACTGAGAATCTGAAAATACATTTTGTGCTTACAAAGTAAAACAGTTTAAAAATTCTAATGTGAATCACGTACGTATTTATTCATTATATATTACATACTTTGCTGATGTAATCTAATGAAGGACAAGAATCCTATGCTATCTCTTCTTTCCCCAGTTTAAGAGGTGAGAATTTCTGACAATTCTCCCATATAGAACATACATCTTTAAAGGAAGACAGAGACTTAATGTTTTAAAGCAAAATTTACTTCAAAGCTCATTCTATCATGAATTATTTCAGCAGCATTAGACAGCAGCATCCAAAATCACCAAAGGTTTCATACCAGCGTGGGGACAAAAGAACTAAATTTAAAACATCAACAAGGGGTTTTAATTTTTTAAGATTTCAGTCACTGTTATTAAAGGCAACTAATGCTGCAGTCAGAGAGCACTGCAACATATCATTAAAGCATATGAACATTTTCCTCTAAAATTCACAAGATTTAACCAAAATGCTAAGTTGAATATCAGTGCAACTTAAGATTTATATCATGTCAGCAAAATTTTTCAGGTTTCATTGTTATTTAAAAGCATAGTAGGATTTGAACACACAGTTACTATGACTGCTGTGCTATAGAGTGAGAACATATTACACCCATGTAAAATGCACGTTTCAGAACACTAAACATTTAGTCTGCTCCCACCACCTTTTGAAATGTAGATTTAATACATGCTGATGGTTTACATGAAGACAGTAAGCTAACAGGCTGAGATACCAGTTAAAGTAAATTCTCTAGGTTTTTTTCAAGTTTAAAACCCAAGAAAACAAAGATAGGACATATAAAGTTGTATGGATTGTTTCTACAATGACAGAAGAGTTAGGAGTAGTAGTCAAAGGTCCTGAGATATTTCTAGTTCATTCATACAAGTTAGCAAGGAGTATGTTAGAAAACTCTCAGAGAACTACAAGCTAAAAAAACGTAGGTAGTACTAGCTCAGTAGCCACTGTGGCTGGAGTTCAACATTGACTCAGAACTTAAATATTTGCTCAGCTCCTTTCCCAGGATTCACAGCCTGAGAAGAATTATGTGCTACTGCAAACATGCCCTCAGCAGCACCTGAACTAGTTAGCTATGTCTACACAAAATTTCACACCAACAGGTACATAGTCTTCTAGGATAATTCCATTTGAAAGTAATCTCAAGAGTTCGTACAGTCACAGTGTGTCAATAGTAGATGTTTTCTATGAAAGAATAAATGTCATCCTGTATCCCCATCTTACCTTTATACCAAAAGGAGTAGTTGCCAGTTTTATTTCCCTTGTTGTGATAATTTCTACTTCAAGCCTCATTTCTGCTAGGGTTAGAACTTCAAATATTAACAAGCAGTTAAGTTTTCACATCGGGAATGGAATTCCCCTTGCAACTGCTGTAACCCAAAGTGGGATGGGAACCATTAGCCATCCCAAGTAATCTGGGGACCACTGCTGTACAACATGTAAGAGAACCACTCATTTAGCCAAAAAGAACGGTCTGTTTCTAAAATGAGGCGATGAGGCAAAGCTACCAAAAGCAGAAACAGAATAACTAGTATTTCACAAAACATGCTACAAATCCACTCTAGGAACAACACATTAAAGTGTTTGCCTCCCAAAAAGAACAACTCATAACTAAATCACAAAATAAAGCCTATGTGTCCAAATTGCCTCCAAAGATTACATTAGCCATTACCGTATTTGAGTTGAAACTAATTCTTTCAGACATCATAACCAGTTTAACCTTTTTTTGGCAGTCATATGTGAAGTATCCCTCATAGAAGTGTTTATTTTGGGCTACAGAGACCAAAAGCATCTTCACCACTTATGTACAAATGTATTTGATTTGTAACTTTATAAATGTACCTTATCAGTCAACTTTCCTATTAACTGCTGTATACCACATGTTAACCAGAATCAAGATATATCTGTTGAAGTCTACTAGTCTTTCAGGATATTTCCGAAGACACTAACTTTATATTTGTTTAACTTTATATTTGGAATACAAGCAAAAGTCAAATGAAAAGTATGAAGAAGAAATTTTCAGGATCATAATTTGATCAAATTTATATTTTTATAATCTTTGTATAAGCAATGAGCAAAAAGGAGAGATTATAATAACTGCTTAAACTGTTTAACAAATTAAACAGGTTCATCTTTTTAAAAAATCATTACAGGAACTGAATGTATTTTGTATGGTATCCCACAGCAACAGCTTTTAAAATTTGAAATATGATTGTTATAAGATCATAAGTCACAATGAGTTACTTTTTTAAAAATTATTTAATTATTATTATTTTTACTGTTAACACATGACCTAACAAGGAAAGAGTGAACTTTTCTCTGTCTGTAAAAGAGTAGTTTGAGATCTCTGCTGTGGCTTCCTTTTGAAGCCAGTGACACTGAAAGGATAATTTTTTATGAATCCACTTATTTACAAAAACACAAAAAGTTTGCTCTCTATGAACAAGTACAGAACCTGCAGAACAAATGCCTGTAAAAACTCAAACCATATGTCCAAGATGCAGCCATTTCTCTGTAAGTATGAAAAGATGTTACAGTAATTCCAACTGATCTCATACCACAGAATCAACAACTTTCCCTTGCAAAAGGAAATCAATGCAATAGCATGGTATCATTTCTCAATGAGAAGACTTTTCTGCTGTTCATTTGTCTCCAGGTGTTTTGCACAAGAACATCTGTTATTGCTGGGCAGAACTTTGAGTGGCATCATCCTGCAAGAAAAAATCCTAACGGCAGACAGTTACCAACCTCCAGGAAACAGCAAAACTATATATTACTGCCGTAAATTCAGTCTAAGAATACACAAGGTCATGAACTTTGATCAAGCTGATCTCCAAAATCACCTTGAAATAATTGTTAAACAGATTAGTTATTGTCACTGCTAGATGTCATGTATACTGCTACACTGAACTCATGATTGTTGCAAATTCTGCCCAAGGAACTGGGTAGTAGAAAGGTAAACTCAACAGACAACTTTTTTACAGCACAAGAACCAGAAACGGTTAGAAAGAGCTGGGACGAGCCAGGTCCAAAACCAAGAGGCAGTTCTTCACTGATAGGTAGTAAGTAACCTGCCTTATCAAAAGAAGTTGTGGGTGCCAGAAGTTTAAGTACGTTCAAGGGGAAACTGGGAAAAGGAGGAAGTGCCTGTAAGTTCAAGGGGAGACTGAACAGGCTCTTGTAACTAAATAGCTAAACCACATTAGGAAGTCCCCTGAGCTGAAAATAGGTGGAAGCTGGGAGAGTGTAGGAAGGTGGTATGGGGAAAAAAGTATCATATGTTATCATATTTTTATCCTTCCATTGGCCTCTGATTAAGCCTACTTTCTTTTCCCCCCCTGTGATCTTTAATGCATTTCACTGCACATTAGCCCTTGTAATGGATGGGAAGATGATAAGCAGCAACTTACAATTACTGTTTTTATTGATTTTTCCCTTGGTGTGCTGCTTCTGGAGACACTGCAATAACAGGCAGATGCATAGGACAGAAAAAGTTCTAACCCATCTTTTGGTCCCCAAAATCTGTTTAATATGACATCTTCAAGTCAAGGATGTAAAAGATATTTAACAGATAAGAACAGATGTTAAACTTGACCTTAGACAAAGACCATTGGTAAGAGACAGAATATTAAACTAAATAAACTCTTAATCTAAGCCATTTTTATGTTTTTATACTAATGAAACTCAGAAGTAACTTTACCATTTATTTAAGAACAGTTTAGTGAATTAAATGTAATTTTCTAACTCTACCTTTGCTATTGAAAGCTGGAGAAAAGATTCTTATTATAAGAAAATATGGTTAAAGGGAATGAAAATTCAATAAATACCTAGAAGAAGCAGCAGTAAAGGCAAATGAGTAAAAGCACCTGCAGCTACTTAACTGTTATTAACCTGAATAAAAACCCACTATGTTCTTCTGAACAATAAAAGTTTACAAGACACGCTTACAAATGATAGCAAATCAGGGGAACCAGGCAGTACATGCAGTGGCAGGGCTGCCATCCAGAGGGACCTCGACAAATTGAAAGAACGAGTGAACAACAGCGTTATGAAATTCAGCAGCGACGTACGTGAAGCCCTGCACCTGGGATGGAAGAGTCTCCTGCAACAACACAGGCTGAGAGCTGCTCTTCTGAAAAGGACGAAGGGCTGAACATGAGCCCACAGTGTGCTCTGACAGCAAGGGCAGCTGACACTGCTATTGGTCTATATTCACAGGAGCATGGCCATTAGACCAAGGGGAATGATTGCCCCCTTTGCTCAGCTCTTGTGAGCCCGTATCTAGAACAGTACATCCAGTTTGGTGCTCCCCAGTACAAGATATCAAATGGAGCAAGTTCAGCAGAGGACAACCAAGATAACTACAGGCCTGGAGAACCTACCCTGGGAGGAGAGGCTGGGGGAGCTGGGCTCGTCCAGTCTGGAGAAGCGATGGCTTTTGGGGGACCTAACAACAGCCTGCCAGTGTCTAAAGGGAGGCCATCAAGACAACAAGGCCAGGCTGTACCCAGGGGTGAGCAGTGCAAAGCTGAAAAGCAACGCTGAAACAAGAAAAGTTCGGACTAGACATAAGTAAAAATTTCTCACTTCACTCTGAGGACACACAAGCAGTGTGACAAGGTGAACAGAGTGCCCAGAGAAGCTGTGCAGCCAGACTGGATAGCAGAGTAAAACCGTACAGGAAACATAAAGGGATTGATGTGGACTTCAAGACCAGTAAGACCATAACAACAGCCACAGCTTGATGTTTTTACCTTTATGCTTGCTAATACCCTTCTATGTCCCACAGGCATTTTTGTTAATTTTAATCTAATTTAAATTAATTTGGAGCAATTGTTCTCAGCTTTTATTTAGTTCTGCAAGTTGCTGCTTCTATTCTTCAACCTGAAGAATAGATTCTATGCTTGTCATTTTTTTTTCCTGTCTTATTAAGACATCCAGTACTACCACTTCTATAAACCTTTTAGCTTCACTCTTTGGCCTACCATGACTCAGTCCCACTACTATTTCCTTTACTTTCATAATAAGATTTTTATACAAAGAGTTTTTGCTACAGGTATTTTTCATTCCGTTTCGGTGTGCTGCAAGTATAATCAAGGACAAAACAAATTCACAAAGGTCATTAAGCCAGCTCCACTCCAGCTCTGTTTGACACAAAGGCATGCAGTAAAATATTCCAAGAGTATCATTCCAGTTTTTCCAAATGTATAGACTCTGGCCAAAAATCTCTAAGTAAATATGTTTCACTTGAACTGGAAATTGTATGCCTGCTTTCATTTCTAATAGTCCTATTTCTAACCTTGAGATCAGGTATGTGAAAGCTTTACACTATGACACATACTCCTTTTAAATTCCCATTCTAACTATGCTATTGAAAAGAAAAAAGGCTACCCCTTTAAAGCAATAGCAAAGAAAATATATACCCCTCCTTATCGTCTCTTGCAAACTAGATACTGTGGCATATGCAACAAAAGATACAACTGCTAACCAAAATAAAATACAGAAAAAATAAAGTATGACATGGCAAACAGTACGCATGCTTATTTAAAGCAGCAATCTCTTTGGCCTAATCTAGTTACATACTTTCGTCTTTTCTAAGAGTCTGCCCACAGCAGATAAACACACAAACCTTCTTGTACTGCACCAACTGACGTCAGCAGTCGCTTAGGAACAGCGTTTGGTGCAAAAGTGGTAGTACCGAAACTATGTTTACAATTGAAAAAGAATGACAGTATGCAGGGCTCACCATAGCTTCAGGAAAAGAGATACAAATTTATAAATAAAACTACAAAAGATATTTTCTAAAACTGCATAGGATTTTCAAAGAATGTCTGTCTGCTTAAATATCTTGTAATGAATATCAGGAGAAACAGATTTATTTTTCTGTATTTTAAATGGTACAATTTCCTTCACCACCACGACCCCCCCCCCCCCCCCAAAAAAAAAAAAGTAGTCAGTTTTGAGTTTCTTTCACTTCTGTTTAATCTGTAAACAAACATTCAAATCCAGTAACAACTTCATTGCAACTCTTTACAGGGACAAAGCCCTGTTGTTCCCACAGCAGGAAAACAAAAGTTCTCACACAACAACCTGCACCAGTAGAAATAATCACCTAATCAAATAGTCAAATGTTTAGAAAGTCTAGCATTTAAGGAACTTAGAAATGCTCTACTTTAAAGTAACTCAATACAAAAATTATTCTGAAGACACCCAAAAATCAACAGTATAAAACTATAACAGCTGCAAAGCTGTTTGTGACAGCTTCCCAAATAAACTTCATTTTACAGTTATAGAATTTTATTTAGAAAGAATGTGTGTGAAAACTGTGTGTACAGGTTTATTTATTGGTCCAGAGTAATTTAGAAATAAAGACCAAATTTTGAGTAGCCTGATTATTTTCATTCTATAATATAACGTTTCTAACCATTTGTTACACTTTTGGAAATCTATTGAAGAAGAAAAAAAAATCTGCATAGTTTGTACAAGTTCAAAAATGTTAAAGTTAACTGCTAGATTTATGTATTACACCTCCAGTAGGCATTCTCCAATTAAGCAGTTTTCTCATCAGCGAAAACTCTAAACATCATTCTCTAAACAGAAATTAAGCAGTTTTCTCATCAGAGCTTAGCCTAATAGGAACGAACTGTAATGTCAGACATCATAACAGAGAGTCTGTACCTTGGGTTCTCACATTCCTCCTCCTGGCTCTGAGAAAATAAGAAGAAGCTAAAACTAGAATGGCCAAAGAAAGAACACTGCAGAGAAGAAAGCTGAATAATATCAGTCAATATTACAAAAACCAGACTGCTTATTTTCATATTCTCTTGACATATTTCCAATATGAAACCTCACATTCAACAGTCACTCTCAACCCCTGAACTATAATTACCGACACAAGAAGCTGTGCATGCAATTATCACAGTTTTTTGCTGTACACATCCCAATCAAAAAACTGCATGGAAAGAGAACAAAGTCCACCTCTTCGTCTAAGCTAACGTAAGAGTTACTATAAATTTGGGAAGGCTTAACTGGAACATATGCTATATCAAGTGGAATTGACCAAATCAGGAACATTCCCCCTTCATCCCACCAAAAGAAACCCATCATCCATATGCAAAGTGGGAAAACTATATAAAAAACAGTAAACAGGGATAGTCCTCTTTTTAAAATATTAGCTTCCTGACATGCAAACAGTTTAAGACAATTCATCCCCAAACTCTCTCAAACCAAGACAAGAAAAAGAAGCAAGTAACATCAATTTGATCTGAAGCGGATAATGCATGGTTTCATTCATCTCATAGCATTTTTTTGGTCTGCTACCGGGAGTGGGAGAATGATGTTTCTGTCATTTCAATGCACCCCTAAAGAATATTGTCTCTGGAAAATGTCCAGAAGTAATTTGGGCCCAGAATAGCTATTTGATCCCAAACTGAAACATTCTGACACCAACCAAAGATCTAAATAGTTTATGTGGAAGTCAAGCAGAGAGAGATCTGACGAAAAAAATGGTGCTACTGAACTCAGAAAAGCCTACCTCATTGATTCTGTTATAGTTCAGCAATTGCTTCAGCTTGCTTTCTGATTTATATTCCTGTACATGGACTCTAAGTCAACTTTTCCAGGACTGTTAATTTACATCCCATCATACCTCCCACCATGACAGCTGAGAACCAAGTTGCCAGTTTTCTAATACCCTTGGGAAACAAAGCATCATTTTTCTGCTGCTGTATCTGGAAACAATCAAGGTGCTGAAAGGAACAACTAGCTGTTCAAACTGCTATACTTGGAGAATTTTTGAGGGGCTAGAACACAGTTCAACCATGCTTTAGTGGACAGTACCAGCAGGAGATTCTGTTGTCCAAGGCTCACTGCTGGTAAACCTCCCATACAGAAACATTCAGAAATCGCCTGGATAATCTTTTAATCTTTTGACTTGTGGTAGGAAGCAGAGACCCAGAAGCAAATGTCCAGTTATTACCAAAAATGCAGCCAATGCATTGAGCACACACTTGTAGAATTCTAGTTAGAATTATGCTCCTATAGTGCCAGCTTTGCATCACATAAAGAGGTAAGACTTACTGGGAGATTGATTTTGTTGTTCTAATCACTGGTCTTGGAAGTGGACAAGTGTTAAGTGTCTTTTTTCCTTCTTTATCCTCTCCTTCATAAATGTTAGCTAGTTAATTTTAAAAAAAAAATCACTTCACTGCTGACATAGACAAAATATACATATAAACAATGTAATAAATGATAAACATACAAACCATCTTATGATCTGCAAACAAAATGTGAACTTTGAAATATAATGAGAAACATACTTCACTCACACATAAGTTACTTAGAGGAGAAAAAATAACTTGAGACATCAGAAAAGACTGTTAGGAAAATGAGCGGGAATCAATGTTAATAAAACTTCAAGTTTTCTGGTGATTCCGAGAAAAGAAATTCTATGAAAATTCATCTTTTCCCTGAAAAGCAAGCTTCTTTGCTACATCCTTTTATCTGCTGTCCATTTTATTATTCAGGGCTCCACAAGAATAGACTGTGACCTATTCTTCTAGTTCTGAATAGGTACAACACGAAATAAAATACCAGTGATACAACTTGCTTTCACATCCCAGCAACGGCAGTGAAGCATGCCGCCTGCTAAGTCAAAACCTGTTCAAGCCCCTCCTTGAAAGAGTGGCCATCTAGTAGTCTGTTACAAAAAAAAAAAAAAAACAACAACAAAAAAAAACACAACCAAAAAAAACCCCCAACCCATAGTCTGCTGTGAGAAAGGCTCAGAGCATAAATAAATGAGACAGCCTTTCATTTATCTTAGAGCTGTCATCGCTAGACAGCTTGTTTCTGTAACTGGTAAAGACCGAAAAACAGTAAATTAAGTCCTATAACATGACAGGAAATACACTGTCATGTTTCACCACCCAGAAGACCATCTTCTCAAAACTTGAATAAAACATCTCAACAAGGAATATCATAACAGTAAACACACTTTTTCAGAAAAAGGGGTAAGTAGCTCTGTGAGGAGCACAAATGATGAAATCCTCGGAACGTGTATCTTATGACTAGATTACCTGGCAACTTGGAGTTGCAAGCTCTAAATGCCTCATTTTCCTGTATTTAGAGTACTCATTTCATCTGTCTTTGGTGGTTTCTTCAGTCTTTTTCATAATGGGGGTGCTAGTAGGCTCTCTTGCTGGCTACCGATTTTCATTAAATTTACAGAAATTTATTATTCAGGACAATTATCCTCTGTCAAATCTAAATGTAATAAGCCAATGAATGCAAAGACACTAGGGATGGATGTTCGCATGACAAAAAGGTACTTGAATTAGAAACTGTCTATGATGTGTGCACACATACACATGTACGTGCACGTGCATACATTTGCATACATTTACAAAATCTTAAGGTCACCATTTAATACAGGGTTACATTGCCAATAAAATTAACCTACAGAAGAACACCCCAAAAGCAGGTCAGAATAGCCACTTTAGAGATGACCTGGAAAACAGACATCTGTAGTAAGGGAACAAAAATTCCTTACAGTCCAGATATTTGACAGCACAGGACAGTGTCTTTTATCAGTGTTTAACGGGAAGATAAAATAAGAAACATGAAATTACTTATTAAACAATTTTTTTCTGGTAACATAAATTTTAGGGATACAGTTACATAGCTAAAATATGCTTTAGCTTTTTGTAAGGACTATGATTTCAAGAAGTAGGGCAAGTTCAGGACTAAAGCTTTAACAATTAATGATGCTGTTTAGAGAAAACTCAGCTTGGAGCTCACAAAAATGAATTGGTTCAGACTAGAAAAACCTACTTATAAAAGAAATGCTGATTCATTTGCAGAATGGAACAGTTCAATTAATTCACTCTTCAGTGAAAAAAAAAATTCATATTGGTGCTTAAAAAACAGTGATGTGGAAACTTGTTATTACAAACACCATAGGACTGACTCACACTATTATCTTTAAACAATGTTAACTCTCACTATCACACTTAAACAGGTTTAATTAATGCCTCAGGACACAGAAAATGAGCTACCACTTAGCAAACTAGAAAATGCAGTTTCTCAGTGCGTATAACTGGTTACTGACAATTACTACAACTACTTAAACAAAAGCATACTGTACAGTTCATATAGGTTATGAAACGAGTCAGAATAATAAGCCACATGTTTTAAATGTCAAAATGCAAAAGTTGTAATTTATTTTCAAAGGTTTTTTGTTATATTTTTGACTGACTAATTTTGCTAATAGAAAAAAGAGTAGCTGCTTTGAAGTCATGAGATTTCAGTGTGAACATACAGGGCATTTTACAGTATTGAGACACATCACAAGTCAGTCATTAAATACACAAATCTGAAAATGGGGTGGAAAGAACACATTTTGTGAGTGTCAGGCAATCTACATTTCGTTTTATAAAATTTTAGAATTTGGGAATGCATGGATTTGCTTTTTCTTATTTCTTTTTAACTTTGAAGTAAATGTTCTGACAATCATTACTAAACCACCACAGCAGAATGCAGCAATCCTTCAATCAACTAAAAACAATAAAGCTACACAAAAAACTTAAGAGAATTTATGGAATGAATGAAAAAACAAAAATCCACATCAGTTCACTAAACTGTATTAATGAGAATCTCAATATTTTGAGTTTTCATATTGGAAATTTGAAACATTTTGAATACTTTGTTGAAATCTTCTGACAAAAGATTATCTTCCAAAAATACTATCTTCAAGCATTTGGGCAAAATAAGAAACCTTTGCTTTAGGAGTGTTTCAACAGAAGACAATAAATCTTTTTTATATAATGAAATTTCATAAATAGAAATGCATTACATCTTTTTTAGCACGTAACAACATCTGTAATCTTATTGTGGATCAAGCTATATTAAATACCAATACAATCAAACACAAGAGATTATGAAATCACTTCTGTTTGATGCATGTTTCTGCACAATAGGGTGATCTTAATTTTCCTCAACCCATACAGGACTGTAACGGAGCTAATTAATAAATAAAATCACATAGTACATTTGCATTGAGAACAAAGCCTTTAACATATAAAATAAGTTTTTGACTGGAGGTCCCCTGATAGTGCAGTATAGAAAATAAGGCGGGGAAATCTGATTAGAATTGCCTAGCCTGGCCTGGAGTTATATCCCTGTCAACACTGACCATTTACAGAAAACACTGTCTAAATTTCACAGAACATTCAACTTTTGACAGTCCATCAACCACAACAAAAAGTTTTGGCAAAATATTTAAGCCTTGTGGGCTGCTTTTCCAAATGTTCAATGAATCAAAAAGATTAATGGCAGAATGGAATTCAACATGGAATATCCACCCGTGTTCACCCAATCTCCTGAGCGGGTTTCACAGTATGCTGCATGTTCTCTCAGCTGTACCGTTAGCTTTAAAACAGCTGTATCTACTGCTGCTATCACAAACAGTACTCACCGTACCTCTCCGTAGGTTCATTATGCCTTTTTGCAGTCATTATAGTGGATGACTGCTAAAGGCCACTCTTACACTCCAGAAGTGCTTGCCAAACTGTCTTGGTCAATGAATAATTTCCTTCAAATATTTCTTACAATATATTTCTAATAATGTTTTCAGTTGAAAAGTCTTTGTACTGTTTTAGCTCTTCAGTATATTTCTGCCAACTAGACATATTTATTAAAGATCTTACAGACCATATTCTGGGAACTCCAGTGACAGAGGACCCTCCCTGCACATCCCTCATACTTCACACAGCATTGTCTAGAAAAGACTATCTTGTATAAACACTAACAAGTAGATAAAGCCCTAAGAATTGCTAAATCGTTATTTTGACATAATAAAAAAAGTGTACTAACTCCATCTTCTGGCTAGGAATAATTGGTATGGAAGATCAAAAAAATTATCGAGCTAATTCAGCTTGATATCAGGCTTTACTTACAAACTTTATGCTTCTACATTCTTGTTTCTTCTGTATGTGATAAAAGTTTTCTCTCCAGTTTATCATTCATTTCACTTCCTTCTCACTTCTCCTGGGTTTGAGTTTAATCCTTGTCAAGCCTCTTTATAATCAAAATTTTTGTTAATGTTTCAGTTTAAAAAATATGAATTTAATCAAGGGCAAATTTCTGCTTTATCTTCCTGAACATTATTTAAAAAAAAAAAAAAAAAAAAAAAAGTGAGGTGATGAGAAACTGTCCTTGTATTAGGAGAGCATTATTAGTTGCACAATGCAATATCTAATATTTCAGGTTTCATATAACCACTCAAAGCAGCAGGACTGCAGGTGTTTTCACAAGATCTTCTCTTTGATCACAAAACTCCAGCATACAGTAGAAGAAAACTCAAAAAGTTCACAACACAAACAGATACCTGGAGTCATTTGTGTGTATTCCCCAACAGATGAATTTATTTAAAAGCTGAAATTAGACACGTGGTGCACCTGCTCCACTTGTCCACCTCCAAGCCCTTCTGCAGAATCAGCGTGTCTAATGCTTTTTACGCTGGTGATTCTACTGGGATGATGGACTGAACATATAAGCAAACACCTCTATAAAATGAACATACCACAGACTAAGAGTTATTGTGAAAGGAATAAGCAATACATGATTGGATTGCTCAGTTCCACATTGCAGAACACTGCAAACCTGAAAGGACTCTGAAGCTGGCAAAACAATGTCATGGGACCTATTTATCCCATGAAGTTCAGTCTGGGCTTGAACTATTAATAAGAAACTGTCATTCTGATCACATTTTCCTATTTTTTGCTGTCATGTATGTGAATTTTTGGCAACATGAAAATTAAAAGCCAAGGAGGGTTACTGCAAATAGCTGGCCTGAAGCTTCCTCCTTACTGTAGCAACTTATTTTATTGGAAACTTCAGGTACCCACAAAAGTGGGCAAAAAAATCATCAAAATACCTAGAAGCACTGAAGAAGGACAGACATACTTCCTGACTCAGAGGACTTCCAATTCTACATTCTAAGGCAACAGCTTTTCTCCACTACCACATTATGTATTTAGTCCTGTAGATGGAAGCATGATGTATTGATGAGAGTTCAAGACTCATAAGATGACTCACAGAAGTGTTGTTACAGTTTTATAATGTTTTCATTTTACTTCACTCTGTTGTGTTTATGTGAAAATTCTTCATTATTTTCAGTTTTAAAACACTGCTTTAAATGTGTGCCAAATACTCGGGTATTAGGAAGAATCTGATTCACGTCCTTTACCAGTCATTCTGTTCTCACACATGAATGCAGTATGATTCTATCTGTTTCCACACAACCTTAAAATGCTTTTCAAAAGGACTCTCTGCTGCCCCATTTACTGTACAAGTCTAACTTAGATATCTAAATTGCACTTTTTCGTTCAAGGTCTTTGTGAAAACTTTATGTATAATGTTATATGTTGCAAGCGTGGTACCACACCTGACTGCAATTGCTTAATATCTTACATTTTAAGTACCTGTTTGCCATACTTCAGCTATCCAGTGTTGAAGTATTCTGTTCCTTTTACTTCAAGTGGACAAACACAGAATATACAGTTCACTGAAGACAGAGAAAAATAGAGGCTTTTGCGTGTGAAGGGATGCTATTTTGACTGATTTATTGGGAAGTTATAACACATCCATTCTTTACACTGCAGTGCCACTAATTCTTTTAAATCAGCACAGCTTGGCACTGCCACAATAAAGGATCAGTCCTGCCCTCCCTCAGCTGCTCATTCCCATCCCCGTGTCACTCCCTCCCTTATGCAGCAAAAGCAGTCATTCAGCCACGTGGCAAGGAACTACAAAAAGAACTGATGACTTTTAACATGGATTAGTTCCCCAATTTAGTTCACTGTGCAGTCTCATGAATGCTCGTGTCAGCACAAAGGGTGATGTGCCAGGGCAGGAACGAGCAGCCCACTCCTTTCAGTGGAAGCACACAAAGCGATCAGGGAATTGGAACATTTGAGTAGAGGTGTTCAGATTAGATAGGATATGCTCAAAGGTCAAAATCAAATTCCTTTTCTGTGACTATATAAAAATGAATCCGAACTGGACATAGCTCTTAGCATCAGGAAATCATCATGCTCTGACCTCAGAACCCAAAATTTTAATTAAGACTTGCACTGCAATTGTACCTCCCAGCTAACAAAAGCTGCTGTTGCATCAGGCATTCTAGTTAGTTCTGTTGCTGGCATTATCAGCAAAAAAAGAGGCAAAAAACATCCCAAACCAAAACCCACCAAAATGTGAAAGCACAATGAGGAAGGCTGGGAAGAAAAAAATAATAGAAGATATCAGAGACCAATACAAGAGTTCAGCATTCCAGAATTAAAAAAAAAAAAAAAGAGGTAGGTATAGAACAGTTACTGATACCACTGTATTGCTTGACTTTAAAAGCCATTGAAGTCTCGGCCTCCAATGTGTATCTTAGCAAAAACATTTCCTCTAAATAGCTACAGTACACAGAGGACAACGTTTTAAATCGGAAATGTCTATAAAATTACTATCCCAGAAGAAAACTGTAGTGGGATATGAAGACTGAGAAAAAATCACCTGCAACTGTAATCTAAGGCAATGCAAAGGAGAAACAAGCTTTCCATTCCCCAAGATTTTAGAAAGAGTTACATTCTATCGATTAAGGACTCAAATTCTATGTGGAAGCCAAACACACTGAGAAAAAGCCTGACACTGAAGAAAAACTGGAAACAAGTTACTTACTGGGACACAGACAATAAATAAATGGTGAAAATCACACAGTAATAAAGGAAAACTTGTGACATGCCAGGAAAATTTAGTGATGGCTAAGGCATGCCTCTCTGTAGTTCCCCCTAGCTTTTATCCTCGGAAAATCCAAAACAAACAAAGAAGCCCAATAGCAACTTTACTGCAGGCTGAAGTTGTGATGTCCTAGGGTGGAGCTGTAGAGAAACTTCCTGCCCGGAGGAAAGAGGGAGATTTTAATATCAGGAGAAGAGGCCTGGTGAACAGAAGTAGGTTTACATCATTTCCTCTATTGATCTTAAGAATTACATGGAAACAAAAAACCATTACTGGCAAAGATGGTTTGAAAAATGAAAAGACCTGGAAGTTATTCAAATTAGACAATGGGAATAATAACAAAATTTTTTTAAAGCCTGCCCATCTTAGGTGATTCTAATGATCATTTAGGAACATAACCATATGATGAGAAAACAAAAGGAAAAAAAACCCTTTGTGTTGCTCAGAAAGGCATGAAAATATTCCTGATGCACAGAACTATGCACGTGACTGCTAGCCATTTTAGCTACAGACATAAAGAAACGATGGACTGTCAGTCACTTTCTTGATGTTTTCAGCAGAATTTTCTACAGAATACTTCATAGCATAAGAATTGCGAAGAACATTTTACTCAGTAAATTCATAATAATAAGATGATGGAAGAAACCTTAATCTTTTTTCTCTTTCATAGCACCCACTTATTTGACTGGTTCTAAAAGTTACAGAACACACAGCATTAACCAAGTTGACTTACAAAGTCAGGGAAGACAGATGTAAACCAAATGTTTCCCCAGGAATCATACAAAACTTAACAGACTTTGCTGAAAAAAAAAAATGCAGTCCCATACTGCAGTGCTTGAAAGATTAAATAGCCAAGTAGTGTCCTACTATGCTGCAGTTCCATCTGTTATTACAGATTTATCTTTTGAAACATGTATGTATACCGAAGTCTAGCTGAGAAAACAACAACTGAACGTTGTCAGCTCATAAAAGCACTTTTAAAATAGCTAACAAGTGCCAGAATGAAGATTAAATTCAGATAATTAAAAAATATTAAAACTTATGCAGAAAAATATGTATATGATCATGTAACTTCCAACTTCTTAATTGAAGAAAGACTGACAACACTTACAGGGCTGAAACACTAAACAAGGATAAAACAAAATATTCAATATGTTTTATGTGCTGCATAACATGCAGGCATTGCCCTAAATAAATGGCAAAGTTACTGGACATACACTCATGGAACCCAACCTGACTGCACCATAACCTCCATTTTAATGTCTGGAACTGAAGGAATAAAGAAGATCAAGGACAAAATACACAATTCAAAATTGAGATTTCCAGATCTTGCTTTGTTAACATCTACATTAGCTGTTTATTAATCATACAGATTTAAATCCCAATACTCATTGACTTCAATAGCAAAACCTCCTAACTTGCAATTGAGCTAATATGAACACATACCAAGTAAAGCACATACCAAGCAGTGGCCGCATGCAGTGACATGTTAGTGAGGTTGGACGGGGCAGGCAAATAATTTTGAACTAGCAGCAAAAACAGTTGCTCTTCCTTTAGAATAGCATCCCAGTGCTTTAGCCACCTCCACCCATGCACAATTTTTTTTTTTAAGAATAAAATAAATTTAAAGAGAATTCTGTATGAAGACCCCAGGCCAGGTAGACAGCGATCACACCGTTTGGAATGCAACCCCAGTGACCAGCTCACTACAGATGACACCGGCCTATAGTGTGAAAGATGTCTTAAAAATATGGGCTGCCAGACTCTTACAGCCAAGTTAATCTATCATAAATGTGCAGAAACAGAGATACTTAATCTTTCTAAGCCTTGTATTCAAGGGTTTGGGGCAAGGTAGGATGGGGGGGTGGAGTTTTGTGGGGGTTTTTGTTGGGTGGGGTTTTTCTTTGGGATGTTTGGGGTTTTTTTTGGGCGGGGGGGAGGGTGCAGAGGTTTGTTGATTTGGGGGGGAAAAAAAACAACCAACCAAGAGTTTTGCATGTAGATTTCAGATACTAACACAGCTCTAACTGATGTTCTGTCATTTATTCTTTTAACAAGGAAGGAAATGTAGGGGGGTTATATGCAAGAATTCTTTCAAAATAATTTGAAAATATTAGTATTCAAACACTTAAATTAACTTTTTAAGGTTCACACAAACACAGGAACCTTGATATTTTAACAAGATCAGCCTTTAATTCTGTACTATTAGTTTGTTAAAATCTAAGTTTATTCATGTGTTTGCATATGTAAAAAAAAAAAAAAAAAAAGCAAAACCACAAACACTCTTGGTTTAACCTGTTGGTCACTGCATTACTTTTCCCTAAGAAAATAATCAGCCATAGCTAGCCCATACCGGCAATACCCACACGAACAACATACATCAATATTAAATCAGTTAGTGGGAATTCGTTTACAGTTTTTAAGTGAAATGCAAAGACATGATGATTTTTTGCAATAAAACACACACTGCTTTCAACTCTAACTGGTTTATATTAGTGGCTAGGTAACCTCTGGAAGTTACTGGATTTTAATCAATGCGGGGAAAAAGTATTTTAAACAAAAGATTCCCTTGCTTTTGAGGTTAAACCTCAGATAACATTAATTTTGAAAACTCTGTTTTAATTTGTAACACATAAGAATACTTCAGTGTAATTGCTAGAAAAGGTGGTGATATCTGAAACACTGTGAAACCTGCATAGTATTTAATTTTGGTAACTAGGGAAGACCATTTTCATACAGATCACAAAATATGACTGCACATCTTTCAGAATCAAGCACAACTACAATGTTCGTTGGAGAAGTAGCCTGGCCAGTTTAAATAATTTTTCAATTTATCCAAAGTAGCACTTTGCAAATTCTTGTAAGCGCCATAGCCGCGGTCACAACCGAACAGTTTGAGATGAAGCCAGTCTTTTCCTTTGTAACAGTCGAGCTCAGCTTGCAACACTATCAAAAATAAAAGAACTGTAAGCTAATTGCTGGCAAGTATGACGCAAGCGGTTTCCTAGGTAACAGCCCAAGTTGCTGAAGTGCCTGATCCAGCATTTCCTCATCTGTTTGCACTCACACCAGCAGTCTGACAATGTAGTCACTGCATCCTGTTTCACTCAGCAGCCAGCGAAACATACTGAGCTTAACCCTTGACTAACATCTTTCCAGTTAACCTAGCCTATCTGTAAGTTAACTTTTACAGTGATGTTCTGAACATGCATTTTTTTCCTCACACCTTTGCAGTAGCTGTCTATACTGCATTTTCTTTTCAACTGAGAAAACATAAGAAAACAATCTAAAATAAAAAAGTACATAACAGATATCTTTTAATTTGTATTTGCACTACTGAAAGTTTCTGCCACAAATTAAGTTTAAAAATGTCACCTGCAGATTTTACATAAAACATCAAATTATCTGTATCTCAGATTTTAACTTTACGGTTCCAGAATTTTCCTGATTTTATACTATCCCCAAAGTAAATTAGATACAAACATCAAGATCTATCAAACTACTTATCATTCACTTCAAATAGATGTGTATTCCTATATAAGTAGGAAACATGTTTTAAAAAATATCACAAAACAGTTACCGTATACATCAAGGAAAACAAAAATCACCCTTTGATCTAAAAAAGAAAATAAATGTAGAGAGCACGGATCTCATCAGTGAGCTATCTTGCAGGGAAACTGCAGGTTCTAAAGCAAATTAAAAAAAAAATCAAACATGTTAATGAAAAAAAGCATATGCTTGGCCTTTCTGGCACTATATTGCATTAAAAAAAATCAGATAATTTTACAGTTTATTTTTAAATGTGAATTTGGTCATTTCAGGACATGAATAAACATGAAACAAACTATTTCCAGCACAGAGCCTTTATGTGCTGACATCCGTGCTTATCCGGTGTAAAACATAACTGTTTTTCTGTACCATGGAATAGCTGTGGGGCACAAAGAAAGCAAAAATGCAAGATAAAAGTAGTTTTGGTTTAAAATTCTGGGCAATGCTTCACTAAGGCAAAATATACATGAAATATACTGCTGGAAAAAAGTCTCCCACCTTCACTGACTGATCTACCCAGTGCAATATTAAGTGGGAAATCCCCTAAAGCATTCTGAATCAACAGATGACAGCCAGACAGAACGACCTGCCACAGCAGCTTCCTGACCACTAAAGAGAACTAGGTACCAAAAACGTGAAGGTGCAGGGAGGAGGCGACATTAGGGACTTTTCATTATTTCTTTCACAAAAGCTTACTCACTCACTCAGGCGGCCGGGCTCGTATCAAGTTAGAACTGCTCTAAAAGGAGATCTAAACCAGCTCTGATTTTCCAGTAACTCGAAGTTCTTTCAAATACATCATGGATTCTCCAGTTTCTTGCGAAGCCTTCTTGTTCAAATCTAGTATCATAACATATCCATATTCCACAAAACAAAATATGAAGTCTTAGGCCAAAAAGCCCAAGGGTACAGACAAACAAGTGGCCTGAAATGAAACTCTGAAGAACAGTATGCAGGTATGCACTGGCAACTATACGTATGTAGAAAATAAGAAACAAAAGAGCACTACCATGTTTACACAATATGATCAATGCTCTGGCTTAGTAAGCAATTAACCACTTGTTATCATCTCAGTGATGTTTTTCTCTAAATGCAGACGCATCAGAAAGCTTTTCTACTCTATTAGGACAGTTTTCCACTGCATCATTTGTTAGCTTCTTCCCGTAGACCTGCATTCCTCTTCATTCTGATGTTGTAGTACCCAGATAATAGGTAGGGAGGCAGAAGAATAAAGAAATAAATGTTTTCTTCACCAATAGACAGTTTTCCTCAACTGAATGATAAGCCAGCTCAGAAAAAAATAAAGTAAGTAGTCTGGTATGTGATTATGAAAATTCCAGAAAGACATCAGGAAGTTTTAGGGATGAAGAGGCAATGATAGGCAGAAAACCCATGATGACACAAGGCACGTTGAGGAACACAAACATCCCTGTAGGGGAGAGAGGCAAACCAGCACAGACTAGCAGGACCATTGTTGCAGGGTTATGCTGGGATACAAAAGATTCCCAACCCCAACTCTATTCAACAATGCATCAGGGAGCCCTGAGAAAAATCATGAGCCACATGATGGCTTTAGGTTATGGGATTCAAGGTTCAGACAGGTTCTCCAAGACTAAAACATAAAATGGTTGCTGAGGATGTCTTTGATAAAATGAGTTTTTAGATGCCTGTATTAGAACGAAGTGTACATGCACGTTCTATCAGAGGGCACTGAAACATACTTCTATGAACACAGACACCAAATAACCATTTGTTATGTAACTGATATATAACAAGACCACTTTGAATAGGCGGCTAGCCTCTCTAAGGCTTAGAATTGTTATCTGTCTTATAACAATCCAGCAACTACAGAACATACCATCACAATATAGTTTTTCTCCAGCTCTGCCTCCCACTATACTCTGACTAGGACACAAGAAGAAAAATACAGCTCTGTCCACCCAGCTAGCTAACCTCCCAAATGACACTCATGACAAGTCAGATGCAGGGAATTCACTGTTCTTTTTGACTGTGGCTTTTCTTGGCTTACCCCTCTTCCTGAAATCTGCAGGGGTACCACTGCAGAACATCTCAAAGTGAAGCAGAGATGATGGGAAGAAAAAGACAGACCTGGGACACAGCTCGGAATCTAACAGACCCACTGAGCCAAAGTATTACTCAGAAATTGGAAATAAAGTTCAGAATTTCCTTAAAGAAAAAAAGTTCTGCAAAGGTCCAGTTAAATCTGCTTGCCCTGTGGAGGTAAATAAAAAGTTCAAGACATCAGGATGGAAAACATTCTTCTGCTTCTACTGATCCTGTTGCAACCCAAGCTGTAATCAGAATAAAATACCTCAATTAAATCTGTATATGAACTTCAGTATTATAAGGACCAGGCAAAGCTTTCTTATAGCTCTCAAACACTGCAAGAAGGTACACTGACAAATAAAAACCCTGTAATTCCTTCCCTCCATTTTGAATGGAGAAGTTAAGAGAGAAAGATTGGTTTGGGGTTTTTTTTTTGAGGCACGGTTCTTTCCCTATTATTATTAGTCAGCCACTAATGATAACAGGGCTACCTACCTACTCTTGACACAACTGCAACACTTGAGCCAATACTACTCCTCCTCCCTCCTCACTTGCTTACAGAAGGAAAGAGTTAGACAGAACATAAACAAGATGGCTAAGGCTTAGTCTTGTCAAAAAAATCCCCAAACCCAACCTAGAAAACCTCTGTCCCCTTTATCCAGGAAATAAACAAACAGAGAATTGTTTTCAGCTTTGAAGCTACTGAAGACATACAGATTCTCTTTGGGCAGCAAAGCATAAGCTCCTAACTACAAAAGTCTACATATTAAGAGCTCAGCTCTTAGAAATAAATTTGCAGTTATGCTTATGGAGAATGAAGCAGGTGAGTAAGCACATTGCATCTAACTTCCAGAACTAAAAGAACAAAATGAAAAAACAAAGAATTTTACAATATTGTATAGTACCAAGGTAAAGGACAAGGTCTGTGTGAGTATGTCAAAAATAATTGTACACACCTTTTCAAATGCAGTCTACTTATGTATCATTTTCCAGTAGTGGACATTTACATGGTACTGAAGTAAGAAATTCTAGAAACATTTTTATGCTGTAAATGCAAAGAAATATTTAATTCTTCTGTTTCATAAATTACATGTTACCAAATGTTCGACACCTTGGGTTTTTTTCTAAATAACAATTTGATTGCTACTTAAGTAAAATGTTTTCAATCAGAACATTTTTATGTCTTTGCTGAAAAACACTTGCAATTTTGGACCAAATTATGTTACTGATCTTGTAACATGTAGAAAGAGAAAGAATACACTGGTAGGAAGAGATGTTAAAATTATTATAAAATTAAGAACAGATAAGGACATGGAAAGAGAAAGAAAAATGACATTTCAAAAAAGACAAGTAAGCCAGCAATTTACTATTGAACATTAATCTCCTGGGAAATTATTTTGCTTGTACTTTCAAGGCCCAAATAATTAAAAATTAAGATGTGCCTTCTAAAGGCACAGCAATCCTGTCCATCACCAGACAGGTGAACAGAACATAGCTTTAAGAATGTATTCAAAATTGTTAACACTTGCTACTAGAGAGCTAATTTAAAAATTACATTAAACCCTGTGAGTTTTTAAACAAGTAAGGACTATAATCTCAATCCTTAAACACTGTAAAACACATGTTCTTTTCCACTTGAAAGTTGAAGTGTTCTGCTGACTCTAGGAAGCTTCCTACTAGAATGTTAAGGCAAGTATGGAAGACTTACAGATCTTTAGCAATGAGATTTTAATAGCAACTAGTCTCACAGAAGAAATATTACATAAGACTAACTATATATTTATAAACCAATTATTAAAGCTGTATTGATTTTTCCAGTTAATCCCAAAATGGCATCTCTTTATTATATGAAACAAAGCTTAAATATTTTCTGATGCTGCAAAATACTTTTCTGAACAAGATATCAATTTCATATTTAGAGATATAACATTAGTTTCTAAATGAATTTGTCCTCTAATCTTATCCTTAATCATCTTAGTAATGGGTTATGCAAATTTCATACGTAAACACATTTTACTCAGTTTTAACAAGACAGTTTGAAGCTTAGGTTTGAAGCTTAGGGTCTTTTATCTACTTTTCGTTTTTACTCTTCATAAAAAAGCGTTATCCTTCACACACAGACTGGAGTACTATTTTCTTCTTCAGAACATTCTGCAGATGTCTCCGATATGGCAGTCATTGTTTCAGAGGGTATGAAAACATAGGCCACCGTTAAAAGCATTAGCCAGCATCTGCCTCTGCTCATCTACTCCCGTTTTCTTATTTTCATCTTGACATGACAGAAAAACACGTGCAAACCTATTATTTTCAAGCTTCTTTAAAAATTCTTTGGCATCTAACAAACAGGCTGCCAGTTATGAAAAATACATTAATTAAAAGCAGTGGCAAAAAAGACCGGTCATTAACACAAAAGCTATTCCAAACTCTTCTTTCTTAATCAAACTTGTTCAAACAGGAACTCCAAATCGAAGGAAAAAATCAGATTTTCAATATTACTGTGGCATGGAAACATCTGGTATGGTGAATAAAAAGTAGCAAGAAACTCTGATACATATTCTAAATAATGCTTTGCTAAACTACATAAAAATAAGTTAACATATACTTGTAATCAAAATACTTTCAACTGCACTTTGCTGTAACAGCACAAAGCTGTTATTTACATCATGGTAATCACTCATTTTACCTTCAGATAGACATGCTACATTTCTTTAATCATTTGAAGGATCCTAAGCGGCATTCCTCAGCTTTTTATTATTAAAAAAAAAAAAAAAGCCTAAAAGATGCCTAATTAAACATCTGTGTGTATAATCAATTGAAATTCTCTCATTGCAAGTTTAATTTGAAATCTTTGTAAGCGTGCTTCAGTGATCCCCAAACAGATACTATGCTGCCCCAAAAGTGCAGTTTGTTGAAGCAAGGACAGAAAGACGACACATACAAGGTGGACAACACAAGCTTGTTTGTGTTTTCTACTTTAGATATGAAATATATTTCTTTCTCTTATACTAACATGTTAGGAAGAACCAAGCGCCTGTGATCATTACCGTTTGTGTTTATTTGCCCCAGTCTAAGCAGCAATACACAATAGGTACATCTGTGTTTCAGTGCACTTTTGTACGGACAATCTCAATAGAAACAGCACAACTCAGATTAACATTCATCTTTCTCTGAGCAAAATAAAGCCTGCCTCTCACAGATCCAGCTAGTCAAGAGGAAAACTCTGCTAGTGTGCCTTTACCTCTTCCAGTCTGAGCCAATTGCTTCAGGGCACTGCCAGGGCAGATGGCATTTCACAGGCACAGCAGGATCTAAACTTTTTCAGTCTGCTAATCACACCTTCAGGTTTTAACACAATTTTCCCTCCCCTACTACCCATACATAAAACCAGATCTGTTTGTATCTACAAAAAGGTAGCTTAAATTAACTGACATTTAATTTCATACTATGTAATGAGGATAATTCTAAGGGAGTGAGAATGCATAGGAGACTATGGAATTGCAAGAGAGGGTATCAAAGAGCCTGTGAGGGCATTTACACATTACACTGCCCAAGGTGGCAAACCAAATAAAATGAAGGCTAGTGTGGACATTAATCAAGACAATAATCACTTAAGACTTCTCTCAAAAACATTCTTTTCTTTTTAAAGTTAGTATCATTAAACTACATGCATGATACTGAATTTTATTAACTGCTAATGATGCCCTGTAAATACAGAAATCAATCCCTGCTTCAGAGAAAGCTCACAAAAAAGTCAGTTCGCTTCCAAAGTTACAAGCCCAGGCCACACAGTTATATGAAGCATACACACTGTAAGGTTTCTTGGCCACCATACCTCTCTCACACAGAAGGCAGTATCTGTCTATCAGTCATCAAATGTCAAGAAACAGTAGATGTATCAGCAATTTGTGTGAAAGGACAGAAATTGTTCTGAAGAGCCAAAAGTACTAGAAAAACTGTTACCTGTTCCTAAAAAAGTCTGTACTTACCCTACATTAGTAAATTAGAGTATTCAGAAATTTAGAAATCCTTTAAAAGAATCTACTAGACAGAAGAAACAAAATCATATTCCTGAAGTGGCAAACAGGTTTCCCACAACAATACTTATGAGGAAAAAAAAAAAAACAAAACCAAAACCAAACACCAGAAAATACGCTATGATTGAATCTGTAATATTAAACTGACTCTAAGAAAAATAATAATACCCTAAATGCAAATACAGGACTTTAGGTCACACTCGAACAAAAATCATGCCAGTGATTTTTTTTACACTACGACAGTGAGCCTAGTATAAGAATGCCTTTTTTTAGCCTTTAGTTTAGCTTCTATCCTGTTAAAAGGATTTAATCTAATAAAAATGAAAATGTAATGTGACCAATAACGAAGGTTAAAAGAGACACTCTAATACAGTAGTGCCTATGCAGGGACTCATAGTTAAGCTGTTATTCTAATAAAACTGATAAAACTTCCCTCTGCAAACCTTAAGTTTCACACACTTTCACAAGAGTTTATTCTGTATTATGAACTTTGTTGATAAAACTGTAGTGACAATAGATACAAACAGGCAGGTGTGACACAGGCTTGCTGTATCACCACCAAACAGGGACACAGTTCCTCTGGGGCTGGGGAGCAGCACTGGCTGTTTTGGGCATAGTGAAAGTACTCACCCCAAATTAACCCCCACATATATTTCTCAATTACTATTACCAGCATGGATATCGCTAAACCAACATACCTATATTGCTAATTCATACCAAAATGCCTGGAATGTTTCTCATAAAAGAGGAATGATCTCTCAAAACCAAATCCAAAGCACCCAAATACAGCTTTACATGGTCCATTTTCTATGGTATCCTGAACAGATTAAAAATAGTAAACTATATAGGAAAAAGATCATCTTAACATTCCATTAGAAAAGCTTTTATTTATCAAATGAAGAACAAATGGACCATTTGCTGCAAATATGCCTTTAACTTAGTGAAGGTATTTGGGTTTGCGTAAAGGAACATTAGCATTGGCAGCTCTGTACCAGGTAACAAAATTTGTCAGGATTACCATTCAATCAGTCATTTAATTGGAAATATGTCAGCTTTTTCCACACATCCTGTACAAAGCGAGGTTAGGGCGGGTAGTCACGAATGTTCTGCATAGAAGTACTTGTTTTGATAAATATTGAACTATCAAACAGAGAGATAAAAAAAAATGACTTGGATATCTGTGCCCTGTTCTGTGCTTCTCCCAGTAAATTCACACTTGTTTCCAAGGAACATGATACATACAAAAGCTATAAAAAGTAGGGATGGCCCAACACATCAAAATTTACTCGTGGCCACCAGCTGCCTGTATTTATATGAATTACATCTTTTTCCAAAGCCGTATGATCCATTTTCAAATATAAAACGGCTCTGGAAACTATAATTTTATTTCAGCAATCATTCGTTGTCATGCCGTCCCTAGCTCCTAGAACACTTCACTTTGCCACCCTCACCAATAAGGCCATTAATATAGCTGATCTTTCTTAAGGATGGATCTCTCTGATCTGCTTCTGTCACACTTCCCAAATACCATCACCTGTCCGTTTACTTTTACCCTGTCAACTCTAATTTATTAGCATCCATGGTTCCTGTCAGTTTGGAAGGCTCTGGTACTCTTACTTCCCCTGGATCCTTAAAGTTATTGATCATTTTTATGCTTCACTAATATTCACTCATACATTACACAGTCTTCCCTGACCAATCCAAGCCCTCACTTTTACCTTAAATTTTTGTTCCTGCTATCGAGTTGCAGAAAAGTCCAATTTTTTTCCATTAAAATTTATTCTGTTGTGTCATTCCATCTTGCTAAGCATTGTGTTCACCCAGTAAAAAAGTCATGTTGAAATTCAAGGTTTCCTTTCACTCCCCTTTACTCTCCTTTAAACTATTCTTTCAGCTACTTTCCTGGAAAAAACAGTGGGATTCCAACAAAATATTCTATGGCTGTAGCCTCCCATGGTCTGCTCTTCCTTCTCATTTGGCAGGCAAAAGTTTCTCATCTGTTTTCCTCCACAAGTTTTTGCATCAAGAATGGAACAGATTTCATCTCCCAGTTTCCCTGCCTGATATCCTTATCTTTGCACAAAAGTATAAGATTTACTCCTTTTCATCTTTAGCAACTAGTTTCTGAACACCAGACCTGATGGTTACAATTAGCTTTGTTCAGTGATTTGTTTGAACGATGGTAAGGCTGAATGAAGTTTTCATTTTTAGGTACCATAAAATCAAAACAGAAGGAAAAAAGCTTTTTTAGAAATTTAACTTTCCTATCCACTGTCAAATAAGGCCCAGGCTTTAACAGAATTCCCTCCCCCCAGTTCTGGTATTCACTCATGACATGAGAAACACTGTTATGTGGATTCTTAAGAGTTCAGCTCACACTGCAAACTTGTCCACTGTTGGGGCATATTCCATAGTCTCTTCACTCAGTCACCTTTTTTCATAAAACTTGCTGGAATTCGATATCTTTGAAACTTCTAAGGCCACAGGATTCAGTCAGTTCAGTTGGTCAAGTTCAACTATCAGGATGGTACTGTCATGCATATATACTTGCTTACACATACACTGTGTCATGAGTCTTCCTCAAGCAAATCTACCTGACTCCTTGTAATTCTCTTCCCTTTCATATTTAACCTCACAGAATACACCGTTCACAAACCACAGGGTGGAGGCTGTCCTCTTTGCCATTCTAGAGACCTTCCTGGGAACCTTTTGTTCCTCACCTCTACAATCTTCTTTCATAAGTTTTGAAATGTCTTCCTAGTCAAAGCTGAAAATGAGTACTTTATCCAATTTACTCCGTTAGTTTTGTCTGACACAGTCAATTACACAGTTCTCGGAACCTTCTTTCCAAGCGTTCTCCATTTCTTTCCTGCTGGCACTCTGGTCACTCCTGTAATATGCCACCCTCACCTTCCTCCAAACATCTCCAGCATTTCCACAGCATTTGTATTTATCTCCTTCCTTTCTCCTTTTAGGTTTTCTTTCTGGGAAACCACACCTACAAAAACAGTTGACCCCCCTTGGCTACACTGACAACTTACAGACATGTTTTCCCACTTTTAGCATATTTTTTCTGTCCAGAAAATGAACTGCCACGAAGTCTTAGATATCTAAAAACCATCTTAAGGTAAATTTAGCTAACTGAGTTCTTAACTGCACTTGATCTCCCTAATAACATCTCTGTCATTCCCTGTGAACCGCTGTATGGTCCTGGTGGTCACGTTGCCAGAGGATACCATCTTAAACTCTGACCTCTCTACAGGTCCCTAAAGGCAGACCATGGTCAAATCAACCTTTCTTTGTGGTACAATACTTTGAGAATATAACTTCATGATTTTTTAAAAAAGAAAGAAAGAAAAAAAACAAAAAAGAAAAAAAAAGATGCAACTCTTCCCAAAAGTCTTCTCATTTTATATTTCATCTAGAGCAAAACATCTTGTCAAGGTCAGAGAGAACCAGGCAGAAACAATATAATCCTACTCATCCAAAACATGGTTGCAAAAACAGTTTTCCAAGACTCCTGCTTTCACCATGTAATCCTTCTCTTTGTATATTCCTCACAATCCATCACATCCCGTTGAAACTGATGACATTCACAGCTCAACACACCTATATCTCTACCTTGATTTTCCCCATTAAAAAAAAATAAATAAATAAAAAACAAAGAGCTAAGAAGATTCTGTTAACAGCAGAAACAAATCTTGACACGCAAGTAGCCTTATGGTAACAGTCATGATGATCATTAGTGAAAATTTAAAATTTCAAAGAGCTAGTTTGTCAAATACATAGCAAGAAGAGTTACATTTTATGCTATTGGCAGCAGTCAACAGACAAAGGCTCACCTGTTTCCAGGCTGCAAACAGTATCTGAATTTAACAATTTTAAGACACTGTAAAATACATATTAACAGATAGCTTCTGCACCGGAAAGTTTATACCCTGAGTACTTAAGGGCAAAGTATAATTTGTTTCACAAATAGGTAAGAGACACAAACATAAATTGTCTAAGCAAATAGGGAACCGCATTAATTTCAAGTTACATAAATATTATAGACTCTTGAAAAAGTCCTGATCGTCCTAAGGTAATGCATCAAAGGTACGAGATAGCTTGGAACAGAAAGGGGGGAGAGGCGGTGGTCAACCCAACAACCTAACCACAAGACAATTCTTCCCATAATTAACAGAGTGCAACATGAAAGCTGTCCTTATCCATGAAATATCCCTGCCTTCCTACGTGTTTGAACCTAGTCAGGTAACTAGGAAAAGTACCAGCTCTGTTTGCAGACTGTTTTGGGCACATATACTGTATCTTTAATTAGGATGGCCTATTCTTTACTCAAGAAAAAATATGAATTGTAGAACTCACAAAAACCTCCTGAATTCTGAGAAGTTCTGATGTATGAGTTCCTACACAGTTATTTGCTCTCATACATGTTCACCATCACCACTTTGAAGATTCAGCTGGACAGGGGCCCTGGGACATCTTGTCTAGACCGTGCTTTTGCCACAAAAGATTGGACCAGATGATCCTTGAGGTCCCTTCCAACCTGGTGGTTTAAGATTTGATATGTCTACCTTTTTTTGCTCTTATGTGCCCCTGGTTGCAGAGGTTCATACAAGCCTCTACATACAAGAGGTTCATTAACAATCATACAAAATACATCTAATAGAATCACAATAGCAACTTAGCTCACATTCATCAAAGTATTCCTGCCATGCTGGACCTGCAGCACACTCCTTGTACTCCACTGATCTTCCTAACAATGCTCATTAAACTCACTCTTAAAATATTAATATTGGAAGAGAATCATTGCAATATTGTATAAAGATCTGCAAAACATACAGTCAGTCCTTAAAGAAAATTCACATAATAAATGCCCTCTGAAAAGCATTAAGTGCGTACATTCGTTCTGTTTCAAGGAAGCGATATAAAAACCTTGCAGTGTTTATTCAAATAAAGTCACACACTATGGGCTTACTTCCCCCCCCCCGAAAACAACTGATGTTTTATCAGCTCTGCAATGTCTGATCTCTCTCCAAGTCAGATATGAGATCAGAGGATTTAACCTGTGTTATCCCTATAAAATCACATATAAAGTACTGCATAGAACATATATCTACAAATCCCATTTAAACTGTGCTTAATAAAGCACAAATATTTATCACAAAGCATAATAGACTATTAGGAAAATAAAGAACTTCAGATCTCTTTGTTGTTTCTGTTCACTTCTAGTGATAACAAAGATATCAAATTCTGGAAGTCTACCAAACAGTTACAATTTATTATGAACAGGTATGATTTAAGTACTGCCAATAAATTCTACATATTTAGTTATGGTTGACATTTATGATGTTACTTAAAGAATAATAAATGCCTTAACTTGAAATATGCGCATGCCTTTAGGAAGTGAGCCGAATATTAAAGGAAGCATTTAGTAACTTGCATAAGAATAAATATCTTCTATAATCTAGAAAGGTTAATGAAACCACATTTTCTGAGGTTTTTGTACTGCAGACAAATGTGACAGAAATAAAGCATTTACTATCCCAGAAGGGAGCAGAGAAAGTAAATTATTATACAATATTCCCTGCGTATCTTAATTGCTAGTATAATATTTTAATGTTTCTTTCATAGTATGCATTAGATAATTTGAAACTTACTGAATGAGTTATTTCTGAGGCCTGTTACACCATACTTGCATTTTAACCTTTTATGCAAAAACAATTACCGCTGTATTATTCTATTGTGCAAATGCAAGGACAGAAATGCTCGAAAACTATTCCACCGTTTCAGATTCACCTCGTATTTCCTCAGACCTATTTCACAGTCAATCACAAGAAGTGCGTTACAGAATACACGTCAAAGCAAAATTAGAAGATTTCATTTAGTATCTATGAATTTCAGCCACAGCAGCAGTAGATGGAGGATCCTGCAGCAACAATCACTTCCCAAAAACTGTTCACTTGCACGTTTATTGAATACACTCCCCTTATTCTCCCTCCTATGACGGGCTGATAATCCACTTGCAGCAGCCACGGGCCAGTTCCACCGGCAACAACTCGGTGTTCCTGCAGCTCACGTGCAAGTTCCCAAATAAAAACAAACTCCCCCCACACTGGGGTTTGCGCTACAAAAAACAAGACTCATTGAAAAGTTTTCCGGGAGGTAGAAACCAACAGAGTTCCATTCAAGAAAACTGAGCGTTTCGGGCATCCCTCCAGACTCTACTGAACAGCTCTCTCTTCAGTAAAAAGAAGTTTCTTAAATCCCATCAACCCAAACCTAATGTTAACTTACGGGGAGCGGGGGAAAGAGGGTGAGAGGGAAACAAGAGACAGTAATCTGCAAGGCAGGACAGCTGCCACTCAAACAACGCCAACATTTGATAAATAATATCCCTTAAAACCTGGTATTTCTTTAGCACTTGGCAATCATTTTGTCGACAGAAAGCGGGAAGAACCAGAAGCGCCGAGCAGCTAGAAAGCTGGGGTTTCTTTCGTAAAGTCTGTCAGAAGCGGAGGAGATGGTGGGCTTCGGAAAAGAAACAATTAAAATAACAAGGTAGCCGACAGCTGCAGATGTTTGGTTCGGGGGTTTGTTTTAATCAATAAAACCGACTTTTTAATATTAAAGATCCTGTGAAAAACAAGGGAGCCTTCTGTCCTAGAGCAAATACATTATTATGATTTAGCTTCTATACGGACATAATCTAGGATTATATCGACTCTGCAGAACCGAGTTGAGAAACCCGCTAAGGGACTAACTAACATTTTCCTCCATTCCTCTAAACGGAGTTTGACAGTTAGCAGACATCCCCCACACACATACAGCAGTCAGGAAAAGCGAGCGGCGCTCACTCCTCAGAAAGTTTCTCCCTCCAGTTTCGGAGAAACCTACCTGCTCTCTGGAAATGCAAGGCAGCGAGGGTCTCCTAAACATTTTGCAGCTGCCGTAGTAGCTGGCCGACGTTTCTCCTAAGGACACGCAGCTCGATCTCCTCCTGGGTCTGATCACAGGCACTTTTTCCTCCGCGCTGGGGAGCCGTGGGTGGTGATGATGCTGGTGGTGCGCTCCTCGGCTCTGAGCCGAGAAGATGCCGTGCTCCCCGCCGCAGAGTGCCAGGAGGCAGCCAGCCACCCCGACCGAGCCGGCCAGCAGCGGTCTGAGGGCCGGGGGGAGCGAGGGAAGGCTGGTGAGCGACACCAGCCACACCAGGCTGGAGAAGACCAAGACGAGGAGGCTCCGGCGCCACTTCAGGGAGCTCTGCAGCAGGGTCAGCGCCGCCGCCGAGCCCAGCACCGTCAGGAGCCTGGCCAGGACCATCTGCGGCTCGGCGGGGGGCTGCGGCTCCCCTTCGTGCCCCTCCGCGGGCAGCAGCCACTGCAGCGCCACGAAGTCCCCCGAGTAGCAGCACACGGGAAGCGCCAGCAGCCACCAGCGGGTCGTGCCGCCGCCGCGCTCCCCGCGCCGGCCGCCGGCCAGGTAGCAGGTGAGGAAGAAGAAGGCACAGGCGACGCTGAAGAGGGGGCTGAGGCAGCGGGAGAGGCACAGCAAGGCGTGCAGCGGCCGGGGGCTCCGCCAGCTGCTCCCGTCCTGCTGGCCCCCGGCGCTGCCCCGGCCGTGAAAGGCCAGGAGCGAGAGGACGAGGGCGGCCAGGACGCCCAAGCTGAGCAGCGCCCGGGGCGAGGAGGCGGCGGCGGGGAACAGCAGCAGGGAGAGGAAGCTCTTCGGGGGGTCCTGCCTCAGGGGGGTCGCGCAGCTCTTCACGTAGCCGTTCCGCAGGCTCTCCGGGCTGCCGCCGCCGGGGAGCGCCGAGGGGGCAGCCGCCCCGCCGCCGTCCGGCTGCTGGCAGAGCTGCGGGGGCTTGCTGGGTCCGTGGCGGGAGGCGGCCGCGGCGGCTTCTCGCTCTTCCCTCATGGTGGTCGGGGACGCGGGAGAGGGGGGGGGGGAGGGGGGGGGAAGACGGGGGAGAGGCGCGGGTCGCGCTAGCCCCGGCCCGGCCGCGCCTCCCTCATCGCCTCAGGAGAAGGGCGCCGGGCTGAGCCGCCGCGTCTCCTCGGCGGGCAGCGGCGTCCGCAGCATGGTGGGAGAAGACGGGAAAGGAGAGAAAAGGTAAAAGTCTCGCCCGCTCGTCCGCTTTCCCCGAGCGGATCCGGCGGCGGGGGACTCGCTGTCGCCTCCCAGCGCTCACCGGCGGCGGCGCCCGGCGGAGCCCCGGCGGGGGCGGGAGCGCGGCGAGGAGCGGCCCCCGCGCGCCCGCCCGCCTCCCCTCGCGCCGCTGCACACGGCGCGCGCGCGCGGGAGCCCTTGCGGCGGCACGCGCCCCGGGAGCGGCGGCGCGCTCACTGCCACGCGCTAACGGCCGCGCGGGGGCGGGAGGCGCGCTCGCGCTCCACGCCCGGCGCGAGCCGCCGGCCCCTTCCCGCCGCCCCGCGCCCGCCGGCCGCTGCCCAGAGGTGTCGGGGGGGGGGGGCGGTCCCGCGTCCCGGAGCGGCCCCCGCCGCGGCCAGCGGAGGAACCCCGCGGCGCCCGGGCCCCAGGGAACCTCGCTCTCCGTGTGTATTAAGCAGATCTTTTAAAAACGTACATATATTTATATTTATATATACACGTATCCCGCGCGACAGTCGAGCGCCCCGACGGGGGAGCGTGGGGGGAGCGGGCCGGGCCGCGCCGCGCCGGGCCCCTGCCAGCCCAGGCGGCCGCGCAGCGGCGGGAAGGGAGCTCTGGTCAGACGAGCGAGGGACCGGAACGCTGAGCCGCTTTAACTTTCTTTTCTATTTCGTCTTTTTGTTCTGAGATACCACGGAAAAGTTGCTAGTACGGGCTTTAAAGCACCCAAAGAGTACCGAAGTATTTTCCCTTTAAGGACCGACCCTCTCTTTTCCCTTTTTTTTTAACACCTGAAAAGTAAGTATGGATTAGAGCAATTTTCTACACTTTTCTTCAGTCTTTGTTAACTAAATTACAGATTAGACTGCATTGCTCGAGCGGGTTTGATTATTTGTACAGCTAATCCCTTTGGAATGGATCAAAATAATCATTTTGGACCAGACTATTAAAAATGTTTAGACTGCTGTAAGTGAAAATAGGCAGCTAATGGGATTTTGAGTAATGCCTTTACTCATTCATCCTCTTTGTTTGTTTCTGAAAGAGTAACTGCTTAGCACTTTTGAAATTATGATTATAACTCTGAATTTTTACCTCGTTACTTAAAATAAATGTCCTTTGATCCATGTTTCCACATAATATTGTAGAGCTTTACTCAAATTGGCTTAGAAATCAGATCAGGTAAATTGGTGATTGCCCTTTTTCCTTGCTTATTGAAACAAGGAATTCTTGAAATGACTTGTTGCCATTGCTTGTGATTTGCCACATTTGAATAGCCCTCGAGTAGTAGTTGCTCTGGGGAGGCTGTGGTGTATCAGGAAGTGCTGCTGCAGGATAATGGCCTAAAAACTGACAATATGCGGATATCGTCCAGCATGATAACTGACAGAAAATACAGTCTGCAGTGACAAAGTGGCTTAAGTACATAAGAAAATGGAAATAAGTAAAGGCAGATCAAATTGATGGAATTTTAATACCATTGTACACCTTCCTCTGTTAGAAATATTTCTACACCCTTTCCCCCCAAAAAACGACTCAGTCCTGACTTGGTACACTTAGTACCATTAGGATGGTACACAATCCGTGTTAAAAAGTTTTGAAAAGAGAAAATGTGAAGTTCCTTTGGGAATTATATTCTTACATTTACTGATACTCATATGTTAATAAGTTGAACCACAATCAAGCGTGTATGTAAATGTTTTCAAGGCTGTGAGATTTATCTTGCTATTATCCTTTATTTTTTTATTCCCTTGAATAAATGCATTCGAGAAATAATTAGATAGTGTGGTCTTCATTAACACGTCATATTTCAGTATATATGTCTGTAGCAGTGGACACTAGAAAGTGCCTAATGAAGAAGAGTACAGAGATAGGACATTGTGTGATCGCTTAATACCCTGAATGCAACCATCTGTGGCTTTAGTACTTTATGAATCAGAAGCGGTGTTTTATTTTTAAAAATTCTTGGTGTATTTTCATTCCACAAATTTGCCCAATCTTTTTTTTTTTTTTTTTTTTTAAGGCCACGTAGGTTTTTGGTATCCTCAGTGTACTACAGGAAGAGGTCTTTGCTCAGTGCGACTTGGCTATGCATTGTGTGAAATGTGGTTTTGGTTTTTTGAAGTTTCCTACTTGTCTTAGTTGATATTCTCATTTTTGGTAGAAACAATGAACAGTTGCTCTCTAGTCACCTTCTGTCTTCAACTCATAGTTTTATATCTTTCCTTAGTGTTGTATTTTTCAAGCTCAAGAGTGTTAAGTCTATTTGATTTTTTTTTTCATGTTGCTATTAATCTCTCTTCTTTTTTGTATTTTTTGAGCACTATTGTATGCTTTTGGAGTGAGGAGCCCAGGAGTTACACACAGTATTCAAGACACAAGAGCACTCAAAATAATGTTTTCATATAATTATCCAGTTCTTTCCTTATAATTCCTGTCATTTTTTTGTTTTGCTTTGTTAGAGAAGTGAGAAAACAGATGAACCGAGCACCGTTGAATGTTGTTCTTTTGAACACTGAACAAACATTGAACATTGTTTTCATAGCATTAACTATATAGATCCCCGGATCTATTTTCTGACTGTTAACATCCACTAGATAGTTTCATATGTAAGGATAGCATTTTTCCACCTGTTTACATTACGGTTATCTACATTAAACTTCACCTGCCAATGCATTCAGGATTGTGATGCTGTATGCAGATTCCCTCAGTGAGCTTTATTTTTACTACCCTCATTAATTTAGTATCATCAGCATACTGCACCACCTTACTATTTATTTGTTTCAGATCATTTATCATGAATTATTTAGCTTTTATTTCAGTGGTACGTTTGTGCAAAAACACCCTGAAGAAATATGTACACGGTTGATTCCAAAATGTAATGGGAATATAGTTGTTCCCTAGTAGCATCTCTGTTGCCTAACAATACTCTTCCTAGCTGTATTCCAGGCCCCTGTCCTGAGGAGTTTGCAATCTCGTCATGAACAATTTCAGTATAAAGAAAACTTAGTTCGATTAGTTTAGCATCAGTCATAAGTTAGAAGAGTGTTAACTACATTTCTCCTTGTGACAGAATAATTTTTAGAATAAAGAAATACCTTTTCATTGACTAAATTAAATAAATACAGGAAAATATAATGTGTTTCATTTAAATTGGAATGAAGAAATTTATTTCAGGGTAATGTAATTTTTTTGTCATCTTCCAGTTTCACTAACAAAAGAAGATAGGTGGCTTAGTGATTTTGGTTGATTCTTAATGGTTCTGTATGATAGAATGCCTGCACCTGTGTAACAGTGGCTATTGATACCTTGGCCTCAGTGTACAAACAAATGTCTTCAGTTGCTATTTGGTAAGTTTCTAAATGAAAATCGGGCTATAATATTTCAAAATACTTGGTTGTTGTTTTCATAGTCTGTTCTCTGTTCTGAAACAGAATAACTAGAAAGAACAGAGAATATAACCATGACTGTCTTCACTCAAGGCTGTAATCTTGGCATCTTCTTTGGCCTGTTTCTCTCCTTTGACCCACACATCCAGAACATGTGTAAATCTTACCACATCCGCTTGAATATTTCTAACTTTTAATCATTCCCTTCTGTGCACTGTCCAATTTTATTATTTTTTTTGTCCATGCCCTGGCTATTGTGTGCCCTGTAGTCTTGATATACATAGGGATCAGCTCTGTTCAAAATTGCTGTGGTTTTCACCTCAAAGTGCCTTTGTTGTCTCCTGTTCTTCAGAAACATCAAATACAAAGATTTGATTTTTCCTTCTTGATTTAGTCCTGTGATTCCAATCAGCTTCTCACCATATGGACAACTTTTGCATCTGTTTAATAACTTTGGACACAGTTGCTGAGCTCTTCACTTTGGGACACCATTTTGTGCTTCATCTTGTATCAGCCCAGAAATTTTAATCAAATTCTAGAAAGTCCTCTTTAAAGTTTCCCTTCAAGCCTTCCATGCTGTGTTCATCAAAGTAATAATAATTAGATCTAATTATTATTGTATGTAATTGTGCCTTGACTGTAATCCTTGCCCTTTTTACACAGGGAAAGAGATTAACAAGATGGTGCCTAACTTGGAAACTTTCACAGGATAATAGTTCAGGAAATTGAGATACATCAGTGCTTTCTGGATCCTCCCTTTTGTGTATTTCAGTGACAGAATTGTCTTGGATATGGTTGACAGCTTTTTCGAGGACTGAACTTTATCTTGGCCAAAATGCATCTGTTCTGTTTTAGCTGTTCTATTTGAGATTCATTTTTAATAATGGATTTAGATGTAATCAAGTTCTTTAAACAAAGTAATCTTTGAAATTGGAAACAAAAGAAATTTAAACCAGCTATGTGGTTTAAATATCTTGGCTTTCTAATCATAATCCGGGATTATTTGCGTAGAAATTCCTGTGTACGATTGAAGAATGTGTAAATTGATGCCTTATTCAGGGAGCAATATTCTGCTACCTAACTACTAGACTAGTGTAGAGCATATGGAAACAAAAAAAAGATGGGAACAGAGGACGTATCTTGTGTTGGAGCTCTGAGTTAATGTTACTGCATTTGCTGCTTTTCTTTCATCCATATCCATGAGAAAGTTGATGCCTGGATACCATGTTTTTCATTATTTTTTCTTTGAATATTACAGATTGAAAAATTAATTTCTAGATTCATATAAAGACAGTTGAGCTGATGCAGGTAGTAACTGTGTGTACCTCAACTTTGTTACCAATTTTACGTCTGGTGCTTGAATAAAGAAATGGCATTATTACAGCCAGTTAGCAAAAAAAACCCCAACAAACACAAAAAATACTACACTTCCAGAAAGCCCATACAGCTGTAGTTCGCTTTGGTTCAGACTTCTGATTTCCCTAACTTGAATGACTGTTTGGAGAAACACCAGCATTATCTATTATCTTTCTAAGTTCGTATTGTGGGAAACACGGTGGCTGCTCTGTTTGGTAAACTGTAGAAACATGCTGCAGCCAGCAACTAGAGCTACTTGGGTGATCTCACATTTATCTGTGTGTAACGTGCTATCCTGTAAAAGCAGCTAAGAGGTTCATATGTCTTTAAGTGCTGAAGGCCTAGAGAGATCTGCAGTGGCGCACAGGCAACCATACATAATGAAACAAGCGACTGAAAGATATCGAGATGTAGTTATTAAGGGAATTAAAAAAATACAGGTGAAAGAGGCTTCTTGTGCAAGTGCATTCAGGATACATGATGTCCATATACTTGCAATAAGGTGTTAATGTAGTTGTCGTGTCTAAGGGTGGGAGAGATCCAGTTGCATTCCACATTAAGCAAAGCAGTCCGATTCAAAGGTAAGTCACAGTGTTTTGATCTGCATCATGTGGCAGCAAAGACCAAGTTACAGCATTTACATATTTTAGTTTAATTTGTCAAAAACAGACACATGGCAAAGAAAACTGGAAAGAGGTAGTGGAAATAAGTTGTTCCTTGTATGATATGATGTCTCTAGTGGATGTAGCACTTGTCAGTTTAAAAATTGTGGGTGATAAGCACTAGAAAGGTGGAGCTGCTATGATATGCTGTTGTTAGATGAGATTTCCCATTTCTGGCAACGGAAAATACCAGTGCAATGATCCAGGCTGTAGCTCGGCAGTGACAAACTTTGAGGAACAATCTGTGAGTAGCAGAAATACTGTGTCAACCTAATTAAACACTATTTAGAGAAAAACAGGAGGACATAAATCTTTAGTCTCTCAAGTTTTCTCTGGCGCCTGTATTTTTGAAGAGAAGCAGCAGCACGCTGGCTTCTGGTACTGCGTCCAGGTTCTTCTACTACTATATTTTTCGAATCTAAGCAATCAGCCTCCTCATCGGAACAAACAGACTCTTCTGAAATGGGCCAGGGTGTGCATCTCCTGATAAGCATGTAATGATACGCTCCTCTACAGCTGAAATGTATCTTGATCATACCCTAGCTCTGACTTTAAAGGTGAAATTGTCAACAGAAAATTATTTTTAATGTCTTACAAGCAGAATCTATTGATGCTGATCTGATTTCAGTACTCAGGCCACATATAACTGCAGATTTCTTCAAATAATATTAATAGTCTAACAATTTGTATTAGCTTTATGGAAAGTTTTAATGGAATGGGATAACTTCTAAAAACTTTTTAATGCAATATATAATGTATAAATTTAATAAGAAATATTTGAGAAGTCATTCAGAAATTACCTGTTTAAATAAATGAGGATGTCTTTGGTTGATTTTCCCCAAGCTACCATGAATTTGGATGCTTATTTCCTAATAAAAATGAAGATAATGTCTTTATTTTTAAATAGAAAAAAATATCAAGTTCAAAAATCGCTGTCAAAATTCTGGCTTTAAGATGTTAGAGAACTGTGTAATTATATATGGTACTGATTTTTTTTTTTTACATGAGCTTAATTGGAGCATAGCGGGATGGTTTAAATTTTTTGCAGTAAAAAAGCAGGAATTTGTCAAATGAGAAATTTTTGCCAGATTTTACTTTTTCAAAGTTGATTATTTGAGTACAATTTGTCATCCTATGGTATAAGCAAAACTGAAGGTTAATAATAAAACAGAAAATAGATTACTTTCTTCGTATGTAGCATCTCTGTATAAGAAATTTACTTTATGCTGAATCATGTTATATAATAAAAAATCTACACCTTCAGTGAAACAGCATTAAACTTAAGAATACATACTAATATTTTGATGGCAATTCAGTTCTTAACTTCTAATTGAATTTCTGCCTTGAATTGAAATAGAGGCATTTTATGGACTCTGCTTATTAATAGCCCTAAAGATTAAATCTAACTAGGGAGCTGGTTTGGTTTTTCAAAGAAGTCTGACTTAACACATGAGCATCAGATGCATAAATATATTCTGAAAAGATCAAAATCAGTCCAAGTCAGGTCATTTACTGGGAGGGAGAGGGGGAAAAAAGTGAGCTGAATCATTCAGCCAGCTTCTCTCATTTCCAGATACTCATTTTATTGACCCTAAATCATTAAGACAGGTCCTTGTTAATTAACATTCATTTAAATTATGTTAAATTACTAAAATTACATTATATTGTCAGCAGGCGTAAAACAACCCAGTAAAGAAATTGTGCTGAGTTACACCTCTTCAGGGTCTGGCCTGTGTTTCAGCACATGCTTGAATATAATCTCAACTAATTTGTTTGTCTGTTTTATCTCGTTTAATTACGTGTATGAAACCCTTATAGGCCTTAATATATTCAGAAGTTCATCACAGTGCTTTCTTATGGTAAGTATTGTAAAAGCTTGGACCTAGAACAAGATAGTATTAACATATTCACTAAGTGTTTTGTTCATAATTAAATAAAACTGAAACCTTTAACTTGAATTGTCAGGCTGCCGATATCTGAACAATAGTACTTTGACAGAAAATATGTGGAAATACGGACAATATCTTACCTCTTGAATAAAAAAAAAATATCTGGAATATTAAGCATTCAAAGATTATTGTAACCTATTAGATATCATTAGCTTGACTTCTAAAATGTTTGGAGATTAATTTGGTTTTAGCATTCAAAGTAATGATGGTCTAATAAGACAGTCTGTATAAGCAAATCTCTGGAACAAAACATGTAAATATAACTTCCCTCCAACAAAAAGGAGAAATGTAACAGAATCCTGTAATTGTGGCTTAGTAACTATTTCTTCTGAGATTCAACATGAGTTTAAAAAATAGCAAAAATTATGCAATTAAGCTAATTAGCTCATTAACGTGGAAGCATTTTGTCATTCTAACCACAGAAGAAATTAATCTGAGTGAAAAAGCAGACAGGAATAAATTGTGGTAGGAGACAGAAATCAGCTGGTTTTAAAATGATATATTTATGTGGTTTATGTCTGTCCTCTAAAACCTAAGCACGGCACCAGCATTTCTTCGGTTAATTTTATTTTTATTAATCGTTAAGACCACAGTGTTCATCGTGCATAACCTGAGCCTTCTACATGTCCAGTCATGACAGACAGTGAAAGTGTTCCAGTTTCAAACAACTTGTCTCGGTAATCTTTCCTATTTAAGTCTACTTAGCTAAAAGTTACTTTTCTTCCTCCTATAATGCAATAGGACTGTTTAGCATTCATGATCAATACTGCGTACAGTTGCAGTAATTTATCAGCCAGCTTTTATCATCTTAGCGGAAGCTCCCGCTCCCTTTCAGTGTTCACCATTTAAGGAGAGCAGTACCCACTGCACACCCCCAGCGTGAATTTACCACATCAGAAACTGCATACCAACTAAAGACTTGAAATGGTTTTGTAACTGATGAGTTTGCTGCTTTTGTCTCCACTGTCTGGTATAATGATCCATCGTGATTGTTTACAAACACTGAGGGATTGCATTTAGCTGTCAAAGGCAAACAGACATACATAAAGCAGACAGCAGTTTCACAAGATTGAGTAATAGATACGTGGCTTGATTTTTTTAACTCAGCTATTTTTGCGCTCAAAATGTGCTTATTACCTTTAGGCACAATGTTACAGTAAGAGGAGGAAGAACAGCTGGATGTGAAAAGGTTTTTAAATATTTTGAAGATTATTATTTTTGTCAGGTGATATTATTTATGGGTAAGAATAAACAGGATCTTTTAGAAATCTGTGTGGGGTTTACTGAGGCAGTGAAGACTAGTCCATCATAAAAAGCCTCTCTCCCCTGTTGTTAACAACATGTCTGAATTGTCTACGTAAGCAAAAATGAGGGTATGCTATGGAAATTTTACAAATTCTGAATCTAGATAATGCAAGTGTATTAACTTCAACCGATTAAATTTTATGTGGTTATTTATAGCTAAAATGTGTCCAGTACGCTGGGGTACAAAGTAATGATGTAGAAACAATCAGCCATGTGCACCTGTTGGATCTCTTTTGCAAGGAAAGAATAATAATTGACCTGCAGTAACAAAAGCAGCACATGTAGAGGGTTGTTCCGTTGCTTTGGAGTTTTTGTGTTTGAATTAACAACAACCTGAGAGGAAAGCACCTTGAAAGAGAGCAAACTGGACACAATGATAGGTTTTACCAGACCTGATTAATGAAACCCAGAAGTTTACATCATGGTATCTTTGCACTTGTGCTCAATTAGTAATAACGAGGCAGCAATGACTGGTGCTTAATATAACAAACTCAAACACTGGGTCAGTGAAGAACTGCGTTTGACATTACACCATTAACTGATTTCTTATTTGTCGCACACTTGCAATATCATTTATACCATCCCGTGATGATTCCTGTTGTGATTGTTTAAATTATGTAAGAGTTTATGGAAGCATGGAAAAAATCTTGGAATTTTTTTGAGACCTGAAAATCTTTCTAGTTCAACCTTGATGAAATTTTAATTTCATTTGGAAAAAATATTGTATCAATTGCAAGTTACATGAAACACAGATATCTTATTAACTATTAGCATAACATTGACCATGAACTGAGTTAGAGATTTTTATTTACTTAGCATTCTAATAATTTTTTCCAAGAGGAATTGATACTGCATAATAAATTTCACTGAAACACTATTCACTAGCACTGATCTACAACAGACAGCAATGCTGTTTACTTGATTACTTGTAATGTTATATTCAAAATGTCTTCTTTACTAGAACTAGAATGTTTATTAAATGTGACAGTTATGCCAATAATTGCTAGAGAAAAAAGCATAGTGAACAAAGAATACAATTAGTCAATGAAGTGAACATGTATCTATTACCCTTTATTATTGTTTACTTACTTGCCAATGTGTAAACTTTGCTGATATGTAATGTTTCTCTGTGACTGCTGCTAATTACAAAGACACTAAAATTCATAATAATTACTTCTCAGTACCAACGTGTGCTTGATAATGGTTTGAAAGTTTGTGATTCTAGGCGACTTTGGTTTTTAGTACTTAATTATTATAAGACTTATTGCAGTGTAGTAGTCCTAAATGCAGGTCTCCTGGATGCACGCACCTCTGGGATTTAAAACACTACACATTGCTTTCATTATCTGATATAAAAAAGCGATGTACCGGGGGTTAACCAAATACGAGAGAAACTTGAGTGACATACTTTAACTGAAGTTGCTTATACCATATTCAGATTGTTGCTGTTAATTCTGAGCCAAATTCATATTAGAAAGTGAGCGTCAGATGTCAGGTAGTATTGTTAAAGGTTGGATTTAAACAAGATTTTATGTTCTTCAGTTTTGGCCTTGATTACTTAGTATGAAGTTACTTAAGTAGCCCTATTCATTTAAATTCTATATATTTGGCATGTTTCCTTTCTTCAGTGCTAAAAGTGGGGAATCTATCCTTTACACATAAATTTAGTTTTGCTTTTGTTTATTACCGTGTTCCCTTCCCATGATTGATACATTTTTTGTGCAAGTTCTGACAGGGGTAGAGGGAAGAAGGAAAACAGTATTCCAGTTTCAAGGAAATGTTTAGTTAAACTTTCAATGCTTTCTGATATATTAGGGGAAGAAAAGATAACCATTTTCCAGACTCAATTTATATACTTCACAGTTTAGGAGTTGTTAAAATGTACATGGGGCAGTTACGGTATTAATTGAAATCCTGGGATGTATCCTATTTAGTTACCTCCCCAGCCAGGTTTCCGACACAGACAGGTCTGTACCAAATCTAATGGCACAATTAATGTATTTCTGAATAGAAAAATGTTGAATTGCTGTAAAATATATTAACCTGGCATGTAAATTAAAATAACTAAGGAACTCTCTGGTTTTGAGGTGAGAGGCCTGATTCTGTACACTGCCCAGCAAAATAAAAGAGCCTTAGAGAGGGTAGGCAGGAATACTGCTTTAGAATGTATTTTTTATACCGAGGCTTTAGGCAATAATGATCTATAAAGAGGATCATGCTTCTGAGAGGTCTAGCTAAAAGCCATTGTTTTTGTAGCAGATACAGAAATACATTGACTTGAGATATGAATTAAATGAGTATATGATAGCTTGTTTTGCTATAGGTAAGGAAACAAGATTTCAGTTACTAGAGCAGTATGCACAAGTACACTTGTTTTCTGTTTGTGTTATCTGAAACATAAACTATTTTTATAAATGGACATGACATTTTATAAGATGTTTGTGAAGTCAGGCCGTGCTTTCCCAGTTACTTGGAAAGTTAAGTCTTAAATAACAAAATGACTTGCAGAAATTTAACTTAAGTGAACCTTAACCAATAGAGTCAGGCACTTTCCATGTATTGTTAGTTACTTAATCACTGAACATAGTTCACAAATGCAAATGTAAATTTTTTAGACATGGAATGCAAACAATACATTCCAAGAGTTGAAAACTGTTTCTTCTGATAAGAAATCTTTTGTCTGTTTTTCCTCCTTCCCCACTTTTTTTCCCTCTTTCTTTCCCCTTCTTTTCCTTTTTTTTCCATATAGACAGGCTATGGGACTCTCTAAGGGCTACCTTTCTTAAAAAGCTACCGTGATGATTAATAGTAAGCTAAACATACTTTGATTGAATTAGGCAAGGATTCAATATTGTCTTTATCAGCTGATCTATGTTTACATTCACACTGAGAGCATATCTGTATTTAGCCCTATAGGTCAGATAATCTTACTGATAGCGGCAGGGACGTGCGCAAGTATCAACCCCCTGCATAATGTCAGTGTGACAATAAGCACAGTCTGCTTTGTATTCAATTGCTGTTAAACATCAGAATGAATCAAAATGATTCCTCATTTCGTACAGTACCTGTGGTATATGAAAAGCTGACTCTCAACTTTGAAACTTTCTCAGGTTTTTTACAGCTAAGAGGATTTTAGCTCTGATGTTGTTTTTATTCTACTTTGACTGGGTTCTGCTTTTGGGTTTTGAGAGGTGCATGGATCTTGGCAATTGTTTCTTAATCTCATGTGATCATTCCATTGCTTTGATAGTCCATATTCCTGGGCAACTTCTCTGTTTGCCCACTGAGATCATTAGCACTAGTTTGAGGAGTATTTGTTAATTAGATTTGTGGATTCTTCAGGACCAAGTAGCATCAAAATAGCTTATTATCCCGGCAACACAGCTAGAAGATTGCTTTTGAGCAGCCTGTTTCAGTCGGGATGGGAAATAGCTGTACCTGAAAGACAGAACCCCACACCCGGGACCCTCTGATTCTGGAGCAAGGTCTTGGTAGTGTGTCAGCCCTGTGACCGTTGTGGCAATTGGAGAAGCTTGTCAGACTTGCAGCATCACAGCACCTGTTTTCCAGAGAGCCCTAACAGAGCCTATTGCCATATTAACATATTCTTAAGGAAAAGATCTCCCTGTGGTCTAGATCTTCAGCTCACCTCAGTGCTTCATAAGTACTTTCCAAGGGTACTTTTCTATGAACTCCTGAGTTACTTGTGCTTCATAAAAGACTGAACTCTTCAGCCTTACTTCTGTTCCACATTTGGAACTACCTTGTGTGCTTCTCAAACTATATCCATGTCCTGGTTTGGGCTAGGATAGTGTTAATTTTCTTCTTAGTAGCTGGTACAGTGTTGTGGTTTGGGTTTAGGAGGAGAATAATATTGGTAACACTGATGTTTTAGTTGCCGAGTAGTACTTACACTAAGTCATGGACTTTTCAGCTTCTCGTACTGCCCTGCCAGCGAGCACGCTGGGGGGGCACAAGGAGATGGGCAGGGACACAGCCGGGACAGCTGACCCCAACTGACCAAAGAGATATCCCATACCATATGGTGTCACATTGAACAATAAAACTAGGAGGAACTGGCTGGGGGGTGGGACTGGCTGGGTATCAGTCAGTGAGTGGTGACCAATTGCACTGTGCATCACTTGTTTTGTATATTCTTTTATCATTATTATTATTTACCATTCCTTTTCTGTCTTATTAAATGTTTTTTATCTCAACCTACAAGTTTCACCTTTTTTTCAATTATCTTCCCCATCCCACTGTGGGGAAGTGAGCGAACGACTGTGTGGTGTTTAGCTGCCTGCTGGGTTAAACCACAACAATCCACAAGATCTTTGACCATCTGGTGACCTTTATCAGATTACTGCCCAAAGATTTTTGCCAGAAGTTTGACACTCCAATTATTAAGGGTCATATGTCATCTAGAACAATCCTGCAAGCCTCACTTGACGCAGCCAGGGCAGCAGTCTGGGCTTTCACCTACTCCTTATTTCTTAGGCAATTTTCTTGGCTTCTGTGTTTCCAGAGAGAATAAAACAATTCTAAAGAAAGAGATTCTTTAGCATCCCTTCCAAAGGAGCAGTATGGACCACAAAGGTGTGTGAGCTGGAACATCGTACCAGAAGCAAGCGGAAGTGGTAGGAAATAGCTTACTCTTCTACGGGTTGTTTAGTGAAGTTTCAACCTTTTTTTGAAGTATAGACTTCTTGTGGCTGAGTCTGAGCAACATTATTATTAGAATGTTCTTCTCATAACAGATGCTTGCTTTTTTGGCTAGAAGTTGTCCTTGCGTGACTTGAGTTCAGAAGGAGGTATGCTGTCCTCCCCAGACATAGAGTATATCAGGTATCAAGACATTTCTGCTAGCAATTGGCCTGGGTTCTTGAATGAGCTGGAAAACAGATTGGGTCATTTCAAGCGTCTGTATCACAAGCAGGAAGTCCATGACAATGTTCTGGAGACTTTTCTACAAGAATGTGGTTAACCAAGACCTATTCTTCCCATGGACGTGAGTAGGAAACGCCATCCTTTTTACTCCAGTGTCTTCCAGGCCCTTTTGTAATCAACTGTTAAAGGAGACAGATGAATTCATGTCAACCATGGATGTGTTTTCTAATCTTCAGCGTTGTTTTGAAAGATAACGTAGCTATCATTCTGATAGCTAAGGATGAATGTAAGGCAGATGTGCCATAATTTCATCTTTTCTGTTGAACTTTTCTGTTCAACTTCATTACTGAAGTCCTTTTTTTTAAATGCCCAGAGACTTTTTCTTTTTTTCCCTTCAGAGAAATACCTGATTAATAGAAGAACAACAAATAAAAGGCAAATTTATTCAGCCAAGTAGACTTAATTTGCCATGTGATACACAGAAAAGCCAATTTTCCTTTCCTTGGCCTCACTGTCTGGAATTCTATTCCTGGATGGTGCTGGGTTCCACCATCAGCTCAGTCTATTTGACAGCTGTTTCAGCACTGCACTTTCAGGCTGGTGGCTTCTTAGATTTTGTTGATACTACAGTAATTGTATCTTGAAGGATTTGTTAGTGTTTTTTTCTCCTTTATGTAGTAGTTTTCAAGTAGGATCTGAATATCATAGTTATTTCTGAATACTTATTTATGTGTTCAGAAATGGTACTTGAGCTTTGAAGTGCTTGTGAATGTTCATCACAGGTCCTTCATAACTTATGCTAATCTTGGAAAGAGGTATGCATTAAGAAAGAAAAAATATGGAAAAAGAACACATGCAAAGCTAGATATATATTAAAACTGATAGCAACTGTTTAAAGAAAAGACCTTAAAATGGTGATATGCGCACAAACAGCAGTGCAGCTTAAGAAATGGCATTTCCTGAGCTGAGAAACATTCTGTGAAATTCACATTCACTTCACTTTGTAGAAGTGATTGTATAATGAGTTCATCCCTGGCTAGAAACCAAAGAAAGTTGGTCAATTTGACACCAATGCTCAAAAGTCTCTTAAAGGAGAGGTAAACCACTCTTAAGCAATGAAGTACTGCTGTCATTTACTTGTATGCTTCAGGTGCACAACGCTGTATTATTAAAATCTTTTATAAAAATACAAACGTGCATAATAAAGTTGTTATTCTGTCAATTCCTGTTATATTTTAAAATTTCTTTCCTTCTTTGTGGCTAATCAGATTTGGGCCAAAACCCAGACGACCATTCACAAATATGTTGCTGCAGGCTGATACCCAGGATCTAGATTAATCCTTTGAATTCACAAGGCAAATGCTATGATATGAAATTTGGAGATATACACACATACCCACCAGTTTTCAATAAAAGCAGAAATAAACTATTTTATATACTTTCTTAATCAGATTTAAAATTGACAGTACTGACTACATGTTCAAGGTCTAAGTAAAACTGGCTATACTAAAGTCATTAAAAAGAAGTTGATAATGCTGTAAAGATTGTAACTCTGAAACTGGATTTTAAAATTCAAGTTGAATATATTCTGAAGAAATGTTTAATGAGTCTGATTTGCATTAGAAATATATATTGATATAACTTCAGTAGAAAGCTACGTTATGACAGCGCAAACTGTATACCTGGGTGAAGATTTGTAATTATTGGTAAGGAAGCAGTATCAGGGCATATTTCAGATTACACTGTATGAATGTTTTTTGCATAAGTTCCTAAACAAATTAACAATATTCTGCTTTAGTGGTAAGAAGATTATTTTTGTCTGAAACTAATCTAAATAACGTCTGCTGAGTATTAAAAGTTAATAGTGAGAATACCGAATTTGATAAAATGAGCATTCTGTTTGAGAGGTTCTTTTGTATTTTTAACTTTCATCTTATGTTATTTTGCACAATATTAAAAAGAAATACAAATCCATTCATATTCGCTGCTCACTATGAAACAAGGAGGTAACCAGGGCCTTATGGTAATTGTTTTGCCTCAATGCATTTCAAGTTGCATAACAAAAAAATAATAGTCTCTGTCACTGGCCACTTTTCAAAATCCCAAGGTATCTACTCAATTTCCAACCTGGAAAATATCCTCCTGTTTTTATTAATTATTATAACACAGTTGAAAGGGTCTGTACAAATGCAAAGACAGTCTTCTGATTTCATGTTCTCTCTAGTCTTTTTTAAAAAAATTTAAATTTCCCCATTCAGAGTATGAAGTCTTTCATTTGGTAATACCTTTTGTCTAAAGAATTATTGTTCCTGTTTGTTTAATGATGTGATAAACACAGCTTAAAAATATGTTGGTGCCGCAGTATCTGTTGTGAATGAGACATCTGTAGTCACAAATTTATTTGAGATATACTTCTTAAAATCAAAAACAGATGTGTGGATGTGTAGACTATATAATGATATGCTAATAACTACTGCAGAGATTTGTAGATACTCACTAGCTAGTTTCAAGGCAGGGTTATACTGAGGCGATCTGGAATTAATTTAGAGCCTTTCAGGCCCATCATGGAATCCTTCCATGGACCAGGCTTAGAAGCCAAGGGTTGCGCCAAATACTCTGGATTTAGAATTATCCTTACATCCATGGAATTTGTTCATAATTTAAGCATGTATGATGCACTGTCTGAGCTCAGTGATCTGTCAGAATGATTGCAGACAATGGGCACTGTGCTGCCAGAAGCTCTCTCGCATTTGTCAGGACAGTCTTAGATTTCTGCTTGCATTGTTGTTAGTTTAGGAACATATACAATAAAGATGGCAGCGCCAAATAAAATCTGTACTGTGAAAACACGGATATGCATGACAGCAAAGCTGTTAAAATCTCTGTAGCAAAATTAGGAGCTTGGCAAACAGTAAAAAACCCTGGCTGATGACAGCCAGACTTTTTGAGACTAAAACTTACTCAAACATCTATTTTTTCCTGCATATTAATTCTGTATTGTAGTCTTTCCTAATGAAAAACTGAATCTTTACTAACAATGGGCTGAGTCGCTTTTTGAAAAGTGTAATCCACAAATACCTAAATTCTTGCCTAAATCGTAACTGACTATTACTATAACTTTAACAGTCCTATAGAACTTGAAAATGCCCGTGAAGTGTCACAGAAATCCTTAATGTCTTGCCAGGAATAGTAAGTCATTCCTAGGATCTTCACTTTTCTCTTTCCTCCTTTTTTCTTTTTCTTTTTTTCATTTCCTTTTTCTTTTCCTTTTCCTTTTTCTTTTTCTTTCTTTTCTTTCTTAGTTTAATAGCCTCTGACAAATTTCCTTCTGTATGTGAATGCATTTCCATTTTTCAGGCAGAAACTTTTGGCCATAATAGATGTGGCAAAAACATTCTGAACATTTTATTGTGTGATCTACATATAAGTACTCATTGTAAAATATTTATGGAATATAAATGCATAACTAAGAAGGTAATACTTTGTCTAGCCATTAGTTTAATATGACAGTAATGTCTGTCATAAGGAAATGGGATCCATTAGTGGTCTCATGGATTACAGAGGCTTTATTTCTGTATCACTCTATCTGATATTTCCAATCTGTGCTGACAATTATACTTGATTCTTTCATAGGTAGAAATTTTGAAAAATGTCATCGCTAATACAGCTGATATCATATTCATTGATGTACTTGTGCATCATTCATAGATGTCCATCTCAAAATGTTATATATCTGCTGCTGAATGTTTGATGGTGCTTTGGTTTTGATTCAGGTATACTCAGTCAAAAATAATTCCAACAATATGAATCAACAGCAACTAATATATTTGAAAGAGTTTATGCAGCTATATGTACACAGAAATTGATCTTTTATCCTCAGAACATTAAAATAAAAGCTGCCATCCTTTTTCATTGAAATAAAAAGCTTAATAGATTTTCATAAAATTCCAACAATATATTTCATAATACTCCCATAAATTATGATAATAGTTCTTCAGTTATCTTTTGATGACTCAGACAATACTATGTACACTGTTTAAATTATAACTTCTAGGGTAACGAGCAATTTATAGCTCAAAATATATTTTTCTTGTATAATTAATGTATATTATACAGAAACCCTTCCTCACTTAGAATGAAGAAATAAATTTCAGGTCCAAGAAACAACTAGCAATAATATCCATGTGAATTTCCAAATATATTTTTATTTTACTCAAACAAGAACTGAGAAATAAAAACTATTTCCATGACCAGGATGTGCTACAACAGCTCTACTGTGTTGAACCTTGTGCCCTTGTTTGTTCCAGGACTGGACAGAAAGAGCCAGACTCTTCTCTGCAGTTCTTTTTCCACGGGGATTATTTTAGCCTGCATTCAGCATTGCCTGGTCTTTCCCAGCCAGCTTTGATGATCAAACAAGGTTAGTTGCCCGGAAGGCCTGTCCTGAAAAGGACAAATGATGTCAGTTCACAAGAGCTATGGATTTAAAAAAATTAGGAATAGACTTTTAAAATTTGTGTAGTTAACATTTTTCATTACAAAATATTCTGGTGTTTTAAATTGATCAATGGTTCAAAAAATGTTAAAAAATGCATTTGGCAACATGAATGCAAGGCTGCTATAGAGAAAGAAATGTCTGCATCTCTACTGAGAACTTGCAAAAGAATAGGAAAGGAGTTTGGCATCATTTATAGAGACAAGGTATTTTTTCCTATTTACAGTACTGAATACAAAATGATAGATTTTTTTTCCTTTGCAAGCACTTCTGAGGTCATATTTAAATGATCCTAAAGATAAGTATGTACATTTATAGCAGCTGTCAAATTTTTGCCCTCAGTCTTAACCTTGATGAAAATGTCATCAAATATGACATGCTTACAATTAAGTAGTCTTTTCACATCAAAATATCTATTAATGAAGTAAATTTATTACCTGCATTAAATCTAAATATGAACTGTGCGCATTGTTGAGAGAGTAAGGCAGTTCCCAAAGAAACTTGGTCAAAATATTCAGTCCTGAATGTATTATGACAATATCCAATTTAATCTAATTTTAAGTAATCTTATTTTGATGAAACCAACCCATGTACATGAAGCTGAAATGTTTGTATGTATGTCAGTCTGGAATCAGGGTGTTTGGGTTATTATTTAAACTCGGTTTTATTTTAGAGATTAAGATCCAGGTTTGTGGCATTAAAATCAAAAGACACAAATCAGTGACTTGAGAAGTGTAAGAGGCACTTAATGTGAAGTGATTATCAGCCGTGGTGATTTGAGACTCAAGTAGGTGTAAATGCAGACCAACTAAGTACAGCACATGAAACTGAAGGGTCTTCTGAAACAAGGGTGATTGCCATTTCTGCCCTCCAGTATTTGTAGACTACAGTGGACAAGAAGACAATTTGGGGGGGGGTTGGAGGGGGTGTTTGTCTTTTAACGAGGGAAGAAATAACACCACTGTTTTAAGATGTCTCTTCTGTAGTTTCCTTGAATTTTTAAGAGTCCTGTACTGTGTTCCAGAAGAAGGTATCCACCCCCTCTCATGTTGACCTAGATGATTGATCATCAGCTGGACATTCACTATACAATACAAAAAAGTCAGCTAACTGTACAAATTAAATTATTTTTCTCAGGATTTTGCTGTCCTTAGTTTCTTAGCGTCACACATTTCACTTAAATAGGGATATCATTGTTATAAAAGTTGGAGAGTTACTTGCCTAGTGCAGTTCACTTTTTGTTACCTGTTTTAGGAAAAGCCTGACTTTTGCTTGGCTAGCAAGCTTTACTTCATCCTTCCTCTTTAGCACAAATAGTACCTTCAAGTCTCCAGCAGCTAATGTTGACCACTTCTTTTCCCCCAGTAGTAACAGTCAAACTCCCAACAATTCCTAGATACTAAGCAATAGGTTGTTTTTTTTTTCATTTGAGGAAGGTTGAGATTAATTGATAACACTTTTATTGTTATACTTAGTGCAGGAAGCTATACTGCATGAGTCATGAAATACAACCCAAAGAAATTAAAGTAGGGTATTTGACTATTACAGTAATATGCCCATTCCTCCTTGTGCATAAGCGCTTGTCTGTCTGACAGGAGTGGCTCCCAGATCTCCCTGGGACCTGTCCTTCCCCTTCTCCAAGGGGATGAAGACGCTGCCTTCATTCAGTCTGTCTCCTACTCTGGCGCAACAGTTTGCTTTCTTTTGCAATCTGCTGTGCCTAGGTAGCACAAAACTTGCAGTCCCTGGGTGTGCAACCATTGACCCCAGTGGAGCCAATCTTTCACCAAAAAAACTCCATGCAGCTACAGGAGTGCAGTACACAGCAGCACAGTGGTTAACTTAGACTGCTGGTGAGTGGCATCCCAAAAGGGGACTTGGTGGAATGTTGTTTTCTCAGTGAATCAGCAGAAGAGGAGGCATAATGACCTTGCCTTTTAGTTCCTGTATATTAATCTCTGCAGAGCAATGCCTGTCATCGCTCAGATGTCAGATGCTGTTTATAACTACGCTGGAAGCATAACATAGGACAAAATAGTATCACTAATTTCTCTTGAGACTGTATATGCATGTTTTAGGTTAGCTATTTTTTCACTGCTGCGCTTAGTTCAGACATTGTATCGGCAATATTGTAAGGTAGCTTGAAAAATTGGTTTTGTCTGAGAATTCATCCAGGTGCTCTCTCAATACACAACCAGAAGACCACAATGTGTTCAGGTGCAAAGGTTTTCACAGCACAGGTATGACACGTCTCAGGACGTGTCTTTGCTTGAACCTGCTGCTTTTATTGACATCAAATACCAGTGTAGGAGGGCAGAGAGAAGCATCTCCATGGCAGTTGTGATTTGATGAGCATTCATCACTTTTCCTCACTTATCTGTTACTTAAAATGAAGAATTTTACTCTTTACTGGCATTTTTTATATGAAGCTATTCCATAATTTGAATCATTATTTCTGCTTTTCCCACTGCCTTCAGTAATGCCACATCCTTTTAAGGTGGGAAACAGGAATCACAGCCAGTATTCAAGTCTGAATGGTGTCAGATGCACTATGGATTTAGACAGTGGCATAGTAACGTGTTACGTTTTGTGCTTTAATTTGGCCGTTACTGAGCACTGAACATGTTTTTGTAGAGCATGTACACATTTGTGTATTAATTTCTCTGAAGTGATCCTGATTATCAAGTTGCCAACTGTGAAACTAAAAGTGAGAAAATACTTTCTCTGTGAACATAGATGTTTTATAAGTAGATTGTTTAATATGACAATACTTTTAGTTTTACTTTTCAGTCCCATAGTCTTTTGTGATTTATTGGTGTAGTATGTTGATTGCTGCTTGTCATTCACTTTTTTCTCTACAATTGAATTGGTATTTCTTAATCCTCTTTTTCTATTAATTCAAACCTTCTATAGAATTATGCAATAGTGATATTAAGACTGTTGCCAAAGAAAATATTTGATGCACTTTCCTCTAGCTTTTAGTACTATAAAATTAATATCTGTGATATACCTGGGATAATTGGGAGAGTTTTGTAGGTATTTAATAATGGATCAGATACAGCAGAGACAAAATCAGTGTGAAGTTGTGTCCCATGGCTTGGAGGAAACAGCAGTTTAACCATCCTGGTTACTCAGCACTGTTTTTTCTGCGGTGTCTATCAACTGAGTCTGTGTTAGCGCAGCCTTTTGTCATGCAGATTTTTATCTCCTGTGAGGCAGATCATTTTGTGCAGGCCACTGTGCCACCATTAAATATAGCAAGGGTGACATTTTCTCGGGTGCAGAGGTCAACATAATGCTTATGCATTGCTTAAATTTTACTGAAACTCTCATTTAAGGCCTTCATTCAAATTTTCTAAGAATGTATGACAAACTACTAACTTCACTAATTTCAGTAACTGCCATACTTGGACAAAATATATGCAAAATCTGAAAAAGAGGTATTTGATTTTGCCTTGTTCATTCCTTTCTCTTATTTTGTATTTAAAAATTAACCTCTTGGTTCAAATACGTGAGTGGGGAATAGGTTGGGTGCTTTTTAACACCAATGCACTGAGATGTAATCAGAAATACATGACAAACCCTCTGGCTTTAGCCCTGCCCATTGAGGGCTCGTACTGAGCCTAAAGGGCAAGCAGGAGCATTCAGAAGGGAAGTGAATGACTTCCTTCCACAGTGAGCATTTCCCTTTTTGAGAGATTATTCCTGCCTCTGACATCCTCTTGTCCTGCTGCCCTGGGAATATGTTGTGCTGCCTGAAGCACTGGAGAGCAGCTGGAGCTCCATTCCATGCCACCCTTCCTGCTCTCACAGGACCCGAATCAGTTGGCTTTAGAATAAATTTTTAATAGCTGGACATCTGGTTAGTTTGGTTTTGAATATATTTTTCTATCATGTAATAAAGGAAGAAAGATTACTCAGGAAAATACTTAGTTGTCATTTAATAAACCTATACAGTAGTTCATATAGCTTCCAGCAGTTCTTCATTTATACAGCTTTTACCAACTTTGTCTGTGAAGTTTTACAAACCCTGCCTTTTTATCATGAAAATCATGGTTCCTACCATTACTTGCTGTATGTAGACAGAACAATAGAAAGTCTTGGCGTAGTTTAGTGTTCTAACAAAGCAAACACTTTTGCCAAAATAGAGGAAATATCTGTCTATTGTTCTGTTACTGTAGGTGGAGTAAACGGATCTTAGGGAGTCCCTTATCACTGTAGGAAGTTATTACAGAATGGCATTATAGCAGAGGCTGCGTGAATATTTACTGAAAGCTCAGTGAAACTTGAAAGCTGTTCAGCTCACTTAATAAAATGTTTATATATCCTGTTTGAATGCACATCAAGTAGTGTTGAAGAAAAGAAGTTAATTCAGATCAAATGATTTTTTATTAATCGGAAAGCTTAAAAATAACAAACCAAGTTAGATAATTTAAATCAGTCTGGTTAGTTGTTTTTTTTTTTAATCAACACTGTAGCCCTCTCCAGGGAAAAAGAGAAAATTCTCCAGTGGTAAGAGAAATGTGTCATTGGTTTTGCAGTAGTCAAAAGGTGATAGAATACTAGTTTGACTTTAATGGCTGTGACTTCAGCAGCTAGATACTTGTTTAAAAAAACATATCAATACAGTATTAATTGATTCTCTTTTGTCATAACTCGAGTGATGGAGGAGTTCTCATAGTAATTTTTAACTCACTTTTTAGTTACAACTATATAAAAGTATTTTACATTGTCCAAAATAAGAGCTCCTGTAAGCAGTTAATTTTTATTAAGCACTTGTAGTTTTTTATCATTGAAAGCAAAAAGACCCATTTAGAAATTTAATCACATTCTAGCTGTAATTAAGAAAGACACAGTAATATTTTTCTAACATAATTCATAATAGTGGTTCTCATTTAGCTTTATATAATTTCAGAGACTTCCTGTACCCATTTTTTTTTTTCCAAAACAGAAATATAAGAGGATTTCCAGTCTGCTACATCTGATTAACTGTGGCTGTTGTTTTAGTCTGCCTTCATTTGGGTTTTTTTACCCTGAAATGCTTAAGCTCCTAGGCGTTGTTATCCTGGACACTGTATGAAAACTTAGCTGCAGTTTTGGGAAGCACACCATAAACTGCATGCTTGTGATAAAAGGGAAGCGGCTGAAATACAGCTTTAAAACCTTCTTCTAGTGGCTTTAGAACAGGTAGGATTGGACTTTGTGGCCTGCTGAAGCAAGAGGTCCCGTTCATATGCTCACTGTCTACACAAGATCGGTGCAACACATGGACAGTCCAGAGTTACCCCTTTCTCCACAGATTTTGCCTCAGAGTGGAAAAAATAAGTGAGGGGTAAACCAGTACAAACCTCATGTCAATGGTTCTACAGTACCTTTCCGAGCATCTGTGTGCATCTGTGCAACAAACTCACAATTCAGTGAACAAATTCTCACAGCTGTTTTATAGGCAGCTTTTATGAACTTGGCAGCGGTGGGGGGTTTTTTAATCATTTTTTAAAAGAGTAACTGCGATTGGATTTATCCATAGGTACTTCTACCCGTAGCTAAGGTTTTCGTATAACTTAAACCATATTTGTACCAATGGCTGTTAACAACTGTGTTTGTTCCCGTGCTCTTTGAATCCTGTGGCCATGAAGAACAAAGAGGGAATTTCTCAAAGTACAAAGAAACGGCAATTAATAGCACATGAATCCTATTTTAGGTGCCTTTATCTTTAGCCGTTTTCAAAATGCTGCAGCTTTGTCAAAGGCAGTAAGATGGCTACCGTTGAGTTTTAATAAGAAAAATATATTAATTTAAAATGCCACAATGCGAGTTTTCCTCAAGTAATGAAATTTGCACACAGGAATCTTCAGAGACGTGCTGCATCGTTCTGAGTAAGAGAAACCGACCCGCGAGAAGCACGGGCAAGGCCGGCTGGAGGGAGCCGTTCGGGACCTTCGGCGCAGAGCAGCTGCCCGGTTCCGCGGACTGAGGGGGGACGGCGCCAGAAAGCGGCCCACGACTAGGGCAGGCCCGCAGCGCCTCCGGGCGCCGGGGGAGGGCGGCACGGCGGTCCCAAGCTCCCTCGCCGCAGCCCGCCGGCTCTCGGAAGGCCGCTGCCGGGCCCGGCGCTCCCCGCGGGACTGCGCATGCGCCGCCGGGGCGGGACCCGCCCGGTGCCGCTCGCTCCGGGGGCGGGGCGGGGCGCGGTCGATCGATGACTCGGGGTGCGGCTCGCGCTGCTTGGCCGCTTCCAGCCCAGAGCGATCGCTGCCGGAGCGGTCCCGCCTCGCTGCCCCGGAGCCCGCGCCGCTGTCGGGGGAAGGAGGATGGTGAGGGGCGGCCGGGCCGGGCCGGGGCACCCTGCGCCCCGTGCCCGGGCTGCGGAGCGAGCGGGGGGGGCGGGCGGGAGGGAGGGCGAGAAGGAGGGGACGCGGCCGTGAGTAAGCAGTTCCCGGGCCATGCGGGGCCGGGCTGGCCGCGGGCCGGGGCTGAGCCTGGGCCTCGCAGCCGGGGCCCGGGACTGCCCGGGGAAGGGGGCGGCCGCGCTCCCCTCGGCGGGGCGGTGGTGCCCGGGGAGGGCGGGAGGGGGGCGCGGTGGCGGTGGGGCGCGACCCCATCGGCCCGGGCCGGCGTGACGCTGCAGAGAGGTGGGTCATGGCTGCCCCGAAACGGGCCGGGCGGGCGGAGCGGCGCCGTTAACCCGGCAGGGCCCGGCAGGGCGTCCCGCGGCCGTACCGGCGGGGAGCGGGGCAGGCAGCGGCCCTTCCCCGCACGGGCACCGGGGCCTCGCGCGCCTGAATGCTGCTCCCCCGCCGTGTCGGGGCGCGGCGGCGGGTTCGCCGCGCTCCGGCTCCGGGCTTGTGCCGCCCGGTAAGTGGGGGCTCTTCCTCCGGCTGCGCGGAGACTCGGCCGGAGAACGGTCCCCTGTTCCGGGCCTGCCAACAAATACTTCGTGTCAAAGGCCCCGTAAAGAAAACGCCCAGAACTTCCCTCCGCAGTGCTCTTTCTGCCTGCTTATTAGTTGTGCTAATAGATCTTATTTTGTTCGTTCTAGTTTCGCAACCAGTATGACAATGATGTCACAGTTTGGAGCCCGCAGGTAAAATCTCTCAGAGCTTCCTAACTGGCTTGTTACTTGCTTTTTGGTTTTCCTTCGCTCTTGCAGCAGTGGTATCACGACAGTATAGGTTGTGTTCGGGTGCATAAAGCTTACTGCAGTCTGCCTCCTTTGGCTTTGGTAGGCTGTGGGTTTCCAGAAAGCTACTGGCACATCTCTAAGCTTCTCATGTGTGAACATGAATGATGCTTAGGATGGACCTGGTTACCTCAGAGCACATAAGGCAGTTGCTGTCTGAATGTACCTGTGAGGTACGAAATAGATGCTGTCATCATTGGGGGTTGGAATTTGATCATCTTTAAAGGTCATTTCCAACCCAAACTATTTTATGGTTCTATGATCAATTTACAGACCATACATTCCTGCAGGTGAGACAGTGATATGGTACCATAATAATTCTTAGCATTGTTAATACAGGAGCAAAGAATAATCATATTTTATTGGGAGATACTTTCAAATATTGTTGTAAAGAAAAAGAAATATGTGGTTCAAGGCCAGAAAGGGTTTCACACTTGTACAGCCTTGCAGGTCATTCATGGAAGTTGATAAATACATGTTGGACAGGTCACAGTGATTCTGTACTGCTATCAATTAGGGGATGAAATGGAACATTAGCATATTTTAAGCATCTAGTGGACTTTGTATATCTCTAAATAAATCAAATCAAAAACCTTTTACCAAAAATAACCCCAACAATTTAATAGAAGGTAATTTCCTGTAGATTATCCCCAGTGCATTTCATTATAACAGCTACTACATTGCACTCCATCACAACTGGTAGGATGCAGCTGTGTGCTGTGGTTAGTAATTCCAGTACTTGCACAGTAGCAGTGGATGTGCTGGCTGTTTGATGTAGGCTGGCCAACTACAGTGCAGAAAATTAGCTACTTTGCCTTCGATGGTTGCATTAAAAGGGCATTGTCTTATTTTCCTGCAAAGCTCCGGGCTGCCTTTGCAGAACTTGTAGGGACTTAATTGTCTTCAAGACCTCTACTCCTCTTTCAGACTTTACTGCAGTTGACTAATAACTTGTTCAGAAGTTATTAGGGAATGGATGGTGAGACACAACAATTGCATAAGACTCCATTTCTTCAGGAAACTCGATTAAAAGTTAAGCATCCAACTTCAGCTTGAAGTTCTGTCTTTCAGCCACATTGAGTCAAATACTAATTCCTCTGAAGACAGTGACAAAAGTCTTTTGATTCTTGTAACATCAAGATTATTCACCCTTTCTTTTTAGTTTTCCTGGTTTTTTGTAGGCAGTCATAAGTGACTCAGATGGCCAGATTTTTGTGGGTTAATGGTGAGGTGTTTGCAGAAGATAATTGAGGAAGTCTGGTGGTGGTAGGTTTAAACTGTTACGCTGTATGTGTACCTGTTGAGGGGGAAATCAAAGGTACGAAAATCAAAACCCATTGCAAATTGATATAGAGAATTAACTTTAGAATGATTACCTTTTGATTTTATTCTGTAGGGCCGAATTCATCAAATAGAATATGCCATGGAAGCTGTGAAACAAGGCTCAGCTACCGTGGGGCTGAAGTCGAAAACGCATGCTGTTCTGGTTGCTCTCAAGGTAACTTTAAAACTGTGTTCTCGGGACAACATTAGTAGAAAAGATTTGGTTTGGCAAGTTAGTTTTGCACAGTCAACTTTTATATGTAACGTAATGCAATCCCAGTTTCCTTTTGCTTGAGTACCAGTATAGAACTATAAATATTTTCAGTACCTATGCAAAGCAGATTTTCACAAAATGGTGAAGTGAGTGAAAGATTTTTTCCCCTTAAAAAAATGCACTCCCTTTTTTTTAATTACTTATTAAGTAGTAAAACCATTTATTTCTCTTCCCAAAGCTTGAGTGTCTGTTCTTTCTTTCATTCTGACAGTTTCCTACTGAAGTGGAATTAGGTTTTTCTTGTCTTCTGTTGCAAGCTTATAAATTGTATTTTTTTTATTGTTTCATGATCATATTCGGTTCTTGCTATAAATATTAGCAGATTTCTCCACAGTGCTTGGCAAACTGGTCAGTCTGCCACATAGCTTTCTCCTTTTATGTGTAGAGAGCACAGTCTGAGCTGGCAGCTCATCAGAAAAAAATCCTGTACGTTGACAACCATATTGGTATCTCAATTGCTGGACTTACTGCTGATGCAAGACTCTTGTGGTGAGTATCTCAGCTGTTGACATACACAGTTCTGCAATAAGGAGTGAAAGTTCATTTGTAGACTATTGCAAATGAGCTTTTCTGGTCAGCTAAGGATTAGTCTTGACTTACTGCTCTGTTGTACTATGCCAAAGACCTCAGCATGGAATTCTGGCAGATTTTTAACTATTTGGCAGAAATCTCATTTGTTTGGCCCAAAATCTTGCTCTTTGGTTTTGTTACTGGTAAGACAGACCTGTCTGGTTTTCTCAGTGTGGTGGGGTTTCCAAGCAGTCTGAGAAAGTGGATCACATATTTCCTTCTATCAGCTGTTTCTGTGTACACATATTTAAGAAAGTGATTAAAAACATTTGCTGCTTTATGTGTTGGCTTCAGAGGGGCTTGCTTTTACCTGCTGGTTACAGTTTCATCAGATGAGTAAAAGTACACCACATTCCTCAGTTTGATAGGAAAGGATAAACAAGGCATAGGAAGAATTTCTAAAATAAATTTTAATTGCTCTAGTATTACAAAGAATTGTTACCATTTAACTGTGGCTTTTTGCAGATGATCTGTGTGTTGCCTGTGTGAACTTCTACCTTCTTTGCATTTGTATGACTGAAATACTATACTACTCTTCCAGACCTGTGGTTAACTTTCTAAATAACAATTATGGGTCATGATGAAATGAAATTATGTAATGTCTTTGACCCTTTTTCTCAACAAGCAGAGCTGAAACAAAAATGCTTTACCTGAGCATACAAGTATTGACTTAAAAACTCATTGTGACTCTGATCTGTGAATTGGTTTGATTTTTTTGGTTTTTTTCCCTTTGATTTTCTTCTCTCCTCCTAGCAATTTCATGCGTCAGGAGTGTCTGGATTCTAGATTTGTGTTTGATAGACCTCTTCCAGTTTCTCGCCTAGTGTCATTAATTGGAAGCAGTATCCTTTGGGTTTTTTGCGCTTGTAACAGTTTTATAGCTTTTTACTTGTTCATAAAATGTTTTTCATATATCACAGCTTAAAAGTTGTATTAAATGGAAAAAGTTAATTTGAAGTTTCTTTATTCACATTGCTTGTCTATTCTGTTAGACAATATCCTATCATATGCACTGAACTGGTAGAGAAGCAATGAAGTGCTGTGCTGTGTTTAATATGACGCTGTTCTGTTACACAGCCCCATGCCTCTGGAGTTGGGGGAGGAAAGATGACTGCACTATTCAAAGTATGATCATCTACTGGATTGTACCTGCTTGCTCAGATTTTTTTTTTTTCTGTGGCAGCTTCTATCTCTGCAAAAGAAAAAGTTCAGAATTTATATAAGCCTGTGCAGCATTATGTGAACTGTTTGTATTGCTTGCTTGAATGCAGCACTCAGTTTTTCCTGGAAGGTAACTGCTAAATTTTCTTTCAGTGAAAAAGAAGTTGTTATGCCAAATAAGTTATGAGATCTGTTTCTTTTGAGCATACCTTTTGCTCCTGCAGAAAGGTTTGCAAAGACTATATAATGATTTTGGTGCATCTCTGCTTGACTTGGAAAACGTTGGGGTAATTAACATGTTATTTTGAGATTGTTTCCTTAGCTTGCTTTAGAAACCCAGATACCAACGCAGCGTTATGGCAGAAGACCATATGGTGTAGGACTGCTCATTGCAGGTTATGATGTAAGTAAGCTGTGCTAGTTGCTGTTGATCTAAAAGAAAATGTGCTTAATACAATTTTATACAACAAATAAATGTTAAGAGGGTAAGATGGAAGAGGCAGACTCATCAGAATTCTCTGAATAAGGAAATAATTTTCTGTGTCTTACCCTAAAACATAACTTTTAAATATGTGCACCCCAAATGTAGGTAGGACGAGCTATGAACATTTGTAGAAATGAAAAACTAATTATTTTAAGGTGCAAAATGAGATACCGCAAAAATCAATTTGTGTTTTAAGGGATCAACTTGTTGATCCCACGATGACAGTAATTCTTTTACTATTGTTTATGAAGCATTACAAACTATTATTTGAAATAATTTTTATGAAAAATGGATGTGGAAATCATCACTGGGCTCTCACTTGTTTAGCAACAACAGTTTGCTTAATGCAGCAACAGACAGAATCTCTGCCCTCAAGATTTTTGACATGAGGAAGGTTGAAGGAAATTGTCACCTTGCCTGAAATCTCACATGGCATGGTCAAGTCTACAGTGGGTTTTTACTTTTGTGCAGATAAGGTGGAATGTGTGTAAAATATCTGCTGCAAGCCGTGAAGTAGGAAGCATACATAAGCATGGTACAGTTTATGGAACAGAGAAACAGTTTTGCTGCCAGTTATCCTGCCCACATAAAAACTGCATTTTAACAAATAAAGTGTAAAGAAAGATTTATTTTTTTTACATAATTGTTTTTTTTTACAGTAGTTTTGAAGTAATTGTATAAGAACAGTGATATGAGAAGCAATATATTTATATGCATACATATAAGCTGTGCAGCAAAACTGGTTTAGAAAATACTATGTGTTCCAGCAGCAGACTTGGTATGAATTTACATATTTGTTTTACATTCTCTGGGTTTTTTTCTCTCTTTGTAGGATATGGGTCCTCATATTTTCCAGACTTGTCCCTCTGCAAACTATTTTGACTGCAAAGCAATGTCCATTGGTGCTCGTTCACAGTCAGCGCGAACTTACTTGGAGAGACACATGGCTGAATTTACTGACTGTGAGTAATGGAACCCTGTCTAATGATATTCGTCAATTATACAGCTTATATTCTGCTACCGTGCTGTTCTTTCGCATTTAGTAAGATAGGTAAATTTTGGGAGCCAGGTTTAGTGTAAGTGTAAATCTGCATGAAGACACAATTGTAAACATAATAGATTTCATGTCTTAATATCTGGATGCTTCTTATATCTAATGAAAAGTAGTTCTGTTCAGAAAAGCAGAAATAAAAGTAAAAGGCCTCTGCCCTTTTTAACCCAGGAAAAGTACAGTTATTTCCATATCAGAGCAGGGCAGGTATTTAGGTGGTGCATTTAAAATGGTGAACATATTTTTGTATGAAATTGTGATAATGATTCTATTGAGTAGCTGCTTGGGGGGGAAAAAAAGAAATTGATTATCACTGCACTGGAGTCAAGGCAGGTGCCAAAACCAGGTGCATTTGACCTCAAATGTAGGGAAGGACTGGAAGAACTCTTGTTCAGTACCAGAAAGGAGAGGAGCTCTGGAAGTCAGGTTAGCTGAGCTGTTTGTCTCGTTGCCAACTAGGGATGGGAAGAAGAGGAAATGAGTGTCCAGAGGTAATACCATGTAGTTTGTAAATGTCTTTCTGATTTCATTTTAAGGTAATCTAAATGAGCTAGTTAAACACGGACTGCGTGCCCTGAGAGAGACTCTTCCTGCTGAACAGGATCTGACCACCAAGGTAAACACTGGGTTTTCTTACCAAGAAATTTTACTGTCACTGTTATAGAAATTACTGTGACAAAATTAATGTAAAGTATGGCTGCCACTGCAGTTTGGAAGCTGGATACTAGTAGATAATATCATGTTCACTTCATGTCACCAGCTTATCTACAGTTTCCTTAATTATCTCAGATTTAAGTTTCTTAACAAAAATGTTACTTTCTCTAAACAAGACCTTGTTTCTCTGGTTGCCTCATTCTATTTTAAACTTTGATCACTGTTTAAGATACATTACATGCAACTAGAATCACAACTTTGCATTGTAAGCACAGTCAGTAATTAATCTGGGAGGTCAGGGAAGGTAATGGGAAGGTAATGCAGAAACAGTTGATGGAGTATCCAGCATCAGAAAATTGCAGAAACTTCTGACAATGAATTGAACTACTGAGCGGGAAAATTTTAAGGATATTAATTGGTGTTCTGCTTGTGGCTGATCTGTCCTTTTCCATGTTTAATTTTTTCTATTCTTAGCCCCTTAGAACTTTTAAAATAATGAAAATGGAAAATAAGATTAAAATAAGTGATTTTGGAAAATTGTGTATGTTATTAAAAAGAAAACAAAAAATTGAAAGAAATTGAAACCCTTGAAAAGTGGGTTTACTTACAAGATTTTGAAACGTGATAGCTTTTGTAGGGTATAAATCCACTTCCCTTTCCTTTCCTAGTAGAATCTACCAAAGAGGGAGTATATCTCAGTTTCCTTTTTAACTTAAGTAGACACCAACAGCACGAGGAGGCTCTTTATCACAGGAGGGAACTCTGTTTCACAAGAGAAAGCTGTAAAATCAGAGTTATTAGCAAAAAAATGCTTCTCACTTCTTTTGAAATTTTGCTTCACAGAATGTTTCCATTGGAATTGTTGGCAAAGACATGGAGTTTACCATCTATGACGATGATGATGTAGCACCATTCCTAGAAGGTCTTGAGGAGAGACCGCAGAGAAAGGTGTGTGGTTTAGATGCAAATCAATAGGCTTTCTTGAAAGGCAGCATTTTATTAACATAAACACGGTAGGTCATTTAGCTCTCTGCTACTCTAGCAGAGTTTTAAGAATGTGATTTTTTTTTTTTTTTTTTTTTTTTTTTAAAGTTACTATATGAAAACCTTATGTTAGCTGGAGACTGAGATGCTTATTAAATCAGCTTATGTTGAACTGGCACCCGGCTGTGCCAATGTCATCTTTCCTTATCTTTGATCAAGTACAAGTGTTTACTTTTTTGCAACAGAAGTGGCTATATACTTTTCTCATGCCCGTCACAAGATGCATCCTTAGTCTCCTAATTACCATCTCTGTTCTGTTCCATGTTTAATTTGGATAATGCTACTTTGTAAGCTGTTTGCTGACATGAGCTGTGTTTACCACTCCTGATGCTCACTTTGTCAAGTGTTGTCTTCTGCCTTCCTAAAATACTTTTCCTCTCTTTAAGCCTGCTCCGCCTGCTGATGAACCCGCAGAAAAGGCAGAGGAGCCGATGGAGCACTAGTTGGTGGATGAGTTCCTCTGTGTTAACGTATGTCTAATTATACAGGAACGTTTATCCATTTGCTGGTAACTTTATCCTCACCTATATGCATTTTCTGCTGATACATTCTGAGGATTACTCTTAAAGAAAGAAACCAACCCACCTATCCTTAAAAGGTAGACAGGAGGTCATAACTGGGTGTGTTTTCTTTGACAAGAAAGGTGTAATCATTTTCTAAATAGTACATGATACTGTTTTTTAATGAAAAGCATACTGTCTTTAACTTGTAAGGACAAGTGGAAATAAATCACTTTCTTGGAATTGCTGTGGGTTTGGGTTTTTTTCTTTTTTAATCTGACCAAACAACTATTCAAATACTTGTGTCAAACCAAGGTGCCATCATGTATTTGACCATTTGTCAGAGTGAGCACGCACTTGCTATGTGTAAATGTGGTACTCTTGGAAACAGTTGAACTGAGAGGACTGAAATACCTATGAAACTACAAAACCGTGGAACAAATAAGATGCAGCATGTGTCCCCGTGTTGTTGTGTCGTTGTCTCAAACTCAGCCTGAAAAGACATTTCTGGTTGTGTTTACCAGAAATGTTGCAGAATGAAGCTGCCAACCAGCTGGTGTTTTGGTTTTTTGAGTTCTCTGCTTTAGTAAACCCCAGCTTGTTTGGAACCGAATTACATCACTTTGCTTTCTTTACAGCCACCAGCCGGCCATGGGGCAGCAAAGGGCTTTTAGCTCACTAATGGCCTAAATTGATGTCAGGAGGGAAGCACGTAAAATTCCCGTTATGGTTCCCCTGAGCTGTGCAGTTGCTGAATAAACGGGCTCGACAGGGTTTTGTCCCTCCAGCTCCTGCACGGTCTGACTGAGGGGGGTACCTGGTGCCCCTTTAGACTCAAGCAGAGTGCCACAAAGTTTGGGACTAACAGTGACTTCTTTAGGGACATCTGTCAGGGAAGCCCAAGTGAGTCACTGCTTCCTAGGTACAAAAAGGGTGTTGTATTTTAAGCAAAACACATTCAGCATTTTTTTTTTTAATTTTTATTTTCTATGTGGGATCATTCTAGTCTTCTCACTGACGAGTACGGTGAAAAGGATAACAAACAAGATTTTGGGATGGACTCACATAGGGGCTCAATGTATTTTAAAAAATGTACTTTTTAAAAAAAAAGGCCTAAAACTTGCATTTTGTATTTATTAATAAAGCATGATGCTGTTTTGAACATGCTTTAAATACTGTATTGAATCCCTGTGAATAGTTCAGTCATGAAAATATCAAAATAATAATGTTGGGGCTCTGTATTTTGTTTTAAGCACTAGACAAAGCTGCTTCTAATTTTATTTAATATTTTTCCTCTTTTTTTTTTTTTCCCTATTTGTTTTTCTCCCGGCCACGCTTCTTTTTTTTTTTTTCTTTTTTTCTTTTTTTTTTTTTCTTCTCTGTGTGTATTTTAAAAATTTTTTTCGAGTCCTATTTTTACGAAAGGTGGCCTGAGGGACCCGCACCCCCCCCCCCCCCCTTCCTCCTTGCGCGGGAAAGTGACGTCAGAGGCGGAAGCCCCTCCTCCTGCGCTCGTGGCCGGCGCGCGCGCCCTCGCCCGTACGGCAACGCGAAAGGGGCGGGGCCGCCTCCGGCGGCCCCGCCCCTTTCGCGTTGCCGTACGGGCGAGAGGCGTGTCCTGCCGGAGCCGCCGTACTATCGATGTGGCCCGGCCGAGGAGCGGCTCCACGTCAGCCATCGCCAGAGCTCCGCACCGGGCCCGACTCGACCGGACCGGGCTGCCCCGCCGCGCCACCGAGTACGGAGCCTTGCGCCTGGGGAGCAGCCGCCTCGCCGGGGGCCTGGGGGGAGAGCGTAGGGCGGTGGGGAGGCCGTGGAGGTGCCGCCGCTCCAGCCAGGCCCGAGGCCTCACGGCCCCGCCGGCGCCTTCCTGGTGGTTCCGTCAGGGGAGCCCCCAGCACCGCTGTCAGGGGGCTGTGGGGGCTTAGGGCCGCCTCGCGGATTTGAGTGCCTTTGTGGCGCGGTGTGGTGGGTCTCCGGGTTTATTCAGGGGGATGGCGGGCAGACGGCGGAATCTAAATATTTTAAGTTTTGTCTCAGAGCTAAAAATGCGAGGGTTTTTGAGCAAAAAGTAATCACTTGGAAAATTAAGAAAGAAGTCTCCCTAAACTGGCTATAAATTTACTCGGGATTTTTTAATAAACGGTTTTACGTTATATATTTTAGGCCGTGCATCAATAAAACGATGCTTTCTCACGGTTCTGGTTTGTAAAGTACCCCAGTTCATAAGGCTCCCCAAGGATGTAGCTGGAGAGCAGGCGTGGCATTTTGACTTCCTGTGTTGTATAAACTGTATAAATTTCCTTATACAGCTGCTCAGAAATTTTATTGCTGAAGTAGTAGAGCAGCACCCACTTCTGTGTCTGCAGGGATTCTTTGTAAGATTAGAGTATAATTTCAAGGCTTGATGCCCTGCAAAGAGGAAAACTTGGTGGTGGTTCTCCCTGCCAAGTCTCCCAGCCCTGCGTTGTAGGAGTGTTGCTTTTCACTGGTACTTTTCAGAGGCTAAAATACGCTCCATGTCTTCATGCTTCAGAGACCTGTTCGCCTGTGATTTTTGAGAGAATTTCTGCAGTTGAAATGTTTGTATGAGTGAAGATACTTGGTCTGATTTTTGCAAGGATTTACTTTATGATCTGTGTGAGTCATTACTGGAGTTGAAGGTGGTAGCTGCAGGAGTTTTGGGTAACAGTATAGAAAAAGTATGCAAAAAGCTGCTGCTGAGGATAGAAAACATTTCTAAGAAGCGAGCAGGAGTCATTTACATAGATATTTCTGAGGATTAGATCCTGAAAACTCGTTGTTTAAAAACATAGAATTAATAACAAAGAATTGTTTTTTAGGGAAAAAAATTGTAGTGCGGTTATTTTCTTGGGTGGTAGTTGTGGTACTGTTTTAGTTGTGTAGTTTTCTTCTGTAAAAAGAGGCTACAGCCCAAGTTAATGCAACTTACCTGCTCAATGTTTAGCCTGATTTGATGAGAAAAGGGACTTTGGACCCAGTACCAGCTTGTGTATGGTCTCAGCTGCTCATTCGAACGCTACAACTCCATGTCCCACCTTTCCTCTTTTTTCTCAGGGCAGTTAGTGGGGCTGTACTTTTAACCAGGCTGGGAATGGGTGTTGGTCTGTTGGATTTTGTTTTTCGTACTGCTTCAGAAATAAGTTAAGAGTGTAGAGTTTACAAGGCTTGCATCTCAAAAGTTGTTTGCACCGATAAAAGGGGTGATGTGGGGTGGGAGCTGGCATCCCCAGACAGTAACTTCTTAAAACTGGCATGTTATTGAAAGCTTTGTCGTGGAGTTATGGTCCTGCTCAAGATCATTGAACTTAGAGGAAAAGTGCTCTGCAGTGAAAGCATAGCCTTGAGTTGGAAAGTTTAGTGTTTTCATCTTTATATAAGTCACGATCTTTGATAGGGATAATTTTTTTCAGTTCCGTTGGCTCTATTATTAGATAATAATTATTTAAAACAAGTGTGCTTTTACACAATATTTAACCGATGTGTCAATCATAATTTAAAGTAAAAAGGAATCTTCCTTGTTTTAATGATTGGTTAAACTCAGTCTAAGACTCCCAGAAATTTAATAGCAATAAAAGCACAGAGAAGGTAATTTTTATGTAAATTTGACACAGTTTCTGTAAAAAATACAAAATTGCTCATGTAATAAAAAGTAATAATTTTCTTTACTGTGCTTTTCAATATGGTATCATAGCATTAACTGAGCAAGCTCAAACCTGAGCATTTTTCATTACTTAAATGGAAATCTAGATGTCATTACATAAGGAAGAAACAAACATGAGTATGAGGACTGAGCTTAATTCTAATTTTGTTATCTGAACTGTCAGCCACACAGCAGCTCTGATAGATCTGTAATTTTCTCATACTTTTTACTGTAAAAGTACTTAGTTCTGTCATTAGGGTCTAGCAGAGCAGTGGGACAGTGGAGTTGAGCTGGTCTGAGAACCCTTGGCAAGTAAAAGAGAGGGTCCCTCTCCACCATGTTGTCTTTTTTCCTATTCTTCGTTTCTGCTCTGTTGGATCTCATGCTCATCTTCAAAGCTTCCTTCATAGGCTGATTCAACTTATTAAACAACTCAAAAAAAAAAAGTCTTTTTTTTTTTTTTTTTCCTGTGATGTTTTACAGCTGATTTTGCAGCTGGGCTCAGTTCACCTGGGGGGGCACAGGACTGCAGGGACAGTAGTAGGAATACAGAGCCAGGGTCAGGGAGGCGAATAGGTGAAGGAAAAGCTGCTGCATCGGTTCAGGTGCCTGTACACTTCAGTTATCTCTGACTGTGCCAAAGTATTGGAAAGATTTCTTTCATTTACTTTTCTTTTTTTGGTCTTTGGAAATTTCATGCTGCTTATCTTTTGGTACTAACAGGAATATTTTAGCATAACAGAAAACTGAGAAGGCTTTTGAATGTGACTTCTCAAGAAACCCAGCAATCCCTTCAAATCATTAAGTCAGTTCAGAAAACGTTTCTGTGGGGGTTATTAATAAAATCTGTTAACTTTGGGATGGCTTTGTTTGCTTGTTTTTCAGGTTGTCTGATATTTATGTCAAAATAATTCTTCCACTGAGAAAATTTTGTAGCCAGCAACCATGACAGCTGCAGAGAACGTGTGTTACACGTTAATCAATGTTCCGATGGATTCAGAACCACCTTCTGAAATCAGTTTAAAAAATGACCTAGGCAAGTACTGGACAATGATTTGAAGGATACTCCATCTTACCTAATTTATGCTCGTATTCCTCATTGTGCCTTTCCTTGAAGATTGTTTACCTTTTGTAAAGTCAGAACAAGTCAGTTTGATGGTTTCTTTTGTTCTTTTGATTTTTGAAATGTGTACGTTCCTCTGTTTGCTGTGTTTTGAGAAACTTCATGGTATTTATCTTACATGGTTTGTTTTGTTTTTCCCCCTCTCAGTCTGTGCAAAAATTTGAATTTTTTTTCCATCTTTCTGTTTGAAGCAGTACCTCTTTGGGCTCAAGCAGGTTTTAGCAATGCAATGATAAGCAACACACTGCGTTACCATTTTGTTGAGTGCCCTGCTGTATCTTGCTGGCAGGAATGGCAGTGTTAGTATTTAGTATATGTACGGCATGAGAGTGCATTGCAGTATCCCGTATAAAAGGCTGTTTAAGCATTGAAACAGTTTGTGAAATTTGTTGAACTCTGTTAATTCCAGTATGTTGATCCTAGAATTAAGTCTGAACTCTGTGCTTATTAAGTATCTCTTTCTTCCTCTTTATCCTTTTAGTAGAAGTAAGGGTGTGAATTTTATTGATATGCTAGATTGCACTCCATCAGAGAGGTTTCTGCCTTCTGACACTGAAGATCAGTGTTCCTATTAAACTAACTGTGGCATGTTAGCCTTCCTGATTTCTTCCTCCTCCTCTAGAAAAAGGAGATGTCAAGTTGAAGACGGAGGCATTGAAGAAAAGTAATCATTATGATTCTGAATGGTGAAAAACTACCTGGGCTTCTGATGACTATTATACGTTTTGTGCTGCCTCTCCAAGATCATACCATCAAAAAACTGCTGCTTGTCTTTTGGGAGATAGTGCCAAAGACCACTCCAGATGGCAGGCTTTTGCAAGAAATGATCCTTGTATGCGATGCCTACAGAAAGGTAGCACATTGTTTATTTCATTGCTTATGTTTCTATACTGGATCTTTTTAGAAAATGCATAATTTCGTGTTATTTAACAAATATATAAAAATGGTTTATGCTCAGCATTTCCTTCCTAACCATTATGTGTCAGTACTTCAGAACTGAATAACTGTAGATCACATGCAGACCTACTCCCAAGGAGTTATGATGTGTTCTTGTACTATTACAGCTTAACAAAAATTAAGTGCTTTTTGTTTCCGAGTCAGTGAATCTCAAAGATGAGGGGTAACCTCACTGCCATCTTCATAGCGTCTTGGGACAAGCCATGCATAAAAAGGACAGTATTTTTTGAATAATGTGTATTTGGGACACTCCTTCTCAGAGTTAATGAGGTCCTTCAGCTTCTTTGGCAACAGGGTGGATGCAGATGAACTAATACACACTAGAGGTTAGTATCCAGAGGACAGGGATTCCTGCAGGGTGAACTTTCACAGCCCTGGTAATAGGAGAAAATACATACAGTGCAGAGGAAAATACCACAGGCTTTGTAAGTTTTACTACACAGAAATACGTGGGGTTTTTTGTAGGGTAGCAGAGTTTTAAGAAGGTATTTCATGAGGAGACAGTGAGTTGTCATTGTGGATGTTGGGAATGTGTACCTTGGAAGAGTTGTGTGTGGGATAAGGCGAGCAAGTGCATACAGCTTAACAATTAGACTGAAGGGTCTGTCATTTCAAATATTTTCTTGTTGATTTTAGGATCTTCAGCACCCAAATGAATTTATCCGAGGCTCTACTCTCCGTTTTCTTTGCAAGCTGAAAGAAGCAGAGCTGTTGGAGCCTTTGATGCCAGCCATCCGTGCGTGTCTAGAACATCGTCACAGCTACGTGCGCAGAAATGCAGTTCTTGCAATTTATACAATTTATAGGTAAATGCCAGAAAAACTATTTAAAGTCATGGATGCAGAGGACTAAGGCTAGCTTTAGTGATCTAGATAGTTATTGAGATCATGTAAACATTTATCAAACACTGGTGTGATGTTTGGGATTTACTTGTTTGCTTTTTTGCCATGTATCTAGTGGATTTCTGTGGAGAAGCTAAAGGTACTGCTGCTGCTTTCCCAAGTGTGACTAAGGTCCTTATATTGCAGGTTAATTTGTATGGGCAGATGTCTTTCGTAATGATCTCAGCGTTATTAATAGTAATCATTGTCTACAACCTTAAATATGGAAGGATCCTTGCAGAAATATGGATATATACATTTATTTGTAGTGCAACTTTCTTCATGTACTGCAGTTATATTCTAAACATTATTGCAGTTGTTACCTGAACAGTGTGGCTGAATGTTACCAGTAAGCAGAAATCATTGATGGGGTGATGTCTCAGCTGTCATGATAACAAACAGGTTTTTAAAGCTCCTCGAGTCTGTTCACAGTTTCAAATAGCGGTGCAAAAGCTGCTTATCACCATTTTACATTTTTTAATTTTTGTAAATGCTTGTCTTGAGGATATGCACTTAAGCCTTAGGTTCTACTCCTTACCAGTAGTTCTTTTAATTATGATTTTTTTTTTTTAAAGAAATTTTGAATATCTTATACCTGATGCTCCTGAATTGATCCATGATTTCTTGGTGAATGAGAAAGATGCAAGCTGCAAAAGAAATGCATTTATGATGTTAATTCATGCAGATCAGGTAAGAATACTTGTCCTTAAACTCACTTGATTTAACTACTTGAAAATGTAGCCAGTAGTTTGTTGGTAGCATAATCTGTTTATAACATTAAAAAACATATATGATAATGTTAACCATTTGTGGAATATTTGGTAACTGGAAAAGTTAATGTATGTCTTTAGTGCTGTCTTCAACTTAAAGGAGAATTACTGCATTTGATGAAGGCTGAAAACTGAAACTACTTTTGCCAAGTGAGCTTAACCGGATTAAGTGCTCCGTTACCTACTGTTCTGTAGGTTTTGTAGTCACATGAGAAGTAAATGAAAATTTCTATTTAGTGTTTTGGATTATTTGCTCTACAGGCAATTGCATTTTTGTGCCTCATTACTATTAGTTTTGTCTCTCTTTTTGCCATCTGTAGGCAGGATTGATTAATTTGCTCTTCAGATTTACAGTGTTTTCATAAATTGTTTTAAATTTCAAGTTGAAGGGTTGAATATATGCTGCTCTGTGGTTTGATTTTTAAAATGTGTTTTGATTTAAAATATAGCTGAGTGAACATACTCAGAATAATTTATCTTTTATTTGTGTAGGATCGAGCTTTGGATTATTTGAGTACCTGTATTGACCAAGTCCAGACATTTGGTGACATACTGCAGTTGGTTATTGTTGAGCTCATTTATAAGGTAAAAGGGAAATGTTGTGGCACATTTAAAATGATTGTACGTGTTAGATTATATTAGTCTGCTTTTTAAAAGGGATAAAACATTGCTGGAAAAGGCCTTGCAGCTAGAGTTTAGTCCACGTCAGGAGTATGTCATTGTTTAGTAGAGCTGCATAAGGTTTGTATCGTGAAACAGTGAACTGCTGAAGGGTGCACGGTATAGAGCAAAGTGTCTCACCTGATCTGCTGTGGTGTGGACTGTGTATTATCAGACTGTTCTTCATGGGCACAAGCAGGGGGCATCTGTTACAGGAGCTGGTAGAGCCCATGCCCTTCCTTTTGATATGAGATTTTAAGACCTTGTAGCATTGCATAGAATTGTGAATAATAGCTTTTTAATAGCTTTTATAATTAGATTTTTACAACTGTGAATGATATTTCTTACCCCCAGAGAAGGCTGTCACCTTTTGCTTAATCTTCTCCTTGTTGTAAGATAGTGGAGCCATTAAGCTATATGATTGCTTTTTTCTTTATGTGCCAACTATACGTTATTGTTCTTATCTAGGTCTGTCATGCGAATCCATCAGAGAGAGCTCGGTTTATTCGCTGCATCTACAACTTACTGCAGTCATCAAGTCCTGCAGTGAAGTATGAAGCTGCAGGTACTCTAGTTACACTCTCCAGTGCACCAACAGCAATCAAGGTATAAAAATGATGTTTTCAGATGGTTTAGTGCACTGGAATAAATACTGTATGTTGATACTTTGAAAGAGCTAAGGTTTCAGTAATATAGGGTGTTTAACATCTCACGTGTGAAACCCTGTTTGAAAATACCTCTTAAAATTGGTCACAAAAAAAGATTGTGACTGTATTTTGCAGCTAATGGACTTCAGTAAGGGGCAAGCTTGAATACTGTGCAGACTTGTACAGTAGTTGGTACCAACCTGCAATCTTCTTGGCATACTTAGCAAAGCAGACTAAAGATGAAGATTTACAGAGACTGAATGACTTTCTTTACTCATAAATATTACTATTTTCAGGACAGGGTGGAAACATAAAGAAGTGAAGATTTACATTGATTACTGATCGACCTTGGGTTCCTAGATTTATGTTTGTACAGTGGATTATTTAAGAACACACAGAAATTTTGAACTTGTATGGAAATTTCAAAAATAGAATATGCAAGTCTAGATTTAGAATAAAACCATTGTAAATAGTAGTTTCAAAGAACAGGAGGAGTATTAATTCCAACATTCTCGCTTTACTATAGTAATTTTTGTTGAGTAGGAGTATTGTACATAGAAGCTGTCATTAAACCCATATCTAGATAGGCTAACACTGGCAACTATTTTAATTTTGTTTTCGTGCTCTGTTGTATATTTAAGAGCCGACCCAAGGCATGCCAGGAAATGTATCTCTTCATGACTTTCTTTGAATTTGAAATCAAGTCTAGGTGTTGTAAGCTGATGCCATAGTGACACTTCCTGTGTAATTTTTTTAATTTCATGGTGGAATCAATGTTTACAGTGGTCCAGAAAGTTTTAAAGTCTGTTCTCAGGTTCATTTCTGTGCCAATTCCTTGAGTAGTTGCTTTAATAGTACTGTAGGTGTGTTTTCCTGAATTTATCTCAGAAATTTGCCAGTTTCTCTCTTCATGCTTAAATGTTTTTCATCCTTTTAATTTTAGGCAGCTGCCCAATGCTACATAGATTTGATTATTAAAGAAAGTGATAATAATGTGAAACTGATTGTTTTGGATCGGTTGATTGAATTAAAGGAGCATCCTTCCCATGAACGGGTGTTACAGGTATGTGAGCTATATCTTTTCCTGCAGGCTTATTGAAGGCTTTTTTTTTCCAAAATGAAACTTTCAGGTGTTGTGATGTATGGAAAAGTGTACTTCTGAAGTTTAAATCTTCCGTTGATATGCTTTTGGTAAAAACATATTAGATTAACTTTTATGTTTATGGATTGCTGATTTTATTGTCTGCATAAGAATTAACAATGGCAAATGCTGTCTTGATTGTAAGGCTTAATGATGTAGCTTGCATGGTAGACTTCGGTGTACGTGTAGAATGTATTTAAATGAACACTGTGAAGTTCCTAATGCCTAGGATATCTTCTTGTTTGTCAGTAGATCACATATTATACATCCTGAAAGTCTTTGAAAATCATTGAGGACTGAAAATTAGAATTGTGTGAAAAGGAAGTAATTTAAAGTAACAAAGCAGTTATAATTTTCTTATTGTTTCAGGATCTAGTTATGGACATCCTCAGAGTGCTGAGTACCCCAGATCTAGAAGTGCGCAAAAAAACCCTTCAACTGGCTCTGGATCTTGTCTCTTCAAGAAATGTAGAGGAGGTATAATATATATTACTATTGTTTTATTAAATTATTTTTTTATTCTTTGGAAAAATATGGGACTTTCTCAATTTCATTTGATCTTTTCTGCAGCTTGTGATTGTTCTGAAGAAGGAAGTGATTAAAACTAATAATGTGACAGAGCATGAAGATACAGACAAGTATAGACAGCTGCTTGTTCGTACATTGCATTCCTGTAGTGTTCGGTTTCCAGATATGGCTGCAAATGTTATTCCAGTGGTATGCAAATGTTTAATTATATTGTCATTAAATATGTTCTAGCTATTCTCAAAACCTGGAGAATAACTGAAGCTGAAGTGTTTCTAATAGTGGCCTCACACAAAGCAATACTATTTTTAATCCCTAAAGAAATACAGGGATTTTGGTGCTGTAGTTATTTGTCTCCTGAGACTTTATTTTTAGATAATTTTGAAGAATGTGAGCTGAAGAGTACCTTCACTTAAAAGTGCAATAATTTGTACCACTAGAAAAACAATTTGGGGGTTATGATAATTGGTAGTTGTTTTCAATGTATTTAAGGTTGACTTCAGCTTTGTTTAACAGGAGATGTACATGCAGTTTTATTTTTCTGAATGTAGAAGGAAAAATACTATTGTACAAACTTAGCCGTGCTACTATTTGTGCCTGTATTCACTCTTCTACTAGCTGATGGAGTTCCTTAGTGATAATAATGAAGCGGCTGCTGCTGATGTCTTGGAGTTTGTGCGGGAAGCGATCCAGCGATTTGATAACCTCAGACCTCTTATTGTTGAGAAGATGCTTGAAGTCTTTCATGCTATTAAATCTGTCAAGTGAGTCCAAAATATGATATCGGACATTGGAGCACCCAGTGGCTCACTTGCACTGAATGTATATTGTCATTAAATATGTATCAGAATCCTTGCAACTCCCACACAAAGAATAACTGAAGCTGAGACATTTTGGGGATAGATGATTTCTAGGTACAGCTTCCTTCTTGCCTGTTTGTACAAAACATATATTGGGTGTTTGTTGCATTGAGTGAAGAAAATAATTTCACATTTAGTTTTTATGAGGAAATTCATAATTTTATTTCCACTTACTAGAAGACAGCATTGTTGGTGAACTCTGAAGTCATGTATTTGTTAAAATAGAATTACTAAGGGTTTATCACAGCAGGAGTCTGCACTTCTAGGCAACTGGAAGTACTGTACATTTACTAGAAGACTCAGTCTAACACGGACTGGGCTTTGCAATCTGCAAAGCTTCTTTAATACCTTTCAGGGCTCTAAAAGCTTGGTCTTCTGATGGCTCTGCAAAGGTTAAGTCATATGAGAACTTCTCTGGATCAAGACACCATTCTGCCATTCTTGCAATACACAGGAAACTGAATCCTATCTCAATCATCATCTCATCAAGTTGGGGAAAAAAACCTCTGAAGCTTTGCTATTTTTTTCCCTCATCTTCATTCATGGTCTTGTTTTTAATTTTCTCCTCCATGAAGGAACAGTTAGTTTGTCTCAGTTAACTGGATAAATTACAGCTGACTTTATTCACATAGAGTTATTTTATTATGGTCATAATGAAATTTAGTTTTGTGAGTATCAGGACTAACACAGATGGGAATAAATTTGTAGCAGAGAATGTATCTGAATTGATATACTCGTTCATTAGTTTATTAAGGCTGACAGGATGATTGCTTTTGATCAAACTTGCTTTCTGTCAGTCTGAATGTGTCAAGACTGGCCTTTACCACCTGACCATAAATCACTTCCCTGGATGTTAGTTTGAATATATCATGAAAGCATGACTTGAGTTCTGTTCTCGTCTTAGGATTTATCGAGGAGCTTTATGGATCCTTGGAGAATATTGCAGTACAAAGGAAGATATACAAAGTGTAATGACAGAAGTTCGCAGATCACTTGGAGAGGTGTGTTTACTTTGTTAGGCTAGCTCTTTGTGGTTTTACTTACTATTAAGCAGTGTGTTTTCTAAGAAAAATGTATTTTTTAAAAAACAGGTAAGAGTCAACACTTGTGATATGTAATGTCATCTGCACATGAAATCTTAAGTAAAAACTAGTTAGGGTTTTGCTTTCTTTTTTTTTAAAAGTAGCATACCTGAAGCTAGCATATACTGAGAATAAATGATACCTGTTAAGAGGGGAGATGAGAAATTCCTTATTTCAGAAAATTAGAGCAACTTTAAGATATGATTTAATTATATCCGCTAACAAAGGAAGAATGCTTTAAGTCAGGGTTGTTCCAAGAGGCATCTAAGACAGTCTGTGCAATGTGAGTTTTATTGCATGGGTAGGAGGCTTCTGTATATATTTCAACATCTGCTTATCTCCTCAGATTCTCTGAAAACTTGCACTGTAACTGACCATTTACTTATAAAAAACAATGCAGGTAATTTTTATTAAAACCTGCAGAACAGGTTTTTACATTAATTGTAACAATTGTTTCCTGTTTGTTTCTAGATACCAATAGTAGAATCTGAAATCAAGAAAGAAGCTGGTGAGCTAAAACCTGAAGAGGAGGTGTCTGTGGGTCCAGCCCAAAAATTGGTGACAGAGATGGGCACTTACGCAACACAGAGTGCTCTCAGTAGTTCCCGACCTGCCAAAAAGGAAGAAGATAGGTATTTAAGATTTTGTACTAGGCCAAACTGACTTGTTTTTGTGGGTTTGGTTTGTTCTGTTTTGTTTATTTATTTATTTATTTATTTAACTGGTATTCTCTCCCATACAATGTTCGGTGATTGAGGTAGTTCCCTATTTTAAGGTATTATTCCAGGTAGATGATACCTGATAGGAAATTGCTTAATTGCTTAAGATTTCTAATGAAAGCTTACTGTGTATGAAAAAGGACATTACTGATTTATGGTATTGTAAATTCCAGTTGATTCTTCGTAATTCATACATGCTCCTCACGATTTTATTTGTATTACAGAGATACTACCTTTAGATTAAAACTTTTGTTTTCTTAATATCACCTTGCACTATTTAATACTTGCTATAGTTTATTTTATTGGTAGCTAGGATAATTGCTATATTTCCTTAATTACTGCAGATGGGCTGTTACATCTTGACTAGTCATTATCATCTCAGAGCTACAATGAAGGTATTACACATTACACTTTTCACTCCCTATTCTGAGTGGAAATGGCTGTGTGACTTGTGCATATCTCTGTATCTGGAAAACTACTTCTAGAGGGGGAAAAAAAAAAACCACAACCAACTTCTGAGACCTTCCAAGCTTGTTTTATTGGTACAATATGGATGTTAAGATATGAAGATAAGTAGGCTAAGGAGTGTAATCCAAAACTAGTTTTTTTGTTATCATTTGTCTCTCTGCAGACCTCCGTTACGAGGATTCCTGCTCGATGGTGATTTCTTTGTTGCAGCTTCCCTTGCTACAACTTTAACTAAGATTGCTTTACGATATGTGTCACTAGTTCAGGAAAAGAAGAAACAAAATGTAAGTCATCTATTGTGTTTTCACCACAGTTGTGAAGAAGAGCTGGTTGTTTCCTCTTTTCTTTTAAAGAGATGCAAAGTGGGTTAAATCCAAAGTGAAGTGCCAGTTATGTGATTGGATAATAATGATAATCTGGGTTAAGAACAGGGCCTCCCTCTTTCCAGCCACTCTATCTAGACCGTCTCTAAGTCATGCTGCTTGGTTTCAAGATAACAAGTACTAAAAAAATAAGTAATCTGTTCAGAGATTTTATCATTTGATTAATGTGCACCTTTTCTTAAATAGGTCAGAAATAAACGTTCCTGTAAAGCTATGTAAAAAGCAATAACCTCTTCCATTCTCTTTCCTTTGTCCTCCTCTCAGTCCTTTATTGCCGAAGCTATGCTGCTGATGGCCACTATTCTCCACCTGGGAAAGTCCTCTCTTCCCAAGAAGCCAATTACAGATGACGATGTGGATCGTATTTCCTTGTGTCTGAAAGTTTTGTCAGAATGTTCTCCTCTCATGAATGATATTTTCAACAAAGAATGCAGGCAGTCCCTCTCTCATATGCTGTCAGCCAAGCTAGAAGAGGAGAAACTTTCCCAGAAGGTGAGCTATTATAAGTGTGTAACCATAAACACTTGGAGTTTTTTACAGATGTTCATGTTGAAGTTGGTCCCAGAAGTATCACCATTTGACTCTGTGTAAGTTGACCATTATTTGACTGTGTTTCTGTGCTAAGGAATGGAATTCATTGTGAATTCTTGAATATTTCTCTTCCTGCAGAAAGAATCTGAGAAGAGGAATGTGACAGTTCAGCCAGATGATCCCATTTCCTTCATGCAGCTTACTGCTAAAAATGAAATGAGCTCAAAAGAAGACCAGTTTCAGCTTAGCCTTCTTGCAGCAATGGGCAACACACAGAGGAAAGAGGCTGCTGATCCTCTTGCATCCAAACTTAATAAGGTAATGTCAAAGTCAGTGTTTATATATGCTTTGTGCTGCTTATGCACCAGATCAGCTTTGGGAATCAGAGGCTGGAACTGATGACCCAGGCTGTGCTGGTTGATTGGTAAGACCCAGGTATTTCTCTCCTGGTTACGATCAGGAGGAAGAGGAAAGCCCTTGTGCTTAAAGTTGTTACCTTCTTCACATGGGAGGGGAAGAATAAGGAGGAGACTTGGAGAGTGCAGAGCTGGTGGAAGGTGGAGCAGAAATTAAGGTTGTGTGCTGGTCTGCAGAAGCCCAGTGAGGTTCACGGGGAGGAGAGCAGGGGTGACACAAGTGATTATGAACCCCTTTCTTTGGCTGCCATATCCTATTGACAAGTGCAGTGATTCCTTGTCTCACTCTTCATACCTTTTTTTTGCTGCTGGTTACCAGGGCCTGCAGAGAAGGTCGTAAGGGAAGAAATCTCTTGATTCATTCATTAGTTAGAGTTAAAAAAACAGACCTTATTCTTTACAAGACTGGATGAATTCCTTGTACTATTTAAATCTATCTTTTCATTTTAAGTCAGCATTTCTTTGCCCTGCTGATCTTTTTAAGAATAAACGGCATATCTTAGGAACTTAGGTGAATTCAGTTCAGAACACGTCTTGTCTGGAAAGATTTCATACCTGCAGTGTGTATGCTAAAGGACATGTGAAGGAAGGATGTGGTTAAAATTTATGGATAATAAGGACAGTTACTGTGTTTAGCTGTAAATCAATGAAGTCTGTTTATTTTGGAAGACTTAAGCATAAACTTTAGATTTCCTAAACATCACAACTTCTTTAAATACTATTTTCTAGATAAAACTTGTGATTTTTGCAGTGGTTTTTTCCGATTTTATTTTTTCCTTTTTCTTACGAGTAAGTTAGTTCTGTGGAATTAAAAGCTTGATGTGGAGGCTCATATTAAAGAGTAAAGGATTTAATTGTACTTTATTCTCTTTTTTTTGTCATTGTTTGACGTGATTCCATGTTTTAAACTGGTTTATGAGAGGAAAAATACCTTACGCTCTTTCCTTTCACAGGTTACTCAGCTGACAGGTTTCTCAGACCCTGTCTATGCAGAAGCGTACGTCCACGTCAATCAGTATGACATTGTGCTGGACGTGCTTGTGGTCAACCAGACCAGCGACACCCTGCAGAACTGCACACTAGAGCTGGCTACGCTGGGTGAGGGACACTGGGGGAAGCAGAGCTGCTGCTCAGCACCTAGTCCTAAGGAGTTTCTGAAACGCTTACAAATACTGACAGATTTATGCTAGCTAGTTGCTATTTTGAAAGGAAATTTTTTTGGTGCCTTTAACCATACTTTTTTCTTCCAAAAGGTGGAAGATTTGTATCTACTGGCACCGACAATAGTATATGATGAATATAAATTGTAGTCAGATTATTAATTTTTTTTCATGCTTTTTTCACTAGAAAAATAGCATTCCACTTCCCCTTCTCCCTTTTTCCTGAAATATGGGCAATTTTTTTGATATATTTATTCCCCATTTTGCTGTTAGCGTAGAGCAAGAGGATAAAATCCAAACTGATATATGGAGCAAATGTCAGGCAACAGAAAGCCATCTGCCCTGGGTGGTTCTTGCACTCAGCCTGAGGAACTGAAGTACTGCATTTACTCAGCTGAAACCATTCCCTGTACCAACAGCTGTACCAAAGGCTTGCTTGAACAGTACTGAGGCTTCATTAACTCTTTTAGGGGAGGGACTGGAGCAGGGATAATCCGAGAACAGTAACCAGTTCCCTTTTGGTTGTCCTCTGTTTTGGAGTTAAAACAGGTTTACAACTTTCAAGGGGAATGCATGTTACATTTAATTGATGTAGATATGACTGAAGGGGCATAATGGTCCTAATCTTTTGTAAGTCATTTCATCAGATGAATGATGGAGATAAATAAAATGAAAATAGGTTGTATTTTTCGATTTTTCAGCTCAGTAAAGTGGGATTCTGTATTTCCAAGTTGGTTTCTCCAGATATATTGCAAAAAACGACTTGATGCATCACTCCTGTCTGTAGAGCTGATGCTGTTCATGCTGTATTCTCAAATTGCACAGTTTGATAGAACTAAGGAGTCTTTTACAATTGCTTGCTAAAGGATTAGAAAAAATACATCTCTACTGTTTCCTGAGAGCAATTATATTCAAAATCAAGGTGTTACTTTGACCTGTTTATAAATAGCTTAGTGTGTGTAATACTGAACATTGAACTTTGGTTTTGAGACCCTTGGCTGTAGGATTAGGTTGTTATGATGTTGTCATTGATTAAAACACAAGGTAGAATTAACCATTTCCTGATTGTTAAAAATTTAATACTAGATTCAATCCAAAGCCAATTTAAGTCAGTATTTGCATTTGTTTTCAGTGGGATTTGGGTGAATATGCTAATATTTTAACTGAAATTTGTAATGTAATGTAAATTATTTTGTCTTGCAGGTAGCAAACAGTAAAAATATTTTTTAAAAAATTCCAAACCAACTAATACCTTTATGGTGGTATTTAGTGCAGCTCTGTAGACATTAGAATGGAATGACAAGAAAATAAAAAATATTGTTCCAAAAGCTAAATTCATTGTGGACTGTTGATGTTCCCTGACCCCTGTCTCTCAATTTGTTTACACAGGTGACTTGAAACTTGTGGAAAAACCATCTCCTCTGACACTTGCTCCACATGATTTTGCAAACATTAAGGCTAATGTCAAAGTCGCTTCAACAGAAAATGGAATAATTTTTGGTAATATTGGTAAGTAACCAATTCAGTGTGCAAAATTAACATTAATGTGTAGCATTTCTTAACTGCTTAATGAACTCATTATTAATTAAAACACTTTGTACTGGGAGAGGAGATTAAATGGTCTGCAATGTATGCATATTTTGTGTTGATTTTTAAAAGTATATATCACTTTTACTTAAAATCAGAGTAGAACATGCTCCTTTAGAATGTCAGCATGATACTTGAACCCAGGTCTCTGAATTTGCAATGACATAGACAGCCTTGCCTGAAAGAGCAATACACTTAACTCAGAGTTCTGTGGCAGCTGGGTAAAGCACTTGAAGCGGACAGAGATCAGCAATGAGACTGAGCAAGTGTTGACTGTTGTTAACTGGCAGGTGGTCACTGAGCACTCTTATTTGGTGCAAATTCACTTTTTTTAACCATTAAGGTGGTTTGTGTTTTATATTGCAGTGTATGATGTCTCTGGAGCAGCCAGCGACAGAAACTGTGTGGTTCTCAGTGATATTCACATTGACATCATGGATTACATCCAGCCTGCCTCTTGTACGGATGCAGAATTCAGACAAATGTGGGCAGAATTTGAGTGGGAAAACAAAGTTAGTTTTATTTTTTGTATGTTATTTGGGTTTTTTGTTGAGGTATAATTCTGTTTCTTGTTCTACATCAGCACATTACGTCAACATTATCTCTTGTGATACAAACCTCATTCAGCATCGCATTGGATGTTGGCCTCAAGTAACTTACTGTCTTGTTGCTATCTTACCCGTTTCACAGGCTTATGATGCAATATCGAGCGTTTTTTTCATACAAAAGAGTATGTGCGTTGAGCCTTACCTTCTGTATGGAAGGTGTCTGAATTGATTGATGACTGCTGTGTATTTCAGCTCAAAGGCAAGATAGCAACAAGTATAAGTTTATGCTGAGACTGCAGAATTATTCATACTGCTTAGCCTCTCCAGTTCTGAATTACATTATCTTTCTTTTTTTTAAAAACAAAAATCATAGAATCAGAGAATCGTTTGGGTTGTGAGGGACTTTTTAAAGGTCATTTAGTCCAGCGTCCCCTGCTTTGGGCAGGGACATCTTTCACTTTATTACGTATACTGTAGCGTATGGTTGTGGCTGCTGTGTAAGACCAGCAAAATGGTGGGTACACTTAACATTGGTGAGAGCCCAAACTGTTAGTTACAGGCCTGTTTAAAAAAAGTGTTTAAAAGGAGATAATGCTGCTTTGTTGTATGAGATTAGTTTAAGAACAGAAACATAAAAAACAGAATGGGAGGTATTTTACACAAACTGTAGCCTTGTTTGTTACATATATTTACCTGTATTTACTTCAGACTAGATTTAAGTGTCTCAGGGGGAACCTGAGAACAATAAATTTTAATACGTGATATGTGAAGCCTTAGCAATTTGTAAACTACTCCTAAAAGATCTGTTCAAAAGCAATTTAAACAAGACCCACAATATTCAATATGAGAAAGCCAAGGCAGCCCAGAGGATTTTGTTGCTAGGAGGGAAGGATGAAAGTAGTTTTCATCATGGGTTAAAAGGAAGCTTTTGGACTAGATACCATCGTTTCTTGTTCTGGTGATGTGTAAACTGTATTCAGACAAGAAGTCCACTGTCTGCTGTAGAGAGACTACATGTTCAGCAGAATATATTTTAGAAATCATGGTAATGACATGAAATTCTTACTCTTTAATGTTAAAGTGGATGGCAGGAGGCAAAGATGTCACCAGATAATAGGAAGTGCAGCTAGCTTACCGAATGTGATGTTCCTCAAGGAGAACTGCAGGGTAATCTCCTTTGTAGAGCCCCGAGGAAGAGATGGTTTCAGAAATGCCCAAGGTGCTAATTAAAGTAACTGCCATTTTTTCCCTTCCTGAAGGTTACAGTGAATACAAATATCATTGATCTAAATGAATACTTACAGCACATACTGAAGTCAACCAATATGAAATGCCTGACTCCAGAGAAGGTGAGCTATTTGCTTGGAGACTTTTAGACACCCTTTTTAGTTGTGGTGCTTTATTGATTAATTTGTTTAGCATTTGTTAGGAATATTAGAGATGCTTGCTTACAATATCAAACAGTATATATACTTCAAAGGTTTTAAATGAGTGGTCTGAAATGAGTAAAAGCAAATTTTTATCAAAATTCCACGTTGCTTAATCACTTCAGCTATTTCTTGCTCAGTTAGAAAATGAGAATGTCTGTTTTAATTTGTAGTAGTTAAACTGTAGTATAGATTTGATGGGACCATTTGTTTTGATAAAGGTTTTTTTCAGTAGCTCCAAGTTACTTCCTCTCTGTCAAAATTTACCTTTCTTTTGCCAGTTTAGCCTTTTTGTTGTAAAGCAAAATAAATGTATACAATAGCTATTTGCTATTAAGCCATATGTATAATAGATATTAGCTAATATATGTATAGGAGCTAGGTATGTATAGTAGAAACTAATATATATATATATAGTAGCTATTGCTACTATTTAACTTCTTTACCATTTTGCCCTTCATTAAATCAGACCAGAAAATGCCATCCTACCTAGCCTTGATGAGTACTGTAGATTGCATGTCTTCTAATATTAATTTTAGAAAAAGACCACTGCTGTTTCCCATTGCATGATTCTCACACTTTACAAAATATTGTATGTGAAGAATCAAGTTTAAACATTAAATACTGGTATCTGCCTAGCTAACCTAGGATGAATTAGAATATGTTTAAAGGGTTTTGGCCTTTCTAAAGAGTTCAAATGTGCTTTCTGTAGGCACTTTCTGGTTATTGTGGCTTTATGGCGGCCAATCTTTATGCACGTTCCATATTTGGGGAAGATGCACTTGCAAATGTCAGCATTGAAAAGCCAATTCATCTTGGACCAGAGGCGCCTGTCACTGGTCACATACGGATCCGTGCAAAGAGTCAGGTAATATGGCTTACATCTAGAGTACTGTTTCTCCTTGTCATTTTTAAGAAAATGTGCCAAGCCCTCTAAAAAAGTTTTAGGATGTACATCAGTTTCTAGTACTAGGTAAATGGGAAAAATTTAGGGAAGATTAATAACTTTAGTTTTAAAACTGCCTTATACAGATTTTGTGAGGAAATAATGTCTTTCTAATTAGGTGTAGTCATACCCTAAAACCACATTATAGTGTATTATCAGAAATTAGGCATTTGTGCTAAGATTTCCGTATTTTATAATAGCACTGCAAATAGGTTGTTATATTTTATTTGCTTTTAAATAAAAGAGCAAATGCTCACCAAGGTTTCTGTTTCCTACTAAATTGCACATTTCGATTTCACACAAGGAAATTTTATGCATGTAATTGCTGTTTGCTGGTTCTTTTTAAAAACAACAAAACAAAACCCGAAGTCTTTCAGTAGGGTTATTTTCTGTAGGTACACCTTTGAGCCTCCTTTGGATTTTAGAACTTCTGCCTTCCTACTAAAACCAAGTACAAGATTTGGAACTTTAATAGTAAAAACCCAAACAGTGTACCAATAGAAGTATTTTAAACAGCATACAATAAAGGACTACCTGAGAGTTTTCACGTTCAAAGCAACCATTTAGTTTATATGATGTCACTGTAAAGATTTTGAAGTGGTTTAAATTGTTGTTTCTGATATGTTTACAGTTGTATTTTAACATAAGAGTGCATTCAGTTACATATGCCAGTTTGGTTTCATCTGCTATGGATTACGTGGATTTATTCATGCAGTTTCTTTTGAGATTTCTTCAGTTTCTATGCAACACGAATATGGTTTTGTGATTAAATTATTTTCTGTATTGAGTGCTAGTGTCAGCACTGGGACTTTCAACAGCTGAATTTCGGTAACTGGACTGACAGCTGTAATTTCTACAGGGGCAGCCTACTTTCAATTGGTGGAAGGTCAAAAGGCTTAAATTTTTTTATTCTTCTGCTTTTTGTATTGATAACAGATTTAGCGGTTGCTAGCTCATTTAACTGTTGCAACAATATATGCAGATCTAGCCTTTAGCTAGTGTAAAGAAAGTGTGCATTATACTGTATACAAATAAATGAGCACTTTTAATTTCCATGCCACTAACTTCATAGACTTCTATATATGGAATTTCCATTTTAAGATAAATAAGATAAAGTTATTGTGAAATATCTGTCATGAATGTCTTTCTTTTCCTTACAGGGAATGGCCCTGAGTCTTGGAGATAAGATCAATCTGTCTCAGAAGAAAACAAGTTTATAAATTTTACTTAATGTCTTTTCAGTCTTTTACAATTTAACCTTAGGTATGTGGCTTTTGAGATCCAGAACATAGTATATTCTTCAGTGTTCTGTAATGTAGAAGCCGAGCTTTTGAGCTGAAAGCATTCCAGCAGATAATTTATAGGTTCTCATGATTGATACTGAGCAAAACTTTAAATTGCCAGGTTTTTTTCTTTGTCCTGGAAGTCATGTTTTCTTTGTCTCTAATATATATTGATGCTCACAGTACAATAAACAAATTATGCCAGTACTGTTTTGTCTGTAAATTATAATCTCTGTATTTTTTAATTAGTATTAAATATCTGGCCAGGGGTATTTTGATACTCTTAAGAAAGTGGGAGTGTGTAATTGCTTTAGTGTTTAACGACTAGGCCTGAATTGTGTCAGTGTGTGATCATGACTCTTAAAATACTCTGGTATACCTAGGAGAATATATATTTGACAGCTAAATCAAAGGTGGTATGTTCTAGATGATTGCTTTAGTAATGTAATCACTTGGCAGAGCCGAGTGTGTAATAACAGAAAAGAGATTGTCAAAATTCAGCTCTTTCCAGCAAGTAGTAGAACCTTAAACTTTGTTTCTGAGAAATGCTTTCCTAACAGTGTTATCATGAGTAACATTGCTGGCTTGTTCTTCTTTTTTAGTTAATATAGAAAAGACATCCAAGTGCAATATTAAAGCTGTAGCAGCGTAAGCAGTATTTTCACTGAATGCAGCCATTAGCCACATGTGTATGCTCAGGAAGGAAGGATTCAGACTGATTATGGTCTTGCAGTGAATTGAATGAAGTTGAGGAATTGCAGAAAAGGAAGAATTCTGAGTGAAGGTCAGTTCAGGACATGGAAGTGAGTTAACACCATTTGGCTACTAAATGTTCTGCAAATTAGCAGTAGATTAAAACATACAACCATTAGATTGAAAATACTTTTAGCTGCATCTGTTAAGCATTAATTCTGACTTTGTTAAATTGTTGCAAGCAATTAATTCTAGAGCCAACAGTACTCTTCCAGTTAGCAGAAAGTTGTGCTGCTGAAGTTGAAACAGCTGTGTCCAGCTCCAGCAGGACAGAAGACAACTGAGTTAGTATCCCAATTAGCTGATTCCCAAAACATTTAAGGCCTCAGTGATGAAAATACCTGTTTTCCATTCTGAAATAAGCACAGGAAGGAGCACATGTGTAAATTTGGAAATGAAAGTCTAGGTTGTTGTCTTTTATCTGGCTAAAGGATAGCCCTAGAAGTACAGTGCAAAAGCTGAGCTAATGAGTGACATTATATAATTATTTAATTGCCTGTTCCTCCCAATACTACTTTTTGCCATCTAGCTTTGGTCTGTTCTTACAAGCTTTAGGGCTGCTTCTCATTCCAATCCTGTTAAGCTTAGGTGCTAGAAGAAAATAGTTTTCCCATAGTGAAAAATGGGGCAGATCTGTCAACAGCTAAAACTTTGCATTGGTGCAGCTGTACAATTCTGAATTTTTAGTACATAAAAATCATAAAATCAATGGAGGTCTGCTAGCAGTAGCTATTTTTCAAGCTGTTAGACATCTAAGCTTGCTACATCTAACAGTACTGAAGTCTGCATTTCTGTACTCATATGTGCACACCTCTGTTACAGACAAGCCTGTTCACCTGCCAAGGGTATGTCTTTTGTTAACTCTAGATTTGAATTATGTGACTTTCAAAGCTGTGGTGTGTTTATATTTTACTGTTCTCTCATAGACACACACCTCATACTTATTCCATACAATAAGAAAAAGGAAAGGGTCTTAGATAGGCAAAGCTGCTGCCATTTGTCCAAGCAGAGAAAAAAAACTTGAAAGTAGCTTCTGAAGGCTCTGATTATCTTGTGCATTTCTGTGAACATCAGATATAGTTGTGAAGTGCAGAGGTCTCAGTAATGTATGTTTCAGGTAGAAACAGTAGATACTGTTGACACCGAGTATTATGATGGATCTGATTTTTAAAACCTTTGCCTGCTGTAGTGGAAGGTATCCAGCTGTTGTACTCCAGTAGATGTTAGAGAGAGTAAATCAATACGATAGCGCAACATGGTTTTGCTGAGTGACCTGTTTGTTTTGCATGTTTTGAAATCCCTTTTTGGTTTTGCCATTATTTTGCTTTTTAATGAAAGCTCCAGCTTGTGCATCACATGATAGCAGCAGGAGCTGAAGCTCCAGGCGTGCAGGTCTGCCTTGATAATGAAGTTATGTCTCTGCATAGTCTCACAGCAGTTGTAGTGTCTGCTGTGAAGTTATGCCAGATTCACGAGGATATAGTAGAGAGAATCAGATTGTGATCTTAATTGCATAGTACTTCATAGTTTGGGGAGATGATGGAAGAAAAGCATAGGGAGTATGTTGTATGTGCTCTTGTGTGAAATTCCATGGATACCAATATGCTGCTTGGGGGTGCATGGGGGAATCTTATTCTCCAATCACTTTAAGTCAAACCAAGAGAGAAGAAAATCCTAGAACTCCAGTGAATGGATTTATCTCTTTACAAAGACGTTGTGATTAGTAGGGACACTAACAGAAGTTAAGTGATAGCTGCATGTATGCTGACTGGTGTGAATGAGGGGGATTTGCTGACCACAGCCAAGGAAATTATGTTTTTGGAGAAGGAGAATGACTTTCATTATCGGTTATCCAAGCCCTGGTTCAGTCACAACCTGCTGTCCTCCTTGGAGGATAGAAAAACATCCTGGCATGCGCAGATACCCGTATTTTGTGTGACTCTTAGTCAGCTGGGAGGGGCATATAATTTAGCTTTGTTTAGGATATCTTTTTCTGTCAGGACTCTATGCAAGGACATGAAAACACTATCCAGCAGAAGCTTCCATGACTTTAGGATTCATTTTCCACCTGTCATGTTCTTGAATAGTTCTCCTGCATAATTGGTCTTCTACAGACATTTTCATTGATGGTGTGCATTTTTTCAGTAGCCTCAACACTAAAAAAATTAGATACATGTTTCATACCTATACTTTAGAGGTGTAATTCTATCCTTTTATCTATCGCCTGTTGTGTTTTGGCTAAGTTTTTGCTTTGTAGCTCAGATAATAGACTGGTTTTGGTTCAGAACACCTCTTTCTAAAACAGCTTTTGTACCCTAGAGAGAGAGTGAGAGAGATTTTCTGTGTCTGCCTGTGTACACAGACAGGATTCTTAGGTTGTGTCATTTGAGAGTGGTGGTCCACTGGTCTTTAGCCACTCTTTGGCAGGCCCATGACTGCTTAAAAATCTGTACTTGTGACAGCTACCACCACCACTGGCCAGGAAAGGAAATAGGAGGAAAGTTGATGTATGATCATTGTGCTTTCCGTGATGATTAGTAATTGTGAGCAGATAGGAGAGCTGAGAACCACAGATGCACCCCTGATCACTTTAAAAATTGCTGTTCTAAGGAGAACAGGAACTCTTAAGTAATTGCTATTGAAGTCTGATCAAGATTAGTGGGGTGCAAAACATTACCTAGATATTGGAGAACTGTTCTGCGTAGACAAAGGAGTACCTTCAGGATCCTGCTTTAGGATCCACTTAGAGCTTGTTCCTTGCAGTAAAACTTAGTAAAAGCTTAGTATACAGCTGTGGCTATGCTGTAGTGTTCAAAACTTTGTACAAGGAGGTTTCTAACCTGTCTTTTGCACAGCAGTAAGTATGTATTGCATACACTATGCTTGGGTAATGTAGTGTTATGCCACAACTCTGATTTCAGAAACTTGAATAAGAACAGGAATAAATTCCCAGTAGGAGTAAATGGAGTAAAAAAACTCGCTGCTTTTCCATTAAAAGTCTTAGAAAGTCATTGCATGATGCAGTGCTCCATAGCAGGAAGCTGGTTTCTCCTATGTCCCTGCTCCCAATGTAGAGCTGCTGTGAGTCAGGGCCAGATTTCTTTATTCAGGGGCCAACAAGGATTTGTATTTGTGTCCTATGTAGATGATAACATGAGAGGCAGGAATGTTGATCTGATGACAGGCAGGATGTAGGCAACTCTCAGTTATCTAAAAGAGGGAGGGATCATCCCAAGAAAAGGTGAAGGTAGGTAATATAAAACAAAAATAAATCGTGCCATGGTTGGTATATTGACCTTCAATAAGATTTATAAGAGGTTTTGTAGAGACAGCTTCATACAGCTCTCAGAAATGTGAACCCTCATGTGAGGGGCGTTCGCTCTGTATCACGCGCTTTTTGGCGCAGAGCTGTAGCTGGAGCATTGAGGAAAGACCCAGCCACTTAATCCACATCTTGGGTCATCTACATAGTAGAACCGATCAGTCAGCTGTACCCCATCACAAACTGAGGTATTTTATAGTTTATAAAGTTTTCATGTGTTGTTACACCAGGGGGTGCTGTCTCACAACTGAGAAGAAATAGTGATAGAGTTTTTTTTCAAAAGTGTTAAGAGGAAGAATGTGAAGGATGTGCTGCAGGTTTCGTCATAAAAGCAATACAGAGTAATTTTGGCCCACTCTTGAGATCACTTTCAATTGTTTTTTGTATATTTTCAGGTTGCCTAGCTATGTATACCAGTGCACAGTGATGCTGACAGCTATTACTAATATAGGACATCTGTTTGAACACTGCCTTTTCTCTAGAGATTTTACTTTTCTAAAGCATAACAAGATAGATTTGGCGGTATACAGCTGGCCTAGGGAGGATCTGTTTGAAAGACTTGATAATGAGTTCATTAGGAGAGGGATATAGATGAAATACAGGAAATTCTGTGACTTTGCCTGTACATTTGTAATACTAATCGAGGCATTTTTTTGTTTGAGTAAAGCCATAAATAGCCATCTTATTTCACTGGATAGTTCTCCTGATTTTTTGTGTATTCTGTAGCTTTTAATTTTAACCTTTATCAAACTTGCGTGTATCCTTTTTTGCTTGTATCAGTGCAGTATATTTCATCAGAATGATCCACAGTTGCCAAGAATAGAGTGGAGTTGCTAGCAAAAATGTGTTTTATTTTGAAAGATTGGTATAATTCTTAGAGCTATAGATTGTAGACATTTTATAATTGACTTAGATGAATTTGGATGTTGTCAAAATCAGTTATTTTACATAGGTGTATAAAATCTGCAGTATCTGTGGCTTGCAAGTCCCTGTTTTGCTCTTTCTTTCACTGGGATTTCATTTAAAGGAAGCAGAGCAAACTAAGCCTTTTGTTATCCTGGCCCCAACACAAGAGCAGAGTTAGTGGGTCTCGCTGTTGCTACGTCTTACTCATGGTGTTTTTCAGGTTTGATGTTTCGTATTTTCCCTGTAAAATCTGATCAAAGGTCTAGTCTTCTACAACGGGTAGTCACACTAGCATCTTCTCATTAAAATGTCTCTTCTTTTTTGCTAAGGTCTTATAACACCATAAAGGGTTGTAAGAATTTTATCATGCTTCTAATTTTAATTACTTCCAAAGTTTGGAAATGGCATCTAAATTCGGTATTTAGATTTCTTTTACAGAAATGATAATTTGAATTTTGAAATGAAGCAATGAGGTTTTAATCTGACCTTTTAGAATAACTGCTGTCACTCATAGTTAGAAACAAGAATAAAGAATTATCTCCACTGAGTTGTCCCTAAACTGTGTTGTGTGAGAGTATGTAAATATTTTATTAACGTGTAGAAAATTCACTCTAGATTAAATTCCTATGACCTCTACCTTTTTCCTTCCTTGATTTTAAATATTTGTTACTGACAACTGTATATCTCATGTACTATCCAAAACTAACATGATGTGTTGCATAGGCATCCCTGCTTTTATTTGTTTTTCAGATTAAATTCTATCCTCCTTTCCAATATCCACTGAATTCAGTGGTGCTAGCAGGCCAGTTTCCTCTTTGATCTATGCCTGCTGAAACACACGAAAGAGTTGCTTATATGCAGAAGTGTGTACCATTTAGCAGTAAATTCTTTTTTGAGGCCAGGAATAGTGAAGGAATAGTGCAGGCCTGCATAAGCCTCTGCAAACTGGAGGGTAGCATTGTCGCTTCAGAGGTGTCCCAGCTTGTTGCAGGGTATTTTTTTAGGTGCTTTGCATCTACAGCTGTAGTCTTGTGGTATGCACTTGAACTAAAGCAGTTTTCCTCCTGGTGGGACCCAGGCTGAAGTTGTGAATCACTCTCTTGGTGCCTCACTTGCCACATGGCTGTGAGAACCTCCGGAAGTTAGGTCTGTGTGCACGTGTGATGTGTACCTGGGACCAGGACCTGGTGCCAGCTTCATTCCTAGTTAAGACTGAGCCTGGAGACACAATACTAGAATGGCCACGGTCACACCAAATCAAAACTGATCTCTAAGTTGGTGTCTGAGCTTCACTTCGACCATTAACTTATCTATGTCATTGCTACCACAGTCAGTGGCTGCTGACAGAGAAGTAGCTGCCTGCTCTTGGCGTTGCCCCGTGCTCTGAGATCTTTCAGGCTGTCCCTGTGCCTGTCAGTAGGAGGCCACTATACATGATGGGACATCTTGTCACCAAGACCAAAGGTACAGTTCTTTGTACCAGATGGGAGTTATGCTCTAGGCTTGGATCTATTAGGTGTTAAGCAACATCTCTGCTTGTTTACAGTATTCTAATATCTGAAAACTGCAACTTGAAACAGTCCACTGAATTTATTGTGGGTTATGCACAGATCTGATACCAGCCTGGGAGGCAAGTTTCCCAGTTAGTTGGGTTACTACAGCTGATGTCACCATGCAGAAAGCGATGGTGTTCACTGGCTCCTTACCATTAGATCCATACTGACATATATTATTTTCCTAAGGAGAAAGAGTGAATTGTGAATTCTTATTCTACTGTAGCTATGGTTCTTTGAAGTGTTGTTATCCTGAAGGATCCTGTAGCTCACCCTTCATCCGTACTTGAGGCAGGTGGAGAAGGAGAGGCCACTTGAATCTGTAACTGGTGGCACATGCAGCAGAGCACGTATCACTGGCTGATTCAGACAGCCTGCAAGGCCTGACACATGTGCTTAGGGAGAGTCCTGCTGGCTGCACCTGCTCCTAAAACCCCTGTTTCTATAAAGCCAGTCTTCCCCAGTTTACTAGGCTGCGTTCAGGATGGGTCTTTATCTGCTCAGATAGCACCTCCCTACCAATGAAAACCCTGTTGTAGGAGCATTCTGCTTTCATGGTTCATCTGACATGGGCTTGGTAGAGGTCTCAGAAGAGTGATTTCAACCCAAGTATGGCAGCTGGCTCCCTGTGCTGTACTGTGCTGTCCCCTGATATGAGTGGCTGTACCTCTCCTAATTTCGACATACAGAGACCAACAAGGTGATTGACTAAACTGAAATCTTGTTTCTTACAGTTTACTTCTATAATGTAAATGTTTCCCTCAAGGAAAACAGTTTTACCTTTCATTCAGATTAGCAGGAATTGTCTTGGATTCCTAGATGAGATTTTTAAAAAATTATTATATCAAACTTCCTTTTATAAAGGTGCAAGGAAATAAGCTATTAAACCCTTAAGGTGTTTGACCTGTTAATACTTTAGTGCTTGTATTTTAAAGCATGTGACAAATGCTATGTGAATGCATCTTTAACAAGAGATATAATTATTCCAGGGTTTGTATGCCTACTCCATAAGTAAGAACAGGTGTTTTTTTCCTACGCCTGTTCTCACTTACACTTCAGGCACACAAGTTCAGCAGTAATACTATATCCAGCCTTAATAAATGTGAACGTTGCCGTAGAAACACTGTCACTTTGAGAGAGGTATGGAATGCCAGAGAAACCTGTTCTCACAGCATGCAGATGCTAAAAGCAGATGAAGACATTTGTCAGCTAATCAGTTAAGCTTATTATTTATGGAAAATACAGATCATGTGAGACTGTGGTATGTATTTGTTAATTAAGTGAAAAATCAGGAATTGTGTGTGTTCCAGCTAATTCCTCATGTGTTACTGTAGAGCATAAACATACAAGCCCTAACAAATATATTTCTGGAAGCTTAAAGTAGTCCCTAACTTCCCACGTTATATATATTAAAGCACATAAATAATGAAGCTGCAAATCTTGTTTAACCTTTGCTTTTTTGTTGCCAATGTATTTTTGCATTATCAGTTTTCTAGGAAGTTATCGGCATTTGTAATTGGGACAACCATGTTTCCTAAAGCTTGTAACTGATTTTTTTTTTGTAGCAGTATTCAATGGATGGTACATGTAAGTAGGTCTTGAAAATGAAACAATTTCCACAATTTCTCTCATAAGCCCAGGAAATCACCTTTGGCCCTCAGTTCCATAGCTGTGAAGTGGAGATATGCTGCCACCTTTGCCAAGTGTTCTGAGATCTGCTGGTGAAAAGTTATGTACAAAAGCTCAGTTGCTGCTCTGCCTCTGAAAACCTGGTCAACAGTCCCTGCTTTCTTCCTAGTCAGTAAATAGGCAGGTGACTGAGCTGAGTCAGGTTTCAGAGAAAGCTCTGGGTGAGTGCAACAAGACAGAACTGGGAACTGAATGCCTGTGCACATGTTGTAAAGGAGTGCTGGTAAGCAGGTAGCTGTCAGAACTTTGCCAGCTCTATACTATGATTTAGACTTTGCCGTAGTTTTGTATGAAGACAGTGAGCTCTTGGCAAAGCAAGGCTAGTTTTTGACATGCACAAAAGATAATGAACAGTTGGGTACCTCAAGTGTTGTTTAGCAGCACCAGGACCAATCTGCAGGAGGGACAACCTAGTGTATTTTGGATGACCTTTCCTGTGAGCCAAGGAAAGGGAATTGATACATCATTGAAAGCTGGGGGTGGCAGTCTTGTCCTCCTGCTCCCATGTAGCCATTAGTGAAACGAATTGTGTAACACCTTGTTTGTTGTAGTCAAAGCGTATTTTTCAGTTCTGTTTTCCAGTATGTCTTGTCTTTAATACATACAGGCACAGATGCTTTTGGAGGGCAAATGCAGTAGTCCTGCTGTCTGCTGTTAGGCAGTAGTTTTGGAAGCTCATTTTCTAGTAAGGCTGTTCATGTTAAACTCTGTACACATCTCTAGATGCAGAGAGGCAAATTCACTTCGAGAGGCTGTTTCAAGCACCTATCTAGAGCCCTTTGAGGGAACCCCAACCCTTCTGCAGTGCTGTTGCCACCATCTGGCCCAGGGGAGCCCCGGCACAGGCTGAGGAGGGGGCTGGAGCCCAGGCACATGAGGGAAGGTGGAGGGCAGTCCCTGTGCCCAAGGGACAGCAGAAGGTTTACCTGATCCTGACCCAGGAAAGGGGCCCTCAGCCCCCCCAACCCTCCTCCCTCTCCCACATGAGGCCATCTTTCAAGCCACAGGCCCCTCAACTCCCAGAACAGCCATATTTGGCCACAGGCATCTCCATGACAACGGCCTCCTGATGTCACAAACCACCTCGCTGCATTGGTTCTGAGCCCAGTAACCACAGCGACCCCAGCAGCTGGCAAACAACTCACTGAGCATTGGGGTGCAAAGATGTATGGCAGGAAGAGGTGTGAGACAGGGGCACCATCTTGGTACTTGGACTGTGTGGAGCCCATGGATGTGGATCCACCCACAGATGGTGAAGAACCAGTGGAGGTGGATCCAGATACAGATGAAGAAGAACCAATGGAGGTGGATCCACCCACAGACAGTGAAGAACCAGTGGAGGTAGATCCAGATACAGATGAAGAAGAACCGATGGAGGTGGATCCACCCACAGACGGTGAAGAACCAGTGGAGGTAGATCCAGATACAGATGAAGAAGAACCGATGGAGGTGGATCCACCCACAGATGGTGAGGAACCGATGGAGGTGGATCCACCCACAGATGGTGAGGAACCGATGGAGGTGGATCCAGATACAGATGAAGAAGAACTGATGGAGGTGGATCCACCCACAGATGGTGAAGAACCAGTGGAGGTGGATCCAGATACAGATGAAGAAGAACTGATGGAGGTGGATCCACCCACAGATGCAGAAGAACCAGTGGAGGTGGATCCAGATACAGATGAAGAAGAACCGATGGAGGTGGATCCAGACACAGATGAAGAAGAACCAGTGGAGGTGGATCCAGATACAGATGAAGAAGAACCAGTGGAGGTGGATCCAGACACAGATGAAGAAGAACCAGTGGAGGTGGATCCAGACACAGATGAAGAAGAGCCAGTGGAGGTGGATCCAGATACAGATGAAGAAGAACCAGTGGAGGTGGATCCAGACACAGATGAAGAAGAACCAGTGGAGGTGGATCCAGACACAGATGAAGAAGAACCAGTGGAGGTGGATCCAGACACAGATGAAGAAGAACCAGTGGAGGTGGATCCAGACACAGATGAAGAAGAACCAGTGGAGGTGGATCCAGACACAGATGAAGAAGAACCAGTGGAGGTGGATCCAGACACAGATGAAGAAGAACCAGTGGAGGTGGATCCAGACACAGATGAAGAAGAACCAGTGGAGGTGGATCCAGACACAGATGAAGAAGAACCAGTGGAGGTGGATCCAGACACAGATGAAGAAGAACCAGTGGAGGTGGATCCAGATACAGATGAAGAAGAATCAGTGGAGGTGGATTCAGACACAGATGAAGAAGAATCAGTGGAGGTGGATTCAGATACAGATGAAGAAGAATCAGTGGAGGTGGATCCAGATACAGATGAAGAAGAACCAGTGGAGGTGGATCCAGACACAGATGAAGAAGAACCAGTGGAGGTGGATCCAGACACAGATGAAGAAGAACCAGTGGAGGTGGATCCAGACACAGATGAAGAAGAACCAGTGGAGGTGGATCCAGACACAGATGAAGAAGAACCAGTGGAGGTGGATCCAGATACAGATGAAGAAGAACCAGTGGAGGTGGATCCAGACACAGATGAAGAAGAACCAGTGGAGGTGGATCCAGACACAGATGAAGAAGAACCAGTGGAGGTGGATCCAGACACAGATGAAGAAGAACCAGTGGAGGTGGATCCAGATACAGATGAAGAAGAACCAGTGGAGGTGGATCCAGACACAGATGAAGAAGAACCAGTGGAGGTGGATCCAGACACAGATGAAGAAGAACCAGTGGAGGTGGATCCAGACACAGATGAAGAAGAACCAGTGGAGGTGGATCCAGACACAGATGAAGAAGAACCAGTGGAGGTGGATCCAGATACAGATGAAGAAGAACCAGTGGAGGTGGATCCAGACACAGATGAAGAAGAACCAGTGGAGGTGGATCCAGACACAGATGAAGAAGAACCAGTGGAGGTGGATCCAGACACAGATGAAGAAGAACCAGTGGAGGTGGATCCAGACACAGATGAAGAAGAACCAGTGGAGGTGGATCCAGACACAGATGAAGAAGAACCAGTGGAGGTGGATCCAGACACAGATGAAGAAGAACCAGTGGAGGTGGATCCAGACACAGATGAAGAAGAACCAGTGGAGGTGGATCCAGACACAGATGAAGAAGAACCAGTGGAGGTGGATCCAGACACAGATGAAGAAGAACCAGTGGAGGTGGATCCAGACACAGATGAAGAAGAATCAGTGGAGGTGGATCCAGATACAGATGAAGAAGAATCAGTGGAGGTGGATCCAGATACAGATGAAGAAGAATCAGTGGAGGTGGATCCAGACACAGATGAAGAAGAACCAGTGGAGGTGGATTCAGATACAGATGAAGAAGAACCAGTGGAGGTGGATCCAGACACAGATGAAGAAGAACCGATGGAAGCGGATCCACCTCCAGCACAGCTCCCTCCATGATGCCGCAGGACACCCGAGCCATTAGACCTGCTGTGAGCTGGGAGCCCAGCCTCCGTGGCCTCCCAGACCCCTCACAGCTCTTCCTTACTTCACCCTAGGATGGTCACAGAAGAGCTCTCACAGCAAGGGACCTTCCCCTTCGCAGTGCCTTGGAGTCCACATCGTTCAAGGAATTCCTTTGCTGGCCTCCTGCTTTTGTGTTCATATTTCCCAGCTTTAGTTACAGAGACAATCTTACTTCCAACATAGGTGCCATTTTTTCTTGCCTTAAAGCTTTCCTAAGCATTTCTTCTTGCTGAAAGCCTGCAGCTTTGCTACCACCTTCTTTCCTTAACTGCAACATGCTAAAAACTAGAGTTTGTACAGAGACAGAATTACAGTTCATGGAAGTTTTTTTAAGATCATAAATGTCTTAAGATCAGAGATCATACATCAGTCTAATAAAGTGTCTGTTAAATGTGTCCTCAAGATATGTTTGATGCATCTGTAAAACTGGAAACAGCAATAACATTAAGGGGTAATTGCTGAGAATTTTCCAAGAGCTGTAGCACATGCCAAGGATCAAAGATGGAGATGACAGTAATCATGGTTAGACTCTGCCTGCCCCTCACAGTGAGATTTTGAACTCAGCTCTCTTGGTATTCATCCGCACCAAGAGGACAAAATGGGAACCCATTATCCCATAAATTAAGGTGAATAGCTAGTAGGTGTGATGGAAAAATCATTTGAAGCTTGTAGTAGCTCATTTTCCCTAAGTAAAAAGCATGTCTGAGGGCCAGATGAAGAAGGCAGCACTGAGGGAAAGGACTAGAAGTTGGGAAAATAGTGTCATAGGTTAAAGTGTTTTTAAGTAGGAAAAAAAAACAGCAGAGTGGGAAGCTAGTGAATGTGAAGAAAAATAGAGAAGGATATAAAGAACTGTGCATCCAAATATTACTTTATATAATATATGATCATTCTTACCATATACATAGTGGGAAAAAGCGAAGGCATCATAGCAAAAGAAATGGAAAAGCGTAAAGGAGACAAGAGAGTGTAAATGAAGTGTCTCTTTCAATATTGAACCATTTCACAATTTTCCCAGTTTCTCTAAAATAGATCATTACAAGCAAGTAGCATTTTTCCAGAGGGAAGCTGGTTAGTTTTTGAAAAAATGCAATATTATCAGCTCTTGCTATAAACGATACTTGTCTCTGTGCCCAGATATTTTGCTTTTGGGAGCAAAGCAGGTTTTGTCCCCCCATCTGCTGTTCTTGGAGAGATTTTATAGTATTCCCTCATGGTGCCTCCCCACAGTTCCAGCAAAGAACTTGGTGTAATCTAGGACTATGGAGAGATCATGAAAAATTTTAGAGAGAGGAAAAAAGATGGCAAACCTGGATCTAGAAAGTTAAATTTCAGGTCATCTGCTGACAGGTTCCATATGACTGCCAGGTTACTGCTTTAATTAAGGTACTGCCCAGGAATATCAGAGAGAAATTAGGAGTCTATTTCTGAACACAACATAGAGATAAATAACACAAATTTCACCACTTTTAATAAGAGAAGAACAAAAAAAACCCCTAGCCAAATCCTGTGCCCAACTCAGTTTCACTGCAGAAGCTCATGGTCTCAGAGTCAGTTCTGACAGAGTGGAGACACCCAACAGAAGAGAGCGACGGGGTAGGCAAGAAAACAGGCAACAACAAAGTGAATGAAATCTAACAGGAAACCAGGACTCTGAGGACCCAGCTCCTTATTTGCTCAACCTCTGTCTTCTAAAAGCTGTGATAATGGTCCCTGCAGTACAGTTTGCCATGAAGCCTTTTCATTATTTCTGTTTGGTTTTATTCAGGGGGAGTCACTCAAGGGTTAGATAATGGAAAGCGATATTAAAGGTTATGAAAAAAGCATGATAGAGTTTAAACTTTAAACAGACTTGCAAGTGAGCCTTGCCCTTACCTCTTCACTGGAGAAGAAAGGTGGAAACTCATATTGTACACCACTGGTAAATAATTACCTGATCTAATAAGACTTGTAATGAAGGAGGTGGTTCCACCTGTAGATGGTGAGGAACCAGTGGAGGTGGATCCAGACACAGATGAAGAAGAACCGATGGAAGTGGATCCACATCCTGCACAGCTCCCTCCATGATGCCGCAGGACGCCCGGCCCAGCCGCCAGCCCTGCCGTTAGCTGGGAGCCCAGCCTCCACACCTGGCCGTCCCCTGGGCTCACCCGTTCCATCTCCCGGCATCGACAATTACTGCCTTGATTGCCACGGGTGGTGTGAGCCCTTCTTTCCTATCCCACATCCCCTCCGCATGTTTAAAAACCCAAACAACCCTCCGATAAACCCAGGAAAATACCAGTAAAAATGCTTTCCTCTGCTCTTGTTTGGTACCTTGGTGACTGCATCTGGACTCCTCTGTCCCCTCCTGGTCTCCCAGTCCAGGAAAGACACTGAGGTGTGGGGTGTGGGCCCAGCCCAGGGCCCCTGGGATGGGGGGGGGGGGGCACACGTGGCACACAAGGGCAGGCTGGATCAGGGCAAGAGTGTGAGGAGCCCTCCCCTGAGGAGGAAGCAGCAGCAGAGACAACGGGTGATGAGCTGACCACAACCCTCAGTCCCCATCCTCCTGCACTGCTGTGGGGAGGAGGTAGAGAACATCAGGAGTAAAGTTAAGCCCAGGAAGAAGGGATGGATGGGGGGATGGTGTTTTTAGGATTTGGTTTTATTTCTCGTTACACTACTCTGATTTTATTGGTAATACATTAAACTAACTTCCACAATTCAAGTCTTTTTCCCATGACAGTAATTGGTGAGTGATCTCTCCCTGTCCTTATCTCAACCCATGAGCCTTTTGCTATATTCTCTCTCCCCTGTCGAGCTGAGGAGAGTGATAGAGTGGCTTTGGTGAGCACTGGGCATACAGCCAGGGTCAACCCACCATAGGCCCTTGAAAGGTTTAGCTAATCCTGCTTGACTAGAGTATTATAAGATTTTGGGGTAAGTTCGTTCCTTCAGCTTTGTATGATACTGTCCTATAACTACCTTTGTAAAAAATGGTCAGTACCCATGAATCGTTCAGGAATCCTTCAGTGGCACTGTCCTCTGCTACTGAAGTGCCCAAATCTCACCAAGGGAATATGTGAGACTAGAATATGTTGTGTCTGATCACTGCAGTTATTGGGATTCCATGATGTTCATGTTTTCCAGTATACAGTATATTTTAAAGTAATCTGAGATTATATTTAATTACTTGGGAGCTTGGAAATGCAATGACATCTAAAGAAATGATGGTGTATACAGAAGTTCTGATAGTGCTCATTCACAAATGTTTCTGCCCTAAAACACTCCTTACACAGAGAGTGTGAATGACAGTGATCACAGAGTTGTGCTGTTGAGCGGGTCTGTATCATGTCATAAAAGTTTTCCTGGGTGATGTAAGTGCTGCAGGTATTACAACCACTTGTCTCTTCATGTTTTTTGATGACAGTCTTAAATGTGATACAGCTCTAATATTATAGATCACCATATAAAGTTCAGTCATCTGAAAAGTATGTTAAATTGGTGCCATTCACATAGATGAGCTACATGTAACTATTTCAAAATCCATCTGAATGGCACAGATTGCCCAATGGCAATCCAATGGATTTTTGTTTGACCCCTTGTATATATGTATTGTCTTGCTGTGGCTGACTTAATTCTGGTGCTTATGACTGGGCAAAAGATACCTGTCTCTCTGAAATTCCACTAAATCTCAGTTTTCATAACTTAAAACAGCTACTTTGAGAAATGGGTCCTGTGTTAATTCTTTCCATGCAGAATTTGAGTTATGGGAAGAAAACTGGATCTAAGTTTGAGAATAAATGACTGATGATTATCTGTGCCCTGCAGTTTGGACTAAAGGAAATATAACCTCATGCAGAGCTAGCTACACTGCAATGTCAGTGGTGCAGGAACTGAGTGTTCGTTCAAGATTCTTCAGTGCTAGATTTGGGACTAGTACTCCAGATCTTTGATAAGGCAAACAAGGAAGGTTGCCATTTGCTAGAGGCTGGTCCTCAAGTGGCAGGGAAGCTTGCTGGTGTCCCTGTTGGAGCCAGCTTAGAGCTTCTTAGAAATGTAAGTAAGATGGAATCTTGAAACCTGGAGCATGAGAGGCTCAGGGCTGGCTGGGGCTGGGCTGTTGCTCCCCACCAGAGAAGAACAAGGAGGAATGGATCTGAGGGCAATGGGAGGGCTGTAAATGGTTTTCTCTCTAATGCATTCATTGTAATATCTACAGGCCAGGTACTACTCGTGGTTGTAATAACAGTTATCACTGGCTGTATTGGTGCCGGGGTCTTAGCTGATGTCCTTAGAACCTATGGTACCACTTGCAAACTTGATAAAGAGGGTTAATGCAGGGTTGAATTTTAAATTAAGAAGTTTGATTTGTTTTAGGGGTGTGTTTCAGGAGAGTATAGTGGTTGATTTGGTTTGGAAAGCCTGTTTCTAGATAAAAGCATTGCAGCCCTCATCCAAAAGCAATTAGAGGTCTCTGCCAAGGATTGTGCTGTATTTTGAAACCCAGGTACTGTCTGTTCATACATATGTCCACAACTGTACATAACATAGCAATATATAACTGAGAGAAGGGTGGTCCCTCATTCTCCTGCAGCAGTAAAACCCACAGGGAGGTGCACTTTGCCGAGCACACACAGGACCACACGCTCTCAGAGCATCTGATGCTTTTTAAAAGGATCTATTATCTTAAATTCCTTGAAAACTTCCTGAAAATTAAAAATCAATCCATTTTCTTGATCTGTGTCAAGCCAGTAATCTCATGGAAGTACTTTTTGTGCCCAAAGTGAAGGACTCTGACAGGAGACAAATGCAGTCATTTACCCTGGCAGGCTCATTCTCTGCCTGACCTCACCCCAATGGCATTTCAAAAGTGTGTGTGCATTATTTTGTTCAGGTGAATCATTCAAAATTACCATTCGTCTGAAAGAGTTTATCAGAAACTAATGGGATCTTGCAAAATAAATGGGTTTGCAATTCTTCATCTAGCAGATTGCTAAGAGATGAAATGAGTCTCTGAAATATTTATTAACTTCTGTTGGTGGCTCTGAATATAAGAAAGGCATGTGCTTTAAACTTTTCTGAAGGAAGTCTTACCCTCTTTAGTTACCAGTAAGGAGTTTTGAATGCACAATGAACATGCTAATTATCCAGTTTGCTGCTTATAATACTGTTTGTAATAACAGAAGATTTTTTTAATAAAGAATTCAAATTTTCTAAAAATAATTTTCTAAAAATAAGAATTCTAAAAATAAGCATTTTTTTAGAAAATTCTTTACAATAGTATTTTCTGAATACCTGGTCTTTTCTAGCAGCTCAGAACGTGGGTTTATGCCTAGTCCCTGAGGATAAGGAGAAGGGTTTCTCATGTAGTTGCTCAGCGATGGGCTGGGAAGAAAATGGCAGCTATGATGCTCTTCCTTCTCTTAAGTTTTATCAAGCAGAGTACACCATCAAGTTTTGATACCAGATGTAGTTATTCACTAGAAGCAAGTGTATATTTAATCCTGTAAGATAAGAGTGTTAAGTAGGCAGGATAGACTTCGCATGTATGGAATACTGCATTCTTTAATGATGCTGGAGCAGGCCAAAGCTTATTCTCTGCTCTTGTATCTGCATGTTAAAGCATGAACACAAATTAAAATCTTTGTTGGTACAGATCAGTCACAGGTGCAAATGTGCAACCGCAATTTAATTAGGGCAAACTATGTCAGCAAAAGGGAACTTGCCCTTCCCAAAAGGTACCCCTCAAATTGTGCCTTTGCCAGAAGACTGTGTTAAGTAGATGAGCTCTTCCCACCATAAAATTGTGTTTTGAATCTTATCTAGATTGTCAGATAAGCTTTATGGAGACAGGGATGGTGTGCATGTAGCATGTGCTAGACATGTTTGGACTGTGATATGCTGTCATAACCCAGTTATGACTGGGTTATCTGAGTGATACCATAATACAGGCTTCAAATTATTTTTGCGTTCTCTTTACCTGGTGTTATGTATATTCTCATTCTTCAAGGAGCAAAGGACTATGAGAAGGAAACAAGGAAAGATGATCTGTAGGAAGGGAAATTCCTTCTAACTTTCTGTAAGTCTGTGATTTTCCATAGTCACCTGTGTTAGTAGTTCTTACACTCTTTTTCGATAAACACTTAACTGGCCCAGAATAATAACAGATGAAAAAAGGAGAACACAGTATCACTGAGAGACTGTTTTAATTTTGATGGTCAACAAAACTGACTGTTCAGCAGCGCAAGGGAAAAACCGATGGAAGCAGCAACTCTAAAATCAGATGAGGTTAAGATGAGTCTTTAGCAGAATGTTTCATCTGTAATAGCTAGTAACATCTCTTTACATCTTATTTTGAAGGCAAAATATTTTTAAAATAGTTTTCTGTCCAGCATTCAGCAGATGGGGAGAGTTTGGGAATTTTTCAGATTATTTTCTCTAATGAAGTGTTTTATGGCTAAGACAGTTGCTGGAATAAAACTGTTAGCTACTTCTGCCTGCAGCTTCTACATCAAAATCCTATATACATTCATTAACTCTAGCTTCCTCCTTTCTTACTGATCTTATTCATTAATGAATTCCTTTACTGCATCTCCTTCATCCTGCATCATTTTAGGGTCACTAAATGTAATTCTTCCCTGTGGGTATATACTAGCTGTTCCTGCTCATTTCACAACATTGTAATTATGGAGAAACAAGAGGTGGCAAATTATGAAAACAATTTAGTTTAATTTAGATTCAGCGTCAGCTGTAGGGGAAAATCCATTTATGCACCCACATTGTTGGCTTTATTTTTTGCTTTGGTTTTAATAGAAAGGGACCTAGTTTTACTTATCCAATGCCTCATACAAGGTAGGAGTTTTGTGGCAGTGTTCTTTTGTCCTGGCCAGTTGGATTTGAGATATTAGTCCATTTTAAATGAAATTATTCTTATTTCACCAGGCAAATGCACCTGAGGTCCTGAGTAGCAGCAGCTCTGGCGTCGGTGAATGCGGTGGTCGGTTCCCCTGAGGACTGTGCCGTGTGTGACGGGACTGGCTGTGCGTGTGAAAGAAACGGAGAGTGTGCTGCTCGGAGCCTCTAGCTCTGTTTGGGTTTCTCCTCTCCTGTGCTTTGAGCTAAGCCAGGTCATGATGTAGGGCTGGCTGCTGCCAGAATTACTTGTGTTTCTTTTGCTGTGTGCGCTGTCGGTAGAAACAGCAGCTTCAAAAGATGACAGCTGACTCCTCTATTTCTTGGAACAGCTACTTCTTTTCTAATCATGCCAGCATGGAAACAGTTTCCCGTCAATGACAGCTAAGAGTGAACTGCCCATGTTTTTTCCCTTCCTAATTTTGCAAAGTCTGGGGCAGCACACCTTACTTTGCATACACACTGTCCATTACAGCACGTCCTCGTGCTGCTTATGTTCCTCTGGATATCCCTAGGGATATATAGTTGAGCTTTTGAGAGGGACGGTTACCAGACACTTCATCTGATTCTGAGAGATAAGGAAAAGGGGAAACACACGTCTTTCACTGGTCAGTGGCAGAAATGATCCACTCTAGGTTTAGTATTATGCTAATCTCACTAGTGTAGTTGGTGTTTAAACCCAAAGATGACAGGTACTTTATGGTACTTTTGACAACAGACAAAGCAGGTATTGAGTACAGAATTCCACACAGTGCTGCTGTTGAACCTCAGTTGTTTCTGCCTGCAGCACATCCATTATTCCAGTCCTTAGACTCTGATCATCAGGAAATGGCTACTGCGTGAGTGCTGCAGTAAGAACAAGTCCCTAAAGTGTCTGGGGGCCATAAGCCTGTTTCACCTCTACCCATGCATCAAATATGAACTCATGTCTCCAGTGACTTAACTTTCTGCACCACCGGTCTCCAGGCCTCTCTGTAATGCTCTTATTTCTGCATGGGTCACAGGGGACCTTCTCAGGCTTTTAATCTGTAGCTTATTGTTTAAAGATTTATTTGTTTTGCAAGACTACTGCCAATGCTGATGACAGGCTGACATCCATGGATGGAAGCTGTGCAACTGGAAGGGTGTCTACTACTTCTCCAGCTGTGTGCCTTATCTGTGATGATACTGCTTTGAAGGATTCAGGTCATTTGCAAATGTCATCTTAAACCAACAGATGCTTAATTTTTCTTGTTTACAGTAGAAATGTGTGAGAGAAAATGAGGTGTAACCAGCAAGTCCCTGGATGTTGCAGAAAAGCGCTTTTTTTTGTAGGAGTGCCTTGTTTCCATGGCTACCCTTTGTTAAGATTCCTGCTGTTGGGATCAACTTTGATTCTGCAAATACCAGAGGATGCCCAGTGGTGGGACGGTTTGGTCTCAGGCAGGGGGTTGGGACAGGATATTCCCCTGCACAAACCAGCAGTGTCTGTTTTCTGGGCTCTGCTAATCTCTCCTCCTTCTCCCTCATGTTAAAGAAGGCAATCTCATGTTTCTTTCTCTTCCTTCTTCTCCCTCCAGCAGACTTCCCCCACTTCAGGGACACATCGCCATAACATTTATTAAGACCAGAAACTGTAAAGAAAATACTGATCTTTCTCCTTGCTGCCAAAGCAAGACAGTATAGCCAAGGGAACAGCGGACTTCTTGCCCTCACCCCTCTGCTCGCCTACTGATCAGCCTGTATCCTGCTAAAAAAAACCAAACAAAAAAACCCCCAAACCCACCCCAAACTTAGCAACCCCTATCTCTTAGAATTGCTGCTAATTTCAAATTGAGATATCAATGTTAAATATTTCTGTCTCAGATTTTTACCATGATTTTTTCCTCTTCCAGATTCTCCCTCACCCAGAGCAGGCAGAAACAAGTGGATGGAAGGAATTGTTAATTTTTGGTCGTTACTGTAGCTATACTTGGATGCCACAGTCTCGGGAGTGTTGGGTTGTAGATGAAGTAGTAGTTTTCTACTTACTCACAGATACATCTGTAATAATAGGAAAGCCTAATGGTGGTTTGATAACAGTAGTAACTTCTAAAAGTTTGCTTGGATATTTCTTTGAGTTTTTAAGTGTGTCACATATGGATCATTTTATTCCCTCTCTCTCATCTGTTTTGAAATTGCATGTTCTTGTCAATGATGTGTGTCCAGAAGCACCAGACTTCAAACCTATTCATGGATTATTTCTAATTTCTCATTATCTTTCTCTCTTCGGAATTGATTGAATATATCTGGGGCTTTCTCTCTTGTCACAAAAAGGAGCAATGCTGCTTGCAGCCTTTTCTCCTACTTATCTATTTCTGTAGCCATGAGGTACAAGAGAAATCTCAGCTTCTATTTTCTTCAATTTTCCACTAAATTTCCTTTGAAGGTTATCTTTCCTGGAGGCTTCAACTGATCCATTTTCTTTTCATTTCCTTCTCTTTTTTTTTTTTTTTGGCACTGTATAATGTGTTTATGTAAAGAAGAAGAAAGGAGAGGAGAAGAAAGTATACCTTTCTGTTGACATAAAAACTCTTTGGTTCTTACTCTGCTTCTGGGCTTTCTGCTTGGATATCCTAAATACAGCCATGCATCTCTTCTGTGCTATAAAAGGGAATGCTGCTGTGAAGAATGCGATTTGAAATAGCTTTCCTTATGGACTTTGGTTCAGGCCCTTTTGTAGTCAGGCTGTTATCCATATATATTCATGTAATCACAGCGCTTTGCTTTACTGATTTAATGACAGTTTTCATTATTCGTTATTTTTCTAATTCATCTGGAGCCAATGCAGCTAAAACATATTTATCCTATTTTGGAGAGGGTATGAGGTTTGGAGGGTTGTTTCTGCTCTATAAAGATGCCCCTGGCTGCTCCTTTAGGGTGAAGGCTCTTAACACTCCTGCAAAGGGTCTGGGCTAGGACAAAGTGACCCGGTAAAGAGCAGAGCCTTCTCTCTCCTGATGGGGCTCATCTGGAAAAATTTAGAAGCCTTCCTCATTTCAAGAATTAATTGATTGCATCTTTTCCTGAGCATACTCTGCCCTCAGCTTTTACTTACGCCTTCAAGACTTCATGCAGAGCTTGCTTTTCAAGCAAATTCATCTTTTGATAATTTCATCCCACTTTCTAAGCAACTCTTCTGAACTTTTAAAATGTTTTCTGAGTGTGTCTGTGAGCTGCCTGGGAGTTTGGTTAGTATTTAAAAAGTATTTATTTACACATTTCACATTCAGAGCATGTAAATAACCAAAACAATATTGGCTAAGTCCCAGTCCATACCTCAGAACGAATGGAGGGAGATTGTTGCATCTCTCCAATTCAGAACCTCTATTGTCCAGAAAATCAACCTTAGACATACTTAAAATTGTTTGTGTTAAAGGAACACTGGACGTGATGCATTTCAGATCAGCCCTGCTCCTGCCACCTTGTATCTTCCTTCTCTGAGGGGGGGCTGTAGGATGCTGGCACCAAAAAGCCTCCTCAGACACTCGGTGCTCTATGCTAGAACCTCTGTCTCATCTAAAACTGCACTTTATATTGCCACCAAATTGCCTTAGCAGGATGAAGGATTAGGCCTGTTGGTTTCTCAGTTGAAAAGCATAACTATAAAATCCTTGAGAAAAGCAAGTTTTCTGTTCACAGCAGAGGTAATGTAGCTTTCCTGCATAATTGTGTTCTATATCTCCATCACGTGCTCATATCCACACTGCTTTTCCTTCTGCTTTTGTAAGACTTGCTAGTTCCCTTTCTATATTGCTCTGGGCAAGCAGTGTTTTGGCTGATTTGAGAGCTACGGATGAGCTGACTGGCAGGTCAGTTAGTTACGCGCTTGTTAGTCAGCTGGCTGCTCCTTCATTGTATCAGATTTCCCTCTCTATGTGGCTACTTGGCTTGGATTTCTATCCCCATCCAGCTGATTTGCATGAAGAAAAAAAAATAATCTCAAGTGGTATGTCAAATGTGGCTGAAATTGGTATTAACAGGAGTATCGGTTTGCTTCTTATGCTGAAAAACGTCAGTGTGCTCCTATTTGGCCCCAAGTCATTTTATATTTTATTGAAATACTCGCCCACTAGCCTTAAAAGAGACCAATAATTGAGCTTTCATTCTCATTTTTTTTTTCCTGTGGAATTTTATTCATTCATGGAGGAGCAATCTGATAGCTTATATAGCATGTAGACCATTGGTTATATGAGTTTAGTAGAAGGTCATTGTGCAGATAATAAAGTTATTTGACTGTGTTGCATTTCCTCTTTATTCATTGTATGAGCAGTGTTGACGTGTGCAGTACACTGACACAGATTGTACTGTTTCATCCAAGTACACACAGTCCTATTCTCCCTATTTTTTGTCTTTAAAGTGAAGCACTTGCAGTTGTGAATGATGTGATTTATTTCATTAATGGTATCTTTGCTGCAGGCTGTAGCATTGAGTCGCTTTGTCCTGATGAAGTCTTTTTTATGACAATGATAATATATGACTTAGTGTTTCTTTCAGTAACAAGGCGACAACTGTATTTTGCTTGTACTTATTTTTTCAGTCTTGAATTCTTTGGCCATTCCCAAAATAGACAAAATGGGCTGAAGCATATGCAAAGCTCCTTATTTCAAACTTAGCATTATCTATTACCACATTATTTTTAACTGGAGACAACTGCTCGAGTAAATCAATGTATTCCTTAAACATATCCTTAAGTTTTGTTGAAATCAGTCTGAGGTTTCAGACCAAGTTTATCAGTCTTAGCCTGTTAAATTTGTAAAGTTAAGCGGAACTGGGGATCACTGTGGTCCTGGACTGCATTAGATGAGCACATAAAGAGAGCCCAGGGACCTGCGTGGGGTTTGCTAGCTGGGAGAACCCGTGTTGTCTCCAGCTGCAGCTGTGGCAAGGCGTTGGGATGCAATTGCATAGGCTGGACTTTGTCCAGGGTGTCAGGAAACCCTATTCAGAGAGAAAGTGGCATGTACTGTTACTGACCACACACCACCAGGGCTGCCCTTTACAGCCCTGTATAAGAAGGGGTAATGCTTCCAGAGTAACTCCTTCCAAACCTCGTCCTGCAGTTCTGGCTCAGCGCTGGGCCAAGCTCAGCTCTCATCAGCATCGCGTTGGTGCTACTTGGAGACCTTCCACTGCAAATATTGATCCAGCTAATACTGCTTAGCTCATGAGATCCGAGGAGATGAAAGTATTTGGCCTCATGGCTGCAGGCTATTACAAATGATTACAACATGAATCAGATCCTCCGCCTACCTGCAAGGTACCGAGCTTGGGATTCTTTTCCATCCCCGGCCCACGCAGTCTTTAGCTCAAAGACTGTTACCTCTGCAGAGAAACATGCCGCTGGAGGGGTCTGGCTGGCACACCGCCTTCTGGTTTGTATTTCTTTCTTGAACACATCATCTTTTTCTGTTGATGATATGCTTATGATAAGGCATTGGCTGGAGTGGAAGTGTTTGGAGATCTTTTGGCTCCAGCCATGTCACTGCTTGTTCAGCTCAGTGTCATGATTCACAGGTTTGCATTCTTTGCACTGAATCAGATGTTAGAGACGCAAAAGGTCTGTTAGGTCACCTAGCACGCCCTTTGGTGACTCTTCCTGTCAGGATGTAGTCTAGTTTTTATTCTGCTAGGAGAAAAAAGGAAACAGCATTGCATGGTGACTCTGCAGGTCTGGGTTGCTGCATGAACCCGTGTCTCTTTGGTCCTTTGTGCTCATGGAGAGCTTTTGGTGTTGATACATTCAGAAAATCAGTATTGTTTCTTTTTGACTGATCACATGGGATCTGATGCAGCAAAGGCAGAATAAAAGTCACAGTGCAGCAGATAATCAAGGGAGAAAATCTTTCTAAATAGTGGGGTTTGGGGATTTGTGCCACCTGCTTTTTGCCATCACTTGGCGACAAACACAACACATACATATCTTTCCTGGCTTATTTGTCCTGACATTTCTTTTTCTGCTACACTAAAAAATCATTGTTAGTATTGATACTTCTTTGATGTGTATATCTAGCCCAAAAAACAGGATCTTGTTGATTGTCTCATTTAAGAGAAACTGGTGAAAGAGAGAGGTACTGCTAGGAACAGATCTTGTTTATTTGAGAAGCAAATCGTCCTTTCTTGAGCACAGGAGAACCACTGGAGCAGAGACTCCCTTCACATCTTGTGGCCAACGCCCTCCTTTGCTCACAGAGGTGTTTTTCATTATTACTCTGCCATGCTTGTTCAGGGTGAGCTTCCTTCTCTCTTTTCTACATGCTCCTCTTCTGCATTACATATGTGTGCATGAGTGCCTAGGGACATGCCACCCTACCCAAGGCAAGACTCGGACAAATATCTCCTACCCCACTCAGGTTTCTGGCTAGGCTTGCATTTCTGCTTGGGTTTGTGTGATATATTGTGGAGATTATTATTTCAAGTATCAGCTCTCAGAGAGGAATTTATTGATTTCTTGAAGTCATTTTAAACGAAAGTCTGTGTTTATATCCCATTGTTTCAGTGAGGTATATCCTGAACTACAATCAACCTAGCTGATTACTTGTATTTCAGCAAGACTTGTATGGGAGTTTATTTTTCTGGGCTCCACATGTACATAATGGGAGACAACCCCTGTGCAGAGGAATTCACTGTTTGAAGAGACACTACAACAAAGGCTGAACAAAACAGAGACAGAGAATGTAGCAGCTCAAAAGCAGGAAGCAAATCAAGCTGAGAGCTTAACTTAGAAATTAATCTTTCTCAGGTGCTGCCTAAGTCCCAACATATTCCACCCCAGTACTTCCCAGGTACTCTGTTGTATAATTTTAAAAACATAGAAATTGGTGAAAAAGCTGATGGCTTTAAGTCCATAATGCAGGATTCTCATTTCAGTTCATTTCATACTGAGGAGATCTATTAAATGAAAGGTGAAGTTATAAAACCTAACACAGGAGCCTTTCTTTTCAGTGGAAAAGGGAGTTGCTGCCAACTTGCTTGGATAACAGCAGTTAGCCAAGCCTGTGTCCCGGATTGCGCTTTAACCCTCAGTGACTCCAAGTTCTCTGGCTGGTTTGTGGCAGGCAGACTGGCAGCGTAGGTTTGCAAGAGCATCATGTCTGACCTTCTCACCGGCTGTAGCATGCTGGCAGCCTGGACTTTCTCTTCCTCGGTGAGAAGAACATCAAAGAAACATATGTAAAAGCTACAGATTAGGTTAATTTGTAGGTAATTTGCTGGATAGCAAAACAAAAAGGAGAACAGTGAGGGCTCTTCCTCATTTTCCTAAACAGGTTTTATAAATACTCTTAAAGTGTCCTACTCAAGGGACAAAAAGCCCTTCTGAATCCCACTGCTCAGGAGAGGCAACTGTGATTTCAAACAGTTTCTGCCCTCTCCCAACCCAAAAAAGAGCCTAATGATTCTCTAATGCAGACAGGAGCCTGTAGTCCCCCTAGCACATGCTGGTTCGGGCTGGAGGTCCTCTCTGCACCGCCCTCACAGGATATGGGTTTGTCCATATGGAGGATAACAAAATTACTTTTGTCCCCTTTCTGTTGTAGCTCTGTATCCCCCTTCCCTTACTGCAAGAACACTTTAACCTCATCCTATTTCTCTAAGTGATGTGTAAAAAATGAGGGAGGGGTTGGTTTTGGTATTAGTCAATAACGGAGGGGGTTTTTATGTTTGAAGGAGAAAAATTAATGCCCAATTGCTCAGGATGGGAGATCTTGCCAAAGTTGTTCCAGTCATGCCTCAAGACTACTTGGGAATTCAGTAATTGAAGTCCATACCAAAACCTGAAGTCCTGTATCTGAAAAATGTTTTTTTATTTTTTTATAAGTCTATGAGTCTGTCTTTATATTTTAGGTCTTGTTTTAAAACAAGCAATTTTTTAAAGATGCCAATCTTTCCCCAGATATTGATGACCTGAGTTAGTAGTTACGGGTCTCAACAGTCAGTGGAAGAGGGGACACTTTCCAGACAGGTGAATGCTCAGGGGTAGTGGTGACACTTCTAAAGATGCTGTAGGATCTGTTCAAATGAGAAATTATTATGTTCTCCAGCTCAGCTTGCATTTTTTGGTTTTGATTTATTTGCATTTTCCTTACTAGTGCCTGTAAAGCAGTCCTAGGGGGTTATGAAAAGTCATAAAATATTCCTCACTTCTCAGACGATCAACAGGTCCCACACAGGGATGCATCCTACCTGGCTTACTTAAGTGTATCACAGAAAATGCAAGGTACTCAGCAGCTCAGAACCCATGTTTTTAGTGCCTTCACTTGATTATATCTAAAATAAGTAAAATAATATGAACCTAAAAAAAGAAACATTTTTTCTTGAAAATGTTTAGCTTGGAGTTCTTAGTCTGTTCATTGATGTCTGTCCCAGAAAGGGCAGATGAATCTTGCATTTCCAAGAAGACTATAAATATAGAGCAGTGTAGTCTCATTTACTAATATTATGAAACTAATTTAGCTGTAAATTCAATCTTGCATGTATCTAAACAATCAAGAAAAAAGTCCCCATGCTGGGAGACCGAGTTTCCAGCAAACATCTAAGCAGGAGCACAAGTCCTCACTCTTCACTTCCTGTCAAATCATGAAAATGTTGTTCTCTTGAAGCTTTTCAAAATTAGAAATTCTTTGTATATTCAGGACCTACTGCTGTCTGAAGGAACCTTTATATGTTTCTTTTTAACTTCTCTATCACTTGTCATCTATATGTATTTAATGATTACTGACATTTCCTGCAGTTAAAAGCAGTGTTTCCTTAGTTATTAATTCAAAACAAAACAAAACCAAAAACAAAAAGAGAGAAACATTTGATAATCTGCCTGGTGCTTTTCCAATAAGTGAGTGATAATACACTATTCTAGATATCTCAAGCAATTAATTAAGCCTTTCAGCACTGATCAGGTCACTAATGGATGCAGAATATCCTTTAAGTCCCTACTAAAATACAATAATCTTTACTGGAAATTGTAAGCCTTTGAAAGTACATTCTAGGGTAGGGTGGCAGGGATCTACCTGAGGTGGAATTTTGTTGGACACACAATTTATTATAATTCGCTTACAAAATGTTCCAGGAATTTATTCTGACTCTCTGAGCTTTCCCTCACATCACCTAACTTTGACTCAGAGCCCAGACTGCAAAATGTAGTTTGGTTTATGAGATAAAATTTTCAATTTCAGCCTTAACAGAATTAAGTATTGACTTGACATTTATACACATTCTGACTTGTAGGATGAGCTGACATTAAAATGAGGACAAGCAACCTACCAGAGCACAAAAAAAAAGATGAATAGTGAAGAAGTAGTGGTGGATATTAATTAGGGCAGATTATATTATCTCTGTAGATCTATAGGACCTCATACTGAATGAAATGCAAAAGTTAGTCAGAAGACCCTTAAAGACAGAAAAGCAGAAAATTCCAGAGAACTTATTAAATGTGATTGACTTGAGAGTTTATGTCATATAGGTCTTATTAGATCAGGTAATTATTTACCAGTGGTGTACAATATGAGTTTCCACCTTTCTTCTCCAGTGAAGAGGTAAGGGCAAGGCTCACTTGCAAGTCTGTTTAAAGTTTAAACTCTATCATGCTTTTTTCATAACCTTTAATATCGCTTTCCATTATCTAACCCTTGAGTGACTCCCCCTGAATAAAACCAAACAGAAATAATGAAAAGGCTTCATGGCAAACTGTACTGCAGGGACCATTATCACAGCTTTTAGAAGACAGAGGTTGAGCAAATAAGGAGCTGGGTCCTCAGAGTCCTGGTTTCCTGTTAGATTTCATTCACTTTGTTGTTGCCTGTTTTCTTGCCTACCCCGTCGCTCTCTTCTGTTGGGTGTCTCCACTCTGTCAGAACTGACTCTGAGACCATGAGCTTCTGCAGTGAAACTATCTGAGTTGGGCACAGGATTTGGCTAGGGGTTTTTTTTTGTTCTTCTCTTATTAAAAGTGGTGAAATTTGTGTTATTTATCTCTATGTTGTGTTCAGAAATAGACTCCTAATTTCTCTCTGATATTCCTGGGCAGTACCTTAATTAAAGCAGTAACCTGGCAGTCATATGGAACCTGTCAGCAGATGACCTGAAATTTAACTTTCTAGATCCAGGTTTGCCATCTTTTTTCCTCTCTCTAAAATTTTTCATGATCTCTCCATAGTCCTAGATTACACCAAGTTCTTTGCTGGAACTGTGGGGAGGCACCATGAGGGAATACTGTAAAATCTCTCCAAGAACAGCAGATGGGGGGAGAAAACCTGCTTTGCTCCCAAAAGCAAAATATCTGGGCACAGAGACAAGTATCGTTTATAGCAAGAGCTGATAATATTGCATTTTTTCAAAAACTAACCAGCTTCCCTCTGGAAAAATGCTACTTGCTTGTAATGATCTATTTTAGAGAAACTGGGAAAATTGTGAAATGGTTCAATATTGAAAGAGACACTTCATTTACACTCTCTTGTCTCCTTTACGCTTTTCCATTTCTTTTGCTATGATGCCTTCGCTTTTTCCCACTATGTATATGATAAGAATGACCATATATAAAGTAATATTTGGATGTGCAGAGTTCATTTTTTATATCCTTCTCTATTTTTCTTCACATTCACTAGCTTCCCACTCTGTTGTTTGGGTTTTTTTCCTACTTAAAATCACTTTAACCTATGACACTATTTTCCCAACTTCTAGTCCCTTCCCTCATTGCTCTTCTCCTTCATTTGGCCCTTAGCCATGCTCTTGGTGACATCCCAAACTTTTAAATCTTGTTCTCTCTCTCTGTTTGACAATGCCTAAGGAAAGATTTTTGGGGAACAGATTATGCATGAATAGGAGAAGCCCCAGGACAATTTCATATTTTTCTGATGCACAATACTTTTTTCTTCTTCTTGCTTAGGGAAAATGAGCTACTACAAGCTTCAAATGATTTTCCCATCACACCTACTAGCTATTCACCTTAATTTATGGGATAATGGGTTCCCATTTTGTCCTCTTGGTGCGGATGAATACCAAGAGAGCTGAGTTCAAAATCTCACTGTGAGGGGCAGGCAGAGTCTAACCACGATTACTGTCATCTCCATCTTTGATCCTTGGCATGTGCTACAGCTCTTGGAAAATTCTCAGCAATTACCCCTTAATGTTATTGCTGTTTCCAGTTTTACAGATGCATCAAACATATCTTGAGGACACATTTAACAGACACTTTATTAGACTGATGTATGATCTCTGATCTTAAGACATTTATGATCTTAAAAAACTTCCATGAACTGTAATTCTGTCTCTGTACAAACTCTAGTTTTTAGCATGTTGCAGTTAAGGAAAGAAGGTGGTAGCAAAGCTGCAGGCTTTCAGCAAGAAGAAATGCTTAGGAAAGCTTTAAGGCAAGAAAAAATGGCACCTATGTTGGAAGTAAGATTGTCTCTGTAACTAAAGCTGGGAAATATGAACACAAAAGCAGGAGGCCAGCAAAGGAATTCCTTGAACGATGTGGACTCCAAGGCACTGCGAAGGGGAAGGTCCCTTGCTGTGAGAGCTCTTCTGTGACCATCCTAGGGTGAAGTAAGGAAGAGCTGTGAGGGGTCTGGGAGGCCACGGAGGCTGGGCTCCCAGCTCACGGCAGGTCTAATGGCTCGGGTGTCCTGCGGCATCATGGAGGGAGCTGTGCTGGAGGTGGATCCGCTTCCATCGGTTCTTCTTCATCTGTGTCTGGATCCACCTCCACTGGTTCTTCTTCATCTGTATCTGAATCCACCTCCACTGATTCTTCTTCATCTGTATCTGAATCCACCTCCACTGGTTCTTCTTCATCTGTATCTGGATCCACCTCCACTGATTCTTCATCTGTATATGGATCCACCTCCACTGATTCTTCTTCATCTGTATCTGAATCCACCTCCACTGATTCTTCTTCATCTGTATCTGGATCCACCTCCACTGATTCTTCTTCATCTGTATCTGAATCCACCTCCACTGATTCTTCTTCATCTGTATCTGGATCCACCTCCACTGATTCTTCTTCATCTGTATCTGAATCCACCTCCACTGATTCTTCTTCATCTGTATCTGAATCCACCTCCATCGGTTCTTCTTCATCTGTATCTGGATCCACCTCCACTGGTTCCTCACCATCTGCAGGTGGATCCACCTCCATCGGTTCTTCTTCATCTGTATCTGGATCCACTTCTACTGGTTCTTTACCATCTGCGGGTGGATCCACATCCATGGGCTCCACACAGTCCAAGTACCAAGATGGTGCCCCTGTCTCACACCTCTTCCTGCCATACATCTTTGCACCCCAATGCTCAGTGAGTTGTTTGCCAGCTGCTGGGGTCGCTGTGGTTACTGGGCGCAGAACAAACGCAGCGAGGTGGTTTGTGACATCAGGAGGCCGTTGTCATGGAGATGCCTGTGGCCAAATATGGCTGTTCTGGGAGTTGAGGGGCCTGTGGCTTGAAAGATGGCCTCATGTGGGAGAGGGAGGAGGGTTGGGGGGGCTGAGGGCCCCTTTCCTGGGTCAGGATCAGGTAAACCTTCTGCTGTCCCTTGGGCACAGGGACTGCCCTCCACCTCCCCTCGTGTGCCTGGGCTCCAGCCCCCTCCTCAGCCTGTGCCGGGGCTCCCCTGGGCCAGATGGTGGCAACAGTGTTCCAAGGGGTCCTCAGTGACCCCCCACCAACCCGGCTCCCTGCAAGTGGCGCAGCCCCCCATGCCCACCAGGGCCCGAGAGGGGGCGAAGCATCCAGACATCCTGCCGGCGGGCGAGGGAGGCGCAGCCCGTCTGCGCAAGGTCTCCCGGCACTCCATAAAAGAATTGCTGTTTGGTTTTGTTTCTCTTTCAGCATCTTTTCTAGTTTGCTATGTCCTTTTGGAAATGGGAGGGCTAGGATTGTGCACATTATTTGAAATATGGGTGCAATATGTATTGATTGTTGAGATAAATGTGTTTGTACGTTTTTGTTCTATTTCTTTCTTTTGAATGGCACACCACTTACTGGCTCCTTGTTACATGAAGTTTCTTTGAAACTTCACTAACTTAATCATAAAAGTCTAATTGTTAGTGTAAGTAATGGAGTATTTCTCAAAAATTAGTTTCCACTAGGGCTCCTCTTTGTGCTCTGAACAGGCTGTTCTGACACTGAAGAGACTGCTACATCCTTAGTTTGTGTTCACATGAGATTTTTACTCTCTGTCAAACTGGTCTAAAATTGTGGCTATGAACTTATTTCTGAAAATGTTATTTAGTCCATCAAATTTGTGTTCCTATGCTTGATTTACATGAAGTGACTGTTTTTAAGCAAAAACAATTAAGTAATGCTATGGCAAGCAGCAGAAACTCATAATGAGTTTTTCACAGGAAATTAACAGACCAGGAATGAAATTCTTGGCTCTGTGAAGCAAGCAGTAACATTTCCATCGGTTTCAGGGATGTACTCCCTGTGAGCTGCTAAGTCATTTCAAAATACTGAATAGGTTTCAGGACATTTTGGCCGTCTTCAAATGCAACTTTTAAACAAAGGAATGGACAATCGTTTGACTAAATACACAGGTTTATCTTTCTTCTCCATGGGCCTATGGTGAGCATAGTGACAAAACCAAGCAAGGGCCCGGTGAGTATGACAGATAACTGTTTGTCTAAGCACAATCAACAGCTTGTCACGCTGCTACCTTCCTCTCCTAAGCTCAGTACCCAGAAGCCTAATAGCTCAGTATTGTCAGACTGACTCAAATTAACTGCAAATGACAGGGTGATATTTATTTAGGGCAACTCTTGGCATACTGTTAATTTCCGTGTTCTACTACTTAAGGATTTGCTCTTCAGTGGAAAGCAAACTCATTAGAACACTAAGGGAAGATTTTGTATTCTTTCTTGAAACATGTTGAGCATTTTGAATAAAGGAGTAATTATAGTTGTCATAGTCCGCAGAACAATATAAAGTAGTTTCACTTAAAATGATATGCAAGCACTTGTCAGCTTGCCATTCACAGGAACCTTTTAAAATGCCACAGTAGTTACTTTCTAAATGAGTAAATATTAATTCACTGGAACACAATTAAAACAATGATATCTGGGCTACTGTATTCTTGTGTTTGGATTTTGACCACATAATCCATGGCAGAAAATCTATGTTTCTAGACAAGTACCAAAATAATATTGCATGCAAGCTAGATTTCTTGCTTAGATTAAATTGATGTGAAAAAAATCCCACAGTAGTCAACCCCCTCCAGTCTTGGTGTAATGTTGTACTGTCCACAGTATTGTTTTACAATAACCCATTAAAAAATGTAAGTAAAGGAGAAAAGAAAGTTCTTATGGTAATGAATCAATTACAGCCATTACCACGATGTATAGGAAAAACTGTGTTTTGCTCCAGTGATTTGGGGGTTCTCTATGTGCAGGAACTTACCACCTTGCAAAGGATCTCTGCACCATACTGAGTCAGCACGGGAAAACACCAGGGTACAGAGCTATTTTGAATGCAGTGTGCTAAATAGTTATTTTAGAACCAGCCTTAAATACCAGAATCACATACCTGGTATTGCTGAATCTCATTGTCACAAGTCAGATATTGGTATATGATGCTATCCATCTGGTCACTGCTGAAAGCGTATATTACGTGAGGCCAAATTTTTAATCCCTGTTATGTCTGCGTAAATCTGTCAAAATTTTATTGATTTCAGTAGGCTTCCTGGTGAGATTTTTTTTTTGTGTATAAAAGGGCAGAATTTGGGTTATGTTCTCATTTCCAAGACCAGTGCTCCTGTGGACTTCTGCCCCGCTCCATGCTGGCTGCAATAAAGGCACCACTCAGCTCGGATAACCGTGCCCTGAAAGCAGAAGTGCTCCCTGACATTTGAGTCCTGGGGTTTTTGCTGCCTCTCTCATCTCCAGCTTCTGCAGGCTGGGTAGGAACGTTCGTTAGGCTGCTGTATTATAAAAATAGACTAGTCACTAAGACATCAATAAGACACTTAATTTAGAATACATGGATTTTTTTTCATTGGTGATTTTGGGGGAGTGGATAAGTTGCATGATGAAGGCTCTGGGGCTGATACGGTAGAGTATCAGCTGCACTTTGAGCTCAGTCCCTTGTGAAATTGGGTACGTAAGAAGAACTGCTGTGCTCTTTTTTTCTGTGAAACATGCTTGAGGTGTTTGACTGGTAGAGGATTTTTGCCAAAACCCACTACCTTTGGATGTACCCTTGCTAAAACCACCCTGTTCTCAGGTACATGACATCATACAGAGTCTTCACCCCAGTGAAAAGGAAAATATGGAGTTTCAGACATTCAGACATTCAGACACCTTTCAGCAGACTGTCGAGGCATGGCTGTCAGCAGAGGTTAAGCCAGCTCTGTATCCAGAAGGAAGATAACCTGAAAAGAGCTTGCAGCTGAACTCATTTCAGTGGATAACACCATTACTGTAGGTAGTACAGTGTTGTTTTTATCTTGAATGGTGGGGCAAGCTTACTGGTGTATATTTGTGTACAGATGTGAGAGTACTTTCTGAGGGACAGTATAGTCCATGGTCACTGTGAGTAGCTTGGATGGGATTGCCTGCTGGCATTAAAACTTGTTTCTTAAATCATATAAACACCAATAAATGCTGACTGCAGGAATAAGGATCTTCTTTGTGAAAACGTGTTGGAAAACTGAAGATTGTTTTCACACTAGAGAGCCTACAGCAAATTACCTGACACTCAGGCAGTTACTTAAGAGTCTGAAGCAAGACACTATTGTATAAAAAAATACTAGTCGTGATATTAATCACAGAATCACAGACTCATTCAGGTTGGAAAAGACCCTTGGGATCACTGAGTCCAACCATCAGCCCTACTCTACAAAGTTCTCCCTTACACCATATCCCCCAAAATCTCATCTAAACAACCCTTAAACACATCCAGGGATGGTGACTCCACCCCCTCCCTGGGCAGCCTATTCCACTGTCTGACCACTCTTTCTGTGAAAATTTTTTTCCTAATGTCCAGTCTGAACCTCCCCTAAATGGCAGTTTAAAGCCATTTCTTCTTGTTCTATTGTTAATTCCCTGCGAGAAGAGACCAACACCAACCTCTCTACAATGTCCTTTCAGGTAACTGTAGAGTGATGAGGTCTCCCCTCAGCCTTCTTCTCCTCAAACTAAACAGTCCCAGCTCCTTCAATCTCTCCTCACAGGATTTGTTCTCCAGGCCCTTCACCAGCTTCGTTGCCCTCCTCTGCACTTGCTTCAGCACCTCGATATCTCTCTCATACTGAGGTGCCCAAGACTGGACACAATACTCAAGGTGTGGCCTCACCAGTGCAGAGCACAGGGGGACTGTCACTTCCCTACTTCTGCTGGTCACACTATTTCTAATACAAGCCAGGATGCCATTGGCTTTCTTGGCCACCCAGGCACATTGCTGGCTCATGTTCAGCTGCTTGTCACTTAGAACCCCCAGATCCTTCTCTTCCAGACAGCTTTCCAGCCACACCTCCCCAAGCCTGTAGCCATGCAGGGGATTGTTGTGGCCCAAGTGCTTGACCTGGCACTTGACCTTGTTGAAGCTCATTCCGTTGACATTGGCCCACTGATCCAGTCTATCCAAGTCTCTCTGCAGAGCCTCCCTATCCTCATGCAGATCGACACTCCCACTTAACTTGTTGTCATCTGCGAACTCACTGATGATACACTCTATGTCCTTATCAAGATCATCAATAAAGATGTTGAACAGAAATGGTCCCAACACTGAGCCCTGAGGAACACCACTTGTGACTGGCTGCCAGCTGGATTTAGCTCCATTGACCACCACTCTCTGGGACCATCCAGCCATCCAGTGCTTGACCCAGCAGACCATCCAGCCCATAAGCACCCAGTTTTTCTATGAGAATTCTCTAGGGAACTGTGTCAAATGCTTTTTGAAAATCCAGGTAGACAATAACCACAGCTTTTCTCTTGTCCAATAGTTTGGTCATCTTGTCATAGAAGGAGATCAGGTTTGTCAGACAGGACCTGCCTTTCATAAATCCATGCTGACTAGGCCTGATCCCCTGGTTGTCCATTATATAACTTGTAATGGCACTCAGGATGACCTGCTCCATGACCTTCCCTGGTACCGAGGTCAGACTGACAGGTCTGTAGTTTTCTGGATCCTCCTTTCTGCCTCTCTTGTAGATGGGTGTTACATTTGCTACCCTCCAGTCCAATGGGACCTCCCCAGTTAGCCGTGACTTCAGGTAAATTGTGGAAAGCGGCTTGGTGAGCACATTTGCCAACTCCTTCATCACCCTTGTGTGTAACCTCTCCAGTCCCACAGACTTGTGTGCATCCAAGTGGTGTAGCAGATCTCTGACCACTTCCTCTTTACTTGTGATTACCTCATTCTGCTTCCCCTCCCCATCTCCTAGCTCATGAGGCTGGGTGTCCACGGAACAGCTAAATCTTTGCATACCTGTAAGTTGCTGTTGGTAGTTCCTGTCCATATCCCTAATAAAAGCATGACCCTTTCTCACAGAACCAAGTCAGAGACAACTATCAACTATGGCTTCATCTGCTGCAGTAAATAGGGCTTGTTTCTATATAAGCTGCAGTGTAAGCTGCAGTTCTAAATTGTTCTTATTTAGTAGTTCCCACATGAACTGCTGTGTTTGCTCAGAGACCAATTTGATTTCAGGAAGGCTCTATGCAGTCACTGCAGCCTGTCTTGATGTTATCAGCAGAAAGATGAGAGCCATAGATCTTAATTTTCACTGTTAAGGAGTGTCAAAAATACGCAGCAGGAGCCCATATGTTCTGTGTACATTACTTAGACCTGCCTGTTATCCCTAGGGCAGATTTTTTTATACATTGAAACACAAAAATAATACAATCATGCTGCTTGTGGATGTAATGACTATAACCATGTCCAATCCATTTCCCAATGGCAAGAAAAGATGGTCTTTGCACTATGCCTTTCATTATTAAATGTAGGCTGACATGAAAGAAAGAAGTGATGAGGATGAATTCCTGCTCAGATACGTACCACATTAAAAAGTCAACAAAGAACAAAACAAGTTTTGTCTACATTAGACATTGTTCTGTTTCCTGCTGGAAAAAAGTCTATCCCTCACTCCCCACCCGGAAAGCATTAACACTTCATTGCCCAATTATCTAGAAAGGTTCTCCAATAGTAAGACTAGTGCCAAAAGAAAGAGTCTAAAAAGCCTGTAGGGCATGGATGAATGACAGGTTTGTTATTATGACTTCCTACAATGAAATGAGAAATGACTTTACTCTTCTGGGAGTGGGAATTACAAAGAAATTTGGTTAAACGTGTAGTGTGAAATCTTGCTTTCAACAAACTGAGAAGCCTTTTCAGCATATGAGAAGGCATGGATTGATGAAAGTATTTGAAAGCAAAAGTCTCTTTATCACTTTGGGACTAAGTATAAAAAGCTTAATGCCAGTATTAATGTGAATCTCTATCATTTCAGTAATACCAGGTAAATCCAAACAAAATGAACAGTTCACACCTTTTGGCTGCATCATCTAATGACTTGTGGTGGTGTGAATCTTATGTCCCTCTTGAGGAGCAAGCTGGCTTGCTTTCTCCTGCCTCTGGCACAGTGCTGCTGTGGAGGAAGAGGAGGCTCTTTGGGCACAGCCAGCCAGCGATCCTCACTGCTGCAGGCTGTGGCTGAAGCCACAGACTCTCCTGTTCCTGATCCCTTTGAGGATGGCTAATACTCTTGGCAGTACTTGGTTTGACTGTGCTTGTGATCTGATCTGGTGCCAAGCTGTAATCAGGACTCTGCTTGTTCTGTCTAATCTCAGGGCTGTATCACTGTCTTGTCCTTGGTTTGTAATTTCCTTACAGCAGCAGCTACATTTGCGTTTTGTGCAATGCCAGCCAGCAGCTGCAGATATATATGCAGTTTGGCTTGGAGTGCTGGTGTGGCTCTGGAGGGAATGCTCCCAGTTGTCCCCATGTGCTGCCTGTAGGTTTGGACCACAGAGCAGTTTTGGTGCATGCAGACTATGTCCTTTCTCGAGGAAACCAAACCACATTCAGGTGGGTATTTACTGTGTGCCCACTCTTAAAGTGTTCAAAGCAGCAAGTGGGCCACACCATCACAAAATCCTCCAGCATGGACTGAAGTTCTCTGGGAGATCCTGTGACACTCTGAGGGGCTTTTCAGGATGTACAAAGGCCCAAAACAAGTCAGGCCCCTCATGTTTCCTGCTGACTGTTAGCCCTCTAACCTTTGCAACTCACTTCTTCACCTTCCATAAGACTTCCCCTGCTTAATCTTTTCCCTGCTTTGCTGCTTGTACCTTCTGTTGCTGGTCCCCCTTGCTGAAATACCTATCTCTTTTATCTTTGGATTTTGGGATCTTTTCTTTTTTTGTGTGTTTGGTAACATCAATCCTTTTCTTACTCCAGGAAAGCCAGCGCAGAGCAACCTAGAACTTGAAGGAAATGACTGCAGCACTACCAGGAAGTTGCCAGCTGGTAATGAGAAAAAGTTCAAGATGTCCATGTCCTTGAAGACCTGAGGAAAGAACAATGCAGGATGTTGACATGGCAGCTATTCCCCGTGTTATGAAGTTGTACAGACACCTTGGACACATCTGCCAGTGAGAATATATCACTAAATCAGACAATCCTTTGGATATCCATGCTCTGGACAGACTGTGTAGGAGAGTCACAAGGAGAAGGTATCCTTTGGATCCCTTTTCTAGACCCCACAAAGTCCCCCAGAGAAGACAAATCCAAGAAGCCTCTTCAGCCCACTCCTAGCCCCAGCCTGCATCAGCAATCCCCTATGCTTCTCATTCCAGCCTGAGTGAGCAGATTGCTTTTCTATGAATTTCTTCTTTTGAACAAATGATGGGGGTACAAGTTACAGCTTCTGCCAGGAGAGTTTCTGGCTTCTTCTAGAGCCACTGAGTTATGTGCCCAAGAAGTGCCAGGTAGGCCAGTTAATTGAGCACAAGGAAGAGTAATGTCTGATATATTTCCCTCTCTTCAGAGATCTCTTTTAGGCTGAAAGCACACAAAATGGCAGCATTCTCCATACAACATGGTGACCATTGGGGCATCTCCTCTCCACAAAATGGAGAGGCTTAATAACATCTATGGTGCAGGTGGCCCTTGGTGAGGTTCAAAAAGCATGGCCACTCCATGAATAGAGTGGTTGGCTAAAAGTCTAGGTAAATGGATAAATGGCTAATTTCTCTAGAGATAAAAAAGGGAGAGAACAGGACAGGGCAGAAGGTCTTATGTCACTGTGGACAAGGGGAAAGAAGGTCTCCTTGGTGAAAGTTGTTTTTATTGTCCTGCAGGATCCAGTCAGCAGGTTCCACCCCTAGCCTTTCTAGCCCTTATGAAATCTTACTCCCCCATCCATATGAGCTGCTTACACATCCTTATTCCCTCTGCCATTCTCTCCACCACCTCCCAAGAAGCAGACAGCAAGCAAATCCTTGCTCACCCTCCCCACTTTCCTGAACTGCATGGCACAGCCACTTGTCAGCCACATTTTTCTCCATCAAAACATGTAGCCTTCAGCCTGTGATGTTTCCTGAGGGTTGTGGAGGCAGCAGTCGCAGCCATCTGCCAGAATGCTTGAAAGGTCAGAAGACATAGAGGGCCAGGGTAGACACAGTGAGAGTAACCATGCTTGCCCAGAAGTGTGGATTGAGGTCCCCTGGGGAGTGAGTGGGTAAAGCAGGCAAACCTAAACCCTTCCTCTAGGAAACTGAAGAAAATGAGATCCTGTGTAGTTAATTGGACTCCACCCTAACCTGCTCAGGTCACCCCATTAATGAAAGTTTGTTCAGACATAGGGGGTCATCTGGCTTCCCCAGCTACTCACAGACTGCTGAAGATGGACATAAAACTAATGAAGAAACTAGTCCTTGTTCTCCTGGTCCAGATGGAAAGCCAATTCCTTGCAGAAGCTGTGTAGAACACAGCAGTCATCAGGGCTGCACTGATTTGTGCAGCTTGTGCAGTCTGCGCATTTGTGTCTAGTCTGTCAGTCAGGACCTGCCATATTGTAGTCAAGGAAAAAAGCACATTCCACTTATTCATAGCATCTCATAGCATGTGGTTAAACTAGCCCAGTTCTTCACTGATGTGTGCATATGGCTTCATCACCCAGCAACACAGAGGGGTTTCAGCCTCTTCCACTTTATGCTGTGAATGATTCTGCTTGGAAAGAAGGTTTCAGCATTCCCTTTGAACCTGATGCTGGAGGAGGGGAAAACACAGATATCATGAGGCCTTCTAGTGAAGCCTGCCAGGATGTCTGAATCTGTGTTGGTGGGCCCACAAGGCCTACTGCCAACTGAGTGGTGGCTCTTGTGGTTTCAGTAGCTGCAGCTGCTCTGGGATGGGGGCTGGATGGGTGAGGGGGTCTTGTCAGAGAGGGAACCTGTGGAAAGCGGTGGCCTGGATGGTTCAGTGATACCTCTGACTCGTGCAGTCCAAACTGAAAAGGTTTAGAGGATTGCCTCAGGATCTTTAATCATAACTTTGCCTGTGTTGGATTTGCTCACCACAGCATCCTTCCGCTGGCTGGTGGGACTCAGAGGTCACAAGGCCCGGAGGGGCAGCCTCCACATAGTGCCATAGTGGTGCCAGCAGCTTTCATTTTGAAGTTCTTTGTCTTGCTGCTGGTTGACTCACTGGTCTGAGCTCATCTTCCTGGCCCAGAGTCTTCAGCTGACAAGGGACAAAGTAATTATAGAGACAAGGACTTTCAGAAACTGAAGCCTTTATCTTCCTCCTCAAGCAGTCCAGTTCACTCTGGGTGTCCTCCTAGAGCAGCTGCCATGACTGCAGTTTGGAACCTCTCGTTCTGCCTCCATCCATGACCAAACTCAGCACTGGGAGGGGGCCTGGACAGCAGGCCTACAGTGTCCCCTGGAACAGGACAAGGAACGAGTGAGGCAGGAATAGGATCAGAAGCAAATAGCTTGGGCATGGGGGGCCTTGTACTGGGGAGGATGGCTGAGGTGAGATGTAGCAGGTGGAAAGAGCTTGCAGGAAGGCAGAGCTTCAAACCTCATGTGCGCTTTTTTGGTCCAGGGAACCAGACTGCATCTTGTCCAAAATGGTACAGCAGTGCATAGTGCAGTTGCAGTGACCTCAGCGTGGTTGAATTTCATCTCCTGATCCACTCTTATTTCACTGCGTTCCTTGTTAGCAGGCAATGCTCAAGCGAGAACTTAAATGTTTTCATTTGAGGGGAGCCAAGTGCGCAAATATTTGCTTGCGTCTTATAAGCTGTTTTGAAGAAGTGCAAATCTAATGCACTAGACTTGATGCCAGAACCCAGGAAAACTGCGGGTCACTTTCTGTGCTTCCCTACTCGGTTCCCCGCCGACGTGATAATGTGAGAAGAAGTTGCTTGTTTCCTGTGCAATCTCTCCCACGGCCAGGGAAGGTGTGCTGGCCTCAGGGTCAGATACCTTACAAACACTCTTGTCACTACTGAATGTGTTATTTAGCATTGTCTCTGCTGATTATAATTTTCACCGCTTTCCTTTTTGTCTTTTGCTTTTTAAAACATTGCTGGTTAAAATCAGGCCCTAGCCTTGCCAATGCTTTTGGAAAACATCCACACACAAGTACCTGGGGAACCAAGAAGTTATTTAGCTGGGTAAGAGTTTGCTGGAATATTACTAATTAGCATTCATTTACTACAAGATAGTAAAGGAAAGTGCCATTTTAAGCACAGGAGCGAATTCAGTGAGTGGTGCATGCTCACATTTCAGTGGGCCCACAGTGTAAGCTCCTCAGAGTTTATCTATGTAACTAATAGAAATGAGGTTTAATGATAGGTTTAATGATTATTACCATTTGTTCCATTATTATTTTGTGTGACTACTACTTCTTTTTTTTTAATATCTTTTCCTTTAATAGAAGATTTGATAGTGAGCCAAAGCATCTTAAAAATTTTGCTTTATTGTGTTATTGTGTTATTGACTTTCAAAAATGGGAGTCGGAGTTGCTAGTAACAGAAAATCCTAGAGATGTGTTTGTTCGATTTTCCTGAAGGAAATTATTTAGCAAGTAGAACATTTGTCTTGCACGGTGCTTATCAGAGAAGACAGAATTAAAAAAAATTATACATTGAAAAAATAGTGTCTGATTACATACAACATGTTCTGCCAGATATTCTGAGACAGCACCAGAAGGCACCACATTTCAAGTGGCAACAACATGTCATGGAAATATCTGGAAAGTCTCCTTTTCAGTAAAATGTCTGTTTATCATGCACTTGTTATCAAGCTGGCCTGTTTGTTTTTACCTTAATTTCCCAATTCTTCAATCAGTAGGTACATTTTCAATTTTCAGATAGGTTCTGATTTTCAGTGATTTAAGGTCATAAACAAGCATAGTATATATATATTTTAAAATGTGTATATTTAAAATTAATTAATTCCTACAGCAGATATATCGATCTCATTGATTCATATTGACTTCGGTCCCTTGTTCTCATGTATGTAAAATGTGACAACAAAAAGAAAATCTATTTCAACAGCCTCTTCACCTGTGGTGCTGCTGGTGGTGAATTAATAGGCTGATGTAGAGAAGATAAAAGAGGAGGAGTAAGTAAGGGGCTTGTGTTGTTTATTCCCCAGGATGGCTTGCTTGACTGATGTAGGCTTTCTGCATATCCTCAGGCATATTCCTTAGCCTGTACGTGCTTGAATGCCCTGTCTGCGAATGGGATAATAATATTTCTTCTGTCTATTTAGACGGTAATTTCCATGTGACAGAAACTGGCTCTTACGACATGTTGGTGCAGAATTCACCAGTGTGATCCACGAATACTTTTTTTTTTAATTGGTGGTAAAAAACAATTTGTACAAATATGAAAAATTAAATGTTAATTCTGTAGCTGATATCTTGGTACAAACTAATTTCACATATTTAAACAAGTGTTTTTCTTCTTCTTTGCAATAGGCCTCACTGGTCAATGACAGATTTGGCAAAGTCTGGTAACACCACCTTTGAACCAAAAACTCTCGTGCCTCTGGAGCCAAACAGAAGGTATTCTAAATATAGGGTGTTCTGCTACCCATGTAAGGTTTCTGTGAGCTATGTAGATTGGGGCAGGAGGAAAAGGAGAGGAAGAGAAATTGCTGAAACTCTGAAACAGACTATTTTCTCACCTCCAGCAATACTTTTTTCGCTCCTATTTCCCCATACCTAAACTGGGGCAAGTCATAAGACAATTTCATTTGGGTAGCATACATCTGTTCAGTTTTGGAAAAACACCCTTCCGGTCTTTAAGCTGGCATTCAGCAGTATCTCAGAATACCCTGAATCCTGAGAAGGGGCTCCTTAGTCTGTTGATGGTGGGAAGAGGGTGGGAAGGGAGTTGGCTTCATTGTTCATTGTGTGTTGAGATGTACAGGGGGTGTGATGAGACCGTGAGACTGCAGGACTTAGTGGAGGAATCTGAGGACAAGACCAGCAGAGGAAATCAGTAGAGAAGGAGTCTGCCAACAAAGAGTTGCCTGCAGAATGGGAAGAACAAATGGGAAAAATGGTAGACAGGAGAAAAAGACACATTTTACAGGTTTTTTACATTGGCATCTCAGTTCTCATGTTCAAAGAAAATGAACTGCTGCACCTTTTCCCATTCACCTGCAACTAATCTTTACGTGATGAAATGACAGTGCTGAGGCAAATTGTTGTAGGCTGAGAAAACAGAGTTTCACTAAGCAATAGCAGTGATTTCAGCAAGCCGCGACATTTGAAAACACAGACAGACTAGTCTGTCCTTTATTTACTACCAGTAGAGATGCCATGTTATTTTTAATAGGCAACCATGGTCAGTAGCTAAGACTCAACCAAAATAGTAAGGGAAGCTTCAGCTGTTGGTGCATCTTGGAAGTGTAAAGAAACATGGCACTTTGGTGATAGGATGCATGAAAAAGAGAGTGGGGACAGGAAAAATATCTCCTTAAAAGAAATACATGTCCCCAATCAGCTTTAGACAGAGAAAGAATAATGTTTATGGATCTGTGAAACTCTACAGACAAGACGTCCTGTACAAACCCCACTGCTAACAACAGTACTGTTTTAAGACACCACCTAGGTGAAGAATCCTTACTGCCCTGTTTTTAGCACTGGAAATTTAAAAGGTGATGAGAGTGTTTTGAAGGACAGCTCTTCTGGCTAGATGCTGATACCACATTATATGTATTTTTGGTCATTTCAGTTGCCACCGAGAGATCAGAATGTGACATCTTGAAGAACCAAATATTGTACAGCCAACAACGGCGGGTTTATCACCACCAGACCAGTTCTGATGGCTCAAGGAAGAACCCCACATGTCCTATCAATGCATTGCACAGGTAAGTGCACGCTGTAGAGGCAGGGTGGCTAAACTAATCTGGACACCAATGGATCCATGTATAAATGTGCTTGTTAAATATACTTCCAGTATCTCTATCCTATACTGCAATCTCAGTTGTTTAAACCACTCTGAAGCACTGAATCTTTTAAATCTCATCATTTCATAGTCTCAGACATCTGGTAAACTCCATCTGTTCTATGGAACTATGCTATTTCAAGGTCATGCATTGCAGTAAATGATTCCTAGTGCAATTTGCTCCTGTGTGGATTTAGAGTTCTCAGAATTAACCAGACAGCTCTCTGCATCCGGCTGAGGCACAGAAATACTGGGACAAGGAATTCTAGAAAAGTCGCATCAGAAAATTAGTCCATGGGAATGTGTGATGAAGTGTAAAGGAAAATAGAAATGAGGCAGCAAGTGAGTGGCCGTACGAAAAGTGAGTTTATAGGAAATAGCAGAGTTGGCATTTTGCTAAAGAAATGCTGTGAAGCACAAGCACACACCACCTTAGAGCAAAAGGAAGACAGGAATTTTAGTAAGACCAGAATGCCTCGATCATTAGTTCTCCTTTGATCTCAGCATAAGAAGGAAACATGCAGAAAATGAAATGTAGGTCATCATACTAAGGAGTTATACTAAAATGGTAATACAAACCTTTATCATGGAAATTATGCTGTAAGTTAGCAAGAGAAATAAAATACAAGGAAGGATATTTCTGAAAGTATATCTAAGTAAAAAGAGGGAGATCAAGCCCAGGTGTTGTACAATACCAGAAAGGGAGGAAAAGCACCAGGGAAGGGGAAAGGAATACTTTTTTCCACTCTTTTCTAATATACTTAACTGCAATCAAATAACTAACAAATTCTTGTCTACATACAGAACAATTCATGTGTTGTTTCTGAATTACATGCTCTCTTTTTAGAGCTTTTGTTTAATTCTTGTGGTCTTCAGAAGTCTTGTTTTCTCCCTCAGCATGTAGCTTCTGAAAATGTAGGACGTGTGCTTTCTTGTTTCATCATCTAGGTTATTACAGAAATATGTAATAATACTAGATCAGTTCAGGTCTTCTGGATAGTTGTGTGGTACTATGCAGAGTTTTGTCAATGAACCACTGAAAATCACTGAGTGCAGTGTTCCCACCTGCCCCGCTTCTGCTGTAGTGCTGCCATCTAACATAACACAGAGAACTGGCCTATTTATAAGCACATCATGAAAGACAGTATCAGAAACCTTACTAAAATCAAGATATAGAACACATACTGATTCCTCCTACTCAAATGCCTGTTAATGGATCATAAGAGAAAAATATTTTTAATTGACACAATTTGTTCTTGGAGAAGAACATATTGGTTGTCAGTTACTTCCTTGTTTTCTTCCAGGTATTTACAAAAAGTTTAATTATTTGTTTTAATACTTTTTCCAGAAAATGAGATTAGAGTGACTGATCCATAATTCTCTACTCTTCTTCTTCTCCCTTTTTAACATATCTATCCTCTTCAGTCTCCTGGACTTCTAACCTGTTTTCTATGAAGTGCTGAGGATAACCACCAATGCCTCTGAGACTGCTTACCATGTACTTTACAACAAATGTTGTCAGGCCCAACTGATTTAGTCTGACCTGTCTAAGTAATTTCTCACCCTTTTTTTACTCTATTCAGGCCTAACTATCACAATTCAGTGGATCTAGAAGATCAGTAGTGATGTGAGAGTTTTGTGTGAATAGTGGAAATGTGCTTTGACTCTGCTCTGTTGGCTGCACAGAAGTAAGAGAAGCCAACTAAGATGTGCCCACAAATCCCCAGGTTATTTACAAGGTGAGTGGCAGAGGTTTGTCAGGGCAGGTGGTAAAAGCTAACTGCCTCTTTCCATTTTGGGGCAGCAGGATCATGCATGACTGAAAGCCGCGTGAAAATCTGGTTGTTCCCAAGCTTGAGATTCAGAGGCTGTTTTTGATATCCAGGTGTTTCCTACACAAGGACTATTTTTTATTATCCTGCCTCTCTATGGAAACATCATAAACGTAAGAAAGCAAATATGACTGTTAGGGACAAATAAGAATTTTCTGATATTCTGTATGAGGGGAAAGGAAACCAGCAGTGTTTAGCCTTCTTGTGGTGAATTAAAAAAAAAAAAACAGCTTCTGTGTCTTGTGTGGGGCAGAGGCTCTGGTCATACTGTGGTACACGAAGTGGCTGTGTGTATCGATTAAGATAGCTCATTTTCTGACCAAGGAAATCCAGCTCTGGTTTGTGGGATTGTCTTTCATAGCTCTGCTTGTTCATTTCTTCATTTCTATCTGAAGCCCTCCAAACTGTGGAGATGGTGGGTGCAGTGAATTCGGCTGCCGAGCATCCTCCGGCTGGAGGGGGCTCTCCTGCAGGGCGACACGAAAGCGGGGCAGCTGGCTGGGTGGGAATGTGAGCCTGGCAGGGCGTGAATCCCCCAAACTGCCCTCATGCAGGTGGCACGTGCTGCCATTGGGGACGTACGCCGAGACGAGCACAGGGACTGAGAGTTGCAGCTGTTACCTCAGCTCTCAACCCCAAACTTGGCACCCACGGGTTCCCTGCAGCGAGTCAGGAGCTGCAGGGCTCTGTAGCAGCCCTCTCGCTGGGAACACGTTCTGGAGCCACCTGCTCCTGGGAGACGGCGCTCAACATGCCCCCTGCGTCAGGAAATCGTGGATGCAGTTCTCCCCAGGGCATGGGCACCATAACACAAGCTCCTCTGGGGTGCTGGGGGCCACCTAGCCAGCAAGGTCTGGTCTTGCCCTATCCCTCTGGCCCACAGACAGGTCTCAGAAGGTGCCATGAAGACTCCTGTGACGGTCTCGGGCAGCTCTCTGCAAGGGGCACGAGCAGCGGCTGAGCACGCATGCGGCTCACCAGCCTCTGGGAGAGGCTCTGGTGGGGTCCCACGCTGTGAGGAAGACAGCTCAGTGGTGAGCACAGTAGATGGAAAGAGGTTTGTGGTGTAAGGGATTGAAGGCACCATGCTTCACAGTGCAGTATGGATATGGCCACTCTGCTCTGGGGGGCCCTTGTGCTGACCAGCAAGGAAATGCCATCTGCCCCGAGCCTGCTTCTCCCATGTATCACAACCAGTGGTTGTACCCCTAGTTACTCACTTCATCTGGAAAGAGACCAAAAAATATACACTCTCCCTTCCAGTAGAGTAAGGAACTTCTCACAAATAGTAATTTAGAGGTGATTTGTGGAGAAATTTTCTTATGGGCTGGCTTTCGCATTTTTAGGATCTGTGGGGAAGGTCTAAAACCTACTAGTTATCATTTCTTTCCTGCTTCTTTTTTATCCTAGCAATATCACAAGATAAATACATAAATAAATATATATGTAAAAAAATATAAATACGTAACATCTAAATACATATGGAAGAAAATCAAGATGGGATTGCTTGCTTTGCTAGAGGGTTGCCTGAATGTCTGGGTGTGCAAAACCTGACCTGTTCTCTAAGGAACTGATGCTGGTGCATTCTCTAAAAACAAAAGTAAATTTGCCCACAATAATTGCCTAATGCAGTTATGTAAGTGTTAGGGAAAATATATACCATCATCAGCTTAAACAATCTTTTCTAAAAATCCTATTCTTACACAGTTTGTTTCACTCTCTTCTCTTGGGATGTCATTGTTTTGTAATTACTATTGGGTATAAACACATCTGAATTGTTAAAGTAATCATAATAATTAATAAAAATTGACAAGCCCATCTTACAAACTATAGCAAAAAAAAAAAGGGGGACCAGAATTTTTCCTTTGTAAATCAATTTCAAGCCTCAGAGAAAATGACACATTTTGAAGTGTTTACTACAGACTACTTTACTGGAATAGGTAGATACAAAAATAGATCAACATTTATAAAAAGCTGCAGCTACTTGGCTGAAAATAGTTTTACTTCTTACTCAGATAGAAACTGATAAGTATGTCTGAGGGGAAATGGCTTATCTTTTCTTCTAGTTTCTGGGTGCTCATTGTAAGTGTAACAAATAGTTCACTTTTTTTTTATACACAGGAAAAATTATTGCCTGTTTTGTTTTGAATTATGTCTTAACATTCCTAGCCCAAGGAAAATCAAATTGTAACTTTTCTCCCAAGCTTCTTGTTTTATGGCTTTGAGAAAGCTGGTTTCCTCCCATCTTCTTATGGTCAGCAGTGGAGTTCTCTGTGGGAACTGCAGCACATGGATCTCCACAATATCCACACGGTACAAGAGATGATGTTTAAGGCCTGTTTGAGCAAGGTAAATAAACACGTGCCACCATTAGGTACACATATAATCCTAAATTAGTGGAATAACTCAGTGTTAAAGTTACCTACCATGCTGACTCGTGTCCCAAAGATTTCTGTAACTTTTTTCTGTGATAAGCTTGTGAACAGGTTTTCTTTTAATGAAGCTATTATATTCTCACAGAGCACTTTTTAGCTTTCAATATGTCACCTACTGCATACACGTCTTCTAACCTTCCAAACTCACATCTTTTCCAGGCTGCCAATGTAAAATAAAATTCTGGATCTTTCCCTCAAGCACTTCCTGAAATCTTTTTTTTCCTGTCATTATATAAACTGCTATGGTGCTCTTTCTTTTAAGCTTGCCATCTGGATGTCATTCTTGATTTTGTCTCTTTTTAAATATGCATATTCAGGCTAGACCTGAAATGACGCAGCTTCTTTCTATGTAACGGTTCTAAAAGCTGTACTTTCTTTCCCAGCCACTTCATCAAAACTTTGGTCATGTCTCTTCGTCATCTCAGGTCTCGGTATTTCAAGTTTTTCCTCTCTGTTATGAAACCCTGAATTTTCTACCTCCCTAGGGATATGCAAACTGGTGCTGCAAAATTTATTTTCCTGACTGCATGGACCATACAAACCCCCTTTTGAATCATCTTCCCCTGTCACCTTCTATCAAAGTTTCTTGTCTTCCCCTTCTAGGCACCTCATCACACAGTCTTTCCCAGGTTAGCTGATCGAAATGAAACCTGGAGTGCGTTGTATCCTCATCTCCATGTCTTTATTCAGGTGTATACCCCTTGTCTCCTAAAACCAGGGCTGACATCAAGGGTGGCTCCTGAGGGCAGACAAGGTGCTGAGTCTCTGCCAGGCCTCAGGGTGCAGGGAGTAGAGAGCAGCACTTCCAGGACTGGTTCTGCCTCTGGAGGGTCCAGCTTCTGTCCATTGACAGCACGGGGAGTACAAGACAACCATTGCCATGTATAACATTACTCTCATGCATACACATTGGAACACCCAAGGTTTTAGACTATAACGTCTGTACTTGAGACTTTCTCCCTCTACCTATGTTTATACAACAAGGAAAAAACGATTCCTACTGGGATCTTTGGATGCAGTGATAAAACTACAAAAAAAAATGCTGTTAATTGCAGTCCATTTCTTGTTTTTCTGTGATCCCTACCTTGCGTTTTGCAAGAATATCACTCTATTAATGGAACCATATTTCATTACCAAAAATAACAAATGCAAAGAATTTAACAGAAATAGCTTTTTTTTGCAGTAGAGTCTTCTTTAACATAATGGTTGCTGGTGTTAATTGTTTTAATCCTTTAACCTATCTGTCAGTGTTTTTTAAAAACCCAAGATTTTCTTATAGAATTCACAAGATTAAACAGCCACAACAGCAAGAAGAGCTATTTAAAAGGATGTATAATGAAACTGAATCCTAAAAAAAGATAAGGGAAAATAAAAATGTTTGGTTTTCTAGGTATCTTCTAAGCAAGACATCAGATATCCTGTGGCAATAGTTTGCACAGAGGTTAGTGTGTTCTTAAAACTCACTTCAAATCTGCTTTTCATGTCACTGCCATTCCTAACAGTGGAGTTGACTGGTTACTGTACTAATAGCAAACTGAGATTATGACTGTATTTTTATTAAAAAACACCCAATATTTTATAAACTAGCAGCAGTTTCACTCCATCATAGTCTGTACTTCTGATTTTTCTTAAGCTAGAGGACATAATTAGGAGAAGACTTGTCCTGCTGGCTTAATGCTCATGTGCTTCCTGATCCTGAGAGTGGCCAGTAAACAATTCATAGGTGAGAGCACCAGAACCAGGACACGTGGAAAGTAACTCGTTTCTCATTGCCAACCCGCCTTCAGGCTGCCAGTGTTTCAGGAACTTCCCGAGTCAAAACTGTGTCCCTGATCACTGCGCTTAGTAGCTGCTTTATGCTCTGTGACTTTGTCTAACCTTTTGTCACTCAGATGCAGTTTTGTCTTCCACAGACCTCTGTGGCAGCGACTTCCACAGTTCCATGACTGTGTCTGCATAAAACAGTATCTTTTTGTTTGTTTAAACTTGTTGCTTTGTACTACCCTTGGGTGTCCCTTAGTTCTCCTATTTTGAGACTTTCTCTCTTCAACTTCTCTGTGCAGCTTAGGACTTTACAGAGCTCTCTTATATTTCACACTCGCTTATCCCTTTTCCGAACTGGAAAATGTTAGGCTGTGTATTCTCTTCTGTGTGAGTTGTTCATTATTTCTGATCAGACAGGGCAATAAGGAAGTGAATGTGAAAAAGCAGCTTATCACTACAGGAGAATATCAAGCCAAAGGGGCCTGAGTCCTGGCATCCCTCTTCCAAAATACAGTTGTGAGTCCCAGTGACAAAGTGTCTCCCTCATCTCCCTCTCACACAGTTCCCCCATTAACTCACAAGGTATTGGTTTGTTTGTTGTGTGTCAAGTGCTTTTCTTCTCCACTGAGACAGAATGGGTGTGGAAAGGTGTTATTCATTATGTTGTTTTCGCTTTTTTAAGCAGGGAAATCCAGTGAAAGATTTGCAAAGTCCAGCACGACAAATTTGGAGATGCTGGATTTAAGATTCCAGGTACATCACTGATTTACCCCCACGTGTATATGGGGTATCATGTTAGTTCTTCATTAGCCCCACACACAACCTGTTGTTTCTGGGTGGCTCTGTTGGTCCTGGTGCCAGGCAGGCTGTGTTAACAAACCGGACTGTAGCGGGAGGGAGGCTCCTGCCTGTGGGGCCCTCACCTCACTTGCTGCAGAGCTGAAATGGGTGTTGAATACAAAAGGTCTGGGTTTCCTGGGCAAAGAAGCAGAAGGTTACCTGGATTGCTGTCCCTGTGCCTCCCCACACAGCTCCAGAGTTATAGAGAGCGAGTGCCTTTGACAAAGCTTTCATACACGGCCACTACTTCTGTTTTTGTTATTTTCTAGGTAGGAGGGGTTGTGTCTACATTACAGACCTGTTGATGTGACTACGCCATTCAGGAACGTGGTAGGAACTAACTGTCATCCTGTGCTGGCTAAAGGCTGTGCGTAAAAATCTATATATATGATTTTGTTGCTATGTATCTTTTCAAAAAGGAGAGAGGGAGAGGATGGGAATAACGAATTACCTGAAAGTAGGTCTACCAGCAAAAATTCTGCTTCTTTGTAGTATGTGCAGTGGCCATCTGCCCAGTGTTTTGGATGTCCAGAAACAGACCGGTCAGTGGATTATATTACTCAAATTCGTGGGTCATCACCGAGAGCAGGAGCCTGCCCACAGCGGAGGTAGTAGAGGTGTGAAGGACCGAGCTGAATTCACCACAGACGGCAACCAAAGTGCTCGGACCGTGCACAGGAAAGGGTGAACACGGGGCTGTGACAGGAGGCGGTGGGTGACACTCGGAGGACAGAGTAGCCCTGATCCGGGTGGCCTAAAGGAGCGGGAAACCCACGCAGGTCACAAGACCTGACAAAGAGCGGGGAAGGGCTAAAGTCTCAGACTTTTTCCCTCCGGGCGAGTCCGTGCCTGACGTGAACGGCGCTTTGGCTGTAAGCCTCTCCGCGCCTTGGCTCGGCATCTGCACGTGGGGGCAACGGTGCCCTCCTCCCCGCCCCGCGGGTGCCCGCAGAGGCTCACTGCCGCTGATGGAGCCCCAGCGGCGGGAAGGCGGGCACCCGGTACGGCCGGCGGGGGGCTCGCTCGGCACCGCTTCAGCGCTGCAGGGCGGGGGGTGACCCAGGGGCTGCCACAGCCCGCGCGTTACAGACAAAGAGGTTTGGTGCCGGGGGGCCCGCCACCGCCTCCCGCCGCTCCCGGGCCCGGGCCCGGGCCCGCTCCCCGCCGGGTCCCGCCGGGCCGGGCCGCGCCGCGCTGCCCTCGGGGCCGGGGCGCGGGCGGCAGGCCCCGCCCCCTCATGCATATAGTCGCTGCATTAGCATAGCGATGAGCGGGCCCCGCCCCCCGGCGGCCATTTGTACCGCGGCGCCCTGGCTGCGGGGGCGGGCGCTGCTCCCTCCGCTCCGCGCTGCCGCACCGCACGGCCGGGCGCTGCCGGCGCCGTACTCCGCCGAGCGCAGCGCAGCGGCGGGGCCTGCGGCGGCTCAGCCCCGGCGGGCCCAGGAGGAGGAGGAAGAGGAGGGCGGGGAGCGGGAGGCAGGGAGGGAGAGAGGCGCCGGACCCGGCGGCGGCGGCGCTGCCGCGATCGGCTCCGCTCGGCTCCCCCATGGCCGCGGGCTGCAGGGACGGCCCGGGGCAGGAGAAGTACCGGCTGGTGGTGGTGGGCGGCGGCGGCGTGGGCAAGTCGGCGCTCACCATCCAGTTCATCCAGGTGAGGGGCCGCGGCGCTCGGGGCGGGGGGAGCCGCTCCGCTTCGCCCGGCCGCGGCGCCGGGGCCTGGGCGCTGCCCGGCGCGGGACGGGGGGGCCGGGGCCGGCGCGGCGGGCGGCAGCTCCCGGAGGCGCCGCGGGGCTGCCGGGGGGCGGCGGCGGGGCTCGCCGCGCTGCCGGGCGGGGAGGCGGGACCGCAGCGGCGGGCAGGCGGCGGCGTGACCTTGAGGGGCCCGGGGCGGCGGTCGGGGCGCGGCGCCCCGGGGCGGTGCGAGCCCCCGGGAACGTTCTGGAGGGCGGGAAGGGGCGGACGCCGCCCCCGGCCCGCCGGGCGCCTCCGCCGGGGGCCTCCGCCGCGCTGCGCGGCTCCGGCGGCCGGCGCCGCCGGGGTGGGGTCGCGTCGCGCCGGGGGGTGCGGGATGGCCGGGGCCGCCGAGGCGCCGGGCCCGGCGGCCTCCCGGTGCCGCGGGCGGGGTCCGGCCCCGCGCTCCGCCCGGGAAGCGGCGGCCGGCGGAGCGGTGACACTTGGCGTCCGGGTCCTGCCCCGGGGCTGAGCCTGCGCCTCCTGTGCCGGGCCAGCGCCGGGCGAGGGGCTCTTGCTGCCCCGCCAGGAGAGCGGAGGGATGTGGGGGCCACGCTGTGCTGGCTCTGACCGGCCATCGCCCACCGCCCCTCTGAGCTCTGGCTGCTGGTGCTTCAACTTCCAGATATTTGAACTTTTTTGTCTATTCATTTTCAGTAAAAAACATGACTGAATAGGTGATGTGAAGTGCGTGTATCAACCTCTGGTGGAAAAGCCCTGTTTACTGTTCTGTCACTAATTCAGCCGTAGCCCCTTTATTCATTTTCAGCTTCTGCCCTGTTGCTTTTAGCATTTCTACCGCTGTCACGGGAGTGTCACTAATCTACCTCTGTCTGTTTATGGTGGAACGGGGAGACAACTAACTGCGTTCTGCTTGCTGGTATTGCCGCTGGACTGAATGACTTTTTACTTCTTTTCTTTATTACGGCCTCTACTCTGTGGAATTACTCTACCTACCCTGACGAGAGGCTGTTTGACAGCAAGGCATACTTTTAACGCCTGGGGCAATGATACTCTCAAATAATATTTTGTTAGATTAGGTGATCTGGTAGCAGGTAGACTATTTATTTCAGATTTTCTTCACTAAGCATGCATGCGTGTGTTCGCTAGCTGTGAGATTCTGTTGAGAATTTAAGCTCTGGAGCATAGACTAAGTAACTACATAGAAAACAGCACTTTCAAAATCTGCGTAAGTACTGGATAACTGAATGCTTAGAAGATCCAGTATTTTACAAGGAATTAACTGACTTTAGGAGAATTAGTTCTTCAGGAATTCACTTGAATGGTGCATTTGAGATGGGAAAGTAAATACATTTTGTACAGGTGCCTTGTTTGCTGGACGGGTAGGTCACTGGTCAGATACTGGTAAGATGCCCACTTGCTGGTCTGTTTGAAAGTGGGGCTAAAATAACTGCAGTCCTCTCAGTGTGTGGATTGAATTCCTCGTTGCTTGTATATGGAGGTAATTAATTACTGTGGTTGACAGAAGCTGGTTTAGAGTGCCATTCACTCAAACAGGGTACTACTGCTTTAGGGGGTATGGCCTGTGTCTCCCTGTGGACATTTGAACTGGTTCTGACAGCAATGTGTGCAGCTGGACATGGCTTCAGCTCTGAGATGCTGCTGCCTTGGAAAGTGTTGGATCTCTGGAGTTCTGGTGATGTTAAAGTCTTTTGGATAATTTTAACTTCACCAAAAAAATACTGTAATTTCTATTAAAGATGTAAGGAGAAAAAAAAGCGAAATTCGCAGTTGATGCCTTGGTATCTCCATTTATTTGAATAGCAGTAAAGTTCTGCCGAGTACTGCATAACTTCAGTATTTGAGTGCTGGTAGAAATCCATTCTTTAAACTGAAAGCTTGAGCTACACCCCTGTAGAAATAAAAGTTTTGGCTCAAGTGCTGCATCTGACACTTATCTTCAAGTGAATATCCGCAAAAGAGGAACCCGCGTCTGCTTTGTTATGTATAAGGATCTCTTCAAATTAATAGCACAAAAAGAAATAGCTCAGTTTGAAAGTGTTGAGGGAACAGCACTGTAGTGTTAAGCTGACATGTTGAGGGTGAATTTTTCAAAACAACTTATTGTCAGTTTGTATTAAGCTATCTACATCTCTTTGTCCTCTCAGCTGCTTTATCTTGAGATAAAATCTTGCCACCACAAAGTTATGCTTAGCAGAAAACTCAGCCTTCTGACAAAAAAGATAAATAGCTGGGAAATAAAGGCCTTTTCAGCAGAACCTCAGATACCTTAGAGAAGAGTTTTGTATTGCTTCTGTGTTTGCTTGCTACGGAGTTACGAACAGTAAGAGATGAGGCTTGGTGCATTAGAGACCACAGTATCTTCCTGAGCTCTTAAAGGTGTGATGTTATCAAGCGGTGTGCAATGCCATGCAACCATTTATGTAGTTTCTGTGTGGGAAGTGTATTGCCAGATATGTTGTTTGTTTTTTAAGACTGTGTAGAAACTGCTCCAAATTGTTTTAAAATTGATTACAAGCAAGTCCCGTGCTTCATTTTTGGAATTTCTTAGGATTAAGTGACAAACTTGTAGCTGCCTTCACTAAAACATGGATCATTACTAGTTCTTGCTTGCCACATGACAAATTTTGGTGTCAGTGAAGGATTTAAATTCTCTTTTTTATTGCTTGCGTTTATAATATGGCTGTTGCTGACTCAGTTTTGAAGCTTAAAAAGGAAAATTTCTTCTAGCAGATACTAGTGAATATTTTCACACTTGGTCTTGCTTTCATATAACCCTCCATTTAATTTTCAGTAAATCAGTACTCAAGTACAGTTATTCTTTCTTTTACTTCAGTACTGTTGATTATTTTCCGGTAACCAAAACTATTATGATAGGATATCATGGTAAAGCATGTGCTGTGATTTATGTTGTATTTTTGAAACACGAAGAGGCGTTCATATTTGAAAATGGGAAAACTACTCCACTTCATATAAGATAAATGAAAACATGAGGAACTGAGTATGTAAGAACAACCAGTTCACCTTCTTTCTTTTGCCAGCTTTCTGGGATTTGTGCACAGTGCATCTTTCCAGCCTTGTTTAGGTGTTGGTGGGGAAGCAGAGAGCATTCATTTTTACGAGAGTGGTGATGGCTGGGGCTGGACTCTTACTATGGTAGTGATCAGCACGTAAAGTACTCCTGTGCATGCTGTCCTGTGTGCAGGAGTGTCGGTTCCTGAAAATTGTGCCGCAATCTGAGCTGAAACAACAATGTTTTTGTAAGGAGGCCGAGTGAGCAAACCCGTGTCATACAATGAAAGCTCTTTCACATACTGGGTTCAGCATCCTTGTGCTAATTAGTGCAGTGCAGCAGGGATGGTACATGAGATGTGACTGGTCACTTGAGTATAATTGCTTGTGATCTTGGATCCCCTTTTCAGAAGTTCGTCTAACAATTTGGAGAAACTCTAGAGTACAAATTAGCTGATTAGTGCTTTCACTGGTTCAATGACTGGTGTGTTCCTCAAAATTCTTCCTCTGGGAAGATAAACAGAGCTCAATATTGCTGTTGGTGGGCCAGGATTTCATCCTGGAAATATCAAATCATTTCCTTTAAATCAGGATATGATATATGAACTTACTGCTGTCGAGTCTGTGCACTGTTAAGACAGGAAGTAAAGATGTTTTAATTGTAGAGGAGAGTTGATGGGATCTGTTGCAGCTATAAAGTTTAGGAAAGCAGCAGTGGATGATAGTTCAGTGTTACACCACAGTATTTTGTAAAACTGTAAGTGATGGAACTAAGCATTCCTTCTCTGATTTAAAACATACACAAATAATCCATCATGCTCACATCCCAAGAGGCAGAAACTTTTAAAATGCATTGCAGCCAGTTAACTGGCCTCTTACTAGGCTGAGGTATTTGGGAGTATGAGCTGTGCAGAGCACACAGCTGTTGCCACAATAGCTTTACTCCAGCTGTCATGCAGAGGTCTGTCACAAAATACCCCACATTCCCTTCTAACTCAGCCCTTTGTAATATTCAGGTTTCCTTGCTCAGAGGGAGTACAGCCTAGCAAATACCTAATCTCCTCTGCATTTTTTTATCCTGCAGTTGCCATTTACTTCATGCTTTTTTTTTGTTAAACCGAACAATGTATAGCTAGTTTTAGCAGTACACAGCAAGAAGCTACTAATGTTTTACTCTTTCAAATCTGCTCTGCAAAACAGTGGATATTTTTGATCAGAATTGTTAAAATTATTTGTCACACTGTTTTTCCTCCTCATAAAACTATAGCTTTTGTTTTGTGACAATGACGTGTATATTTGCATATGGAGTAGACTTCGGTGACTTACATGAGTGTATGAGTTAACAGACGTCACTAGAAACTTGAGATGGTATTGACTGGATGTAATTCAGTGTGGCTGAGTTGGGCTTAGTTTGTCAATCAGCTTAATGTTTACTATGGTAATGCATGAACATGTTTGAAACTGCTAAAACACTTAATGTAATACAAAATGTATGTAGGGGTTCAGTGTTTGGGGTGTCTTGTTTGTTTACTGATTTTTGTGTTTACAAGCTTAATTTTTACTGGCAAATTTGTGAAATAAAGTATTTTTCCTACTGCTGTTAAACTGTCAGTAACAGTTTCTGATTGGAGCTGAGCTTACTGTTGACTAAAGCTAATGAGTAAAATGAGTTGGATGTGGATTTCTGGACTCTTTAATGTTAATATCAGACACTTGTCTGAAAGCAAGCATATATGACTTGCAGATGAGTGGTGAGCAGCTGTTCAGACTTTTTTCCCCTTTTTCCTTTCTTTTTCCAAGTTGCTACTTTCACAAGAATGTTAGTTCACGTTAACTAACAATAATGCTAAAGGTGGGTTATCTCAAAGTATCTTTTCTGCCTCATATAACTGTTGGACAAGAAAATAGATTGTTCTGAATTTTGTGGTAAAGCTCTAAAACAAGAGTAGTAAAGCAGATTGAAAAGCAACAACTGGAAATGCAGCTGGTGTTAGAGCCGGCGTGTTGGATGTTTGACAGACCCCAATGTCTTAGTGTACCACTTTTGTATGCTAGACTTGGGGGATGTGCAAATCCCTCTGCAGTTTCTACGTATTTTGACTAACCGTTGCTCACCGTCAAAAAAATGTTCTTCAAGTAAACGCATAAGAAAATCAAAGGAATAACATGCCATGAATTCCAGGCTGCAGATTCATGCAGGGCTATGCTAGGACTGGTATGCTTACATTTTGATAAAGCGTGGGGCCTTCTTTAATGCAAGGTGACAAAACGCAGTTTAGGAAAGTGAGCGACTGATGGTTGGCATCTGTTGAGGTTAAAGGTGGGAAATAAAAATCCTAATCAAAACAAAGCACTTGTGGTGCAGTCACCTGGAATAATAAGGGCTGCCTCTTGCAGTTCTTGTGAAACTTGAACTGCTCGGCTCCTTGCTTCCTAGACCACTGCCACCAAACAAAAGATTTGTCTCGCTCCTGTTGTAGATCTGGGAAATGCAGTAGATTACTTCAAACTTAACTTGCAGGCAAGGAGGAGTTGTCGGTTTTCATGTTAGTATCCTGGTATATAGTTAGCAATGGTATAACACTTCATAACTTAGCCAGTAGGGATACCTTGTATTAGTCTAAGTATAGGGTAGAACTGAGCTGGGTTCAAAGGCTGGCATAAATTTGGAGTAATGCTTACATTCTGAGATACCGATCATCCCAGTTTTGAGGAATTTATAATCCTTTCCCAAAGTTAAATTCCTTTGGGATAATTTAAACCACACTGCAGTCAGAAAGCACCTTTCCGTGTGTTAACCCCTAACAGCAGTTGCTTGTATAGCAAGTAAATATTGATGTACCTTTTGGTTATCAGGTTGTCTTCTGCTGCCACTTGCACAAGGAGTACTGGCACAGGTTCCCGGATTACTGGCCGCCGTGCCCTTTGCACTCTCAGGGATGAATAGGCAGCCGCTGGCCTGTAGCCCTGTTCCTCCTTCCCATGCTAGAGGGAGAGGCTCTTGCTTCTGGTTTTGGCTGGAGCTCTGAATTCCAGTATTCAGTAGTGGTGGTAGAGGATGGCTTGTATAAGAGAGCCCTTATATTCAGAGGATTTTGAAGGACCTGCGTAGCTTGTGTTTGTATACTTTATGCAACCTGTCTGCATTTACTGAAAGTGTTACCAGTACTGAAAATGTGAGCAAGCTCCTTGATGTACCTGAAGATAAATAACAGCTTCGTGAAGTGAAATGTAGCAGTCTTCTGGCTAGCTGGTTAGGAAGCTAGGTTTTTTGCAGACCTTCCTAAATGAGTCACTCTTCAGGCCTAGAGTGGTATGACACAAGTGGGTAACTTCTCCATTGGTTCTGACAATTCCAGTGGCTTAACTGCACTGGTTTGGTAGTCTTGTCTTCAGTTATGGCCATAAGCACTGTTAAAGGAAAACGTAACATCTAGGTAAATGCAGCACTTACGATAAATGTTCTATTACAAAAAGTATGTAAAACCACCATTAAAGCTGAAATCACTCCTGTGATTGCTTTTTTTTTTGAGTTTTCCCTGTTGCATATAATATGTCCAAATATTTCTGAATGTAGCTTTGATCACTCAAAACAAACTTTCACTGAAAGGTATAGAGTGAACGGGATCCAGATTAATGGTAGACAATACCAGTAGGCAGTGTTTGCCTGGCAAATGGTTTGCCTTACAGAATTGCTGGAGTTTTGTTTTGAAATGCTGACAGATAGTAGTGGTAGCCTGTTACTACAAACTTAGAGTCAGGTTGGATCCCAGGTGAATTATTGCTATCTGAGCAGTGAGTGAGGCCCTTTGTATTTGCCTTGAACTGTATTTTTGCTGAGAGATACGCCCAGCGATTGTGAACACCTTTTTTTTTTTTTTTTTCTTGTCTCTCTTTTTACTTTCTGTTATTTGCCGTTTTTATGTTCTATCTCCCAGCTTAAGTGTGGTTGCAGGTTGGGTCCAGGATAGCCTGTAAGGCACTCTGTGGGAACAGGTAACACAAAGGAAGGTATTTCTTTCCTCTGTTTATAACTTAATTACTTGAAGTAGATAGCAGACAGAAAGGATGTTTACTTAATCTGTTTGCTTTGCCTTTTCTTACTTATTCTCTGACACACCATGTGTATACTTAAGCTAGTCGCATCCCATTGTGTAAACTGCCTGATACACAGCACTGCTTCTAGATGGAACATCCATGAGGTGAAAATTACTTTTACTAGGTTGCCTCTAAGAGGGCAGGCTGGACTGCGGTGTGCAGGCTGTTCACGGTTAAGCTAAAGAAGGGTCAGTATTCATGTTTTGAAGTGCTTGATCTTGCGACTAATCAAGCACTGTGCACAACGGCTGCCTGTCATTAAGGTGAGGTCAGGGATTCTTATCTGCCCCTGGAAAGGGAAAGGCTGGAGATCTTGTACTTTAGCTGTCCTTCAGTGTACGTAGAGCCTCAAACCTGGGCTGGGTGGGGGTTTCTGGGGAGGACTGTAGTGCACTTCTCTAGTTATGGGGCGGGGGGGGGGAGTGCTGTAAGCTGTACTTGCAGATAGAGATCTTGTTGGATGATTAAGTTCTGTGCTGAATTTTTGTAAAATACAGGTGTGCTCTCACGGGATGAAAAGGAGAAGGTGTCTCTGGAAGAGGCTTGTGTGGAGCTCCCCAAAAGCTCGATGGAAAGCGAGGGCTGTGTGGGTCAGCGAGGGCTCTGTGTGTCCGTGAGGGCTGTGCTGAAGCTGTTGCAGGTGGGAGCACTCTGCTGGTGCAGCTGGAGAAACTGAAAGGCCTTGAAAGTGAGGGCAAGTGAATTGATTGTTTGCTTTTTGAAGGGACAACCAGTGAGGAGGCACAAGGCTAGGGAACTGTTTTTACTCTTCAAGCCTGAAGAAACAGGGCTTTGCTGTAATTGAAGATTTAATTTGATAAGCTAGTACTACCAGTAAGGAAAAATGCTCAAAATGTTGCCCCAACTGCCACAGCAATTTGCTGCTATAGCTACTTACTCCATCTAGTTCACTGAAACTCTACAAGTGATCAGAGTTAAAAATAACCAGGGAATGTTTTTTACCCAGGATCGGTTACCCTGTCTGGTTCGCTGTGCAGCTCTGCAAACAACTTCATCTGGCAGTTGTGAGCTCGTTTAACCAGACCTGCACCAGCTTTTCAGCTGCGCCTGGAAAGTAAACTGTTGTTTCTGGTGAATCTAGATAGGAGGTGAGTTCAGACGGTAGGAATGTACACAGAAGGGCACTAGTAAAGATAGCATAAAGTACTAGCTGCTAGGACCAGTGTGCATTAATAATTAACTAGGTGTTAGCACTGACATGTAAAAATGCTACAGTTCAAGCAAAAAAAGTTAGTGTAACACTAATAAGCAAAGTACTCTACGAAGACCTAGGAGAATCATTATTTCTCAGCAGATTAACCTTTCATACACATATTCATAACTACCACGTGTGTCAGTTTCCTCAAGTCTTTTAAGCCAGAAAATAAACTTGAGCTTCCACACAACTTAAAAGCAAATTATTTTTCCAGTCCTGTTCTGAGTATTCTGTAACTAGTAATATAATACGTTGAGTCACTAGTTATATTTGTTAGGAAAAGGAGAAATTTTTAAATCACTGCAGTTGCTGTTTAGTTTTTCTGACAAAACTAACTTGCTCAGCTCCTATTACACAGCATCTTCAGCATTCCTCATTTAAGCAGATCTATAAACCTGCAAGCAAATCTGAATATTTTACTTCTTATGTGGTAAGTAGACCATGAAATGGTAGGATGCCAGTAATAAATCTGTGTGAAAAATCTGGCATCTTTGGGTAGAAAAGTGATCTCCTAAATTTCTTCTGTTACTAGACTTACTCTATGTAAGGAAAGTAAGTGGGTTACAATAATATGTACTGCTTGAGGTAGGGGGTTCTAAATTGCATGTTCCTAATAGTATTTCTGTGTTTATCTTTTCTTTTATGAAGGTCCTTTATAATCATCTGTAAAATGCACTACCAATTCTACTGCTTAAAAAGTTCCTGTTAAAAATGCATACAGTGTTCTCTACTAGCTCACGCTAAGAAGTCTTCATTAGCAAAACTCAATAAAGTAATGGTGATGTATTGAAAAGATTTTGGCTTTGCATGACCCAGCATTACTAAGAATGCAAGTAGGAGTGTATTTTAACTTTGTCTTACAATTTCAGTTGCTGCTTAGGATTTTTTTTCTAGCAGTTTGTCTTCAAAGTCCTTCAGAAATATCTTATCCTCACCCTTGTATCTTACACTCCTGCCTCCCCCCAGACCCCAAACAATGTTCTTGATCACATATCAATTGAGGTTTGCAAGACGCAAATATACATGGTGTGTATCATTTTGATTTCCCGTACTTTGACTTTCCTAAACTGATGTTCCTCCTCCCTGTGAACTGTGTTGTCACCCTACTGGGAGTTCTCAGCTTGAGAGCCTGCGTGGAGTCTTAGAACATCATGAGTTGAGACAGTATCTCCTGTGCGCAGCAGCACTCCTGCAGTACTGCTGTGAATTTGGAAAACGCTGTCAGTAGGTTGTACACCATGCTAAACAGTTTCCAGACCCTCAAGTTTGAAAGTGAAGCTGTGAGGCCAAAATCCTTCGTAGCACATAAGCAAGGTAAAACAACTCTAAGTTAAGCCAAATGTGTCTTGCCTTGCTGTCTCAGAGTACTTAAATGAGAAGTTTTAAACTGTAGAGATCCATCTTATTTCCATCTCTGTAGGGGTAGGGGGTGTGTGTATGGTGGGCTGGGGTTTTTTGTCTCTGCAAAAGGAATATTCTGCCTGTGGCATCCAGTCGATGGACCACTTTGAACATCCCACCTTGCTACTTCTAATGCTGGTTCTTAACAGGTTATCACCAACCAGCAGTGCTGTTGATTGCTTAGCTTTGGTTCAGATGCTCGTGCTTCTAGCTCTTTTAAGTCCAGAAGCTTCTTCCTGCAAACTAGGGGAAAATGCATACTAAACTGCTGTATGATCTTGTGTATGATTTAGCTACTTCTCTAGCTTTTAGTGCACTATTATTTTATGTTGTAAAAGTGATGTTACCGACTGCAGAATACAAAACCTTCAAGCTCTCATCTTGTTTGATTGCAATAACTAAATGTTTAAGCTGTATACCATACCTGGATTATGGAAGGATTAATCATCTGGAAGCACTCCGGAATCCATGAAATCACCAGAAGGTAGTTGGGCTACTCACTGTAACTTCTTGAGCATGATTTTAGCATTAAATCTTACATGAAAACAGGTCTTCAGCAGTAAAGATAATTTAAGATACTTGTGCTTCTAGCAATTACATGGTTCCTAACTTGCTCTGTTACATCACTTCAGCCGTCAGGGGTGATGCTGTAAAAAGGATCACAAAAACCCAGGTGAAATTCTCTGTAGCTGATGTGGACCAGCGCAGTTATGCTGAGACCCGCGCTCAGGCAGAACGAGTGGGGGAGGGATGGGACAGGCAGCAGCTTCTGCAGTGGGTTAACCACTGAAGCTGTGTGTACAACTGCATGCAGCCTTGTGCAACAGGGGGAAGTTAACCTGTACCAGCTCTGCTCAAGATGGAGAGTGAGACTTAAGAGTGGTGGCTCTTACTGGGCAGAGCTAATGCAAGAACAGTTGCAAAATGTCTCCCGTGTATGATCTCGATGAGTGAGTCCTGTTATCTGATAAGAGGGTGTTCAGCTGAAGTCTCAGACTGTGTCAGATTAGCTAATGGAGCAAGAGTTTTGATTTCTTTCAGGTTCAGCTGGAAATGTTAAGGCAGCTCTGAAGCTTCAAGCTGTTGTGGTTTGACTAGTCTAGCTACGGTAGGTGCCTGAGCATCTCTGAGGCCACTGAGGCTGAAAGTTAGTTTACTGCCTGTCAGTGGGTTAGCTCTTCCATCCCCTTGGGTATTATTGTGGGGGCATTACTGTGTGTGAGGAGACATTTTTAACTTGAGTGCTTTAACAAGGATGTTTAAAACCTGAAAAATTTCTAATTTCCTGTATCTGTGTCCTAAACCTACTAACTATAGAAAATGTTTTGTGTCATACAGTGTTTCTGCTTTGTTTCTCTCTTGCTGGACATGTATGCTCAAATACATCTTGGTTTCTTTGAATTTTAAAAAAGACACTTCAAAGCTTAGCTTTTGAAGTAGTTAAAGACACTTTTTGCTATTTAGAAGGTTTTGCACCCATTAGAATAGATAGTGTTAATCAGGTAACCAGAATATTTGATACATTTTTTTTGTCTGTGAAACTAATTTTTAGTCATTAGTATAGTCTACAAAGGTTGATGAAATTCCTTAATATTTGTAAATTCAAAATTGTCCATTATCTATGTTGGTGGGACTGTGTGGGAAAAGAGCCTCAGGTCTGAAGTAGTTGACTTCCTTGTGCCAATATTATCTTCCTTCTTCCAAGTAGGTTACATTCCACACATTTTTAATAGTGGATTCCCCTCCTCCTTAGCTGCTTTGACTTGTTTTGTGGGAGGACTTGAGTATTTCAACTGACACACCAGAAGTCTTCTCCCAAAAAAGGAAACCGATAATAGAATTGTTCACTTTGAGCAGAATTTGAAAATAATTTGGTCGTACTGACTGGCTGTCTGTTCAGTGGGGTTTTAAAATTGCACTGAGTTAGGGATTTTGCTCAAGGTTTAAGAGTTTGGGATTTTTCTAGTTTAAGAGCTGAAGTTGCACCTTGAAGTTCTGTGAATTTTTTCAGTTCACAAATATTCTGAAGAAAATAAACAAAAGCCCTGTATCTCTTGACATGATCTCCTGAAAAAGGCACTGGCTGCCTCCCTGCTTGAGGGAAGATGGTGATCTGGAAGAATTTGTTCGTGGTGATTGCAGAAGATAAATAATTTAAGATGCAGCCACTTGCTTCAGACTAGATAACTGAGACTGAGTTTTCTAACAGCTGAACAGCTTATGTTAAAACTGAAAAAAATCCTGCAGTGCATATACTTTAGCTAGCAGTCTTGTATGTGAGTACTTCATGCCAGTTGAGTAGCCTCAGGAATTTAAACAAATCTCAGCTTTTCCCCAGTGCTGGTAGTTATTGTGAGATGCTACTGTGACTGCCTAACACTATTTAGCTAGGTATTTATCATCCTTCTGTAACTTCTTCCTCGAATGGATGGTGATACCTCTGGTCTTTCCTGAATCTAGAAAATACATGGTGTAGTTAGTGAAAGGGACTCGTGCTACTTGATTCTCCTGGGTAGAACCCCGTGCGTATGCTAGTTCTGTTATTGCTGACTGAGCACTGCTTGAGTTGGAGTGCTGACTTGTTGGCTTCCACACTTGTGCTTTTAAGTGTGTGCAGTTGCAAGCCAGTGGCTGCGTGCTCTCCTAGCAGTAAGCTACCATAGCAATTCATAGGAAGATATCCCTAGATTTGTTTTTACGCCTTACCTTCAGGATCTGACGATCGGTTTCTAAACCTGAAGCACATAGGCTGTCAGTGCCAAAACATAGTTGAAGAGGACTTGGTTGTAACTCTTCCTAAAAAAATCCCCCAAACCAACAGTGTGTTAGCGCGGTCTTGATTCTGTTCAACAAGTTTGTAGTGCATATGGCCCATCTAATCAGTTTTGAGTTTTGGTCATTATGAAAAGTTGCTTTTAACACATGCACAGGAGATGAGTCTAGAAGACTTACTATTTAAATTAAAATACTTCCTAATGCTGGAAGAAAGCTCAAAAGGGAAACTACTTGCCTTTAACTGGTAGCATCCACCCTGTCCTTGTAAATAACGTTAGCTTTGCTCAGGGTAAAAGCTGGCAGAGCTGTGTGGTGGTAATGCTCTGTTCAGAGGTACATTCACGCTTGGCAACATACGAGTTAACCAGCAAGAAGATACGGTGTTCTGAAGGGTTTCTGCTTGTCATACTGATGTACTGCTTGTCTGGAGACTTCATCTGTGATTACTGGAAATCTGAATAACACTGAATAGTCCATTATTCTAAGTATGATGAAGTTGAAGAACCTGTTTCTAATCTATAAAAATGGGAGAAACTAATGTGCTTTCCTGTGGTTTTGGTGGAGAAGGCTGGCTGCCTGTGAATTCCACACTCTGTTTTCTCTTCACTGAATGCCTTTACCACAAGATCACTACTCGGTAGAATATGGGAGCGGAAATAGCAGTAGGTTTTTTTTTTAAAAAAAAACCTCTGATAAAACCCCGTGCATTATAAAACCTTCTTCTGAAAGTAAACAAATTGAAAGTCTTTGCACACTGCTCATGCATTTTTGAGGCAGCATTCACTGTACTGCTACCTCTTTATACCTTTAAACAAAATGTTTGCGTAAGTTCTTTGGTCAAGAAAGCAATCAAATAATGACGTTCTCCACTTATTTAAAGTCATACTTTATTGTGCGTGCCTGTCAGACTGGGGAAGAATATTACACATTACAATTTGAAATTAGAAGTTGCTGTGGCAATGATTTTCTTAATGGAGTGCTTTTAGGTGATGGAGTGTGTTCTTTCCTTCTGGACAAAGTGTTTTAAGCTGTCTTCCCTACTAGATATACGAAAAGCCACTTTTTCAAGTGCTGCTAACGTGTTACAGTACTAGAGGGCTGTGGCATGCAATGAATTTGGCTAGTTTGCCATAAGCTCCTCACTTCTGTGTGTGATATGTATTGGGCTCAGGTAATTCATTAGCTGCTCAAGTTCTATCAGTGTGAACTTGCTTGGAGAGAGCTTGAATTTGTTTAATTTCTAATGTTTTTGGATGGGGTTTTTATAAATGCTCTATTTCATGCTACAGAAACTCCTGGGTTGCCTTCTTTCTACTTGCACTTTGCATGGGATAGCTAATTCTTCTGGTGCTGTGCCTTCTGCAGTGTAGCATCAGCCTCCACTTGGATTAGGTCCTCCAGAAATGAGGTAGGGAGTGGATGGATTGCTTTGGAGGAGTCCAAAAGGCAGCTAAAAGCAGCAAGGTTACATTTGAGGGGGAATGTCTGTCCTTCTAGAAGATCTTATAGGAGCTGTTAACTTGAAAGACTGTAAACTAGTGTAGTGTAACTGATCATGGCACTGGATAGTGTACATTTAATTTGTCATGTTAAAATGATTAAAAAGGATCTTCTGTGTAAGTTGCTACTAGCCTGTCTGTGCTGGCTGTTGGATTCATACTAGTATTCTCTTTTCTGAGCTCGGTATCTACTCTAAGAATATGGGTGTATGTAACTGGGTTTTTTAAAGGCAAAATATCTTAGTAATGAACAAATAACTGAGTTGCTTTTGTGGCGGTGACTTCACAGAATCAGTCCTGAAAAAGGTAGCTTTGTTCATTGAAGACTTATTACAAGTTAGTAATCATAAAGTCAGAGAGAGATAGCAGCAGGTAGTGGAACCAACTTAAGTGGAGAAATACGACTAGTATGATTGATTTACTTTTCATCAGCCCTTGTCCTATCTCACTTGATCATACTTGTACATGTTTTAGATAATATATTTACCAATGTTTTTCATGACCTATATTCATTTGATGAACAACACACCTGTGTTTTCCAGATAGTGGTGCTTTTCTTCTCAACTGATGTCTGGAGAGGAATTTATATAGAGAAGTCAGCCTGTATCCTCTAATGCAAATGAAGTAAATCATGTGATCTGACTGCTCTGTGCAGCCTGACAGCAGCTTGTAAGTTTAGAAAACAAGTTTATTTGAGAATTTATGTAAATTCTTTGTAAGAATGAGAGCACACAGGGGACAGAAGGGAAATCACCTTGCTGGAAACCCCCAGAGCAAATCTTGACTATATGCAATTACTAAAGTATCTGAATTTGAACTCTTAGTTTTTAAGTTCACACCTTTAACAAGCCTAAAAATCCAAAAGCCTGCTAGTCTTGAGGATGGGATGATGAACTGGTCAATATGAGTGTGGTGTAAGAGAGTAACAAATGCTTTAAATTTTCAGTGGCATGCATCCCTTATTTTCTCTTAAAACTTGAAAGCCTGCTGAAATACAGGAATGTGTTGTATTCAAAACAAGAGTAGCAGGAAAGAATAATTGTATCTGATCAAGTGGAATTTGATAAAGAGCTGTCCTTGAAGGTTTGTGTGGACATATGTGGGTGGCTCTGAAGATCTAGCTGTACTCCTCTTAAGAAATGCCAACAGAAAACTGGGCTCAAATGTGTTTAAATAAGCATAGACAGTTACAATGTTGTAAAAGGATGAGAAAAATATTTTACTTAACTGAATTGAGCTGAGATCTGTTGTTCATAGACTGGTCGTGCTTCTGCCCTCTTCTAGTTGGGATAGGGCATTTCCCTAAAGCAGAGCATGTGAAAGAATAACATCAACAGAAAGGAAAAACCTTTGGATGCAGGGAGTCTGCTAAGTTTGGAACATCAGCAGAGACAATACTAGAAATACCGTCTTGGAGGAGTTTGTGTGTCTGCAGTGCAGGTGGCCCCCCGAGGTTTTTAATATGAGATGAGGGTTAGGTAAGAAGCAAGGGAAGAATGCAAAAAGGAGGGTGAGCATTTCTGGGTCTGATGGCGGTTTGCATTCTCTACCCGGTGATTGTGAGTTCTGTAGGTTCATTTAATAGCCTCCAGAGAGTTTGCTGCTGTATTTGAGGGAGAACATTTTGATGTTAAAGCCCTGTTTGCAGTATTAATTTGCTAGCCAATTACTTAAGCAACGCTGGTTTACAAGCTTTAGCTGACAGAACCAAGAGTGGAGAATGGCTGTCTCCCATCACAGCATGTGTGGTTAGGTTATCATATTTGGAGCACTTGTGCTTCAAACAACAAATTACAACACCCGTAGTTTCATGAGAAAAGCTCTTCACTGGAGAGCTCAGGTTTTGCCTGAGCATCCAGATCTTCAAAGTAATAAAGCACTGTTTCCTTTTAGCATTTCCTTCTGAATGAGACTGTCTACAGCATTTGCTCTTGATTTGATCTTTAAGCTCTCCTTCCCCTTGGAGAAACCTCACTTGCAAACGGCAGGTAGAGGACTATTCTGGAACCTGCTCTAACGTACTGCTGAACTGGATGATGTAGAAGAAAGTATGAGAATTTGCTTTCCAGTGACCCTAAGGTCTATGAGACTCAAACCGTGGATTCCCTGTACAATGAGGGATTGTCTGTGGATGTAGTGTTTAAAACAAATAATGTTTTTTCTGTTACTTAGAATCAGCTCCACTATGGGAAGCTGCTCAGTGTAAAAGTGCTCCAGTCTTTCATTTGCCTTCTTTACTGCTACCATAAATGGCGATATTGTAAAAACATTTGTTGACTGCATGTGGTGGTTGATTATGTAGCACCTCAGCTGAATGTTTGCTTGCAGTTTCTTGATGTGGTTTGTAATAGATGTGGCTTTTTGTAATGTGAAAGTAGGTATTTGCACATAAAACTGTAGTTTGTGGCATCCTATAGTGTGAAGCAGATCCTAACATTAGAACAAGTCTGCTAATGCTTGCCTTTAGCATGTGTTGCTGGGTTTTGTTAATCGAAGGAGGGTGGTGCCTTACAAGAGATTATTTTTTTTTCTTTTTGCCTTAGTTATAATAGCACTTGGTTTGGGGGTAATTATATTCTCACTGAGGTAAAATAGCCCTTGATAAATTCTCTAAAAGCGTAAGTCAGGATTAACACACCTAACTGCTTAGGTCCTCTAGATCAAAGGTCATGTGAAATATTAATCTAACGTTGTTAATGCCATAGATGTTAAGTAGTGTTTATTATCTCTCTCTTTTTCTATTCCATGCGATGTCTATGATAATTCTAAGCAAAAAGTAAGCTCCCTCTGAGTTTCCTATGTGTTTCTCTGCCCTGTGATTTGGGGTGATGCTGACTAAGAGTGGTACTACACCTGCAGGTGCAGAGAACAAAGGGGAAGAAACACTGTGGTTGGTTTTAGTATAAGCAAATGTTTTGCTGGTAAATATGATTTTTTTTTTTTTTGGATGGAAACTGATGCTTGCTTAAATATATATAGACAGAATACTGAAGGCAAAAGCATTTTTAATAAAATTTGAGGACATAAACGTGTTTCCATTTGACACTCTTTTGACTTTAAAATCCGAAGTTCCTGAGGCTGAAAATTCTGGCACCGCTTAAGAGCATTCAAATTGCACTTACTGGGGCTTTAGGATCTCTTTCTTTTCCCTGTAGATCAGCTACCGAGGTAATTTTAGCAACAGTGCTTGTAACCAGTTCTGGGCTATGAAATCTTGCTCACATGTCAGGATTAGCAACCGTAAAACCACTCAATAATTTCTGGTTCCTGGAATTGGAGTCTGTACACATTTCCCCATATGTAAGTTGCAACAGTATTGGTCACGTTGTGCTCTTAAAGTCTTCCTTAATTGGGAGAGTAGTGCTACTCAAGAACTTGCTTCTGTCAACCTCCCTGGTAAATGTTCCTGTTGTGAATGATTTGGCTTCATGACCACCACGCTGCTGGGGTGTGCCTCTGTGCCCTTGTTTGCTTGGTGGAACAAAAGGGGGGGCCATCTGTGCATCTTCTGCCAGGAAAGCATTTCGCCCTTGCTTGTCATGTGGTTCTTATGTAGATACAACTCTGTGCACACTGTAAAAATAATTTGGGTAAAATACATGCTGCTTGGCTTAATACTCCTGAGCTAAGCATAAGCAAGTATGGCTTGGTGAGGTACACAGACAATGATAGGTTGTACATAAGCTTTGGGTATTAGTCTGTAAATTTGCTGGTTTAAAAGTTGCTTGCTGATTCTGAGCAACTTTTTGTCACTGAGGTATGGATGTAAGTGTGGCATGGGCACAGACCTCAAAATGAAGTAAAACATAGGGGCTGGAGCTACTGCAGGACAGTATGTTTGGGCTGACTTGTGGGATGCTGACATAAAACATGCAACAGTAATGTTTAAGCCTTCCCAACCATGAGTCTGGTGGTCTGGGGTTTTATTGTTGCTTTTTCTATATGGGATAAAATTTTCTCTATTACCTCTTGCATTTCCTGTAGGTGATTCAGCTAACTGGCTCTAATGTAAAAGTTGCAGTACACATGGCTTTGCTTCTGAAAAATCAGAAATTAAATGCTACATTTTCTGTTGTAAGAAATCCTTGTGCACTGTGCTATGTCTTACCACTTGATGAGAAAACCAGTCTGAATTACACTGTTGTCAGATGTGAAGGAGTAGGGAAGGAGTAATAACCTTTGATCTGGAAATCTGCTGCTGGTGCTAGTAAGAGAGACTATAAAGACATTCTCCAGGTATATTAAGATTTAACTTCTCTGCAAGCACTGATTAGGCTGGAAAGAAAAACATTTTATTCTTGCTGGTATCTGTGATGGAAAATACTCAGTATTACTTTTTTCAAAGTAGTTTGTCCTGCTGAAGCTGCATTGCAGTTACAGAAGTCCACACTGCAGGTTCCTTGAACTCCATATATTGGATTTTGAATATATTATATATTGATTATAATATATATTTTGTTCTTAGAGAAACCTGGAGTTTTTGAAAATTGTGGGATTAATCTGAACCAGTACTTACGAAGCAGTAGTGTCTACATGTGAGACTAGCCTCTGTTTAAAATCCTTGTGCTTTTCAACAGGCATCATTCCTCATTGTGATTTCAGGTCAGCCGGCATCACTGAAATCTCTGTCATGTATCTCTCCTGAGATAGGATAGGATTTCTCTGTCTTGCTTCAAGGGTGAAGTAACTTTATCACATTGCTCTGTGAAGTTTGGTTGACAATGACCAAGTCTGGTCTGTCTTCTTTCCCTCTGTCAGAATTGGATCTGTTGATTGCTGTGCCCAAGCAGTCAAACAAAACAAAGGGACTGCTTATGTGCCAGGAAGGTCTGAATACACTGTCCCTAGTATGAAAAGGCTTACACAGCCTGCTCTACCTTGGAAGAGATCCCCTTCCCTCCTTTTCACTCTCACAATTAAGTGGGTTAACCTAACACCTTAGGTTAGAGACCAGGCAAAAAGTATTCTTAAGCTTTTTGTTGTTTGGCTCTGAATCCCAAACTAAGGTTATGAGTACTTTTTGATGTGGCTGAGTTAAAAATCTTGATGCTGAAATATCAATCTCTTGAAAAAACTTTTTTCTTTAAAGAGGACATTAAGGTTAGGGAGCTTGTTGCTGGATGGGGAGTGACTGTCACGAAGGTGCTCTGTCTCCTTCCTGGTCACTGGGGGAGCCCATGCATTGGCCCTGCCCCGAGCTGCCCAATACGAAACGTACAGATTATGTGGAAGATATACTTGTTGACCAGTACAAATTCTCCCCCTGAGGTTTTACTGCTTAGCCACAAACTGCTGAAAGATAGTTTGGGAAGTCAGAGAGCACATTTTCATCTTGGAATACAGTGTGGTGAGTGATAGGGATATGCACCCATACCTGGCATTGGGGCACTGCGGGTGCTCCTGACTGCTGCAGCGTGGGGCTCCCGCGTGTTGAGCCCATCAGCCTGGTTTGGGATGGCTTTCACACCCTGTCTATTGAGGTGCAAGGAAAACTTAAACTGCCTTGTTAAAAGTGTGCATTTAACATGTTGTTATCACTATTTTGGGGGGTTTTTTAGCATGAACTTCTTGTTGATAGCTTGCCACCCGCAAGCTGTTCAGATACCCTTTTCTAAGGGGAAGTTGCCTAGTATGACTTCATTTTAATTGTTTTTTTTGAGGCACATTTTAGTTATGTGCATCATGCGGCTTCAGATGTTGACACTCCTGAATGATTAACACATTTTCAAGAAGTCCATTATTTCATAAGGTAGGCAACCAATGCTTTCATTATCATTTAAAGTTTTCATGTCTCAGAGGTAACTGTATATTTTACTTAGTTGGGTGAGGATTTTGGGGAAAGGCTAGTAATCATTGGCCTTGCTAATGAAAATAGATGGCTAAACACAGCTGCCATTTCAGCATTCTTGGCACTTCTGGTTATGGCACTTTAAAAACTTAAAGATTATAGTAATTGTCTGTGGTCTGCAAAATGAGTCTAGACAGTCTAGTCTCAGGCCAAAAGGTTGGAGTTGAATAAATACGTAATTTTGGTAAATAAAGCTATTAGAACTGTGCTTATCTTCTGACACAATAGTTAGTATTGGATATAATTGCTATTTTATAGCTTTTTCCTAAATAATTAGCTTCTAATGATCAGTCAATAAATCTTTGAAAAATAAAGTACTCCAGACTTTTCTAATGAAGATGAATGTTTTCATGTTGGATATTGTCCAAGCTGGTGTTCAAAAATTCCACGGGATTAACTGTGGTAAAAGGAAAAAAATTATAGGACAGTAACTAGTATATTGCTATCTATGACTGTAGTGATCTCACAGTATAAATGAGATGTGTTACCAGCTCTGAAAGAGCCATCTTAACTTTTAATTGCATATGTGCTAATGATTCTGTGTAATTTTTTTCTTTTGTAACAGAACAAGTGGTATGATAACTTCTGGAATCTTACACTCTTGATTTAGTCCCTGTTTGCTATATTTATATTTTTTTATAAATAAGCAAATTACATATTTTAAATTATTTATATATATGGTAGAGTTGTAGGGGAAAGGCATCTTTTAGTGGTATGCTGTGAGCTTTCCTGAGGTGTCTGGACATTTAAAGGTAGGTTGCAGTTGGCTAGTATTTGGACGGGGAAATCTTTTTCATTTTTAGCTGGCAATTTTAACTGTCTGGTCTCCTGATTGTGCTGCAGGCAGCAAGGAACCATGATGGAAGGTCAGGAGTGAACATGAGAAAGCCTCCGTCTAGCACAGTTGCTAATGTAGTTCAATTGTATTGTGAAATACTATCCTACATATATTTAATCGTACCTCGAATCATTCTAGAAGACTGTAGGCTTTGGGTTTAATGGACTAGTTAATCTGGCTGTATCTCTGTTAACTGTTTTAAGAGGAAGAGGTTGGAGAATTTGCCTTAGGCTTTCTACCTTTCTCTTTCTGATGACCTGTGGTCCAAGCCCACATCTGCTTCCAAACTATTACAAGCCTGCACAACTGGCCATACTGCCTGGCTTTGTAGAGAACTGAAATGTAATAGTAAAGGTAGGGAAAGGCTCTTACTACCTAAACCGGATCGTTACTTCCTACTTTCAGAACAAGAAAGATACTAACTTCAGAATTTTTTGTCCTTGGCTTGCTGTGTTTTCACAGGGCTTGAAAAATTTCAGATACTTAAAACATGGAGTTAACATTGCTAAAATGAGACTTGTTTTTTACTGGCTTGTTTGGGCTAGAAAAAGGTCTTACTGCATTGATGTAATTGTATGGGTCCAAATGTCCATAACCTAGGCTAGACAATCTGAAAAGTCCAATTAACAAGCAATTTGATTGCAATTTGAACCTATTTTAAAGTTTCTGATTTGATGTGACTACCTTGCACTCTCAGGAGGGTTGTTTTTGCCATGGAATTAACTTTTCCAGTCTGCACTTCAGTTCTTCCAGTATGTTCCTCAAGGAGTTGTGAAGTGGCTTCTTTCTTGATAGACTGTAAATGCCTTAAACATGGGTCTCCTCATAGCCTCTGACCTGAAGTGTGTTGCTGACTGTTTTAGTTAGGTTTCAATTACTGAAGTGAAAAGCTATTTTAATTGACTTTGTCTTACCCTGTTACAGTACTTACATTTATAAATCAAAAGCTCTTGAATTACATCATATATCATCTAATGATTTTGTGTGTATGAGAAAAGGTATTCCAGTAACTTATGCCCCACCAGGGGATTTTTTTGAGTAACCTTACTTTCTTTTCACTTATAGCTGTGTCCCCCATTATCTGGTTATACACATACCCTAAAATCAGATACGTACTTTTAAAAACATATTATGGGCTTCTTGAGACAGAAACCTGAGTTCATCCCAAAGAGGTTGTGTGAGCTGCTATGTTGAAAACTGAACCTTATAAAATTTTGTGGATGAAAAGATTGTATGTAGCAAATATTTTAAACATTTCTTGAATTGCAAGTGGCCAAGATCGGGCAGATTAAGTACTTGGTGTGTTCGTAGTTCTTGCACATATTTTCTGTGAAGCAAAAATGAAATTAAATTAAATCAGGACCCATATATGCTTGCAGTAGAGTACATTTTACAGTCAGACATGTTTCAACTTGAGAAATTGCATAGCTGCCTTCAAAGAATTTTGTAGGTGCTTACTGGCATTAAAAGTCATTAATTCAAAGCATTACAAAGAAGTCTTGACATGGAAAGTGTACGTTCTCTGATGTTGAGTAATGAAAACTGCATCACCAGGAAGTATTCAAGAGGCCAAAGTTTAATGCATGTATTGTCTAAAACAGGTCTCTGTGTGAGTGTACTTGGTATTTGGTGTGGTTTGATTTTTGAGAAATCTGAGAGGCAAATGTTCACAGGCTGCTGAACTGCTAATATTGAGTTGATGTACTGCGTGGAGAGCTCTAAGCTGGTAACTGAAAGGAGATGTGAGCACAGTGCAGATTCAGTTTGAGTTTAAAAGGTGAACACTGTTTTTAGAAACTTATCGATCTGCTGTTTAAGGAAGGCAGTATTTAAAGATGTTCACGTGCATTTCAAAATACAGATTAAAAAAGCCCCACTCTCATCAGCATTCATGTTATACACATGGTACCAGTACCCACCCTGTCCATAATTCAAGTGCTGAGGCTGCATGAATGCTTTACAAGAGAAGAGTTACCCTAACAGTATGTTTAAGCTTGGCAGGATGTTAGCAGAAAGGCATGTAATTTTTCAATAAAATAGTTCTAACAGTTATTCTTTAAATCTCTGTGATTTCAACCTGCACTGACAGGCTGCCTTAGTTATGTTTCTAAGACACTTTCTTTTCCCCAAGTCTGCTGTCTCTGGGTGGATTCTTAGATTTTGCACAATAATCTTGTAATTATCTGTTTAGCAGTTAAAAACTCTCCAGATTTCTACCTGGAAGCGTGAGCTGTTTTGCAAGTCATAGCTTGGGCACTGGGCTTGAGGGAGGAAAGACAAGAGATGCTTTCCTGTGCTGCTGCACTCCAGGTGGGCTGGAGAAGGTAAAACTGATTTATTGTAAGTAGCAATTGGGGGAAGGCCAAAAACTAACAGTTTCTTAGGAGTGTTGAAAGGTGTAAAGAGCTGATGGATGTTCCCTTTCAGAGCACAAAAGTCAGTTTGATTTCATCTTCCTGAGTCTTAGTCCACTGTGTGACCTGCACAATATGTTGATGCTCCACAATGAATGTGGATCTTAAATCCCTAACACAAGTCAGTCCTGCTGAACTGTGGATAAAATCTGTGGAATTTCCTAGTGTACAGCTATCTAGAGTAATGACATTGGAAGTGAGTGTGTTATGAGTATGAAGTTCAAGTGCTCACTTAGAAAATAAAAAAATTAAAGGTACATAGACAGAATCAGATATGTGTATTATCCTTCAGACTGAAAATACCCTTTATACCCTTTTTCACCTTGCTCCCCCCATGCTAACTCATGTTTCCCAACACCTGTGAGAGGCAATGATAGTTTTGTTTTTAGGTAGTTTGGGTGTTGAGCACAAAAAAGCCCATGAAGAGAGCTGTGTTATATTTGGCTATGTACAATAAATCTGTCCATGCACTAAACACAGATTTCTTGATAGTTTTCTATTAAGTGAGCTAATAGTGGTAACTGTGTATGGGAGGGCAGGGAATGGAGGGACGGAGAGAGAGGAGTATGTGACCATACAGTAGGATTAACTCCTGCTCTGTTTAGTGTTTCCAGACCAAGCATAAGCTCTTGACAATCCTTGTATTGCATAAAAAAATTAAGGGGGACTTACCTGTACTTAATGAAATCAGATGGGGTTTTTTGTATCCTACCATATCTTATTCGGAACTTAAGATTTGTACCTCTTCTGTCTTTGAATTATATCTTGGGGGTAATCTAATGGATGCACTCTGATGTAGCCATGGGTTATCAAAGAACTTTGCATTCCCTGTTATGATTTTCTTCTTTAACAGAACTGTTAAGATTTGATTAGGCATGTACTTAATTGTAAGCATCAGTATTATATGTATATGTAATGCAGGTTCTTCAGGAAGAAATCAAAGAACTTTTCAACTTGCGTGTGAATTTTCAAAGCTAAATGCTTGTATATGGCTCATGACATCTTTTGCTATAACTTTCTTCAGTTTAATCCTCTTTGTGTCTCAGTCTTCATTGTTCATGAAATTATCAAGTGTTTCACATCACTGGGTAATTGCAGTAATTGTAGTTACAAATGACATCTGTTCCCTGGGTAGCCATAACAGTGCTGCCAATATACATTAGAACAGTGGGAAGTAGTGTAAATTGAGGGAAGCATCACTGGTTGCTTACAAGCACTGACTATCTTATAATTTATATTTCTTTGCAAGAAAGGAACAGTTGGTCTTACTGTTTGTATAATTAAAAGTAACTCAAAGATTTGTATGAATATGAGACAATTGGAGGAGGATACACCTGCCTTCTGTAGCATGGTTGTTATCTCTGCAGTCTGGTCTTTATCAGCATAATTATAGACCATTGGTCCCCTCTGTCCCCAGTGTTCCACACCAAAATACTCCCCCTCGTTCTACGAAGTGTGACTGTTTACACCAGCAAAGCGTGACTCAATGCTATCTCAAGCACTTCCATTTAAAAGAAGGGTGCTGGGTTGCTGTGGGTAGCTCCTGCAGTCTCTGCTGGTGGTGGTGGTCTGTCTGTGCAGTGCCTGAGCCCTTGGCAGGGGTGGCACTCCCTGGTCAACCCCAACGGCACCCATCTCCTGCTCTCCCAACACCAACTAGTTAGACCCGTCTGGAGACATCAGGTCCTAGTGAACCACCTGCTCTTGGGGAGGTATATGTTCAGTGTTTAACAAGCTTGTCAAAGGCTATCTAATCAGTGGTGTGCTTTCTTGTAGTTTTTTTTTCTGTGACCCAAGTACATGGGGCTATGCAAAATACTAAATTTGTATGTTTTGCTGTGTCTGTTCCTTTATTCTAAAATATCTGGGTTTAAGTTTGCTTCCCAACTTAAACTTTGTTCATTTTTTTCCTGTGTTTTCCTTGTTTTCTAGCCAGCCAACTTAAATGTTTCTAGAGGAATGGCTTGGGGAGCCTCTTTGTGGTGTGAAGGGAAGTTGTGCAGTTAATCTCTTCAGGCCTGAGGCCCTAGAGGCTGCTTCACCCAACTGCTGGTTCTGCTGGGCAAGCTGGTTGTGGCTGGGGGCCAGCATCCTGCTTCAGAGAGGTGGCAGGTTGCTGCCATCTGTCCTCTAGGAACATGCCTGTGGTGGCATTGAACCTGTTTGTGCTGCTCTGGGGATATAGGTGGAAATGTAGATTAAAACTCCTGGAAATGGTCTCTAGCCTTCTCTGCAGCCTGGAGGAGGGTACAGTGTGACACTGTGGTCATGTTAATATAGATATGGCTGCTGTGTTGCTCTTGGGTGTAAGATTTCCATGGGTGACAAAGCAGTCAAGGTTACAAACAGTTTTACTTAGACTGTGAATTAAGATCTAAATGACTGAGAAAGCTTTTATGGTATAGCCAAGTATTTCAAACAGCAGTGTGTCCAGTTATGGTCCTACTAACTGGCCAGGGCACTAGAGTTCTGGTCTTAAGCTGTAGCAGTGACTTTGCGACTTTGGGCAAATGCCAGAAATACTCATTTAAATGGAGAGAACATGGTCAAGTTTCTGTCTTTTTCTGGGTTAAATATTTCCAATCTGATCAAAGTAGTGTGTCATAGGGCTGTAGCTGACACTGTTATTTATTCTATGCCCATGTGAAGACACGTTGCTACAGATTGTGAATTGGACTGTTGAGTGGGGCAGGAACATACAGTGCAGGGGAAACGAGGTAAAACCTAAAGAAGAGATGATAGTGTTGGAGGTAGTCAAAGGAGAAACTACCAAAAGAGATACGCTGTCAAGTAGCACTTACAAGCTAGGAGATGTCTTGGGATCATGTATTTCAGGTATTTGGGAATGTACTCAAGTCTAAAGGTGAAGCTTTGATGTGTAGCATTCACCTACATGTTTGTTTTAAGTTCTAACTTATAAATTATAGCTAGGAAGGATTTTTGGGTTACTTGCAATCCTGAAATTGTAGATGCTATTTAAATCCAGAGCTGGTCTGTAACTTCAGCTGGAGGGTGGAAACCCTTCTATTTCCTTGCCTTCAATGGGTTGAAACCAAAAATTTAAACATGGAAAAAATTTAAATAAGCAACTAGTGGCTCTTTGAAACATTAAGTATATATTTAGTAAATACAAATGGAGATTATAGACACAGCAAGGATGAATATATGTTTTGTCATGTACCACTCCTTTAACTTACTCATAGTGGTGTGCTTTCACTGTGCTGGGCTGCCTTTTATTGCATGTCCTTCAAGCTTTCTGTAAAGATAAAGGAAGTACATTATGCAACCAGCCTCTGGACTGCAGCTTATTGCGGCTCCCCATTGGTAGCATCTGACTTCTCTCTTGCCTTGGAACTTAAATGTTGGTGCAAAAGAAAGGAAACGAGTGGCTTTTCAGCTTGTGGACTGTTGATGACCTTACAGAGAGTAAATAAGAGCTGCAGCAAGAGCTGTGAAACTGTGCTGGGGTTCTCCATCTTTCCATGTAAGATGTCTTTACTTAGTTGTTTTTATTAATTTATGAAGTGGGACTTGTAAGGCAGTCGGGCTAATGGAGGAATTTCCCTTATTTATATTAAAGGCAACATAACAAAGGGGGAAGATGGTAAACTGAAAGCAGGTTTTCACATGTTCTCCTTGCCAAAAGACTTGAGAGATTGAAACAATGTTTTAGGGTTTACCATTACCTAGAGCAAGACTGCTAGAGCAGTGTTCGGTCCTGAGCACTGCAAGTAGAAACTCCTGTGAAGGTCAAGAGTGTGTTTGAAATACACACACCCGTCATCCTGAAACGTATAGGAAGGGATTTTGGTGGTGGGTTGCCCATCTGCAAGTGGTGTAGGCGGTGTGGGAATGGGGGGGGTTTGTTGTTTATTGCTTTGGGTTTTTTTCTCTGAAGAAGGGCTTGCATCATTGACAGGCTTTCCCATCTCTGGACTTAATTGCCTCAGCAGTCTTAGAAAGAGGAAACCTAGAAAACTTGTTGCATAATATTTTGGGTAAATTGAATGGTTGATGAGACTACTGGGCTTGGCTTTTCATTTCCCTTCTAGGAGGTGGGTGGAAAGAGCCTTGATTTTACTAGTGATTAAGGGAGTGGTGTAACAGAAGAGCATTTTCAGGTTGTTGTCTTAAAAGAAATTTAGTTTCTTCTAATTATTTCCTGCAGGCAGTGGCCAACTGCAGTGGAGCCAGCTGAATGAGATTTAGCTCCTCAGATTCGTCATAGAAACTCTGCTGCTCCTGGAGAGCAGATCTGACAACCTGGTCTGTAATGGGTCACCCTGGAGAGTGGTCCAGTGTGTTTTATACTAGCTGGCATTCAGAACACCTGCTGTAGCTTTCTGGAATTTTTGTAGTTTTGAAGAGTAACTGCTTTGAAGTGTTAGGACTTGCACATACAGCTTTTGTAAAGGAGACAGCAGTAGGCAGGCCTGGGTAGTCAAATGCTGGTGTGTGCCATGTTTCTCTAATTTGTCTGGACTCAGTGTCAGTTTAAAACCAGTTGGCAGTTGTTTGCATCTGCTGGAATTGCATTCCTGTTAATCTTTTAATCAGTTCTGCCACAAACCCCTTGACCTCTACAAAACAACTTACGCCGGTGTATGATCTTGGGCTCGCTGGGTGTGCAGGCACCTTCCTACTGTCGCAGAGCGGCATTCAGAAGTAACGATACAGGATCATAGAGTGTTTCAGGGTATGGTCTGGCATCCCTTAGTTCTTTAAACGCAGCAGCAGTAAGGTCCATTTCTGCTCAGATGGATAAATACTGCGTCTGCTACATCAAATTTTCATAAATCAGCCCTGACTAAGGCCGGCAAGCTGTGGTTGACATGCTCCCTGTGGCAAATGGTCCCAGTGCAATTTGGGAAGACTCCTTCAAAACCAGCAGCTATTTCAGGCACAGGGTTTAGTCCAGTGCCTGGAGGTAAACCACAATGCTAATTGCCTTGCAAATCTCTCCTATAGTGGCTGTGACAGCGGATTTGGCAGTGCAGCTCCATGGGAGGGACAAAATTGTTTTTAAGAGGCTTGTTAAATGGGAGAGCTCTGGCATCTGCTTATTCTGAATTTGAGATGTGGCTGATTCTGGATCAGGGCAGCTTAGTCTTGTTCCCTTTCTTGAGGGAGGAACCATGTTCCATGTTCCTATACCTAGCCTAGCATTCTTGTTTTGTGTGTAGTTTCCTTTTTTAAATAAACCCAAACAAAACACCCCCCCAAAACCAAAAAGGATGGAGGGAATCACAGAAATGCCCTGGAGATTACCAGATGCTCCAGTTCTTGGCTCTTGGACAGATAATAAGGAAAACATGAAGAATTCCTGAGAGTTATTACGGTTTTCTTTTTCTGATGTCTCTCTGAAAAATATTGGCCATGTTGGATATAAACTTGCAGCTTTAGGTGGTCTGCTGATACTGATTGATAAGAATTAAATAAATTGTTTCCAAATTCTCCCTTTTGTTTAAAACTTGGCATGCTTTTACCAGGTCAGACGGTAACTTTGAATTCTGCAGGAGAGAGAAATGAAAGTTGAAGCTGGAGAGGGACAGGAAGTAACTTCAGAGTGCACACTTTTATCTTTCAAATCAGAACCTTGAATTTCTAGATATACTGGTAACACCACCACTTTGTTTCCTTAATGAAACAGGGCTTAAATTCTCTTCATTATGATATTCCCTTCTAAAATCAGATTCTGTAAATGATTTTATTTACACATTTGTATGTTCACATATGTGAATTTCTCTTCCATCTTTCAGTGATTGTTAAAGGCCACAGAAGACTTGAGACCCAACTTACAGTTTATGAATAAATTAATTCCTCAGAAAGACTGTTCTTAACTTCCTGGATAGCACTTTGAGTCATGGATCTGGGTAAAAGAAAAGTTTTGAAGGCTGTGTTTTTCACTTTTTAAATCTTCAGAGAAGCAAGGCAAAGGGACAACTTACCATCAGAACAGTGTCTTCTGGGGGCTTGTTCAGTGGTGAGATGGTCTGCTGCCTCTGCAAGTAGCTACTCTTCTGGAAAAATGAAATTTCTTTTTGTCTCCATTTAAGATCCCATGGCTGTTGGTATGTCTGATTTGAGGGGGGGGGGGGGGGGGTAATGACTCTTTTGTTGTGGATGGGTGGGGTTTTAGGGAGGGGGAGAGTGGAGGAGGTAGACTGCTTAGCCTGGGTGAATATTCTAAACAAGAGAAACCATTTCTTATCCAGAGATGAAACACTGTGAGGAAGGAGTGAATTACAGCATCTCATGTGCCACAGGCAACTCTGGTGGGACAGACTGGTAGGATTTCATGCCTCTCAGGGAGGAACATGGCTGGTTTAATGTTATTGCCACCTAAAGGCAGCTGGTTACACAGTGGTGCCATTGATGCAGAGCAAGGGAGACTACTGCGTAGGTGTATCCTGAGAGGCCACTTTACAGATTGCTTAAAATGCAAATGTGATGTGCAGAGCTGCTCGGTGTCTCTGCTGAGGGGTCAGCAGTCTTTTGATATGGTGCCAGATCTAAATGAACAGATAAGCAGCAACCTGTACATACTCTTTCTGTAGCCAGCTGCATGATGGTGAGGTGGTGCTATGTGAGCAAATGTTATGTATAGTATACACAGCTAGTAAAGTGTGTAACAACTGGTGGTGTTTTCCTCCCAGTAAGGCTACTCTAGCTCAGTTGATGAGCTCTGCTGGGGAACCCATGGCCATGCTGTTAAAGAGAAACCTAGGATGGAGATGCCCAAGCAGTGGGAGTCAGCTGGGTGCAGTCAGGACAAAGTACTGCACTGAAACTAGACAAAACCAAATACAACCATTTAATAAAACTGTATCTGCAAGAACAGTTAACTGTATTCTGTGCTGCCAGTGATGTGTGTGGAGAAGGTTAGTGGGCTAGTACTGTAACTTCAGTTATTTCTGGGTTTTTTTCCCCTACTGTGACATCTGTTACCTTGACTTTTATAAGTTTAGGGGAACATAGTAGGGTCTTGTTGGTATCTTTGAATTTGTGTGATGGGAAGGACACTTCAATGACAACTATTAATTTTGATGTGGATAAGATGTACTCTATTTTTGGTGGTATCTTCTTAATGCAAGAACAGCCCCCTTTATACGTAATACATAGTTTTAAAGCATTACTCTTCCCTTACTGGCTTGCAGACTGAATAATGTACGCAGGTAGTACTCCTTCAGTTATTGTGACATTCATCTGGGTGCATACATGCCCTATGTGCTTGATTTCTGAGCAGTTGGGGTAATACACATCCCCAGTGCCTGCTGCATTGGGCACAGAGGGGGAGGAATTTGATCAGAGTTTGGATTTGTTATGCCAGCGTGCTTTAGATTTGAGTGAAGATAACTTTGCTCTGATTGTGTGCAAGCTAAAAATTCATCTTTCGAAATGTAAACTTGTTGTCTTCAGATAGTATTGCTATGCCAGTATTCAATACCAGGTCACCCAGTCTCTGGAAAGATGTGCCAGAATCTGCTTTGCTCAGCAGTTTGGTTGATAAGTATGTGGTGGAGCCTTGAGCTTAGGCAATGTGTGACACAGGAGTTTCATGGCTTATTCTGCTTTCAGGAGTTTGTCTTTTTGGAGGTTGTGTGTACTTAAAAGTCATTAAAACCAGGAGAGAAATCCCGGGAACAAGGATGATACACTAAACTTTATTCAGTTTACAGATTAATTGCCACTTGTGCTGTGTGGAGCTGCTGCTAGAAATAGTTATAAAACTGCTAGAGAATTTTGGAAGGAGCTGGAGAAGTCCTGGCACTTCCTAGAAATTACTGGTTCTGGGAGCATGGGAAGAAATCCTGGAAACTTTTGAGAATTCCAATAAAAATTCTAAATCCTACCAGAAGTTCAGAGAAGCATTTTTGGCTGTTACTAGTGACCTTAAAAGCTGCTAGAAACTAAAGGTTTCTAGGGGTTTGTGCTGGGAAATGCTGGGAGTTACAAGAAATATCTAGAAAATGCTAGAAATTCTGTGGGAGTCCAAATTCAGTGACTCTGCTAGTAGTAATTTCTACCATTTACAAGTGTTTACTAGGAATAGGAAAGCTGTTACCTGTTGTCTTTTTGGATGAAGTGGCAAACAGTTGTACACAGGTAAAACCGACTCATCTTCCCTAAGCTGTGAAATGTACAGTTTTAGTATCTTACCTGCTGAGTGTCCTGCCTGCATGTGCTTGTTCTTACACACAAACTTGTTTCATTTTCTGCAGTCCTATTTTGTTACGGATTATGATCCAACGATTGAAGACTCCTACACCAAGCAATGTGTAATAGATGAGAGAGCTGCGCGTTTGGACAGTAAGTAGTCCAGATAAAGTGGTACTAAGACCCAGTAGCTGTTGGTGCCTGTGTTTATATCTGAATGCATAAAATGTAATGCAGGTAAACAGCTGCTGCAGCATGTGTTTTTTATGTAATTGTGCAGCTGGTAAAACCTACCTATCTTTGTTTTATTAATGAGATACACATACATAATCACTTCAAATCCTGGGTTAGTGTCTTTCTTTAATGTAAATTGGTCTTTTTTTAAAAACAATTATTTCTCAAGCCTTAGTATTTACAAACATAGGAGACTTTATATAACTCCTGGCAGTACCTGGGTGACATTGTGGAACGAAAAACACATCACTTGGTGATTGTGTGCTGCCTCTCCCAAGTGCAATATGAATGCTTTGTCTTAAAAGTTTCAGTCCTCCCTTGTCAGTGATTTCTTTAAGGACAAAGCAGTAACCCTCCCAGCCCCTGTCCCCAAGTCTCTCTAAGCATTTTCCAGCTGTTTCAGCTGGTTGTGAATTAGCAAAAGCCCACCAAACTTTGTTGTTCATTTTGATAGGTTTTGAATTGTTTGGTCAGTCCGTAAACTTGTTGGGAATCTTCGCAAAAATCCAGTAGTATCTGTGAAAAGTGATTTCTGCTTAGTTACAACGTACAGGAGAAGTTCTCATAATATCGTGTTAGGAAGCACTTTTTCCCTCAGTCTATAAGAACATGAACTGTAGTAATCGATGTTTTGCTTATGTGCAGTTCTGGATACAGCAGGACAAGAAGAATTTGGAGCCATGCGTGAACAGTACATGAGGACAGGGGAGGGTTTTCTGCTTGTTTTCTCAGTCACTGATAGAGGAAGGTAAGCCTGATGTTAAGTTACTAAAACAAACAAGTTGTAATTAATTTTAAATTGTTGCTTATCCTTTATTGAAATAACCTCAAACAGAAACAGTAAGTGTGCATTCACTCTTCTGATTCTGTGGTGTGATGCTCTTTCAGCGCTGATGAAAACCCATTTTAAACCAATCACTTGCTGAAAGTATCTGTCTCTTGCAATAGATGACTTGAAAGCATACACACAAAAAAAGCCAGCTCTCTTCAAGCACTTTGTTACAGTCCAGAATACTAGTTTCCTGGAAGTGACAGAAATTTAAACTAAGGGCAACTTGCTATGATGTCTGATCAGTTCTTAGAAATATCCCTTTGACATGTGCTCATCAATGTCAAGTGTTCAGCTCTGGATTTCTGCATGGATGTATCCATAGGGTATGTCTCTGCAGCCTTTTGCAGGCAGGGCTCACTCTGCTTACTCCCATGAATTATCTGGAACCTGCATAACTGACTGCCAAGTTGAGGTGAAACATATCTTTTTAGAAGCTCATGGAGCTTGTTCAGGTACCTCCTGATCACTGTAAGAATAGGAAACTGCCATGTCTATACAATCAATTTCAGCTGTGACCTTCCTCAGTTTAGCTTATCAGATATGTAGAAATAAAGAAGTGATCAGGGATCTGTCCCTATACTTGTTTTGAGTTGTAACACAAGAGCAGTAAAGTCACAAAAAAATGTCTTTGACTTCCCCAACTTACAGATTCAATTTAGGCTCTAATAAGTTACTTCTAATTTCATCAATAGCTCTATAATGAGAATTAGGATAAATATTCTATGAAGCATGAGCATGTTTTAATTGGATCTGTATATTATACTTAAGAATGCTGCTAAATGTATAAATTAATCTTGATGTACCGTCCAGAAGAGACTCTTATACTTCTGTTAGAGATCTGGCTGTGTGGATTTAAGATGTACTGAGCACTTATGTTAACATAAATATTTTTGCTGCAGAAGACTGTAGATTTTTTTAAGTTGTTAGGTGAACTCCTTGGTTTGTCTAAAAATCTTATGTTTTTGTTTATCCTTCTGGCTAAGGGTCTGCCTTGATTTTAAGCAGGTCTTGACACATTAAATGTGTATATTGCTCTCCTTTCTGAAATCCTTCAAAGACTTCTGAAGAGCAGAGTTTTCATTTTTGTTGTGATATCCAGTTGATTCAAGACTTACCTAGCCTGTCAGTGAAGTATCTGCTAGCAGTGTCTGTCATTCTGAAGCAAGAAGAAATCTAGAGAGCTTGGTAACTTTCAACTCTCTTCCTCCAGTTGCTACAGACTTCTGAGCAGAGTATTAAAACCATGTATCTAAATGGAGGTCCAACCATCCTTAGTGGCATACCTTCCTTTGCATTCACCTTTCTTCTCCTGATTGCTTTTTATGGATGAGGTGGATTGGCATTATGTCTAACTGTATTTTCTTTTAATGCAACTTTCTTACTGATGATCATCTTGCTTTTAAATTTTAGTTTGCAAATCTAAGTGTAAATGGCTTCAGACTGTATGTCTGGAAGGAAATAGTGCTTGGAAGTTTCATTCGTGCTCCAAAGGATGTGTGATTGTCTGCAAGCATCTGTGCTGAAGCTCCTTATGTAGTAATGTAGCTTAAATAGTGTTTACTTGAAAACAGTGTTGTGGGTTTTTTTTTCTCCAAAAATCATTGTTGAGGCCAGAATTAGCTCGTTTGATACATTGCCCCTGGAGAAGCTTTCTACTTTGCTCACCTTCCCTTAAGCACTGCTGGAGCATTCCTTACTGCTTGAACAGGATCAGTACCTGGTATCACCTGGTATAACCTGGAAAGCTTTCTGATCATTTAGCCCTGCTATTTTTCTGTCCTTCAAGAAATAAAATTTTACGGCTTTGATGGCATCCCCCCAAATTCCCAGAAGTAGCTATGGAAGTTGCCAGCTGAAATATTGATCCCCAGGGTCTTTAGACCGTGGTTTGAATATTCTAGCCAGAGTTGGAACTCCAAAGTCAGTATTTATAGAATGGATTGTGGTTGTTTGATTCTCTGCAACACATTGGCACCAGGATCCCTCTAGATCAAGACACAGTAAGCATTTTGCTTACCCTGCAGACCCACCTAAGACTAGTACATAGCACACTGCTAACTGGAGGATTTTTTTAGTTTGAGTGTTGAATTGTTTTCTAACTGGTCATGCTGTGACTGGACTCTGTGGAGTGCCTGCAGCTGTCTGTACTTGTGTGGTGTGGCAGGGCAAGTCCAAATAGGTGACTCATAATTTCTGAACTTCTGCAGAACCTGAGAATCTATGAATTAGCACACTGATGCTCTGCTTTTATTCTTTTACAGTTTTGAAGAAATCTATAAGTTTCAGCGACAAATTCTTAGAGTGAAAGATCGCGACGAATTTCCTATGATTCTAGTTGGTAATAAAGCAGATCTGGATCACCAAAGACAGGTAATTCTTTTGCTATTAGTTACTGCTTACTTTCTTCTAGAAACTCTTGAAGTTTTCCTCCCAAAAATAGAGTGGGAACAAGAAACAAATTTAAAAAAAAAAATCATATCCTACTAATTCCAGTGCAAGACAGACAACTACACTCAGTTTCTGTACTAGAAGAATCTTAGAGGCATGATGGCATTCCACATACAGCACATCTTCTGTCTGACTCAATGGGGTTATGTTGAGACCAAATCTATTCACGTACAGAGTTGAGAGCTTTCTGTCATGACTTGATTACTCAGGCATGAACGTGTCCAATTCCTCCATTCTGTAACTCTCCATAGTGCTCTGTGCCAAGCAGAGTGCATTCCAGCACCAGCTCTAACGATCCTGAGGCTTCCGTGCTGTTGCTTTTACAGTTCACTGCTGTTATGTATAAGTAAGTAGCCATTCACTGTTTTCTATTTGGCCTCTCATCTTCTGCATAACTGACTTAAAGCTTTAAAAGTTGGAAGTACAACAACACAATTAGTCATATTTCTGTATATTAAAGTTTTGAAACTAGTAGATTTCAACCTCACCTCTGGTTGTAAGGAAACCTTTTAAGATCTTTAGAATCATTTAAAGAAGGAGCTTTAAATTTGTTTTCCCTGTTTACTCCTGATTTTTCAAAAATCAAGCTGGTTTGAGCTGAAATGAAATTAGTCTTACTACATCAGCAGGAAAGGGAACAGGTGTCAAACTTGTGTTCTTCAGCAACTTCACAAGTTTATAGTTTTCTTCTGAGACAGATGGCTCTTCAAGCTTGGTACCAAACATATGATTGATTCTTTTTATCTTAGAATAAACTAAATATTACTAGAATTGCTGCACTTTTAAGAGTTTCACAAGGAAAACACACATTTAAAGAAGATACTCTCAGATTTGTGTACCAGGGCATGACTTAGTTTTCTCCAGAAGTGCTTACATAGGTTTTGTTCCTTGCTAAATAAAATCTTTGTCAAAAAACAGTGGCTGAAACAAGGAAAAAAATATGCTCAAAACGAATAATGTTAAACAGTTTAGTGGGTTAGTATGTTGTTGTAGAATGAATTTCTTGAATACCACATAAAACCTTCAGTAGAAAAAAGTTCCTGTTGAGTATGCTCCCTTGATTGTCACAGCCTCTTTACCCTAGAACCTGTGTAGGAAGATCATGAGAAAATTAAAACCTATACTGAAAGATACTGTCTCGAAAGAAGTTTTTCACAGAAGTAAGCTTGTGAGCTCATCAGAAGTAACATCATGTACTCATACATGCACAGAGCTATCAGCCTGTCCCTGAGACAGAAGTGAAACTCTTTCACTCTTCAGTTGTCATCGTGTTCCCATCAAAACTTCTGAATTTAAACTTGCAGGTCCTGGAATATCGTGTACTTAATTTGATGCACAAATGTTGGCATGGTAGCCATGTAGGTGGAACTGAATGGTTCTGCAAACTGTAATTGCTGAAGGACAAACATCCAGATGCTCTGGGAGGGAAATAACATCATTGTTGTCAGCCCCAGTTCTCAGAGGATATCTGCAAATGTAGTTGGTAATACTGTAGATCCATTTCTACAACAGTTATGAACTTTGTTCTCTCTCCCTAATGTTATTACATTGCATCTGTTTCTCCCTTAATGGAAGAAGGAGGTGCCTGTTGCCTGTTCTCCTGCTAGTCCCTCTGTACCTGATTTGTAGCTGCTTTTGCAGATGATGATGCTGCAGCTGTTTTCAGATTGCTTCACTTCACAGTTTTGCTGCTTATATCTGCACACAAATAAAAGCATATGTCCCCAAAAGCCCCTTTTGCTTTTTATGGCTATATTAATTGTTTTAATTGATTAGATGCTGATGAGCATAACTTTTGGTGCTGTCACACAATTTACATGCAAATTGGTGGATTTCTGACTTCCATCATAAGTTGGGGCTTAGACAGCTGTAGCTGAAAAAGCACTTCTAGGTTTGCTGAAACAGCTACTTACGTGTTCTTAACACTTCCCTGCACCTTCCCCATCACGTGGTGTGTTTCAGTTGGCCTTAAGTCAGTCTGAAGGAATGGTTTGGGGGTGCTGAGCTGACATAATTGGTCCCCAGAAGGGAGAGGCTCCCCTCCCTCTTGACTTCATGTTCCCGCTCTTTCCTTTGTTGGCCCTAGTTCTCACTTGAAGCACTTTGAGTTGAATCATCTCTCTAGACAGGGAGAAAAACAGATGAGCTGGAATGGCTTTCTGGGACCTGTGTGAGCTAAATCAGCTTGCAGAAAGATTTGAGTGCCAGTGCTTGAAGCATGGGAAGGGGTGGGACTGTGGCTCTGAGTGGAGCAGGGAGGAGTTAGGGTGGGGGGAAGCAAGTGAGACCTCGCCTTTTGGCAGCAGCAAGCAGTTAGATGTTATCAGCTGGATGTTAAACCCAGCCAGGCTCTGCTTCATCGGTGGGTTGTTTCTGTGCCATCACGTGAGCTCTTGATGCAGGCATCCAGTCAGCGAGCTGGACCAGCTGAAAACTAGTGCTGCCACCATGTCTCCCCAGGTGTGGAAAAACTTCAACCTGACAAGCAAGGTCATCCTCCTCTGACTACAGGTTTGCTGCACAGGCAGCTGCGATGGGAGGTCTGGGGCAAAGGTGAGAGTACTCCCCCAGCTTGGTTAGGAGTGCTGGGGTGAGTGGGAAGTGTGGAGTCACCCCAGCTTGTAACTTGTGGGTGAAAATGTGAGAAGTGCTAGTCCTCTGCATTTTTGTGTTCTCAGGCTGCTGGCATGTCAGGCCATACTTTGGTTACTCTGAAAACCTGGTCAGCCAGACTAGAGTGTCACACTGCAGTTTTTTCATTTACCTGGCAGTTCTGCAAGAACTCTTAACTTGTTTAATCATAAATTTATGTTTTTCAGCCTCAGACTAAGTAACATTTTTAGAAATTCAGGAAGCTGGGTATGAGTGTTCAGAGCAAAACTACCTGTACTAGGCATCTGCTGCCTTTTTCTGAAAGACAAGAGGTAAACCAGTGAAATGATAGAACACATGCTACCTCTGAGAGCATATAACTAAGTTAAAGTAATTTTAAGTGTGCGTTCTGATTGGCAAATGATACTCAATAGATTTAACACACTGGAGTCTAAAAGAGATAAATGTGTACAGAAGTTTGGGATGTCTCAAGGGTCTGACCACACCTTTATGCAAGTAACTGTTTTGTAGTTGAACACAGTGCAGAGTACTATCATTGTGATACCATAAATTTGGAAGGAAATTATATGTAACTAATAATCCTTGTGTGATGGGAACAGTTTCTTGGGAAGTACATGATCTGGGTTGTTCAGCAGAAGTGCACAGATGTTAATATGATCTTGATGAAGTGTTGGGGCATACCAAAGCTGTAGTCTAAAATAGTGGTGGCTGTAATATACTACAGATCAACTCACAGGTGTTTTTGGAATGAGGGGTGAAAGAGGAAGTTTGAAATAGTGATCTGCTACAGTAATAACTGTAAAGATAAATGGAGTCAAGCAGACTTGTTTCCAGATTCCCCAGTCAGTTACACATTGGTGACTGAAACCAAAATTGAAGCACCATCTCTTATTGTTCTTAAAGTAAATGATGTGTAGCAGTCTTTCTCTTAAATGGGTTAATTCTGTACAACTGAAACAATGCTGGATGTTTCTACAGTAAGATAATTCAGTACAGCACCAGATGTTTTAGTAATAACCACTACTGACAGAGGAGTAGACTTGTCAGTGCAGGATACATATGACTTTGTAGATAACTGCTAGCTTAAACTGGGTCAAGTCTGATCATTCCCCAGGTGGCAGGGTTTCAAGGAAAACCCGGGTTGTAACAAGAAAGTGCTTGGGTTTCATTAAATGCTAGTTTTTGCTTTTGTATCATGACTGAACCCATACAGTCACCTAGTGCTAAGCTCGTCTGTGCTGCTAGATGCCTTTAAAGCAAGGTTTTAAAGAGGGGTCCCTGGCACTTCAGTATACGCATAGACAGATGATGGGCAAAGCTGATGATCCCAGGCGAGCAGCCTCATGTTTTGATCTTGACCAGCATCAGCCTAGCTGCCATCAAACAAGCAGTTAGTATGTTGATTTTGCAGACTTTCTGCTTCACCAGTATCTTGTCCTGAGATGGCTTATTCCAGGGAGCGGTGGGGTACAGGGACGTGGGAGGTGGCCTACCAGAATTCATTAACATTTCATTTTGGCCTTTCTCTTAACTGTTGTGAACTTGTATGAAAGTGTGACAATAACTTCTTGAGGTGGGGGATTTTATGGCCATGTACAGTGATGCCTCTGTTCTCACAGATGGCTTGTACCTTCAGGTCTTCCCATGGCTTGACAGATTTTGAGCTTTATAGGTAACTAGCAATCAGGCATCTGATGCAGCATTTGAATAACAACAAGTTAGTCTGTTTGAATATGTGTCAGTGCTTCATAACCACAGTTTGTGTGTACCAAAGTGACCTTTTATATGAGAACGTGGACAAAATAGAATGAGTAGTGAACTACACCTGCAGGAAAGCATTATGGTAGCCCAGTGTAAGTGTGAACAAGCAGCACTTGTGGGTGGGCTGATGAGGCAGAAAATCAGGATGACAGATGCAGTTGTCAGGAGTGATGGAGCTCTGGACAGGAATGGGCAGTGTTTCTGAGCAGGGAGTGCTGTAGGGTGACCACAAGGAGGTAGAAATGGATTCCTCTCAAACTTGAAGAAACACTTACCTGTTGCCTGCTGACACGACCACAATGTGGACTTAGTTTTGCATAGGAGTCCAGGCAAAATACAGGTAGAGTTAGGTTAGGCGGTCTTGTAGAGTTGCTTTAGGTGCAAGAAAGAATAGAAACTTCAGAAATTAATACATTTCTGACAGTTCTCAGATACAGTAGTGAAGAAGGGATGCGTGAGATGTTCACAGGATTCTTGCACAGATACTCAAATGGAAACTGTTTCAGTAAGAAGACTGTTAATTTAGGGAGTTGGGAATAAGCTTTTCCAAGTTTGACTTACATATCTGTATAACGGTGTTTAATTTGAGAAACTTTTACCTGTTATATTCTGTCTCAAGCTTACTGAAACAGAAATTTTCACTGCCGAACCAACACACACATCTACAGACACAATTACTACCAGAAAATCTGTGGTTTTCTTTACTTCTGTCAAAATAAAATAGTGTTCTTTGAAGAAAAAGGATTTAGTTTTTATTTTGCTGATGACATTTAATAAGCTCTCCCATCACACTTACTGAAAAGCCTGTCAGGATGTAGGGTTGTTGTACTTGGGAAGGGAGAATAAAAAGATGTAAATTCATATTTTTGTTTTCAAGTATTTCTATGTTTGTATTTGCTATATTTCCCTAGTTTTGAAAATTAAACTGGTATGTTCTGGCCTCTAATTTACAGCTTGGGCACTACAAATACTTCTGTAGTGTGCCCAAAAGCAAGTTGTTTTTTTTAACTGACTTTGTTGAGGTCACTAAAATTGACCACAAGCTGCTTGACAGTATACTTGTAAGATTGGCAAAAAGAATGGAATTAAGCAATCACAGATAATGTAGTAAATGCAATAGGGCTTTAATGTTTTATCTATAATATTTTAAATGTGTAATGTTGTGGAAGTGTAGCTTGATTTTATTACAGTATTAGTTTGATTTGTACCTCTAATGTGCTTTAGATACATGATTATTACTTTCTTCATTATTGTATGTTTAAAGACTGCATGCAGTTTCTCCTCAGGATTATACATTTCCTCCCAGTTACTTACTTTTATTAGACTTTAGCCTCTCACTTTGAGGCTACAGTAGACTGCAGAGGGAAGAAGAAAAGTAAAGGGAATTAGTTTTGCAAAAACTGTCACATCTGTACTTTAACTTACTTTTGTCTGATGGGTGAGGCAAAGATACTTAGAAAGAAGCCCTGATGCAGACTCTGCGGGATTCTGCAATGTCATTGATGTGCCAGAAAACAGCTACAAATGTTTTTCAAAGTGCAGCCTTCATAAGCTTTGGAATAAGTATATATCAACATCTGGGGCTAGAGAGGAAAGTGAAAGTACATTTGTTCTAGATGGTGGAGCAAAAATCTTGAATATCATTCAGTTTTCAGGCAGCATTGGGGATTGAAGGATCCCAGTTGTTCTCACTTAGTGTCCTGCAGTCAAAAATGCAGTTCCAGTAGCTGATCTTGAGGCTGGGCTGGTTTTGAGGGTGGTTTTTGGCTTCAGGTGATGGTAATAACTCTGAAGTAAATCGTGAGTTTCTGTGAGTGAGATCAGCAGATGCATCCTGAGTTATTCCAGCTAATGGCACAAGGTGCTGGGGGTTCCCTGTAGAGCTTCAGGAGGGTTCAGTGGGAGCAGCCCTCAGTTCAGCAGTAAAGGGATGACTGCTGTGCCAGTGGGGGTGCTAAGGACAGAGGAGTCACACGCCACACGCATTGAGATGCTGTGCATGAACATGCTCAAACTCTGTGTGTAGCTGTTAGGAAAATACATTGCAAGCCAGAAGTCCTTCTGTATCTTGCACTGTGGTGACCGCTGCCAATGATGCTTTTTTATTCCCATCTAGTTCCATTTCTGTGTAGCTCCTTAATCTAAGTGAATATCTGAGTGCCTTTTCAAAACAAGATTAAAAATAAACCTTTTTTTTCTCATCATATCAGTCCTTTACATGCTGGTTTAACATTCTTCTGTGGAAGCCATGTAATCTTCGACATTTCTTCCACTAGCCATTGTCTTGGCAAGATCTGTTTTACTTCCTTTTATCACTGAAAGCTGCCCTTTCCTCCCTGGCCCTGTGGGTGACCTTCCCGTTGAAGCTTCGCATGCCTTGCACTGCTTAGGTTGGCCTTCTGTTGTCTGACCTCACTGCTTTCTGCTTCATCCAAAAATATGCAGTGATCTCCTTTGGTTTTGCCCTGTGACTGACTTATTCCTCCTTCCTATAATGGTCCACTAGCTTCCTGCCTTCTGTTACATCATGTTAAATTTACTTTCTCGTCCTCTCCCTTTTCTCTCTTGTCCCAAGGAGTCAAGAGGTAGACAGGGTTTCTTTAGCGTATCTGGGTATTCTGAAGGATTCATGGATTTTTAGATCTCTTGTACTTCAAGCTATGTTTAAAACTGGCTACATTATTATTTCACTGTGTCACAAATATATTTTAAATTAATTTTATAAAGATTCAGAAGCTAAACATCAGTTCTTGTTTTAAAAGTAGTAATCTGAATTTTTTTTCTCTAGATTTAGCTGGGATAGGGAGAAGGTGAATTTAGCAATAGTATTCACACTTCTGTTAGTAATCCAGCAGATACTAACAAGCACTTGCTTAGGGGAGGAGTGGAGCACTCTTGTCTGCCTGTGAAGGAAAACTTGGTCTTGTTATGCAGAACTGAAGTGAAGAGGAGGCAGCTGCAGTGAGGGAAATTGCTTAGGGGATCAGTCTTTGTCTATTGCAGAAACTTCTAAAAAGAAGTCTTCGCTTGGAATTTGAAAAGATGTGTTACGTGGATTTATTTCCCAGTTGTAGAAACAGTAGGACAGTGTAGAAACTACTCTGTGTCCAAATAAGCATTATTGTTTGAGGGAAATAAATCCATAACATGTCTGTGCAGTGTCTACTGATCAGAAAGTGCCTGCAGCAGCCTTGAACTTAATGATTGATGTCTCTTACAGGTGACACAAGAGGAAGGTCAGCAGCTGGCACGGCAACTTAAAGTAACGTACATGGAAGCCTCAGCAAAAATCAGATTGAATGTAGACCAAGCTTTTCATGAACTTGTCAGAGTTATAAGGTATGATAATGTGAGACCACGTAATTAATTTTCCTTCATTAATGGATAGCTACAGCAAATGAATTGAAATGTAGTGGGAAACAGCTGTGAAAATTCTGCCTGCTGTTACCTGTATACTTTAACCAGTGCTCTCCATTATAAAATATTCCTGTGGATTAGAAAATGTTTACATGAAGGTAGTATATATTTGAAGGAGGATTTCTTCACTTTAATATCTCCGATTTTATTGATCATCCAGTAAGTAAGCCTGATAAACTGTGAGATTGGCCTTCTGTAAAAAGGCATTTTTTTAAAAAAGAAAAAGCAACCCCCCAAAAAATCTAATCATTTAATCAGTAGTTTGAGTGTCAAAAGTCAGTCCATCTTATGATAAAAGTGTAAAGCCAGTAATTTCAAGTACAGTTTTTAACTGAAAATGATTCTGTGAATTTAATTTGAAATATCTGTTTCCAGGAAATTTCAAGAACAAGAGTGCCCTCCTTCACCAGAGCCAACACGGAAAGAAAAAGACAAGAAAGGCTGCCATTGTGTTATTTTCTGAGAATCCCAAGAACCAAGCTATCAACTGCCAGATTATTCTTTTTTTCTTTCCGTCATTTTACATCACTTCTGGTATTGGTCTAGCCTTATATGTGCATGTCCTAAAAGTGGTCACCAGAATAGCCTTAGTCCAAGAAGCTGGCAGAATAGTCCTTGAAGAAGACTCAGTCATTCTGGGGCAGACTTCAAAACAAAACACTAAGGCTGCTTCTTTAATACCACAGTTCCTTCCTTCTCTCCCTTAAGAGCTTGCACCTTGTGGAGTTTTATTCGCAAAGGAGATGAAACAAAACCGTGTAGGACAAGGTGTTGAAGTCACGCATAAGTTCTCTTGTGAATTAATTTATTTTTACTTCAGACATTTCATTAGCTATTACAAAGACCTATATTGAAGTATAGAGAATACTTTAAAAAAAAAAAAAGGGGTGGATTGGCTTTTTTGCCCTCAGTTAAATTAGAGTTGAGTATTCAGCTAGCCTTAAGAAACCTACACTGAATTTCATTGTCAGCAGAAATTTTCATCCCTCATTTATGCTGCAGTTTTATTTCAGTGGCCAAAACAGTCTACTGTATTTATTTTATGAATCCAAAACAGCTACAGGATGATTACTACTACTATCAGGATATGGCCAAATACCTGAGCTCATTCTGGATTGAGGCATTTTGAGCTTATTAAGAAATTTCACATCATTTGTTTTAAACAAATTGTGTCTTCCTTTGTATTTCTGGGTAAGGGATTAAGGAAAACTAAAATTGTAGCTGTTTTTGTTTCATGTGATATAAAAATGAATTTGATCTTTCCATTGTCAGAGATGATTAAATGTTTTTGCTATATACTTTTATACATTATTTTCTTATCAAACTAGTTAACAAGTATTTTTATATGTTTGTAAGCAAATATGCTTTCACAGCATAACTTGTGTATATGTAAAGATGAGTATTTAATTCTCACAGTTCACTTTTAACTGACAAAATGTGGGATTTGCCAAACTGTGGTAAACTTCTCCTTACTCTTCTGGTTATACCCAAGAATGGCCAATTATGTGCCTGCCCAACACACCCATAGAGTAAAATCTAGTGTTGTGTTTTAATGAATTTCAGTATCCCTTACTAAAGACTGACCATTATGTGAATTATTAAAATGTAAGACTTTTAACTGATTGTTTAGTTAAACTGTGGATGGTTGTTCAATTTTGAGTTCTGTGGATTGTGTTTAAACAATTCAAGAGTATGGTCCCTGATATTGAAATACTGAGTGGTATTGCACAGTTGTCACCTTACTGAATGTGTCCAACAGTTCTTTGAAACTTGATTATTAAGCAAACCCTTGTATAACTTCAGGTGCTAGAATTAAAGATGATCTAACCATTATCAGGGGGTAAGCACATTGCCTCTTTCTGACTCTCTTCCAAAACCTGAATTTTCTTGGGGGTGGGGGGAATAGGGGGGTGATGGGACCTGGTTAGGAGATAGACAGGCATGTCCACACAACCTTTCTTCAAGCTTGGAAGTAAAGAAAAGCCATTTCAATTCAAATCATGATAGATGATAAAAGCTGATGTTCGTTTTGACTTGAAGTATATAGTCAGTGGTCCAGTCAATTCTTGTGTTTTCAGGCTATGTTGCTGTCAGGTGCTCTGCCATAAATCTGTAAACATCTGCTGAGAAAACAGTGCTTAAACAAGTTCCAGTTACCTTTACCAGCAGCAGAGCATTAAATCTAGTGCCATGCATAGCAGAGGAATTTAAGATTTTTATGTAACTTAGATTAGGTTGTGTAATGCTTTTTTGGGAAAATTAAGAGAGTGGGTAGCTTCCCCCTGTTAAAGTTACTGGTTGATGACAGACTATTTATGAATAATGTGTAAAAGATGCAAACAAGAAGTTACAGTGGAAGTACATTTGGAGATGGATTATATTTTTCAGGTCAAATGTAAGAAATGACAGCCTGTAGCAAACACCATGTGTTTTAACTATGTAAAGCTCTGGGGCTAAGTCACTTAAGTGTGTGGCATTAGAATGAGTTAAGACGACAAATTACAGCATGTGTGCTGTGACTGAATTTGTGAGGTGCAAATATCTTTCACGTTTCATCAGGTTTTTTCCCTTTTTAACCTTTCAGTCATGATAGGTTGGTTTTCAAATAGCAGACTCAGGTAGGTCTTTCAATATGTAACTAATTCCTAGAGAAGGTGGAGAGCACCACACTCCTGCTTTTCCTCATATGGAAAGCGGAATAGTGTTGAGGTGGTTGATGCTATGCAACCTGTTCTGGTCTGCTATGCCACATTGTAAACATGGTAAACTTTATAAACAGGTTAAACAGAAGTGGGACCACCAGCTGCTGCTGTGGAAGCCTGCTCTAAGTTTATTAACTGAGACAGCATATTCCTGTGCGTGTGTGTTTAGGGCTTCTGCTGGAGAGAATGTGCAGGGAAATCTTCATGTACTGTTATGATCTCTTTTTAAGACTGATTCGTGTATGGTAGTTTAAGGAGCTGTTAAATGTAGCCATTTTGATCCTACTCTCTAAACTTGAAATATTTAGAAAAGTAGTATGTTTTTTTGGCCAGTAATGGTGATCAAGTGGTGGTGAGTTCAAAACAGCTTAAGGTATTTACATTTACTTTTCTAATTCTGGTAACTGAAGGTAATGGTGAAAAATGGCATTTCTGTCCCTAGTGTGAAGCTTGCAAAGTGCAGTAGGGACCTTGTCAATCTTCTCAAAAGTAGTGGCCCTGATCTATACGCCTTGGATTATTTGTGAGTTTACAACATTGCCACCTTGCTGTAGCATAGCAGTCTAGCTGACAACCTGAGAGAGTTTCTTACAACTTTATGTGGCAGAAGAAATTATTAAAGGTTTGTTGCTCAACTTTGTAGCGACTTCAGTTCAAGGCCACATAATAATAAATTATGAAATTCACAGTTCAGGAATTTGGGGTGCTTAAAATGTATCCACAAATGACCTCCTGCTCCTCCTATAGAGGAGGGTCTGGATCTTTGTTTCAAAGCACAAAGTAACTCGCCTCTTTCTGGAATCTCACACTGCTGAGCCTGCTGCTCCACTGGATGAAAAGGATTTATTTGCTTGTAGGCAAAAGCCTTTTCATGCAATTGGTGAAGTTTTATGGGTGGTCTAGAATCAGGGATGCACTTTCATGTAAGTACACTGTAGTTCCTTATGCCTGCTCTGGTTGATGTATTTGCTTTCTCTGACCTAGCAACTCTTCTGCATCAGTACTCACATCCTAACTAACATAGGTGAGGAGGAGAATTTCCACAAATATGACATTACCTCTTCTAAAACCTGCTCTCTTTTGTGACATGGCCTGTTCAGGGGCCATAGAGCCACTGATACTGATGATAATTATAAATTGGTCTTGATTGTGCAGGAAAAAGGTAATAAAAAGTAGGACTAATTGGTTAATGTGTTTCCAGCCTGACCCTCTTGCATTGGGTATCTGCCTGAACTGTGTGTCTGCAACTGGTCGGCCTCTCTGCTGCAGATTAAAAAACTTGACCCAGTGGGGTAATACTGCAGAGCTGTGTAGGCATACGAGGTACATGATCATATCAAAGTTGTTCTCCTTTCATTTTTCTAATAATATGTTTGTAGTGTCTTGCAGCAGAAGGACTCCTGCCACCTCCTCCTCACACTTCTAGTGTGCAACACCCCAGTGTTGTGGGCCCTAAGCACCGAGAAGTGCTCGGTGTTTAGACTATCAGGCAAGAGGCGATTGGATAATACCCTAATAAATAAATAAATAAATACTAAATACCTAGCCCAGTGTAGGAGCATGTAATGACATGAGCTGTTGTAAAAGAGTTAATAAAGCAAAACATATTTGGAAGGTGTTAACACCCACTAAAGCCAAGGAAAACTGACTTTATGCATGGCCTTGTGGCTAGTCATCACTGATAAAGTTCAAGTCTGGATTCAAACACAAATATTAGCTAACGCTCTTCTGACATCAGTTTGTCAGAAGATTTCACCCGTGGCATAGCTGTAGCCATCACTGTCTGGCCTTGCCACATACTCTGGTTAGAAAGCTTTAATGAGCTTATTCCAAACAGAAGGTTCCTGAAGTCAGTCACCACAAGCCAAGCACTGCCAAAAATTACCTGCAATTATTATTTTGAAGTTTGTTGCCCGGAAAAGCTCAGGAATCAGCTCAGCAGGGAATCATTTGTTCACTCAATGTAGGCATAAATTTTGGTACCCTCATGCACCAAAACCATGATAAGAAACACTCAATTTCAGCAGAACACTCAAACTGGAAATGTGGGGGCACAGTCGCGTCTCCTGTGCTGCTCGGCTGACCCACTGCAGGGCAGCAGTTGTTGCCAAGACCTGAAAGCTTGAAGTTGTTAGGCTGGGCTCTTGCTGAGAGCATTCCCCAGGGCAAATGCAGCACTTACCACTCTGTAGATAGGGCTTTTCTGTTGTACTTACCTGTTCTATCGGAAAGTGAAGTTAAAATCGGAGGCCTGAAGCAGGCTCTGGGTTTAAAGTGGGGGTAAGCACAAGTGTGTTCAAGGTCTTAATCCCATGTTGTGTGGTACATGTTGTAAAGCCAGAAGACCTGGGAATGTTCTTAGTATCTTGGTTCTTAGATACTTTCATAGAGCTCTGACCAACCCGAACATTTGGTTGAAAGCAGTCAATTTTTGTTCCTAAAACTTTGTGGCTGTCTAGGCCGCTTTCTTGATCTTTCAGGCTATATGAGGAACAGTAGGAAATTGGAAAAATCACTGAGGAGTGATAATGAAGGGAAGAAGGAAGAAAATAGCCTTCATACTTTCATATGTTGTAGCCTGAGGGTGTGCAACAGATAAATGAGGATGGGTAGGAGTGTCTTAGTAGCCTTTAGCTGGGAAGATAAAGAGCTTTAAATGAGAAGCAGTAGATGTGGAAAAGGCAATGGATTTAACCACAAGATCATAATACCCAGAAACGACATTGTAAATGTATGTTATGCTTGCTTTCTATAGGTGTGCTACTAGGCTTTAAAACCACAGTTATTTTGGATGGTTTGAGATGTTTTTGTGGATGACATAGAAAGGGTAGATGTTGTTCCACACGAAAACTAAATTGGATTAATGTATGTAATGTAGGAATGTTCCTGAGCCAGCCAGCAAGTAGTATGTGGAACTAAATGCATCATTTTGCTGCTGCAAAGCAAATTTTAGTCTGTTCAGCTACTGTTTAAACTGGACCCTGTGAACTGTAGTGAGGTGCACAGAGTATTTGGTACTCATTAATTTGTAGTGACACGAGCAATTTATAAATGACTATGTTGTTTAAAAAGGCTTCTGATATTAAAGTATTGTACAGAGGGAAAAGTTGCCATAGCAAAGCACGGGCACCAGTAATGCAAGTAGAGGCAGTGATGAAATCTCCTGGTTCCTTGTCTCTTCCTAGGTGTGAATTAATGCATACTAGAGACAGTTTTCATTTCAGATGAACTGGACTGCTGAAGAGCAATATAATACAGTACAAATACTCTGAATGCATCTTACATTTTTTATGACAAATGTAAAACATGAACTTACTCCGGTGATATGAAGAGCTTACATGATCTAAAAAGTATTCTGTAAAGTGGTGTTTTGAGACCTGCCTAGGACTGTTTTATCCAGTCCACCATGCAAACATGACTGAAGCTTGTCCTCACTGTGAAAAGCTTGTATAGATAGGTAAGACAAACACTTGGAAGGAAGAAGCTTCTGCTAGGAGTAAATGGTGGATTATCTTTTTGTTGTGGTTATTTATAAAGCACTGGACTTGTGTGGGGTATCCACCTCTAAGCAAGGGATGCAATGTGCGATTAAAAAGAAAAGGTGGCAAGAGCAATGTGGAGTGAAGGTGAAGGCATGATGCTGAAATGCTAAGGGAAACTGCTGACTAGGGGCATGGGAAGTTGAACCAAAGCTGTAGCAGCCCCTGGGTGCTTGCCCACTGCCCTCCTGGAGCTGCTCCCGGAGGGTGGAGTGCCCCCAGGGCCCCGGGGGCAGAGGGCTCCTGCCCCCACATCGCTCTGGCCCGGCAGGGGGTTCGCAGTAAATTCTGGGAATGCGAAATGCACGGGGAACTCTTTTATTGGCGACCGCAAGATGTCACTGTCAGTAGGGAAACCTGGGTCTGTGAAGGGCTTTTAAGCGCTGCTTTTGCCGAGGCCCTTGTACAGAGTTCATGCTCTTGTTTTTACAAGCAGGGCAGGAATGAAGGACAAGAACCGTAAGAAAGCTGTTGATCTATAATTAAACGGGGCCATGTGTCAGTGCTATTTCAGAGTATTTTGGTCTGTCAACTCTAAAAGTCTGGATAGTCAGTAGCTAGGGGAAAAAACCAATGACTTATAAATAGCGGTGCTGAAGAACTTTGTGTAAAAAGCAGGACAGATGCTTGCAATCTAAAACATTAAATGCATGTTAATTACAATATAGTACAAATACAAGAGGAAAAAACAACCTTTGTATATCATTAGTGATGTACAATTTGCAGTCAGAAAGCTATGCATAAACACTTCATGTTCAGCTAAATAATACATCTAAATGAGGATTACTGTTAGCATGAGAAAAATGTAGTCGCTCTTGTCTAGGCACCAGTTTGGCATTTCCCTGAGGAGCAGGAAAATCTCTTGAATGCAGTGCTGACCTTTGAAAGCAAAACAAAGTTCTAATGCTTTTCTCCTTCCTATTGCAACTTCTTCTTCCTACCTGCTGTGACTTTTAAGCAGTAAAAGTTCACATCTGCTCTAATATTTCTCCTGCAAACTGTAAAATATGCCTGTCCTTCATTACCTCTCAGAATAACGTCACGTTCCTGAATTGCTGGCTGCTCGTCTCACCACAAAAGCCATTCTCTTATCTCTTTCCTCATGAGACTAAGCCATTCTTTGTCTTGAGCTGATTCTTATTATTTACAAAATAATTAAGTGCCTTAATGCAAGTGTAAAGTACCACACTGGTACTATGACCTCGTACTACTTCCACGTACACAGCCTTCCCCTCACTGGAAAGGCTCACTTTTGGTCATTCTGAGGGAAGCCTTTACAAGGTTTTAGAAAGTATTACATGCTTGCTGTAACTTTCTGTTCCTCCCTAATCCCACTTTTAAAATACCCATTTATCCAGTTACATTTCTGGGAAATGGGAAGGAGAATATCTTGTGAACTCTGAATGGTTTGGTGAGGGTTTTGTGGATTCCTGATGTGCAAGTTGCACACTGATGTTGCTCACCTCTCCATTCCAGTTGCATTTATGAACTGTGCCTCTAATATTTTATTAACTTCTTGGGTTTTTTAATAATTAAAAGTGAGATCTCTCCTGTTTATCTTTCTCTTGAACAACCAACTTGTGATCATTCAAATCCTCATGACAATGGCCAGCTGAACTGACATCTGCCAGGTCTATTACCACATTTTCTTAGTTTTGTAAGGTTCCGGGGAAGGCATCTGTCACTGCCATGTCCTAAGGTCTGGGCTGTATTGTTGCTGACCTCTGTGCAGTGCTGCCAGGAGCTACTTTGTGATGACTTCTTCCCAGTAGAATTATTTCTCATCTCTTTAGAGAGCTCTGGATGTGCAAATAGAGAATGCACACCTGTTTCCCACTTGTAGCAGCAGAGCAATCCCCTAGTACTGGCAACTACTGCTTGAATTCTTCATATTACTAGGACTGAGTCTGACTGCTCCAGACTATTTCATAATTAATATGCTGCAAATGATTCCTCTCTGGTTTTGTCTTTCCTAGAGTCACAGAATGTTTTGGGTTGGAAGGGACCTTGAAGATCATCTAGTTCCAAAGCCCTGCCCTGGGCAGGGACACCTTCCACTAGCCCAGGTTGCCCAAATCCCCGTCCAACCTGGCCTTGAACCCTTCCAGGGAGGGGGCAGCCACAGCTTCTCTGGGCATCCTGTGCCAGGGCCTCACCACCCTCACAGGGAGTATATCAAAATACATATCAGGGTCTTTCAAAACTGAAATGCTGAACAAGGAAAATGGGGATTGTTGCTGAATGGGGTGAGTGATCTAGTGGCAGTAGCCACAGGCATGGCTGAGGTACCCAGTGCCTTCGGTGCCTCTGTCCTGACCAACAGCCTTTCCCAGGCCCCTGTGAGTAGTGCCGAGGTACGACGGGAAGAGCCGGCAGCAGTGGCCGAGGATGGAGGCAGGGTTTACTTCAGAGAACTCAACCCATACAAATTCATGGGACCTGATGGGTCCTATCAAAGGTAGTGAGAGAACCAGCTGATGTTCTTGCAAGCCTTCCCAGTTGTATTTGATGACCATCTCTAATGGAAATCAGGGGAATTCCTGGTGACTAGAGGAAACCAAGTGTTGCACCCATCTTCTAGCAGGGCCTGGAGAGCAATGTAGGGAACTGTGGTCAGTCAGCCTCAGTTCTCTCCCTGGAGAGTTGCACAGTGAGTCCTCGAGGAACACGTTTCTGGGCACATAAAAGAGAAGTGGTTGAAAACAGTCTGCATGAATGTACCAGTTTACCAGGGTCAGTCACCCCTGAGCAGTATGATTGCCTTCTGTGATAAAATGACTGAATTTACAGATGAGGGGAGAGCAGTGATGTATTTTACCTCAGCTCAGCAAGGCTTTCACTGGTTTCTCCCACCATATTTTGTATCGAAGTTAGGACCTTAAAATCTGGGTCGATGGGTAAAAAAACTGACTGGTGGTTTGGCCTCAGAGGGTAGTGGCTGGCCTCAGGGGTTAATGGGCTGGCTTCCAGGGAGAGTACAGCGACAAGAAGGTGCTGGAGGGGTTTAGCCTGGCACCTGTCATGTTAAACATTTTGCCAGTAACCTGAAGGAGAGAACTGAGTGCACCCTTATCACATCTGCAGAGATGACACCGAGCCAGGGGACCAGTCAATAGACTTGGGGGTGGAGCTGCTGTCCAGAGGGACCCTGGCAGGCTGGAGGAATGGTCCACAGGAGCCTTCTGGAATTTAACAAGGACAAATGAAAAGCCCTGCACCTGCGGAGGAAGATCCCTGCAACAACACCAGCTGGGCACTGTCTGGCCAAGTAGGACCCGCGTACTTGGCGGACAGCGAGTGGGACACAAGGCAGCAGCAGCGTGCCCTGGCAGCAAAGGCAGCCAACAGCACCCTGGGCTGTACTGACAGGAGCATGGCCACTAGATCAAGGGAAGGGATTAACATCCTTCCTTGTCTCTGCACTTGTGAGACCCCATGTAGAAAACTGCATCCAGTTTGAGCTCTCTGGTACAGGAAGGATGTTGATGACCTGGAGCAAGCCCAAAGGAGGGTAACCAAAGAGATCTGGGAGCTGGGCTGGAACACTTGTTCTGTGAGGAGAGGTTGAGGGAGCTGGTCTTGTTCAGCCTGGAAAAGGGAAAGCTCGCTGCGGGGAGAGGGGAACAGCAGCCTTCCTGTACCTTCTAGAAAATGAGAAGACAGAGCCCAGACCTTCACAGTGCTGTATGGTGAGAGCAAAGGACAAAAGTTGAAATGAGAATTTCAGAATATAAAGAAGAACTTTTTCACCATGAAGACAGGCTGCCCAGAGAGGCTGTGCAGTCTCAATGCTCGGAGGTTTTCAACACCTGACTGGATAAAGCTCTGAGCAACCTCAACTGACCTCATAGCTGACCCCAATTTGAGCAGAATGTTGAATAACAGACCTCAAGACATACCTTTCAACTTCAGTTGTTCTATGATTTTTATGGAAGACCAACATTTGGAAAAGGTAGGTACTATGGAGCAAGAGCTCAGTTTGAAAAGGAAAAAAAGTTCACCCACCTAATCTGTTGATAGTAAGAGTGATAATGTCTAATATGTGCTCAAATCTGTTATGTCTAGGAGGGAAATTGCTGGTGATTCTCATTTTGATACTTTTGGGAAAATAGGTAAGACTACCATAATTGATGTCCTGGAGAGGTGTCTTTGGGATGACGGGTGCTGGCTGTAGTGAATAACTCAGCTCCCTGAACCCAAGCTGCAATAACCTCAGCTGTGTGCCAGGGTGTAACCGATCAAAACCTTTCCACCTGGACTGTGACAAGCACCCACCACGTTACCTTTTGTTCTGTACATGTGATTGCGCACCCAATTCGTGGAACAGAACTGAACCTGACCTGCAGCCTGAGCCATGAAGTGCACCCTCCCCTCAACTGACTGCAGGCGTTGGCTGGGTGTGCCACAGCGTGCTCCGGGCCTCCATGGGACATCTGTGTGAGATCTCCAAAACATGTTCTGAGAGAACTTTTAGAACCAGAGTTTTCAGTTAAATCATCTTACGGCTTCAGCGGAGCGCCTGTGCCGGAGCCTGGTGCCAGGTTTTCACTCGTGCACCTCAGGAGGGATGTAGTTGCACCAGCCTGTGGTGGCTGCCCGGGCACGCCAGGCTTGCATTGCGAGGTCAGGTTCATCAGAGATCCAGGAAGGGGAAACTAGGAGAAGAGGCTTGTGCAACCAATGTGTTTTAGGGGGATAATCAGGTATCTTTGTCATATTTTTAAGTCTGTTAAATGTGACTTCCCTCTATAGAGAAGTCAGTTGCTTATTGGCAAGAAGCAGCTCGTGGAGCGGGGTGACAAGACGAATGGTGGTGGTTTGCAGCTCGGGTTCAGGTGGTTTAGGTGAACGATGAAACAGGCATTGTACCTTGTGTGTGGAACGACAAGCTGCTTTAGTCTTTAATGAACGGGAAATCAATACGTTATTAGCCTTTCAGTTTAGTTTCCAACTGATCACCTGCCAAAAGTTTCTGTGGCTTAATACTCAGATATCAGCCCTCTGAGATCAACACCCCGTGCAAAGCTCTCTTATGGTTTTATGGTCTAGTGAAAAATTTTGCAATTCAAAGCTCTTCTCAGCGAGAGCAGGATCAAGTGACTTTTTTCCATATCTGGAAATTATATTATTCATGTCAGAACGATGTTAAAAAGCTGGAAAGTGTAAATGGGGTTGTTTCCAACATGAAATCTCATAGGTTTGTATAAAACACCCTGAGGCGTGGTAGGGCTGATAACTGTGTGGGGCTTTGGTGCTTGTTTTTCAGCTGCCCCAAAGATGGGGTTTGTTTTAGGTGTGGTGTCCACCTCATCTTTGGCTTGTGTCACTGCACTGAGATGACAAAGCTCCCGCTTCCCCAGCAGAGGGGATGGCCTGAAGTGTGTGGGTATGTGGCCATGTGTCTCTCTTGGATTTCCTTGTAAAATCTCAAATTAATGGTTTGATATTTTTGTGTACTTCAGGTTCTGTTCTTTGGTTACCTTCCTAAAGTAATCTCAGTTTCCCATGACATTAAACAGTATTAACTTATTTTTTAAGCTTTAAAAATATTTTTTGAAAGGGTAAATTGGCTAATTTGCCTTTTTTTTTTTTTTTTTTTTCAGATTCAGACTTAAATCTGAGGAGGAGCTCTGCTTTAATGCTCTTGGTATTGAGTTTCTCCTCTAGCAAGATTACAGTTGCTTAAAACTTCCTGTATTAGAAACCAGCCAGTGACAGTCCTCATTACGGCACTGCCTTAAGGACAGGGCTGCCTGGCTATCTAATTTATCTGCTGTCTGTAGTAGTTACAGGAATCTGCAGAGCATCAGTAGTTGCATTCATTGATGCAACCAAAGAGGCTGAAGCCAGCAGGAACTGTGGAGAAATAGCAAGGGGAGCAACAAGTATAGCGCGGAGCGGGGATTTAAAACACCTCCTGGCTGTAAGAGCCGGTTCTGTACTGGGGCCGATGCCGTCACTCCTGCAGAACCCCGAGGTTTGAAGGGTGCCCTGAGCTGTTGGCATCTCACAGGGTGGAGGCAGGCAGTGCTGGGAGCCAGCATCCTTCCCGTGCTAGAAACTGTCCTTCCGTCTTTACCTCGCTGTTGCTGTGGGACATCCTAGATGCTCGTTTGCCTCCCCATCTGCAGCTCAGTCCTAGCAGCCAGGACATTCTCATATTTTTAAAAGCCACCCTGTTTTTGTTGAACCTGTTGAATTTCTGTTGGTAAAGCTAGGAACTTCTTTCACAGATATGAGGATGCTGGTCCAGAGGAATGAATGCAATATAAAAATTCTCCAGCAGATGGGGACTGGAATCGAGCTAATTTGGTTTCTTTTTTCTCTTTTTTTTTTTTTTAATTTTTTTTGGTAGAGAACAAAGATAACTTCAACTTCTCTTAAACTCTAGCCCTCTTAAACTCAGGGATGATTTCTTCACAGCCTGCCTCTGGAGTTGAAGTGCCTGGTACACCTGCTGGGCTTGAGCAGAGTTTTGGGGTCATGTATTGCTCACCGGGCTTCTTTCTGTGTAGCTGCCCGCTGCAGTTATGCGTCTTTCTGCTCTGCCTCTCCTGGGCCCCCTCTTATGCCATTTTTTGCTCTCTTCTCCCCTTTTTTTTTCCTCATTTTTATACCTCTGTTGTTAGCTGGGTCATGTGAGTGATAAGATCCACACGAACAGAGTGCTGCTTCTCAAATCGCGTGACCAGGTACAACCTAGCGCCATAAGGTCTCTTAAGTAATAGAGACAAAGCTTTCTGAAATGCAAAGCCTGTGTGCAGCAAGCACTGGACTGGATTGATGCACTCTGTCTAATTTTCTGTGCATTTTCCCGAAGAGCAGAGCCATGAGCTGGCTCCTGGGGGGCTTCAGGGCTGATGCGAGCTGCTGTGGCCTGAGGTAAACAACAGGGAGCTGCTAGTGCCCCAAAGGAGGGAGACACAGTTGAATGTAACATCAGTGCCCAGAGCAGGTTTAACTTCTTTATATTCTTTAACCCAAGGGAAATTCTGAATGGTCAAAACAATTTTCGTATTTCATTTTTTATTCCTATTAATGGAGCAATGCTTCACTGAAGGCCACTATAACCATCCATCAGCACAGTCTTGAGCTTGAAGTACAATTTCTGTACATGTGGGAAGTCAGCAAATATTAGAGATGTGAGTAGAGGGTGAAAAGAACAAGCTACTAAGAGATTGCCTTAGTACTTAGGACTGTCCAAATGGATGAAACCAGCATGCAATCCTCTCAGGAATATGCTCTGTGAGAAAGGCAGTCTGCTAAAAGAATGCAGATCAGCACCCATGTTACTATGGACTTTCTCTGGTTTAGTAATTATATTTTCTATGGAATAAATATAGCATACATGTAGTATATATAGTAAATATAGTATTTTCTAATTGCTCAAAAGGAAGAATAGTCGAGCTCTCGTGAGTGCAGTGCCCGTTCCTTCTATCTGTAAAGAGAGGAACTTTAAAACAAGCATGCGTTGCATGACTGCCAGGAAGGACAACAGGTTTGTAAACATTTCCAGTCATGAGATTATCAGAGGGTTGGTGTTGTCCTGTGCACGTGTAGGACTTGGGGGCGTCGCATGCACGCGTTGCTGGGGTGGGACTCGAGAGACTGCGGCAGCGTGGGTGCCCGCCGTGATTTCCTCGTTGCTGCTGGGAAAGCTCTGCTGCTTCACTTCGCTTTCTGTGAGATGTAAATAGTGATGCTGGCTTATTTGCAAAGTGCTTGGAAACTGATGGATGAAGTTGTTTATTATATTGGGAGCAGAGTAAAATTATAATGACTTGGAGGGAATTTTTAGAAGCTGCATTATCCTCTGAAAGGAAGATGAAATACAGAAATATGCCAGATGCTCTTAAGGATGTAAATACTCACTTTTCAGACAAAATTGTTAAGCCTAACTTTCAGGAGCTTTATTTTGGCAGGGTAGTATTGAGGGCATGTGGAAAAGCAAACAGCAGCGTTCCTCCTTCCCCAGTTCCCCAATATAAAACATTATACTGTTCAAGGCACTGGCTTATTAGTCCCTGGCACGGATGTTGGGTGGCCTGGAGTCTCCACTGCTCATCCCATTGGTATGGATTTCTCCTCATTATGGCCAGCTGCTCTCCAGCAGTGCAGATGCTTTCACACTGTTTTCTTTAGCTGTGGTAGGACATAATGTACCTTGCAGCCTCTCTCTGCCCCTTTTTTGTTTGTTTTTTGGGTTTTTTTTTAATAATTACATGATGTATTTTCACAGGTATCTCATGCTTCTTTTAAGGCAGCAAAGCCCCGCATGAGGAGGCAGGCTCTGTGGTGCTGTTCCTGCACCTGTCCCCACAGACACGCATAGCATCCCTTACTGCTACTGGCCAGGTACCTTTAGCTGCAGGAACAACTAACAAATGATTGAGTCTCTTAATTCCTAAATCTGTCTGGATGGCGTGTGAGTAGCTTTGAAGCTTTGCTGACTTGCTTCATGGACCTCAGCTGAGGGCTGTGCTTAAACCTCAGGGGGTTGTTGTGTTTGAGCTTAGGTATAAACCCAAGTCTCTTCCTAAGCAAGGCCCAAATCTTTATTTTGCAGGATGCAAGGATGTCTGCCCAGGTGTCAAAGGATTTATAACTGTGTTTTCTTGAGCAGCTGTACTAAAATCTGTCTGGTTACTGAAGAATAGGCATGTTTTGTTCAAGTCAGCCTGAGTCCCTCTGGACGCTGGGCTGCAATAGCCTCCCACTGATACTTCCTAGACGTCACCCTGGTGCTCTCCCCTGGCAGCATGCTGGAGGCAGCCGGTGTCTCAAAGCATGCTATGCTATGGTGATTTTCTGAAAAAAGACCCTGCTTATTACTGTGCTTAAGAGTCTGGGTCTCCTCCACCTGTGGCTTGGAGCCCCCACTCATGCATCTCATCTCCTTGTCACCTGGAGATCATCTGGCCACAGGGTTGAACACAGGCAGCCCCTCAGGAGGAGGAGGGGAGGAATATTTTTGTCAAAACCACGAGGAAGGGGGCAGTTAGTGTCCCACTGGTCTTGGCACAGGTCCCTGTTATAGATCTGTGCCTGCAGACCAAGGAGCATCGTCCCCCGCGCCCCCAGGCAGCAGCTGTGAAGGCTTGGAGAAATCCTCGCTTGCGTAAGCACTCATTAGCACTGCTGAAGGACTCATAATCTCATTGAGGAACTTCTGTGGCTGTGGCTAGAAAATCACCTGAGCAGTGCCAGCACGTGCAGCTTCCAGCCCCATGTGATATGAAGAGAGATGCTGGCGATTCATTCACTGAGCACACCATGCTGCTGGTGGGTTTCTGGAGTGGGAAAGCAAATGTCGTAGTCTGCTCTGGCCAGTGCTTTTCTGGCTCGACAGAGGCAGAGATCCGTCTGCCCCTCTCCAGAGCTCACCTCTGGACCCAGGCTGGGCCCTAACAAAGGGGCAGATTCTGGGGCCACAGACACACCTGATGATGGTTGGTCATGAACATGATGTTTTGCCAGAAAACTACTGTCTGGGCATGCCCAGAATGTATTAGGTATTTCCAAAATACCTAATCTGAAGTTGTTCTATGTTGGGGTATTTTTGGCTTTCCACTGTTAAAGCTGTTAGGCACCATTCAGTGACTCAGCAGGTGCTTTGTCACTCGTTTGCAGCATGATATGTGCCAGCATGAAAATGCAGAACAGTTGTTTGCTTCAAGGCTGCTGCCAGTTTAATTTCTTGGTATTTCAACAGCTCAAGCCAGTATTCCAGATCACATTCATTCGGGTGGTAAGATCATTTGCCATATACTAAACACCTCAAAAAAGTTGGGTTTGTGCATTCTTGGTGCCTGGTCCCAACCTTCTCCCCAGCTGGCACTGGGGCGGTTGCTCTGTGGTAATGAAGAACTAAAATTTTATTACTGCTCCAACATTAACATGTAATTCAGAAGCCCAGCCCCCTGCTCCTCCTGGTCCCCACGGATCAAACATGCCCACTTTGAGGTGCCCCTGCATCTGTAGTGGTCAGACAGAATTTCTTGAAACACGGAGCCGATGTGACTCATTTTGGATGTGTGTAGATGTGCCCATGCACAAACACATGACGACACATGCCCTGTGGCACTGTTAACAGAGCAGAGAAAATGGCACAAAAAACATTTCTGTGGCTGACTGAGTTCCAGCATGGGTCTGCTTTATGTCCCTGTGCCTTGCACAAGCTTGCGAATGCCCTGTCTTCTCCACCAAAACTATTTTGAAAACTTACAGTAATATTGTCAGCAGTGCAAGTTGTGGGGTCAGATGGCAAAAGCAGAGCTGGGAGACTTGCATGAGAAAGCCACAGCCCAGCAGGAGCTGTTGATATAATTAATCACAGGCAAAGGCTTCACTATCAAAGATGTGTTTTGAATTAGTTGGCACAGGAATTGAGAAAAGCCTGGGAGAAAGCGTTGGGAGGTTCTTGCATACCTGAGTTCAGGGAGTCGGCCATCCAGATGGAGGACGCAGGGAGGCACTTGTGTCCTAGGAGGTTAAATCACCACCCAGAGTGTTCTGAGGAATCTCAAACTGCTGTTCACTTGCAGCAGAGCGTGTGGAGAAGTTGCACTTGTTTTCCTTCTGGAGCATCTCTTGTCTCAGGATGTGTGTGGAGGGGTCGCCCGAAGCAGGCACAGGCAAGTTCTCAAAGCAGTGGTTTGGCAAAACGGTACTCTCTATTTGGAGCTTGGTGTGGGTTTTGGGTTTTGGTGTGTTACTCGTGTGGTGAGGCTGTACTTGCCATGAGGTTTGGCAGGGTCAGCCCGAAATGTTCACAACCCACCTGCTGTAGTGTGCCAGGACAGCTTTAATTTCTGATGCGTGTATATGGGAATGAGGCTGCTGGGACAAGACGACCCTGGGTGTAGAGCTGTACTCCCTGCCTCGCACAGCGTGAGCTGCCACAGTTGACGTTCTGGTCAACGCTCTGGTCGAGGATGAGCAAGAAGGCGCCTGAGGTGCCAGCGAGCTATGCTTAGGGTGAGGCATGTACAGTGGAGAGCCTGTGCTCTGGGAGCTGACCTGTGCTCCTGGCTTTTACTGATGTGCCTTGAAGGGTTTGCTTCCGAAGGAGGCTCCCCTGGGATGCAGGGACTCATCGGGTGATTTTCAGTTCCTCCACTGGGGAAGATGTTGGCCTGAATAATCTGACAGCCAAGTAAACGGTCAGGTTTCAGTTTGTCCATTTACAATTTTCTTAGCATGAACACAGGAGTGAGCAGATGCAGGTAGGTGGAGTGTCCGGATCCAATGTCGGGGGAGGTTTCAATATGATCCCAAGAGCGAGATTAAGACACAAACGAGATCAAATGCCGTATAGCCAAAATAGGTGTTTTATTATTAGGAAAAGAGTGAAGAGGGGTAGGACAGAATAGAAGGAAAAGACAGAAATAAAGCAAGGATGTGGGAAGGGCTGCAAGAATAGTCACCACCATGGATCCAGCGGCGTCCCGTTAGTCCTCAGTCTGCAGTTCTTCGGTGGTGGGTGCACACAGATCAAGCCTCAATGGCAGATGCACAAAGAAAAAGATTTTCTGCTGCCTTTTTAAGTTCACAATACCAGCTGATCAGCATATCTGCTTGCCTTTAGTTTTTTTTTTCTCTGGTCCAACAGGTTTTGTTGCATCCGGCTTCCAGGGCAGGAAGGTTTGCCTCTTATCAGTTCATTGGCAATGCATGCATGGGGTCTGGCCAACTCAATGGAGCCACAAACGGCTCCAGGATGGGGCCAGCTCAGTCCATGTCTGCCTCTTTGAGGCTTATGTAAAGAGTCCAGACAATGCAACTGCAAAGAAGTGGAGAGTGCATCCTTCAATACACTCCCGCTTCTCTGGGCAGCATCCCCAGACCAATTCACAGGCCGCAGCAGCTTCTCTTGGAGGTTTGCACAGACACAAGCAAGCTTTCAGACAGTCATATGGCATTTCAGTCTCTCACATGGAAGAGTTGGGTGGTGACTAACTCTCTGCTTTCCAGACAGTTCATTCCATCAGGGTCACTCAATGCAGTTTATAAATGAGATAAATGGGAACGTGCTGTCTATATGTAACATCAACAGCAGCATCTGTAAGAGGAGTCAGCAGGATAAACTCACAAGATGTACACAGTTACAAGGAATGAGGCTTGGGCCTGGACATCTTAATTGCCATTTTGAGGAAACACAGATGATGTTTTCCCTGTTTGAAAGAATTGTGGCTAAATATATATCACCCATATTCAGAGAAGGTTTGAGTTGGATTAAAACTGGTACATGAAAAAACCTCTTAGGCTGGTTCTGCCTAGCCTGACATGAAGGGATTACGGGCTTGGCCCATTCACCCTCCCAAAATAAAGACTGGAAATTAAAAGATTGATTGCAGGTATTCAAGAGAAAGGGGATTTAACTTGAACTAAAGGAACTGAAGGGTGAAAGATCAGGTGTATTTCAGATGTCCATGAATGCACTTGAGCTAGAAGCAGGAAGGTCTCTGGTTATCAGCAGGGTGAAGCTCTAGGAGATGAAGCTCTAGGAGCTTCTTGAGGATCTTCACTACCAGCCTCTGGAGCGTCAGCATGAGACCTCTCATCAGATATGATTGTTTGTGAGATGAGGGACTGGGCCTGACTAACCCAAGTCCCTTCCAGTCTTTCTTTATGTATGTTTGGTATTTCTAGTAATTTTTACTGTGAGATCTTACCCTCAGGGTCTGGGAGTGTGTCATACGGCTTAAGAGCAGTGCTGGGCACCTGACTGGCCTTGCAGCAAGGGAAAGGGCAGGGAGATGCTAATGCGGGCCAAAGAGCCAAAGCTGTCTGCAAATGGTTTGAAAGTGGTGCCCCCATCCCCTATGCATCTACGTAGACATCCTGGGTCATGCTGGAGGCTGACTGTGCTGAACTGGCGCTGCTGCTGCTGCTGGTAGCTCCTCTCTTGGTCAAGGTATGGTCAGGTCTCCTCAGCAGCCGCCCATGCCGGTGCTGTTATGGGCTGTTGGGAAGCTGTAACTCCTTAAATCCGGAGTGAAGCACAGGGCAGAGTGCCGTGCCTTGGGGCTGTGAGCAGGACACGATGGCGAGGACTGAGCAGCTCTGAATCAGCTTCTGGAGAGACAAACTCTGACTGCTCACACCTGCCCCTGCAAATGTCCTCCTCGTCTTGGGAGTGTCCACCAAGCATGGTCAGTAAGACTTGCTTTTGGGATCTGCTGCCTAAACCAAACTCTCTGGGAGGAGCTATGATGGGTGCCCCAGCTAGAGGGTCATGATCCAGCTGTCTCTGTGTGCCTGTCATTGCACAACCGTGCACCTTGGCAACCAAACTTCGCAAATGTGTGGCACTGGGAAGCTGATGGCAAGCAAACATTTTTAAGAGGAGACACAAGAAACCACTGCACAGTTTGAAGGCAGACGTGTTGAATAAGCAACTTGAAAATGCAGAGATGCTGTGCAAGTTCTGCTGAACTTTTTGTTTTTCTGAAAGGAAAACCACAAGCAGATTTGAAGGAAGTTTGGGTTGGCTTTTTTTGGTAACGTGGTTCAGTTTGAACTACTGTCTCACAGTCCCCTCATATTGAGGTTATCAGAACTGATCAGAAAACACTCGGTGAGCAAGCAAGGTCTGATTCCCCACAGCACACAGGTGTGGATGGGGCACCTGGGAACAGGGCAGAGCCCGCGCTACCTTCAGCTGGCAGAGGTGAGAAACGCCTCTGTAAGAGGCCTGCAGCTCCTTGGCATGGGCCCTGACACGAACACTGCTGGTCCCCGCCGGGGAAATGCAGGCAGGAGCCGTGAAGGGTGGCTTGGCTCGGCCCTACGTCTGAGGCCTGTGCTCAGCAGGAGTCACGTCGAGGCTGGCTGGATGTCATCCCGCTGCCCCGGCTCGGGGGCAAAGCGGGGCTGTGCGCTGTGCAGAACCAGTGACTGAAATGGGGTATGCAGAGCATTTCTGCCGCGCTCCGAGTGACCCCTGCAGAAGCCTGCACACCGACCTGCCCCGTGGAGGGGCTGCAGCGGGCGGGCGGTGGGATGGGCGGCAGGGCCTCGTCCCCGGCGGGGAGATGATCCCGTGGAGCGGCCCGACTGTGGCCGGCTCCGGGGCTGCCCCTGCTCGCAGGGGCTGTGATCACGGTCTGCCTGGAAGATCACGGTGGTGAGACCTGGGGACCCGCAGCAGGGTGGGAGACGGCTGATGTCAGAGCGATGGACCCGTATCTGTGGCAACCAGAATAAATAAATAAATAAAGCGCATGTGCTGGAGCAGGAGGCATACAAGCGGCTGCTCCCGAGCACGGCTTCGCCGAATATCTCTTAAGCAGCTTAGCACCCTTGCTCCAGTTTATTACCTGAGTGCCTTTGTGTCTGCCCGGCAGCTGAGAGCATCCTGCCGCTGGTCCCCTCGGCAGGGGCCCAGGGAGCCTCCCCCTCCCCTCATCCCTGCCTCCCTCCGCGGCGCGGGCAGTGGTTTGCTCCGTGCATCCAGAGCTCGATGCGAAGCCGTGGCTCAGCAGTGAGTTTTGGCCCCGCTGCGCAAGGCCGGAGGCGCCCGCCCGCATCCCGGCGGTGGGCCTGGCCGCAGGCGGGTCTCTGAGTCCCGAGCGCGGCCGCCAGCACCCGCCGGAGGGGAGGGATGCTGCAAGTGCTGTAACTGAGCTGGAGATGGATGGTGTCGGCAGCAACAGGACCATGTCTTACAGTAGATGGAGTTACAACAGGTATTGTCTATCTTATTTTGGTTTGTTGTTGTGTTTGGTTTTTTTTTTTCTTTTTTCCTTCCTGATATTATAAAACTGGCAAGCTGTTTATATAAACTGAGACCGAGAGCCCTCTTCAGGAAAGCATAAACCTTTACTGACGCTGTTTTTACAGTCTGAAAGACACTTGAGGCACCCTGGTTTCTCAGCGACTGGAGCAGCAGCATTTGCTGTTGTTTAGCCGGCGTTTGTCTGGAAGGCAGCGTGTTGTTTTGCCCGGCTGTGCAGGACCGGGGGTCACCCCCAGCCCCCAGCAGCACAGCACGAAGGTTTCCCGGGCGCTCTCCTCTGAGCAGGGCAGCTGAGATGCAGGGATTGCCCCAGCAGTTGCCCACACTTCTGAAAGGGGGTCTCTAGTAACTACTGCTCAAAGCCGGCACCTAGATCTTTCCACAAATACAAACTAAAGCTTGGGAAAAGGAAGGGGCCAAGGAGCCAGGATGTGGCTAAAGAGTGATATTTTCAAACAAAAGCTGTGAATAATGCTGTATACAGCCCAGGTACCACAGAGCTGAGGGTGCTGAATTAGGTGTCTCACCGAGAGAGCTGAAATATTCACAGCATGTTTCACATCAAGATGCAACTACGTATGCATGCTTTTCCTCTTCCGGGGAATGGAAAATTATTGTAGCATTAGTTTTGCTTTTATGTGATTCACAGTTGTGATTGACAGGTTCTTTGAGACTGGATAAATAAAAAAGGTACCAACTTCATACTTTTTTTTTTTTTTTTTACTTTTTTTGTCTGTGTAAATGTTACACCTGAAATGAAGCCAGATGCTAGGCAGTAAGTATTAGCATCTCACTGAATCACTACTGCAAGCCACCACAATATTCTGAAGAAATAACCTTTGGAAGTGGTTTTCAGGGCTTAAACACATATTCAGTGTCGCCCACGCTCCCTGGGTGTGTGGGTTTGTATGGTTTATATGTGCATTTAAAGAGTTTCACTCATTTTTCAGTACATTCATACTGCCTCGGCAGAAAGTATATATACAGATGCGTAACAGTGGTAGCAATGGGAAAGGTGCCTTCTTTAAAAAAAACGGTATAGGTTTATGTATATACAAAGCTGACTTACACAACAAACTGTGTTTTTACGCATATATTCGCCCACACAGAGGATGCTTTCCATCTGATGCCATGTCCTCAGAAACACCAGCTTTCAGACCCTGTAGGGCTTAGGTCTGTCCCATGCAGTACAAGTTTGCAGCAGTTTTGATACTCTAAACAATCCAGAAATTTCACAAAAGCTCCTACTAGATGCTTTCTCCCAGTGCTATTGCTTTTTGATTTAACCGTAGGTATTGCTTGCAATCTATGTCTCCAGTTTTCAGTCTTCCTTACTGTGACAGAGGTCGCTGATTATTGTTTGAGCCTTGCACCTGGGAGATGTACTGCACTTGTGTGCTACCCTGCTTGGCTTTTGTACTGCATCTGGGGGCAGAAATGCAGTATTTCAGTGCCTGGGCTGTTTTTTTAGTGCCCAGTTTCCAGATTTTGTCATTTTTTCCTAATAAATACAAGCTCTGTGAACCTGTGCCTGGATACTATATATATTTTCCAGTACTGGGAGGCTGAGGAGTGAATTTCTGCTTTTACTCACAGTTTTTTCTTTCTGAGAAATGGTGCAGACTTGTTCTCGCACACTGAGCCTGTCCTCCCACTCCCCTCTGGTGCCCAGGCCCATGACAGGAGAAGGAGCAAACTCTTTTGTATCCAAAACCCCGTGGCTGTCATTTGCATTTGGAGCATGTTCAATGCCCCATCTTTGGTCTCACTGAGCAACGACAGAAAAAAGGCTTGGGAGAACTTTCTGCCAGGGAGGGAAAGAAACAGGAGGTGCTCTTTTTGAGCATCTCTGAGCATCTGTGGTGTGCGCCCCTGGGCTGTGCTCTGGTGGGGTGAGGTTGCTTTTCTGACCTGCAGGCTCACACAAAGTCCCTGCAAGCTGAGATTGTCCCATGACTGTTTACGTGACTGCTGGGGCTTAGACAGGAACATGAAGTTATTGCAAGATTTCATGAAACTTGTGCTTCAGCACAGTGAGTTGTAGGAGCTTTGCTATTCAAGTTAAATAACATAATTTGCTCTTTCCTCAAGGGACGCTTGTAACCTTGGGCAAGAAATGCTGCTGCTGCTTGTAAAGCACAGTTAGTGACACTTACCTCATTTACAAGAGTCCTGTGAAACCAAGTGGTAATTCTTGGGTTATTCCTCCTCACTAGCAGCCACAAAATGTCACAACTGCTCTCATTGTAGCTGCTCTGTGGCAGAGCGTTTCAGGCTGGGGCTTCCCCAAAATTATTTGGCAGCGGAGGCTTTTGTTGAGTAAAATCATAATATTTACGCTTCCTAGCTCTATTACTCATTCCTGTGTGACCTGCAGAAGTCACTGTGCATTTTGCTTGTCTCTCCCCCTCTATTTCCCTGGACCAGAAGGGGTTTAGGCACATACCTGTCTCTGCGGACATGTGGGGCAGCACCATGAACAGCCAAGCACTGTGCAAAAGCCAGTGACTGCTCCTCTGGATGCACGCCCAGATTTCTCCTCTTGGTGTTGGCCTCCATGAATCAGCACTGCGGTTACAGAGCGACAGGCCCGATGGAGCAGGTGCTGCCTTCTGTAAATACAATTGCATCTATCATTTTAAAACATGCTCATCAATTAAATCAGATGAAGGGAATTAAACAGAAGTTTTGGCCTCTGGGTTCTGTAAGAAGCATGATGGTAGAAACCCATGGAAAAGAGGGGAGTTGCTGTGTCCCTTCTAGATAGCCAAGCATTTTCTAGTTTTTCTAGTGGTGTTTATCTGGCATTTGTTGCGTATCTCAGCATTTGGCCCTGTAATTATGGTCTTTCCTTGGACTTGCTCTGCAGCATTTCTCTACAGAAAAACCACTGCTCATTTCTGCAGGTGGTTTGTGCAGTGAAGAGCAAGTCCAAACTGCGAAACAAGAGATGAAGGATCCCCATGCGATGAGAAGAGACTATTCATCAAAGTTCACCTCAACTGCTCTCCTAACCAAAGTAGAGCTTTTCCCCCCACCTTTCCCCAAACTAGACCAATGTGTATGTGAAAAGAAACAGCTGCAGTATGGAAAGGCTCTTACTGACTGCGTGTGGCTGACTTGTTGGCCTTCCCAAACGGCCAGCCTTGTCTTGGGCATGGCTTTGCTGTGATAATCTCCTTGTCACTCTGAATGTTGCCAGCCAAAAGCAGAGGGTAGACAGCAATTTAAACAAACACTGGGGATATTTTGAAGGTCCTAGAAACACGACTTCTGGAGTCAGCTGGATAATTCCTAGAGCAAGATAATGCTGCTCTTTGACTCTCTGCTCTCAGTGATATGCTGCTTTTTGGACAGTTGCTACTCATTTCTACTCGGTTTCTTTTTCTCCTGAGCAACATGCTACCTGCTCACCCTGCCTGTGTCCCCTGGGTGTGCAGAAGCACATGTCTTCCAGAGTGGAGACAAACCTGCCCTTTTTCATGCTCATGGTTTTCTGTGCCAATGCAGGTTTTGGCAGATGGGCCGTTGCCCACCAGCATTCCTGCTGCCTACCCCCAGCTTTGTCCGGGGGCCATGCAGGACCTCACTCCCAGGGATGCCACATGGGGACTAGTAGAGTGTTTCCCCATCAAGCTTTTCAGGAAGAGTTCAACCACCCCAGTTCACTGATTTCAAATGTGATCCATGTGGGTGTAAGAGCCACTATGTAGTACTCTTTGGGTTCGATACAATCCTGTAGGATTTATGGTCTGTGCACAGGGAATTGTACTTTTAAGGGTCTCTACTCTGTGCCTGGGCAGTTGCTGGTGGTACCCCACACTGATCAGGTAGGACTTGAACGCTGTGTGAAGTTGACTTCCTCTAGGCAACGTGTAGTCGAGCAGTTACTGGAAACATCCAGCATCGGGAGTGAAATGAGCAGCAGCAGATGGGGTATTCAGAAGTCTCCTTGTGCTGGCACTCTCGGAAATGGTGGTGGCAAGTGGAGGTTTCATACAGCGCTTCCTGTCATAGCCTAGTGGAAAGGGAAGCTCAGAGAGAAGAGTCATTAATATGATAGGAAGGTGAAAAGGGAGAATAGGTTTGGCTGGTATGAGACATAAGAGTCATTCTCATGAGCTGGGCCACCCAAGTCCTTCACAGCACTTCCAGCAGCTGGAGACCCGATGGACAAAAAATTAACTCGCAACGATTCCACCCAAATTTGACAAGTGAAGTTCAAAGTGGTGCTTATGAAGTCTTGAGGGTTCTCTGATACCGTGGACATAGTTGAATCCAAGCTCTGGAAAGGCACAATTTAAGAAAGTGTGCAAAATTCAGTCAGCTCATGGACACAGGAGACCGATCAAATACATGGGTAAACACTGCAGACTGGGAATCTGCAGCTTGGAAAAACTGTGCCAGGCAGTGGTGGACTGCATGATTTTGCAAGTTTTTTCAGGTGTCAGTGGACTATGGATAGTTCTGATGAGGAGGTTCAGAACTGAGCAGCTAGTCCAGAAGGTTTTTCTGCAGGACCAGTAGTGTTTTGTAGCAGAAGCAATGGATAACCTGCAGATTATACCTATGCATAAACAAAGTCGTTAATGTTGCTTTAAAAAAAAAAAAAAAATCCAAACCAACAAGCCACAGCAAAATGCCAGCTGTGGAGGCAGTAAAAGCTTCAGTTGCTTCCTTCCTTCTTCCCATACCTTCCTGAGTCCAATATGATCACAGTTTTTCTCCCCTATCCTCTTTGCTTCATTTCCATACTTAGTTTCTATTTTTTTCCTGGAGGGCTTTAGTGCAGCCATACTGGGTTCACAAATTACCACATTGTGATTACTGTAGGCTTTATCTGCTAACATTTGGAAGTTTATTTTGGGGAACTTACTCTCAGGATATCTCAACTGTTGGAGACAGCCGAAAACTTTTTTCTATTAATTTGTATCTTTGATCTCTTCTGGCTATCAGTGTTGTTTGTGGCTTCCTTTTGAAGCTACTATTTCTGTTTTGCCTTTTTTTATCCTGTGTTGAAGAGTTATGACTGTGTATTTGGGGCATGGTGTTGGAGGTTTTCGATCTTAGATCTTGTTTTTAAACTCTTCTACCTTGATCTTTTCTGGGTCATGCTGTCATCAATAAGTAGGGGTTGTTCTCCAAACTTCATCTAAAGATGCTTTCTTAGGAAAACTATAATTCCTTTTTCCTTCTCTTCTTCGAAGTAGCAGCTGTGAAATCCCGAAGCATGTACACTTCTTACCTTCCCAGGCTTGCTGCAGTGAGCACACTTTGACTACACTGAGGAGCAGCTCCTCTCTCCATTCACAGCAGAGCCATCTCAAGCTTTGTGTGCTGATCTGCCATCAGGAGATGGATGACATGCGATGCCCTGAACCTCTGTTGATAGTGATTTCTAAGTCTGCTGTTAAGGTGAGATAGCACACTGGGGAAGCAGGTTGAGGAGGGAATCCCTTAGCCACTACTACCCTTCTCTCCTTTGCCATCTTGTGTCCTTAAGAGTTTCCTCCTGGAGTAGATATCTTTATAGCTGTAGCCATCGGACAAAGCACCTGTGAGGACAAGTGGAAATTGTTCTATGGCACAAAATGAGGGGTAGAATCAGCTAACCCTCAAGTGAAGCCAGAATGAAACCTTTATGTAATGGATAAACTTATGAGGATTTATGTATAAATGTTGTGCATTTAGTTTGCTGGAAGTCTATATATTACATAGTTTAAGTCCATATATTACATAGGAGAACCTAGAGTTTGGGAATGATGTTTCCTTCCTTGAGTGAAGACACTAGGACTGATCTGCAGGTGTGTTCATGTGCATACCCCCGTGCTCAGGACGAATGTTTTGTGTTGGTTGGTGGCACATCCTTGGGGTGTCTAAATTCTCCAGAGACTGTATGTGGCTTGTGACAGCCTGGCAGAGAGCTGTGAGAGACTTCACAGAAGAAATTTTAAAGCTCCTCAAGCAGAAGTAGCCTGAAAAAATATTTTAAATGTACTTGGCTCATGTACAGCATTGCAGCCTAAGGAATTCTGTTTGGAGCAGTAAATATCACGGCCAGCAGCTCAGTAATGAGAGCAAAAGTTAAGTTTTTAAGGGGAAACCGGTATTACAGCTGATCTTCAGTTTATCCATAGTATGTAACATATTAGTGAAGAATTTACAGTAAAAAAGACAATTGCTTATGAGACTTAGCTTGGAAGTTGCTACTTGTGTGCTGTCAGTCATTTCACTCTCTACTTTTTATGTAAAGTGCACAAACTGAGCCGTAGCAATCGACGGACCTTGCTGGTGTGTGAAGCTTGACACCCCATCTGAAGTCTTCTGTGGATCCACTTGCAGGGATGATAGCGTGGGACTTCTTTTTCTCTATTGAGAACTAGACTGTGATCTCTGAAATCCACATCAACAAACCTCAAAAATACAATTCCCCTGTTTAGTGGCTGCCTCCTCCTCAACCTTAGATTTCCTTCATGTCTCACTGTAATTTAGCTCTGGATATTTCTGGTTTGGTCTCAGTACCAATTATATTATTTCTCTCAAATACCAATGAAAGGAATTGGAGAACTTCAGTGATTAAAGGTATTATCACACAATACAGACCTGCATCTGTGCATCACATCCGCTCTGGGGTAGGTGGCCGTTGAAGTGAAATATGGAATAAATGCTGTTGCCATCTACTGCTACCCCTTACATGTTCAGCTATAATTCTAGTATCAAGACAGAAATATGGGTTTTTATCTTTTTTTTTTTGGGGGGGGGGGGGGAGGAGTGTGTGGAGGCAGCCTAGCAGGAATTCTTAAGTTTAAACTAGTTTTAAATGCATGCTATTAAAACTGTAAATTTTGCTTTGTGAAGGTGTGGGGGGAGCAGCATAGTCTCTAAATATGAAGAGTAAAGAGCAATATAGCAAATTATCTCAGCATTGTGTTGATATTCATCTTTCTTCATGGTTGGAGAGTGCATTAACAAATTTTCTAACATCTTTTAGAAGAAGATGGAGAGAAAACTAGAAACAAAATATACGTATCTCTTGTCAGTACATTTGTAGACCTGTAAAAGTTCTAAGACCTCTATAAAACTTTATGCTTAAAACTGGCATTCGGGGCTTCTCTTGAACCATAAAAACAACTCCAGCGTTTCTTCAGGGTGGAAGTGGCAGTAGGAAACCAGCACAAGTGGCCATAAAGAGAATAGTGTGTGATGTGCTGTAAGAAATGCTGGAATCTGGTCTGGTATCTCCTTATTAGCACTTTTCTCTTTCCTTGTCCTTTGGTCATATGACATGCTCTGTGTGAATGCCTTTTTTTATCATGTCTAAAATACACAGTAAGTGCCTCATCTTTGGTGCTAGGGCCCAAAGTTGATAATCTCTTTCTGTGCCTGAATATGTGCACCATACAAGGAAGGTAGAACATCACAGCTCTGAGCTATCAGAGACTCTTTGTGCTCTCAGCTTTCAGAATCAGATTGTATGTTTAAGAAAATCAACCACGTCTCTCATGATCTGCATTATCATAAAAAGAAAAACTTTTCCCCCCTCCAATACATGATTTGTGTAACTGTCACTACTAATGAAAGTCTGAAAAATAATGCTCATGCTGAAAACCAACAGAGGGTTTTCCCCTTCAGAAAGGAATGAGGACAGAAGAGCAATCCTGGCTGTTGGCACGGTGGCGCATGGCAGGTGCTGCAGGTGGAGCTGGCTGGTGAGCCATGGGAAAGGGTCCCTGGTGCCCTGGCTAACCCCAAGCACCCCAGGCCAGCAACAAATGTCAGTTTATACCTGTTGAGTTTTGTTTATTTGTGTGTCTGTGGAAAATGAGTATATCGTGAGCCTTTAAGATGGCCAGAATGAATTCTGCTAGCAGTCACCTGTATTTGTAGGAGAGGGATGTTAGTCAACACTTGGATGTATCTGAAATGCTTGAATGCTGAGGTCAAGAACAGAGTAAGACTTCAACAGCTGCAGAAGACTCCAACACTGCAGACAGCTGTGTTTTGCTTCCCAGGTGTGTTCTTCGGTGTGCACAGACACACTGCCATGTTTTTCCAGTAAGTGCATCACCCACACCACCACCGCCATCAATGATTTCACTCCTTTCACCCTGAGCTTGCACCATATAAACATCTTTTTCTCTCTGGTATGCCTTTTTTTTTTTTTTTTTTTTCCCCCTCTCTCCTTCCTAGCAATCCCTTGAACATATTTAATTAGTGGGGATTTTGAAATTCAGTTTGGGTCACTCACGCAAGAAGTGTAGGAGCTGGTCTGGGCTGTGAACTCAGGTTGAGGCCAAAACCCATTTAAGTCCCTCCTTACAACCCTTCTGTTCTGCTAATCACAGTAAGAGGATTAGCTTGAGGAGCACAGAATGTTGAACACTACAGTCAAAGATGTTCATAGACTCTGGGCTCTTTTCATTCATCCTTTTGCAAATGTAAAATGATTCCTGAAGCAATGGGTGAACTGAGATCCAAGGCAATTTACTCGTGCTTGGAATCTATGAGTATATATAACAAGAAAGAGAACTTTGGACTGAAAAATAAGAACTGGCCTTAAATCAGAGCTGAGATTTAATGTTCCAGGCTTGTTAAAAGCCAGAGCTTTTTTCTCCCACTGTCCACTTGTATTTGGAAGCTGTATCACGCAGACGTTATTTGTCTTCTCTTATGAAAAATAATGAGCAACCGTAAAACACTGCTTTTGTCAGTGTTTGTACCTTCTGTGAAAGTGCACTTTCCCCATCAGCTCCTGGTGCTTTTTGCAAGGGGGCTGAGGGTAAGGCACAGACATTTCTGTTCATGAATTTTGGAGCTCCTAGATTTGAGCTTCAGTCTGACTACAGGTATTATTAAATACATCATCTTAAATATGGTATTACTAAGTGCAAATACACTGCCTTTTGCTTGGGAGGCTGGGAGGGAAGGCAGTGATATTTTCCTGATACTTACTGTCTCCCCTGGGCTTCAGCTCTTGCCTGTTGGTAAGGCGAAGGGAAGCACTGGCCTTGCTGCATGCACCCACTCTTGTGCTCCTGAGCAAGTGAAACCAAAATTTGTCCAACAGGCATTCTCCTAGGCAGGCTGGGACTGCAGGCATCCTGAACAAACATATCTGTGCCTGGGTGGTCGACTGAAGCTCAAATGTGGTGACCAGACTCGGTTTTGTTCACTGTAGCATCTTTACCATATGTTATGTGCATTTGATTAATTCACTGGAAAATACGTATGGACTAATAGGTTGTTTAAAAATGTAATTAGGGTAAAATGTCTGCAAAAGCAGAAATACTTGTGTTTCTTACCCATTGCAGTGAGGCTCTTCTGTTGGGATTGTGCTGTGGATTTGCTAACGTAATCTAATGAGATGCTGAATTAGGAGTCAAACGTAAGGATGCTGTATGTGTGGGAGACAAGTTGTATCCGTTCCTGTCTTAGAAGACAAAAATGCAGTTGTTTTGGTAAATTCTTATCGTTGATTAACAAGTCTGGGTGCTCTGCTGTGTCCTCTCTGCTTGTCCTGCGTGAAGCACTCCCACCCAGCCTGGGGAGCTGTGCTGCAGGAACAGCCCCGCATCCTGGGTGCAGGGTGCTGCTGAGTGCTCTTCCTCTTTGTTAGAGGGAGCTGTGCATTTATCTTTGACTCAGCTTGATTTTTTTGGCGTTGGCAATTATCTTTCTGCTAAAAATCTCTCTTTGCTTTCGCTTTTCCCCCATTAAAAGGTGGGATTGTCTGCATGATTTGAAATACATGCCTAAGTCCCTTTTCTGTGGATTTTATGAACCTTGCTGAGAACAACATTGCAAAAAATATTAGTTAGCATCTTATCAGTAGCTTTCCTGGCCAGTTGTTTGGTACAGCCTCTGTCACAAAGAGCAGCTGCTAGTATTTTTATGCATTTATTATTCTGATGTACTGAGCAGCATAGAAGTGCTTGTGTGTCCAGAGTGGTATGATGATGCTCCAGCAGTGGCATGAGGCTCTAAGTGTGTTTGCAGGTCTCTGGTTTCTTTATCTTCACAGCTGTTCACTTGGTCTAGCTCTTGCCTGAGCTGTGGCATGGAGGATTCAATTACCTTCTGACTTAAATCTGTGCTGTCTTACTAGAGTATTATCTGACAGTTGGCCAGAGCAATATAAGCTGTTATTCTGAGATATTAATCATGTTCTGAAACAGTATTACACTGTGGTGGTTGTACAGCAAGCACAGTTTTGCAGTGTTGAAAGCCTGGAATGTGCAGTGGTAGGGTTGCAGCCTGGCATCTCTGTAGCAGGACAGATTTACATCATAACTGACTTTTGTTTAGTTTGATGTTTGTTTTGTTTTGTTTTGTTTTTAAATTAGAAATATTTATTGATTAGTAACAAAAAGTAATAATTTTATTCTTCTAATTAAAAGTATTTTAAAATATCAGGTAAGATTCTTTTATTTAAACGGGCAAATCAAATGAATTTCATTTCAGAAATAAGCCCTAGTTCATAAGGCTAGAGATGTCATTGTGTCATGCTTTGTATAGCCAAACTCCCTCACTTGCCTTGGCCTGAGTAAGACGAAGAGGACGAGCTCTCCCCATGCCAGCAGCCCGGCTCCACAGGCAGCAGTAACTGGAAAAGGTCAGTGGGACCTTGGGGGCTCAGGGAGTGCCAGGAGCTGCTCCAGGTGAGCACCATGAAGCACCTACCAGCACACGACACTACGGCAGAGTGCATGGGAGGGAGGATCCCTTGGTGTCTCTCCAAAATACTCAGGACAGGGCACTGTTGGAAATGGCAGACTAGCATGCCTTATTTTTTTAAGTTTAATCTGAAATAATATCATTTCTTAGGGTGGAGTAACAGACAACGTGATGTTGACGGCATGTGATGGTGCTGATGGGTCGCACAGGAGGACCTGCTTTTTGTGGAAATGCCTCTTAGGTCTTGGCCCCACTCTTTGCTGCCTTCTTACATTGCATGTACTGTTGCCCCAGAGGAGCTTGCTTTTACATGAACTCTTGCAGAAAAGGGAGGAGAGTATGCATACTGTGACTCTTTCCTTGTAATACCATTCTTTGAATAATTCTTCTGTTCCCTGGGCACACAGTCTCTGTCAATACAGAAGAGTTTAGTCTCAGACTGAAGAAGTATCAGCTGTAAGGTGTGAAGAAGATGAGTTTGTCTCGTTTTGTTTCACTGCTGTTGTTTTGTTTTGTTTCTTTAACCACAACATCTGAACTAGAGCACGAGCAAGAAAAGGCACCATCAAATAGTGACTGCCATGCGAAGGCAAGTAGCAGTGTAGATGCTGCCAGCAAAGCTGTCTCCCGAGGACCTGGCTCCAGAAGCTGGAACAGGCTTAACTCATTCCAAATTTCCTCTTGTCCTTTTGTGCAGAGCTGCTAACTGCTCTCTGCTTTCAAGCGCTGTCCTTCACTGTGAAATCTGTCTGGACGGGAGCGCTGACTGCATCCTGAGCACTTCTTTCAAAGGAAATACAAAGGAAAGACCAGTTCCTCGTTTAGAAAAGCGAGTGGGGAGAGGTGCTAATGGCATTTGCCTTCCTTTCCCCCACTCTCAAAACACCTGTTACCAAAGGGTAGAGGAAGCGGGGGACCCTCCTCCCAAGCATGCTACCGAATCCTACTTGTGTGCTCAGCTACAGCAAGCTTCGGGAGCTCCCCTGCCTCAAACCTGCATGTGTATTCTCTTTTTTCCCCCTCTATTTGGCAATATATGTTATATTCACCTGCTTTGCTAGGTGTTGCGAGGCATAATTCCTTCGCATTTTTTGATCAAATCAAATTTAAAGCTCTATTTAACTGAAAAAATGCACCTTACTCCTACTTGCTGACTTAAGACACTCATCAGAAACGTTACTCTTATCTGGAAATTAGATCTCATCCCCTGGAGTTTGCATCATGAAAAATACAGTCCATGTCTTCAGTGGCCCGATGGGCTAGAAGACAGGCATCCCAACCCTCAGCACAGTCACGGCCATCGCTGAAACTGCTCCCCACTCTTCATAGCAGAGTTGCCTGGAAAGTTAAGAAATATGTCTGTAGAAAATGGACTGTGCTTTACTCTCCAGCTATGTGAAGCTGGGGAAGCCAGTCCTGGGCATTTTTCCTGCATGTTTCCTCCTGGTTTGGGCCTGTTTAATGAGCAAGCCCCCGAGCTGCTGTTTGGTTGCCAAGAATAAGTGTTACCAAGAAGTGTTACTCCAGAGTGCTCAGTCACACAGCCCTGAGCGCCAGTGGCAAAAAATAACTTTATGTAGATTGCATGAGGTACTGAAAGGAAGCTGAATTCCCTGAGGCTCTTGTAGGAGGGGAAAAAAAAGGCTTTTTTGTCCAACTATGTCATACTCATGCAGTCATGCCAAAGTGTGATGGTGTGCTGCTCCCGCTCTTCAGAGGCCTCTAGATTAATTGTTTTTCTCTCAGAACAAGATACCTGAAAGATACAGTGATTAATGACATGGCAGGCTTTCCCTCCTTCCTGCAGGTCAAGCCTTCATAAGCAAGAATGAGGAGGCTACTAACATGGAGCTGGGATTTCTTCCTGAAACCTGCCAGAATCAGAAACTTATTTTTTCCACTCTGTGCATTTTTTCCATTTATAGAAATTGTCATCTGTAACTGAGACTGACATATTGAAATGTGAGGATAGCACAGAAGTGTATGTAATTTAACTAATTCTGAGGCTGCTCATCTCCCTTGCTAAAACATTTTCAGTAACCTTATCAATGTTTTGCTACAAAAACAAGGCAAAACTCCATCACTTAAACCACAAGGCAGAGGAAGGATGGTGAGGACTGGGTTGGCTCCTTCAGCCTGGGCTACGTCTCTTGTCCTTTGTGGTGTTGGAGGTTTGCCCCTTTTTTTAAGCATGCCAGACCAGCAACAGTGCAGGTGGCTGATGCCCCATCTTCTTGTGGCACAGTGGCTCCAGCACAAACTCTGTGATTTTTAAAATGTTGCTGAATAGCATGGGGTTTGCAACCAGTGAATTGGATGTGAGATTTGGATAAACAGTTTAATATGCCTGTTGCTGTAGGTAACTGAATTTGATTTGGCTGTCTGAGATGCTGGTAAAATGCCACACACTTCCTACACCACATACAAAAAACAGGACAGATAAATTGCCAAACCAACAATTTTTCATGGACTTATTACCACTCTGGTATTTATGACCAGGCAGTTTTTTCTTTATAAGCCCCTCACAGGGTGCAGATTTCACAAAGTACCATGGCAAGCATCACCCTAAGTTGAAGAGTGAATGGTTGAGCCCTGACAGCCCTGCTGGTCTTCCTGTGAATTTAGGAGCAACTGAAAGTGACTTTAATAGGACCCTGGCACACAGATAACAATAAGTGATAAGAAAAACTGTAGCAAGTGAAGCTAGTCTAGAATGTGACTAATATTCCATAACTCCATAGCAAAATGTTCCACAAAGCTGTCTCTTGCTCACATTAAAAACACAGAGACACTAATACCAGAAGTTTCAATGAGTTCGTGCAGTCCCTGATCAAAAAAGAACATTTCAATCCAAATTCTCCATTATAGAAGAATAGGATCTATATGAAAGAACAAAATACCTATCTGTAGACTTTTCTTTAGTCCACTTTTAAACAGGGGCATGGGAAAATTTAGCAGAATTTCCAGAAGTTTGGGAAAGTATTTTAAATAATAGATGACTACACGTTACTGTGATTTCCCTTCACTCCTCCCTCCCTCCCTCCCTCCCTCCCTCCCTCCCTCATATATTTTATGCATGTGTTCATTTTCTTAACATGCAAATATTCTAAAAGAAAACACCGTGGAATAAATATTTAAAATTGAAAATCAACACAAGTGCCTTGCTGTAGGCCAACAAGAAATAAAAAGCAAATTCTCCATGAAACAACACAGTGAGCTTTCTCCCACATTACATCAGTAACATCCCCCCAAAATATAGTGACATTGTATACAAAGGATGCTGTGTACAAACCGTTGACGGGCTGTGCATAGTCATGTTATGTGGATACATGTTATGCTGAGATAGGATTATTTCCTTTGCCAAAAAATTCAAATTATGTTCATTTTCCTTATGTGGGATAACTGTACTCTTTTTTGATGTGAACAAGTGCAAAGTATCTGTCTTTGGTTTAGCAAACAGATACTCGAGTGGAAGCTTTTACCTTTTTAACTTGCAGTTTTTTGGGGGTGGCCTTCCCTGTCTGACAGCTGTTTCTGCTGCACAACAGCGCTGTTCAGCACATCCCAGGTATGGCCAGAGACGGTTGCCCTGACAATTCACCGCTGATGAATCAGACTGGTTGTCTAGGCAACTGCCTTCAGCTCTAACTGGAAAACCATGAGTTAAGACCAGAGTCTTAAAACTGCGAGACCTCCAAGGGTGGTCTCATCACACTTACGGTTCTTCTAAACCTTAATCTTCACAGGCAGATTCTGTAAAGATCCAGTCTGAGGACATAAAGGGGAATACGGCATCAACGAGAAATGATAGATGATTTGCTGCAGTGGCGAGCTGCTATCTCCTCCACGTTGCAGGGACAGGGGTGGATCTGATGCCTGGGCATAGGCTCCAAATCCCCACGAGGGGATGCAGAAGGTGGAGTGGGAACACCGAGTGCCCTCCTGTGCCCTGCAGATGTCTGGCATTTCACTAAATGATACTGTTAAAATGTCTGTGCTGGGCAGAACAACCTTTTATAAGGTCCAGCACAGACAGAGCTTGGTAACTTAAATGGAGGGGAGACTGTTTACTAACAGCTGTGCCTGACTGATGGTGGTGCTGCCGCCTACTCCTGAGGATTGCCAGCCTATTTCTCAAAAAGAAAACAAAGAAAATGCTGTTTCTGGCTTTTCAGCGTAGACGCAGGCTGTGCCCTGCTTATGTAGAGTGCTTTATGGCAGGTTCCAGTCCAGTCTTGGGGCCACCCTGGTGTAAGGGAAGATGACAGAGGGCACAAACAGATTTCCTTGTTCTTCTTTGCTAGACACATCTTCAAAAAGGTTTCAAATAGACTAGCTGCTTCTCACAGTGGTGGCAAAGTTGCTCATTCAGAATTACATGAAATCAGCTCTGATGTGAGAGCCTCATGGTGTGTCCATTTGAATGTGCAGCTGGTCAGCAGCTAAATAGCATGAACCAGAAGTACTGAACTTGGAAAATTTATGGGGAGTATGTGTGTGTACATACTGATCTTTGATAATTCTTCTTGGCTTGAAGCTATATACCAATGTGCTGAATTGACAAAGTAATAATTTCAAGAATTTATATAAGTGATGAAATATGGTCTTTCCCTCTCCTGAATCTATGGCTGTAGTGAGGTATCTTCTTCTAGACCTGTGCTTTACTGTGAGAATGCAACTTGAGAGGACTGCAGGTGGTCTGTACTGGGGAATTGAGGGGATGATGGTGTAAAACAGAGATGCTCACAAGATGGATAAAGCCATCAGGCTAAGGATGAAATACAGGGAGGCAGGTAAGTGAGAGCCAAAAAGCCATATCCAGCATCTTTTGGTAAAGGTTTAAAAACAGCTTCCTCCCTGGGGGAGCTCCGTGCACAGTCCATCTCAGCGACTTCACTGTTCACTTCTGCCCCTTGTGAGCATGGCTGGAAATAAGGGAAGGACCATTTTTTAAGAAGCTGAGCTGACTGTTGAGTGAAACTTATAATCTTCCATTATGTCTTGTCCTACTAAGTATGAAGTATCTGTCTGTATTTATGGAAGCTGCCAAATGCCTGTCTTCTACCTTTGTGGTGAAAATCTGTGTGGCCAGGCAGACACTGTAGTATGAGCCTGCAAAGAGAGTAATAAAAATTTAGGAAAGGGTAGTCTTTGGGAATAGAATATAATCAAAAGGGTTTTGTTTTCTAGTAGGGTGAAAACCACTGTATAGTTTTCCTTGGAAGCCTGCGAAGTCTACATATATGAGGGTTGCAGATGGTAACTACAAAAATTATCTGATTTTTCTTCCCTAACAATGTTGAATTTTACAGGCTGGTGTATATAATATAAAATCTATGCACAGCTAATCACAGTAACAAATTATGTGTGTCAATGCAGGCAGATGAAGCACACTTCATATAAACACATAGAAACGGTCACCTGAGACCTCTGAGACAGAATACTTTTTGTTGCAGAGCTTCTACCAGAGCCATCAACAATCTTGACAGTTCTAGTTTCCACTTGAAATTGAAATGTTTCATGGGAATAGATTAATTACCGCTAATAATCTTGACAGAATACTGTCAAAACACCTTGTTTTGATTTATATGGAATATAGAATGTAAGTCAAAATGAATCACTGGTGCTTGAAACAGCATGCTTCAGAGTTTTAAATTTAATACTCTCAATTTTTCATTAAAATGAGTTCTTAGCAAAAACCTTGGAATTTCAAACATGGAAAATTGTTCCCCAGTCTCTTCCAGCTCATAGTTTTCTTTCCTCTTTAGCTTATATTTGAACCAAGTATATCCAAAGCATATAAAAGAAAATGTATTTTTAAAATGGTGACTACTGATTGCAAAATCTCTATATGAATGTACTATTGGTTCTAGATTTAAAGTCTTAAAATATATTGGGTATTGTAATTGATGCTAAGGATCAGTATAATATGTTTATCACATTTTGGGGAAAAAAACTTCATCCTTTTCTTGAACACATTTACTGAAACATTTGGAGGCCCTACCTAGGAGTATGCTATGCCTGAGATGCTGAGAAAGACTTATTCTGGTTACCAGGTATATCAAATTCTTACCCCATCATTTTTCTCTATGCTATGACAAACCTTATTAAATGTGTTGCTGACTATTTTATCAGGAAAATGTAACCTGTTGGGGCACAGGATCCCAGCACAGCTGTAGCTCCCTGCTGTATTGCAAGAGGATTCATGGGATCTGAAAGCAAATCAAGCGGGGTCTCCTTATTTTGTACGGTGTCATGTTTATTTCATCCTAAAAAAATTGCAGAGGAACGGTGCAACTAATACTGGAAGAGGAAAGGAAGAGTGGTAAAATCTAATAATGGGTAGGAATGTGTGTGTCATGTGCTATAAAATAGCTGAGGACCTAGACCCGCAGCCAGACCCCGTCTCGGTGTTTTCAGGCAAATACCAGCAGTAGGATGCACAGGTGTGTCTGGGCAGCGCTGGCTCCCAAACCCAGCTTTTCAAAGTCTGGTTAAAGTGAAATGGTGATGAATGCTGGTTCAAGCTCCCTTTGCTGTTTGATAAATTTCCTCTCCTGTTGGATTCATGTGATAAATACGCCCCTGGCTTGAGTAGCCGTGTTCAATTTCAGTAAAGACATGGAAGTATAGAATACGGGGGTCTGTTGGTCAGGATCTCCTGTGTTTAGCAAGAAAAGATATTTCACATTTTGCAACAGGGCATGTGCTATACAGACATAAAGAAATACTGGATTTTTAAAAAGAGATAGTGAAAAAACAAATGGCTTGGCTTATTCAGTTGAGTCAAAGTCCATGGAATAACATTCTTTATTCCCCTGGGCTGAGGATGAGGCATTTTGGAATGATTTGCCTTAGTCTTCTGAACAAAACCTGCTCAAACATCTGGTTATTACTTTTATTATTTTTTTTTAAATCTCCACGAGAAATAATAATTATTGATGGCAATATTTAACTGTAATTATAAACAAGATTTGGTGGTTTACAGCCATTTGCTTTTTTTTAGACTTGCTTTATATGGTATCCTTGCACATGTAAATATCTCAATATGTTTCTGTAAACTGTGAAGCTCACATAGTGCTTCAAGACCTCATAAGGGCAGCTAAAGAAGCTAAGCTAAAAGCTGCACAAATATATTTAAAATATCACTGTGGCTCATACTCTGCAAGGGTGCCAGGGCAGGTATTCTAACATGGTGCCTGATACTTAGCATGTAGGTGAATGTGTCCAAACTCACTTTCCTGCTGGCATTAAATGGACTGCTTTTACAAACAAACACTCTGAAACTCTGCATATTGTACTAAGGATAAAGCTTCTTGTTGTAATTGTGGAAGTCATTATTATTTACATTCAGTAATTGTTTTTCTCAGTTTCACTTCATTGCTTTACAGCTTTATTTACTTTCTGCTTTTCTGTGTTTTCTATAGATGTAACGAGCATTGTGGCTTCCTTGATTAGTGTCAGTTTAAATTATTCCAGCAGAAAACTTCACATGTAAAGAAAAGTTAGGTGTAGAACATAATTTGTTGGATGTAGTAGCATGTCAACTAAGTCAGGTTACGAGACGAGATGTAAGGAATTTGCTGTATGTGAAGTGGAAAGGAGGAAGTATTTTAAAATCCAGCCTACGCTTCAAGGCAACTATCACTTGTTTTCTGCACATACGTAATGCAAGCGTTTTAGGGAGTAATGTAACACGGAACGTAATCTGCACTCCCTGCAAAATTAAGATGTTAACACCTATGTTAATAGGGGAGAAAATGTGGTGCCAATTTTCTGTTTGAGGACTAAAGGTGCCATAATGAAATATATCAAGTAATTAATACCCATATTTTGAATCTCCTGATGTCTCCAAGTCCTCCCGTAGTGATCTAAATTAAAGCAGAAAACCTCATTTATTTTCTAATTGGAATAAACAGCACTTGTTATAGACAGAATATGCTGCCAGGAAGTTTTTAGCTGGAGCATTTGCCACTCCTTCTAGCAAACTCTGGTTTCATGACACAGTTGAGAGGTACTTGAAGGTCCCACTAAGTAGACAGTCAAGCATCTTAATTCTTCCAAGTTTGTAGCAAACCTATCTATAAAGCCCATTGAACTGAAACCCACACTTCTGGTGGGGAGGGAGGAGGAGGGAAAGGAAGGAAGGAAGAAGAAGCTGCTGTGGGGTCAAGAAGTGGCACTCGTCAGCTGCAGTGAATCCATATCGTGACATTTGGAAGGGGGTGGAAGCAGCTACTTGTTTTATTTGGGATTCTGGGCAATTATTCTGAATATTAAAAAAACCCTCCTTGTGGCTGTGGCTTTTAAAAGCAGCAGTTTGTCCAAACTTCAGCTCAAGTAATTGAAGGGGGATTTTCCTCCTCATCCTTTTCCCTTTGTATTTTAAGAAAGCATAATATTCCTGTATAAATACTTGCTCTCAAAGGATCTGGGGAGTTTGCCATGGCCTGTTTGTCTCTCTTATTTGGCAAAAAAGAGAAAACCCTACATAGGATGTCCTTTTCACTTTCCTACCATTTTCAGTGTGTCCTTAAGACTCAAAACTATTTTCTAGTACAAAAACTAGGAGTCAGCAAATGAAGCTAGTGGGAGATGTAATCAAAGCAAGGAAAAGGAAATAGTTTTTTGCACAGCAGGCGACAGATGTGTAGCTGCTTGCCAAAAAAAGCTGTGGATCCAAAAGTGTTTTATATTAATTTAGGAGGAGATTTGTCTCAGCAAATGCCCTGAACTGAAAATACTTGAAGGCTGGAAAAGGAAAGTTTTTGGTTTTGGTTTGGGGTTTGGTTTTGTTGTTTTGGTTGTTTTGGGTTTTTTTGTTTGGTTTTTGTTTGTTTGTTTGTTTGTTTTGGGGTTTTTTTTGGTAAGGCATGTACTTGCCTTATTCGTTCTTTCTCTGGGTGTCCACATACTGCTTCAGCTGCAGACGGGACGCTGAGCTAGGCTGTAACTGTCTGAGCCTGCACAACTCTTCTGCTCTTCTCACTGGGTTTCACACCTCTCACTGTTAGTGTTCCCATGGCTTTTATGGAAACCAAGTAACACTCCCGAGGTAGCTGCATGTCAGCATTTGCTGATGTAATCCCTTTGAGATGAAAGGAGCTCTGTAAATAAATAAAAAGTCATGTTCTAACCTACTACTTTTGATGAGACAGTGAAATAGAGACCAATCTATGTGAATAACTCTCAGTTAGCAGTTTTCTTGCAGCTATCCACACTTCAAGCAAACAAGTGTTGCTCTCTATAGCTCATAAAATTCCCACTGAAATAATAATTGAAACTGGTAAGACTCTTACCTGAAAATCTCTCACATAAACAAAGAGCCATTGAACCTGTCAGAGTTGGGGAAGAAACACAGATGACAGAGAGGGATTCTGCAGTGCTGGGTAACGCATCTCCTTTCTAGCCCCTTGCGGGTTTTTTAAGTGCCTCCACGTGCTCCTTCACTCCCAACTGATTCTTCCAGCGTCAGCAAGTAATGGTCATGAGGTGGGGGCAGAACTTGCTGTCCCAGAGAAGGAAAGATGACTTTTGTGCTCTGCCACTTTGACTTGCATCCTGGCTTCAGACCAGGAAGGCACTCAGTTTGTTGTTCAGGACAATTCCAGAGGAATTTGATAACCCTATATTTGGAGAGAAAGGAATTACAGCACTGCTCATAGCCCAGCAGGACCAAGCCCACAAGACTGTGCTCCATCCACAGTTATTTTCTACTCACCCAAGAAGGTGTCATAGAAGTATTTTTGCCTTAAATCTCTTCCATTAACTGCATGTGCCATATACAGGTAAAATGAGCTAATGATTACATGTAGCCTGGCCTTGCTTTCCTGACTCTTGCATATAAATATGGATGAATAGAAGCAGAAAAAAATAGTTTTTCCATCATCTTGAGGGTACATTGTGGCCACAAAGTACCCAGGCTTTGGTACCTTTGACCACCATCTGCTCTTGACTTGTGCTCTTAATGATATTTAATCAATGAGTGTGTTTTCCTGGCAGAGAACTGGCAAACTTTCTGCATAAACTGCTTTTCCATTAAGCACCATATGTGCTATGTTGTCCCTGCCAGTGAAAGCCCCACAGAGTATAATAGAAAAAAATAAAGGAATACATCAGGGTGTGGGTGGGTAGGCAGGAGGGTTGCTTAGTTTTGTCAGATGTGTCACTTAAATGACTGGTCATGGAGGAGGACAAAATCCTGCTCTCTTCAAAAGAGCAGGTGGGATTTATGGCCTGTCACTGTTGCTTCCCTGGCATGGAAGGATGCACCCTGAGGAGATATTGAGGTCTCCAATGTTAATCACTAGCTAAACGGCTGAATACTGTGCATTAAAATAGAAAGTGGAATAGAGACATGTTTAAAACGGTGCACAGAAAGAGTATGAGTGCTGGAACAGAAGCAGCTCAAAAAGGAGATAATACTTGACCATTCTTTGGAGTCTGATGCATGGGGAACATCTCGCTTAATCCGGCACAAGAGAGCTCGAACAACAGGGGAAGGGGTGGGAACCAAGTCCCAAACCAGCAAAAAGGTGAATTGTCTTGCTCTGTGTTTAAATGCCAAGAGGAAATTAATATAATGTTTCCCCATCTGTTCCACTGGGATCAGAGTTCTACAAAATGCTTCTCTTGCTTAGTGGGCAGGAAAATACCCAGAAATGTCCAATATGGACAAGTCTGCTGTACCAAACTGTTCCTAGCCTAGACTTAGATGCATTAGTTTTAACAGTGCTCTTATCAATGTTTTTGTTATTTAATATATTAATTCTTGCAGGGGCAAGAAATCTCAGCTGTGGGATTGGTTTCTGTTGCTCTCCGCACTGTAAGAACAGCCACACGAAAAGATTTCTGTAACAGATCCATGCTCTGGAGAGAAGGAGAAAAAAATTAAGAATTGCAAAGTTGTGTGAGCACAGACTGTGTATTTGCATGTTCTGATGGGTTTATGGGAAGACAATACCTGCATTTACTTCACCTGGGTCATGGCACAGCCCTTTTATCAGAGACTAGCAAATGAATGAACTGTTGAACCTTGGCCCATATGTCTTTCATTTCTTGTCTCCAATACAAGGAGGCAGAAGGCGTGATCCAACAATGTGAATAGGCTCTTTGGTGCTTGCTACAGCTGCTGCAGGGGAGGTTACTTCCTACAGGTGGGCAGTGGTGTGGCGTGTTGTTGCAGAATCTCTGCCAGCAGTTACCTCATATGCCTCACAGGAATAAGAAACGAGCTGTGGGGCCAGTAGGATTGTAGGACAAGAAATCCTGCTTTCTTTGGTACATGAGGGTGTTTTCCTACTTGCTCTTAGGCTGACTGAATGCAAAAGGCTAATTTTTGGAAGGCATGTAAAGTTGCCTGATTTTACTTTTATATTTCAACACTAATTTTCCTTTGGTAAAGGTTCATTTGCTGTTTTCAGACCATACCTATACTTCACATGCGTCAGTGCTTTCAGTAGCTTACTTGAAAAATACCATAACATTTCTTAAATTCATGATACTCATTAGTGCTGCAATTTGGTGCACTCAGTTATGGCTGGGAAGAAATTGAATACCTCCTATGTTATTAGTTGTAATAACCTAGGTCTCTTGGCATTCAAAAAAAATCTAATTTCCAAACTGTCTTTACATGCTTCACCAGCCACTTTAATGGTGTTATTGATTTTGTTCCTAGAGACTTGATTGGTGTTTTTTTTCCTTTAGATTGGGGGAGGGATATTTGTTATCCAAAGCTGCTTTTGAAATTAAAATTTTGGACAGACCTCATCACATCAGCAGAGAGTTATTTTAAAGGATACACCAAAAACTATGCTTTTTTAATTGAGTATGTAGATACGTTTGTACGTTCTCACAGAAGTAATCTTCCACTGTCTTGATGCCATGCAATGAATCTTGATGTAAAATTTAGGCTCAGTTCTCAGCCACCTTAGAGCAAAGCTCTGATTCCCATGTGTTTTAAACCCTGCCTAGGCCTGGCAGCTGAGAGCACTGCACTCAGGGAGTGGGCAGGGTAGACCGGGAAGGCTCTTCCATCTGCTGAGGAACCAGTGAAGTGTGTGGATCCTGACAAAAAGATATAATAAAGTGCGATGTTCCTGTAATGGCAAAACAGGGAGGTAGTCAGGAGCAGCATGTTCTCAGAACACCTGTGGGCATGGAGACACCTGTAAGCAGAGGACTGGTTCCTCAACAGCCATCCCTGCTGCTGTCTGATGGCAGCACGCCTTTGTGTCACACAGTGTTTAGCTCAAATAACTGCCCATAAAAGCATGAGGGTTCGTATGCCTGCATTCTCCTATCAGCTCTGCAAGCTTAAATAAACACTTAAAACACATTCAGGGTTAGAGCACTCTGCTGTGTTCTGTTAGTGACAGAGCAGTGCTTTTGTTTACCAGTGGATTGTTGATTACTATTTATCATCAGTGAGTTTAACTCATTTTCTCCATACAGCAACTTGTGTGTGCTACTTCATTTGCATTAAATATTGCAGACAACCATGGAAATGACCTCTTTTAATTGAAAAAGAACCATTTTCTAGTCAAGTTCAATAAACATAAGCTGACAAAAAATCTGCTCTGATTTGATAGCAATGAGAATTTTACAAATTTAACAGTAAAGTTATCCCAATGCTTTTTCTCCTTGGTTATAAAACACATGCATTTAGGCATTTGCTAATAGACAGAAGCATGAGGAGCTGAAGTGTATCTGTGCATGCTCAAACTAGGGCATCAAAACACAGACAACAATCTCTGAAATACAGCTGGTGTTGCCAGGCAGGTGATTGAAATAAGCTTCAGTGTTATAGCAAGTAAAGATGTAGGCCTCGCTCACCAGAGCAATCAAAATGTGTTTCTTACCTGGTGGACCTTAAAGCATGTGATTTAGGGTGTTCCTAAATTAGGATCAAAAGATATAAAATACCCAAATGTTACTGAGCTTGATTAAGCAAACAACAATTAGATGTCCAGTATGTTGCAGCCCTGATTTCAATGTTTTCTACCCAAACGGCAATACAGCTGAGTATCTGCCTCTTCCCACCGTTCTGCAGTAACACAGTTGGTTTGTGCAGGGCTGTTCTGCAACCAAATGCTCTCAGAGCTGACCGAGCTTTATCATGCTCCTTAAATTAATCACAGCTGAACTGGTGAAGGCCAATACTATTTCTTGGGAAATAGCTGAATGATTGAATCTTTCTTTAGATGAAGGGGAGGAAGAAAATATGAATTTGCTCTCCAAGTAAACATTTATTTGAGTTAGAACTTTGGGTTATAACTCTTATGTTTGGGTTATGATATGAACACAGTTTCTTTGTAATTCTGATCAGATAGGTATGGGTACTTTACTAGTGAAATTTCTGTAGGTGAAATATGTTCATGGGAAATTTATAAGAAAAGGGAGCTAGGTAACCTCTTTATCCTGCGGTTAGGGTATTATGAGAGAGAGGGTTGGCTGTAGGGATGAATGACTTGTATATAAATGCTCAGACTTTCAGAACAGCTGGACTGTTTAGCTGTATCTTACTTAAGAAATTGTGTGCAGTCTCTTGAGGAATGCAAACTCAAGAAATACTGTCCTGTACCATACTATTTGCAAATATTGTTGGAGAAAACATGATTTTGCCAGACAAGATATTTCTGTACTTGGATGCTCTAGGTTTTCATGGACTTATCACTTATGCCTTTTAGGAACTTATTTATCTGAAGAAGCTCTTCCCCCTCTATCTAGACTTAATTACATGATAGAAGCTCAGTGAAGGTCTCTTTGTTTTACCATGAAATAAACTTAATTCGGTTCTATATTTTTATCAAAGTCTGGAATTCGTAAGCAAATGCAGGCAGCTTCCGAGCATTTTCTATTTCTGGTTATCTAACAGGTATTAATTAACTGAGGTGGAAAAACACAGCAAGGAGGGAAGATACTTCAGGCTGTGAAGCTGTGTCCTTGTAACATGTGGTGTTGGCACAGATGTAAAAGAGTGTTTGGAGCTTATATCAGATTTGGTCATTTCTGCTGTGTGTATTTTAGTACTTTTTATTTCTTGAAGGTGTACAAAGTATAGAAAAATACTCTAGCTGTGGATTATTGGAATGCTGATGCTTTATGAATCAGGACTATATTTCTGTGCTGTGAGCTCACGTGGCTGCCTGTAGTGAGGTCTGCAAGAGCTGAATTTGTGCTTAATGGCTCTTGCAACTTGATTGGGAATGTGGATGAAATTACAAAAGCATGGTAATGCTGCACACAGATGCTTTAGTGGGGAGATCTGATGTTAGAAGCCAGCATAACAAACAGCATTTTCTTGTCTAATATTGGCTGGAAGCACGGGAAAAGCAACTCTTACCAGGAAGGTGGAAGGATGTGAATACATCCTATAGCATGGTGCTTTGCATCCCTAAGGCAGGAGAGAATTTTCAGGAAAAACTGGCATGTTTTGATTTTTTTGAAAAATGTACTTTCTTAAATTTTGTGACTTGGAAAACTCCAGTTATGAATACATGCAACACTTCAATGTGTTTTTACAATTCATCAGAGAAACACCTGTATTTTAAGACTGTGGACATTATGAAGTGGCACCTTGCAGAGTCTGATGGTGACTCTGGAAGTTTGCTTGCAGGCTGTCACAGTCAGGTTTCAACCTTCTGTTACCTGCCCAACAGTATAACTGCAGGAGGATCAAGAAGAATTAATCCCCACTGCACCCAGTCGTGCAGAAAGACTGGACGTGTCTGCTGCCTTGTGCAGGTTGAATTGGAGAGGATAGACACGGGGCAAGAAGATGCAGGGGAATGTCTAGCCAACAGATGAGAAAATGCGAATGGGTGTTTTGTATCTGTTTGAGTTTTCTGGCATTAGAATTAGTGGGCTACACGTAAGGATGGTGCAGGAATGGGAGTAAAGAGAACAGGAAGAGGAGGATGATAAATAGCTGAAGACAGGCAAGAAGGCTGACCTGAGGGAGACTGAAACAGATTTGGAGGCTCAATAAAACAGGGAGAGGTTCAGTCAAAACTGCTTTCTTACAGGTATTCTCTGGTATCTTCCTGGTTGTGTTTTCTGCAGAAGATGAGTTGGCTTTGCTCCCACGAATCCCCAGGTGCAGGCCCTGTGTTGGCCATTCTCAGTGTAGCAGCATTTGTTTAACTGTCTGTTGTAGCAATACAGGAGACATCACCAGTCACCTGGTTACACTCTGGCTGCAAAATTGTCATCGGGAATTAGGGTCCCATTTAAAAAAAAGGTATATGGGAATCTGTTACTTTCATACATTTAAATGTTACTTAAAATTCTCACAACAAAGAAATCCATTACAGATGTTCAAAACAGCCTTCAGCTCTGTGTGTTTCCTGTAAGTTTGTTTGTTTGTTTATTTATTAATAGTCTACAGTGAAAACCTGTCCAATCCAGACAGCCATTCTTTGGCTATCTTTTTAGAAGTAGACCCTTATAAAAACGATATTTTTGGTGAAGTTTTCTGATTTTTGTCTCTTAAAAATCCAAATTAACTATATCCTTGGCTACCAGAGCCAAATTTCAGTATTAGAGGTTGACTCTGTTGGAGCTTAACCCAATATTACTAGCTCAAGAAAGAAGTTATTACTGTTATCTTTGCTGTTTCGTTTGGGATATAAATACAAAATAAGTTGTAGGGTTTTTTTTCAGGTTGTAAAATCTTTGGCTGTAATTAATCAAAAATACACTTTTGTAATATTGTACCCGTCTCAAAGAATTTGGAATTATACACTGAGGTCCCATTTTGGTACTTAGTGAAATTTCCATTTTATATTCTGTAAACATCAGTGGTGTTTTTCTTTGAAGAGAGCTGCAACCAAACATACTTACTGTAATTTGCCTTCTAGTCCTTTTATGCCAAATAGGGTAATTGAAATTCTTACTCCCTTCTTTAGCCTGAAAATATTTTCATTAAAACAAATGTCTGTTCTGTTGAGATTTTTTTATCACAAACGTGTTCAGAGATACTGATTTGATCAGGATAAGCATCTCCCGTTGCAATCTTAATCTTACAATCTAGTGTCCTTAATATAGGTAGTGTGACCAGTGTTGCTGCTTAGGAGACTTCTGCCCTGTGAGAGGAAAAATTTTTGTTTCAAATTCAGATGCAGTTGGAGTGAGAATGTGAGCTTGTGAGGAGCTATGTGAGGCACTACAAGTGGTTTTCATATATGGTGTCCCTGTCCCTGACTGACTGCCCTTCTCTTTTTGGTCTAGTTGCCTTACACTTTATGTAACTAAATGCCATTTAGATTCTTTTCTGTTTCTCAGGGTCTTCACAATGGTCTAAGTCATTGCAGAAGGTAAGAAATCATACAAATAACATCTTACATTTCACAGTCATTTCTGCACACAGTTTCTGTGTGAACGACTCAGTCAGCAGGAAGGAGAATGCTCTACCAAATACATGGGGAACTACTTTGCCCAAAATGCACGTGCACACGCACAAAGGAAGCCAACCATACCTGGGGGAGGAAAACAAACTTTGTCCCTGGGGGAAACAACAGATGAAATGTTTTCGTAGGCAAATGGGACTTAGGGTGGCCATGTACTTTTTAACTACCTCTGAAGGACCTTGGGAGCTTTAATGTCTGGAAAGAAACTGAAAGGTGTAATACATAAAATGTTGATGATAAAAGGGGAGCAGGTGGTTTTTTTCTCTCTTGGTAATTCATAATTAATATTTTCAAGGCTGGAGAAGGTAGAGTTTTTTGTTTGTTTTTCTTTCTCTCTTTATAACTTGGGGAATTTTAGAAAAGCACAGCAAACAATGGGTTTTCCATTCCAGTGAACAAGCTGTTTTGGGCTTTCAAGCTGTAGCTTTTAGCCCATTAGTTTGAATCCTGCTGGAGTGATGGATGCTGCAGCTACCATTCAGTGTTGGCAGTCTGGTGTGTCTCCATGCTTAATTAGTCAGTGAAATCAGCTTGAAAGGCAGCAGTTGCCTTGACAGAAGCACTGAGAGAGGTTAGTTGTCATGTGTTGGGTTTTTTATGCAGTAAATGTTTGGCTCCCAGGGGATGACAGTTGGCTGGAGCCTGTAGCAAAGGGGTGGAAGAAGGAGTAAGCATTCAGCCAAGAGGTGTGGGAAATGCCTCATGTAAAGAGCAAACAGATTTTGGTTCTGGGGGCACAAGCCTGCTAATCATAGGGCAGTATTTCAAGACCATACCATATAGGAGCTGGGCAAATTGAACTCTGGCCTTGCTTTCCAAGTAGCTAAGTGCCTGCCTTTCCTCAGCATACAAAGTAGCTATGAGATAGCACTGTAATTACATAAGAAGATGGTGATTTTAAATATTCTCGGTAAAGCTCCTGGGCCAGACACCAACTGGTGCTGGTGTCTGAGCTACCCAGAGAATGGATTCAAATCGTGCATCATTTAGAGCAGGCTGTGTCTCATGCCCACCTACTCAAGACTGGTCTGTCCCAGTCTCTGTAAGCTGGATATCAGCTCTGATGACAAGAAGCTATGGTAACACTTTGCTCTTGCTGCAGATAAGGCAACTACCCAAGCAGACCAGGGGAGGTGTTTATCCCCACCTACTTGGCACTGGTGAGACAGGACCCACAGTGCTGGATCCAGTTCTAGAGGAGGTGATTGCTCACTGGCTGCCTCTGGCTGTAACTGCAGGCTCTCTGCTTTTATGTACTTTGCAGTGGGCATCATTGCTTGCACTGGGCTGGAGAAGCATGAGATTGTTTTGCAGGTTATGTAAAGGGCTCCAATTCCTGGCTAGTTGTTGTTTTTTGATCTTCATTCCTTACCTGTCTCCATTTCAGGTGTTCCATAGAGACTTTCAGGTAGCTCCCCAGCACTCAAGCTCAGATGGTGCAAACTGTTGCACCTTCATTTTGTTTTAAAAAAAAACAAAACAGAAAACAAAACAAAACTCCCTAGGTCCAGTCAGTCTCTGCATGGAGTCCTTGCTGTTAAAAGCTCTGTGGCAGAAGGCACGTCTGCAGTATAAGGGTGGCAACAGATATAACAAACACACTAGTTAAAGCAACTCTTCCAGTGATGTCTCTCTAAATTGCACTCTTGAGTAACTGACTCTTTCTTGTTGTTATACATTCTCCATATCATCTCCTAAAACAGAGGACTTCCTTCTGTCTACGTTCTTGAGGAAGAACAGTTCTTTTGTGGATTGGCAGACATTAGATTAGAAATAGTTTTTGTTCATGTTCTAATTGAAAGTCACCTATTACTAATAAAGTCCACTAAGGTGCCTGGAGTTTATAAGCCCATCAGACAGGAGAAACATTTGGGAAGTAACGAATGGGAGGAAAGGCAGTTACAGTTTCCTAAATAAAATTATTTAAGAGATGCCTGCAAGGAGAGTGGGAGAAGCACTGGGTGATGCAAGGAGATGAGCACTACTAACTAACTACCCCAGAGAAATGCCTGCTACCCATGTCTGAACAACATCACTCCTTTTCTGTCATTCCCTCTTGTCCTAGATACACATTTCGTTGAATATGAAAACACCATATTCAATGGTTCTTTGTTGCTATATTTTGTTGTCTTGGGTTTTGGTAGGTTGATATTTGGTGGGTTTTTGGTGTGTGTGTTGGTTTTTTTTTTTTGAACTTAATGACATCTAAAGACATTTAAACTGGGTTTAAACTTCATATGAGTCTGAATTGGTATCAGTAAGAATCAAATCAAGAGTATAAAGTTAAGGAACCAGGAAACTCAGAAGTTATTCTTATTTTGGTAAAGTTCAAGCCTAATCATAGTGGTTCAGGTGATGTAATTACCTCCAGCACCATGGAACACCTAAGCAGTAGTACTGAGTGCCTATAGACTAAATGTCTGTTCAGCATTGGGTTGTTTTCCTTCTCACAAAGACTTTTGCATCTTATTTTCAATGGGCTTTTGCTGGTGAGGTAAGGAGCATCCTCAGTCTTCACTGACATCACCAGGAGTCTGGGATGCTTAGCAGCTGTTGGACTGCTCTCCAGCTGTGATACAGTATCTTCATACACCAGAGCATGACTACTTTGTACAGTAGTTTTGGAGCAGTCAATAACTTACATTGCAGCTAGGTTTGAGAAGCTTTTTAGACTGAGAAATACATATGCTCAAGTCCAGGTCTGTCCTCATCCAAGTGAGAAGAGTAGTTGCCTTCAGCTTCATGTGTAGTTACGAGAGATGTATAGCTCAAGGGCCAACTCAGTCCACCTAAGAACTATTCCCCAACTCATCCCTTCAGCCACGTAAACATAGGTGGGATGACTCCTAACAATCCTGAAGCAGCCCTTGATCCTTACCTTACTTGATTTTCTGAATCAACCTGTTGTGTTTATTGATCTACCTTTTGTATCTTCCCACTGCTATCATTAAAATATTGACTGTGTGAAGTAGGGATTACTGCTCTCCCTCTGTTTTGTCCATGGCCCAACACAATGGCAACATCACCCGAGTGAAGCCTGGTCCTTCACTTGGTGTGTTGCTGTGAGTGGCTCTGAAGAGACAAGTGGGTTAAGGCTGAACTAATGAAGCTTCTGTATTTTGTGTTGTCTTGATCCTGCCAAGCATTTTATCAGGTCTTTAAACAAACTAAGTATTCCTGACATGGTGCTAGTCTCAAGTGTCTTTTTCCAACAGGGTTTTGCTACATTGCAAGCATACTTCAGCTGCTTGCTTTTTTCAGACAGTTCACAGTCATGTTAAGAGCAACATGATGGAACCTTAAGCAAAAACCTCTTTACCTAAGGTAAGCTTCTAAAGCTCTTCAGGACTTGAAGGCAGTTTTACTAATTTGTACTAGAAACACCTAAGTAAAGGCAGAGAGCCTAACATCTTATACTGGAAAGCATCTGAATAACACCACATACGTGAAAGCACCTGAAAGCTTGTGTAGTATATCATACTGTTTTAAAACAAGGAAGATGGATTGTGTCAATGTTAGACTTGAACTAAGAAAAGCTGTGAAGCTGTCACAGGCAACAAAAGATGATCAGGCAATAGATGTTCTTGAATGTGTGCCTTGGAAGGGCAACTGGAAATGCCAGCCATAGAGCCATGCTGATTAGTGGCAGCTTGAGTAAATTTTGTTTGCTTCTAATGCAAAAGATGGCCTTCTTATGGTTAAAAAGGTTAACACAGGCAGTTCACAGTGAAGCAACATGACAACTACAAACAGAGGAACACCAAAAGTATCCAGAGGAGTCATGGAGGATGATTCCCTTAGAGGATATTTGATAGGGTGAGCCCTTGTACAGGGAACAGCAACAACCTGCAGACAGACATCTGGTTTACAAACAGACCTTGGAAACTCCAAAACTGTAAGTTTCCAGCACTTGAGTTCTAGATGAATCAGCTCCTGGAGAAAACTAGTTCATACCTCATATGGCTCAAAGAGTAGGAGCTCCCTCAAAGTAAGTCGTTGAACTAAAAAACTATCTCATTCATCTCTCTTTTGCACAAATTTGACTCATAAAATTATGGTTTGTACGTGGATGTTACAGACAACAGCCTGTCAGTGTTGTCACTCTTTTTGAGTGCAAACCTTTTAAGAACAAATAAAAACCCTCACTGTAAAGAACTTATCTTCCCTTCAAAACTCTTCAGGCCTGGCTTGCCTGTGGCTTGGAGGGTTTCACAGGAACAGTTCTTTCCTCCCTCAGATCTAATAATAATATTTCTTCCTCAGTAACAAATAATTTTTGTAACCCTGTGTGTTATAGAAATGCTAAACTCCCACAAAGACTGCTTTCCTATAGAACTGGGAAGAAAGTGCTTTGTTGCTCACCAGTAATGTAGTCAAAGGTCACTGAGGGCTACTGCCCTCCATGGCAGTACAAAGGGCCACAGGTGATAGAAGCAGCTGTGCAAAAACTGTAGACACATGATGTTATGTTTTAGAGCATATGTGCATTTGTTTCCCTTTGCTATTGTTTAATGAAAATTCAGGAATGGGACAGTATTTGTTTACAGATGTGTTTCTGTGTGTGCTGTCCTAAAGCACGGTAAAAGGCAAAGACTTTTCAGCTTTCATCTCTATAGAGCTTTGTCAGTGAGTAATTTAAAGAGAGTGTGTTTTGGTAGACTTGAAGCCTAATGCTAGATAGAATTATAAAATCCAAGAAAAGGCTTAGACAGTATGATGGAGTGAAGAAAAGGAGATTTTGGTAAAAGTGTAAGTTTTGTTCAAGTGTGCCTTATGAGGAGCACAGAAGCCACCAAACAGCTCTTGATGCAGTGTTTATTCAAGTGCGAATCTGAAATGAACATTGGTAATAGTTGTTGCCCTGTGGTTTGAAATGGTCGCTTAGTATTCAGATATATATTAAGTTTCAGGATTTTTGTGTGTGTGTGTTTGGTTTGGGGTTTTTTTTATTAGTTTTTTAGTTTGAACAGACTATTTGCAGATTTTGGGGATTTTACCCTAGATAATTTTCCTTACATAGATGGACTTGGTTTTTACTTTTGTTCTGTGAATCATTTTCAGTAGGATAAACAAAGGCCTATGGATGAAATTGAAAAAAAGAAAAAAAAATAGATTGCCTTTTGGACTTCAAATTATGAAGAGAAAAGAAGCACTTCAGACAGCTCTCAGTAATTGGAAATAAAATTACTTTCTCGTTGAAGTTCACTTTTACTTTAAAGTGCAAGACTTGATAATGGCAGTTAAGAACCTGTAGCAGAGCGGTATGCAGAAATTTCTGAGGGGCAGCTACACCTTAATGTGCTCAAAGAAATTCCACTTTGTTGCCTTCAGAATGAAGAGACTTCAGTAGTATCAGTTGTCAGCACAGCCTCTAAAAAGGGAGAAATACCGCCATCGTGAGGCTACTGTTCTGTATGGTGACTAAAATAAGGTAATGCGAGAATTACTCAGCTACTAGTAATTAAAACCAAAATATATTAAGTTCTGCTTGAAAGGCTCTGATGAAACACAAAAATAAAGTTACTGTAGACAAAACCTGATTTTTCTTTAGATGTACTCTTTTCTTCGAAAGAGAAAAACACTGATGAATAGCATTTGTCAGGTTGTCAGAATCTTATTAAAGTAGTAAGTGTTCTTTTGTTAAATAAAAGGAAAAAAGTCCAAGTGATATTTTAAACATATTTCTTACTTTTTAAGACAGCTTAACTACCATTTGTGAGTTCATGTAACAATTCTGCATTCATTTTTACAGGTATAACACCACAGTAGATTCTAGTTCTCTGTAATTGTTAACATGTCATTTTGTGTGTTTTGACGGCACAAGTTGATTCTCTTTTGAGAATTTTAACTGTGTGTAAATTCTACTATGCCAAAAGAAAAAAAAAAAACAAACTTGTTACGATTCTACTTTTTATTGCCCTGACACTGATCTGTTATATATATAGATAGGAATTCCTTTCTGAAGGTCTAAGCAGAGGGGTCAGAGTAATGTAATCTGAAATATATGCCTGTTTGTAGCTCTTAAGGTTATTGAATTAAATGATCTGAGATCTAGGTGGCCAAATTGAAAACAAATGTTGAATTTTAGCCCTTAAAATGCTTATAATTTCAGCACAATGTATGTGGGGTTGAAGTCCAACAGAATTTCACAATACTTCAAAGGCAAGCTTTTAGTGCTTGCTTCCAGACAAAACTAAAAGATCATCTGGGAGGAATTTTATAACTCTTTCTTACATTCTTGACCTGGTCACTGGCTTTCTGATTAACTTTAAACCTGTTGCTGAGTGCCTGTGTTCTAGCTTCTTTGCCCATAAAGATGATTTGCTACCTGAAATGCTCAAATGAGATGAGATCCACGGTTAATACTGAATACTCTCAGTAAATGGCTTTGCTGTGTGGATACTAATACTGGTGATTGGCAGGAGGTTCAGAACAGAGACTTTCCTGCAGGGTCTCTGAAAAATGAGAAGTGCCGACTGCACACCTCTCAGAACATCTCTGCTGCCTGAGTGCGTGCTGCTTATGCTAGTTACACCACACTATCATCCTAGTTTTAGAGGAATTCTGTATTTCTAAAGTTGTGGTTGTGTGTATAATTTGTACTATGTTTGCAGTTTTATTTTTTATGGGCTAAACTACAAAAATAGTATCTTGGCTTTGAGACAGAGTCTATGGTAAGGAGTATGTGGAAATACAGAAACTGTAGTGGATTTTACAATGGAACAGCTTTTCTCCTTCCCTCCCTCTGTTCTATATCCCTCAGACTTGTATATGTTAACTGCAATGATTTTATTTAATTTTTAATGGGGAATGGATTTCTTCAATATCCCATTTAGTACATCCGTTTTCTGTGGGGTTTTGGTTTTGCTTTTTTTTTTTTTTTTTTTTCTTTTTTTAATAGGGCAAAGATCGTGCTCAAAATAGAAGCTTCAGGAGTCCTGACTTTTAAAGGTTTAGGGTTGTCTCAGGTTAGGGCAGAGGTCCGACTAGTCCACTGTTTTTTCTGACAGCAGCTAGTAGAAGATGCGAAGGGAGCAGTGTGAGAAGCAGCCAAGAATATTTCACCACCTATTTTTCCACTCAGATTATCAAGTGCAATGCAGACATATTCATGTATTTATCTACATTCACATACACAAGACTCTGCTGGGTTAAAGCTGTAACTCAGTTATGCCAAGAATCAACCTTCTGGCATGTAATTCAAAGAAAAGCAGTTTTTACTGGGTGGAGGCATTAGCACAAAAAGCTGCTATCAGATGTGCTCGTGAAAGGTAGAAAATACTCATCCTCATTACTGGAACCATTACAAGTCAAGGAGGGGAGGTGATAACCCTTTAGAATGGGATCAGGTCTAACAGGAGAAGGAGGCAAACCATTTATGTGACACCTTTCCTCTGCTGTTGTTGGTCATGTGCTAGCTCTGGCCCCTGGCCCACTGGCCCTACTGCATGGTAGGTGACTGTACATGTGAATATCCATCTTCTGGGGTGCACTGGAAATTGCCTGTGGTCCATGGTGGAGCTCTTGCTATTTCCAGTTATATGATGTGAGTGCCTCGAAACAGAATGGAACCACATCTAAGTGAAAGCTGTGTCTTTTAAGCTTGTCACCCCAGATATGATGAAGACTCTGTGACTATTTGTCTTGGGAGATACACAGCTAAGATTAGAGCCATGTCTGTGTAGATGGGACTCAATTTCCCCTTCTAGTCCCCCATTTGCTCCTAGAAATCAGAGTCAAACAGAAGTGGCTTATGGGAATGAAATAACAGCAATCTCTGTCATTTGTAAGAAAATAAACTCAATGGATCTAGCCCTTTGGTTACTCCCATGTCCTTGCTTTATTTGCTATCAGGAGAAATTGTGAGCCTATAACTGTTCTTGGACTGTGCCCTCTAGATGGCAAATATTGTGATTTAGTGCTAAACTGAAGTATTTGTGGGTCTGAGAATTTACATATTGACAGTAAGGATTTTTAAAAAAACTGAATTTGAAAATTAGTTTAGATACTTTATTTTGTTCCAACACTTTTGAACGTTTCAGAGATCATGGTTTTCAAGCTTTCTTTCATAAACCTGGCAGCAGAATGCCTTTATGGGGAAGTGGATCTTCTTAACCAGAAGCCCTTCTTTAAGAAAAAAGGTTAAGTATCCTGAAAATCTGGATGGACATGTTGTCCATACTTGTCTATATAAGCTTTCTCTCTACCCTTTAAAGGAAATGATGTATAGTCCTCATGTATCAGACCAACTCTGCTCTAGTTAAAGCTGACTCTGCTCTTAGATGTGTTTCAATGTTCTTTGTTCCCCTGGTCAGCACAAAGACTGTGGGATCTTAAGGGAATGCACTGAGCATCGGAGGTTTGGCCTGAGCCAGTGGTCTGTTTCAGACTTCCCTGCTGCCTTGGTCAAGTCCTTTAAATGCTTTGTCTGGGCTCAGTGGGAAACAGTGATGATGCACTAATGATGCCCTGAGCAAAGCTTCATTAATGGGTAACGAGGTTTTTCTATACTATGGTAGCAGAAGGCATTTTGGTACCTCCATTGCTTGCACCTTGGTCTGAGACTCCTGTTCCTGACTTCTGGTAAACCAGGTAGTGTTAAGCTCTGCCTTGTGTTTGAAAAGATTTCTAGTGTAGGGGCATTTTCCTTCTGACGAAAGATAGATGGAAATACAGCTTGTTTACAAAAGCGAGAATCCGGCCTTGTGAGAGCATCGGCTGTGCAACAAAGGTAGGAGGGGAGGAAGAGAGCCAAGTCTGCAGTGCTATTAATACTCATTCCAAGGCACTGGTTTTGCATTTTTTCTTTTCCATGCCAAATTATAGATCAAAGTACAGGCCTGAATGTGCATGTTAGGAAAAAGCACTCAGATAACTTCTACTTAATTATGTTACAGCCCGTTATTGCATTAAGACATAATTGTCGATTTCATTAGAGTTAATTGTTGCAATTTTAATGTCACTATCAAAGTGAAGTATCCTAGCTGTAAGAAGCAGCACATCATCTTCTATTGTGTAATGGCCCACGTGTTACTACATGCCTGCGATCAAGACTTGGCTGTCTTTCTAAAAGACAGATTGGATTTTAACAACAAATGATTGGGTTTGGCTCAGCAATTACTGGGTGATACTCCAATCTCTTTAGGCAGGAGGTCAGAATGGCTCTCCAGGCCTAACATGCCTGATTGTGGTAGTTTAGATACCTGTGGTTCTTTTTACTGCACTTTTTAAGGGAAGCCACTTAGCTGCACTAATGTGCTATTAAGCAGTTAGGCAAGCAGCTCCCAGATCTTTCCATGGGTATTGAATTGCCTTGGTTTTGTGTTCGCAGAGGATGCACTGGGGATGCTTTGCTCTCCGAAGTATGTGTCTTACACCAAAATCTGTCTCTGGAATTGTGTGAAATATGCAGTGGCTTGCCTCTTTGTATCAGTGAGTGGTTTTGAATGGTTAAAACAAAATGGTAGAAATGCATGCACATGTAATTTAGGCAGCTCAGTTATTTTATTATATAATCTTATTAATTATTTTTAGCATTGTTGACTCTCCACAAAAGACAGAATAACCTAGATGCTATCTTTGTTAAAGTACAGTGTACTACTCTTCAGCTTCTTTACTGGGAGGGGAAAAGATGCTAAATATGATTTAGGAGGCACTTAATATTGTATAGCAAAGCTGCTATTATGGAAGGCTGTGATAAGATAGTCACTTAAGGCTAAATTAACTGGTTTCTCTAAATAAAGGCCAGGATTTGCTCTTTAATAGCTTTTAGTGTCCATTTCCTTCCCAACTAGGCACAGAGACAATAGAGAGCAACTGGAAAGCCCTTTTCTGAGTTGAAAGAATTAGCAGATGTTACTGGGAAGATGTAACTCCTTTTGTGGCTGGATTTTTTTTCTTCTCATCCTTGTTGGCTGCTTTGGGCTCTCACTGCTCTGCAGTGAGGTGCCCACCGGGACGCCAGAGCCTGTGTGTGAGGGGAGCACACGGCATGTCCGCACCCTGTTCCAGAGGAGCTCGCAGGCTCTAACAGGCACCAGGCCAGCGCGTTCTGCCACACAACTCGATTCTCCAGGAATTTCAGTTTTCACTTGCAGACTCCCATGGTGTAGCTCTCCCAAGGCCTTCACCGCCCTTTGGCCCTCGCTGCCCTGTTGCCCTGGGGACTCGCTGGGCAGGCCCAGGGTCCTGCCGTGGGCCGGGTGGCCTGAGCGGGCGGCATGGGGCTGTGGCAGAGCCGGCTGCCCTCCCGCTGCCCTTGTGGTCACCGGGTGGTCAGGGAAGGCCACAAAGGCAGGGCGGCCTCCCCGAACCCGGCCTGTGGTTTGCACTCCAGAAGTCTTGGGCTACCCGGGCTGTTAATCACCGCTTACAGCAGTGGGTGACTGGGAGGAAAATGTTGTTACAATAGGCCCAGTCTTCCCTTGAAATAACTAAAGACAAGGGCTAAAAGTAGGGAAAGAATTAGGATATTGCCAACAAAATGCACCTCCTCAGGGACGGGATAGCACTGGCTCACTGGTGAGCCTTGCAGATCCTTCCCGCAGGCCTGTGTGCTTGCTACATTACTTGCTTCAAATGAAACCCAGCGCCAGACCAAATGTTTTTATGTCATTCCTTTGTCAAAAGGCTGAAATAAGACAGCACAGTTTGGCAGAGGCAGGGAGGTGGCCTTGCAGATGGAGTGTTGGCTTGCAGCCAGCTGAACCCCTGATGTCTGTGGAACAGAGAGGTTGTCCCTTGAGCCCTGGCCGGTTATCTCGGAAGGTCAGCGCTGGCTACAGGGAGGCAAAGTTGCCTCCTCTTGGCAAGTCAGGAAGTCTTTAAGGGCCTTGCAGATCAGGAAGCGGCGGTGGGGTAACAAATCACCTCTGTAATTGGCAGCAGTTGTCATCATCCCAATCAGCCCTGACCTAACCAGCCATACGGTCCGCAGCACCTATTTGCATTCTGCAGTTTCCTTCAGTTGGGGCGTCACTGAGTGCCAAGACTGTTCTGCCAGCAGCTATGCGACGCACAGGGATGCCAGTGCAAGAAGGAAAATGACATTTTGAGAAGGATGTCATTTCTTTTTCAACACTGCAAAACATCCACCCATCTGTCACAAACACATGTCTTCTTTCCCGGCACTCCAGCATCTCTGTATCAGTCACACACGGAGTACAGCGCAGCACAGGGGAATTTATCAAGTTAATGTTATCAATCATATGCCAGTTTGCATTACTTACGGGTGCCAGAACCACCTTCTTTTCACCCCTAACCATCAGGTTTGGGCTCTTATTTTAAGCTTATCCTAGAGAACAGAGCTGGAGAAAACACAAGTGAGGAGATAGCACTTCAGTGTCTCTGGAAGACCAAGCTGGCTTGCAGACAAACTGAATGTCTGTATCCGGAAGGAAATCTGCTGTCAGATCAAAGAATAAAAGGTGGAATGCTTAAAGCCACACATAGCCAACTACTCCCCAGATCCTCTGGATGCTCTTTTCTGTTTGAAACTCAGCCCAGTACCTATTGTCTGTATTAGAAGTTGCTGATCCCTTACAGGGGCAGCCATGTGACTTTCCTGATGAGATGTCACGCTAATAGCAAACCAAATAATCTTCATGCTGTTGATTTTGGAAATCATGCTCAACCTAGTAAAACACTAGTTGCAGTGTTACTTAACATCTTGGAGTCTGATCTGTGTTTTCCAGTGTCACTCTGTGCCATTTAGAAATGGTACTTTGAAAAGCATTCAGTTAACTGGTGGTGAAATATGCTCTGTGACTGTAATGAACTGTCAGTTGCACAGTAATTAATAACATGCTGCAAATTTCTTGCTGTGTGAAAATACAGTATCATGTGTGCCTATATTACCAGAAATACTTTCAGTTCAGAGTGACTTGAAATTTTGCTTCGTTAAGCTGTCAGCAACTCTCAACAGCTATAATAAGGAGAAAACTACTGATTAGTAGCCTCGGAAACTGCAGGCATGTTTACAAGAAGATCTGATTTGGCTCTATGAACAGGAGCTGGCTGTAAATTTTAGGTTTGTTTTAAAATATTTGTTTACTCATCACTGCCATTCTGATCTTACACAAACCTCAAAGTCCAAGTCACACTATTGCATCAAGCCATGTTAGAAAATAAACATTAGAGCATCATGAAATACATGGAAGTCTGAAACAGAGCAAAGTCCAGAGAAAAGCCAATCATTTTACCGTATTGTACATTCTGTGTATAAATTGATATTTTTAAAGTTACCCGAAGCAATTCCACTGTAATGCTATTTAAGAATAACTTTAAAAAGATATAAAGAATACATGGTGCACACATTCTTACTGTAAAGATTAGACAATTTGCTGTTTTGTCTGTGAATTATTTAATTTGCTCAGATGTTTCTACTGATGTCTTCCATCCAATCTTTTCTTGCCACCTTCAGAAATATCTCGTTCTTTGAGACAAGAATTTTATTTCCTTTATCAGGCATTTATGTATGTGTCTTTGGTATCTGTGTGTCACTGCTGAGTTAGAAATCAGCTATAACAATACTGGAGAAAATTAATTCTCCTTGTGTTTCACTCAGTCACCTTGAATGCCAACTTCTAGAAGTGAGATAGCATTTGTCATTCTGAGAGTTGCTGCTATTTTGTCAGCGAGATAAGATGAAAACTGGGATTAGTAAAGCGCGCACATAGCTTATCAGGCAGTTTGGTGGATGCATTTTAGGTTTGGAGGACTTTGAAAGATGGGACCAAATCAGGAACTTTAATGTTTGAGCCACTGCAAACTTGAAATTTTTTGAAGCATCTATTTATCTGTAAAAAAGGGACCTGGATTTTATCTGACCACTCCCTGAGAAGAGACAAAACTGAACACCACCCCTTAGTGGAGAAGTGATTGACACAGGGAACACTTTTCCAGTCACTGGTGGCAAAAATGCTTTATATTTAACAATTTTAAATGAAGCTACTTATTTATTTATTTGACTACAGAAGATTGAGCCCCCTGCTGTAGGCTGCTAGCCAGAAGGTGTGCCTGTGGGTAGAAGTGCAGAACACTGAAGGTATAGTAGAAAATACTGAAGGAAGAAGTCAGCCTGCCTCTACTGCTCCAGGTACCAGCGATTGTCTGTCAAGGGCAATGTGTGCTTATGATAAGGCAGCTCCAAAGGCCCTAGGAAATTACTTCCCCCCTGCCCTGCATCAGCTTTTTGTGCCTTCCTCACATGGAGGGACCCAGTTCCTGGTACTACAGCCCCTGAGACTGAAGGCTGGCTTCCCCAGGGCAAGGAAGAGGGAGGCAATGCTACCCCGAGGGTACGTCCGTGTGATACGCTGCTGAGACCTTCATGGAGTGCTGAAAGAACTAATTTAGACACGTGCATGGAAGATAGTAGTAGTTGTAGCTTTGCTGCCTGGCCTCATTTGTCCTGATGAGCAACAGTGTGTTGAAGTCTGGAGGACCCCGTGGTACAGGACCAATACCATTCTGGCAGCTCGTGTGCCTCAGCACCCTGGAATCATACTGAGCTTGCCTGTGATTTGTGACTAAGGAAGTTTTGCAGATTAATAAAGAAAGAACAGAGAGGTGTTGAAATATGTTTTGTTCCCAGTTTCTTGACATGAAAACTTTGAAAAGTGGAAGTCATCTTGCCTTTCTCTGTAACCCGTATTGCAACTGTCAAGGAATTCTGCAACTCTTGCTTTCCATGGGGCATCATCATCAGCCACCACCACCACCACCATCTCTGATACGACTCTTAGGAGACAACAGGCTTACTTCTGGCTTCCATTTGCAGCCTGCTAGTTCAGTGACCTGTCTCTATGACTGTCTGATTGCTTCTAATGAGAAGGCTTCTTCAGCTCTTGCAAAGCTGTAAGCTTTGCTTCTCCTTCAGAGCTCTGCCTTTCTTCTAGTTACCCATTAGTCCTCTGCATTGAAAGGGGGATAAAAGAGATTCAGCCCTATTCCTCTGAGAAGAGGGGATTTTCCCTGTGCCCCACAGCTATGAAGGAGATGCATAAACAGAAGACAGAGGTTTTTCTTGCTCCTGTAGAATAAATTCTCCTGGCTGAAAAAATAATTGGTTTTATCCCTGAAAACCTCTTCCAGCTAGACCAACAGGGGACATAGAGACTGGCCAGAAAATTCCAACTGGATTGCCTAGAGGTTAATTACAGGGACGATGGTCCAGCTGAACTGAAGAGGTGGGCAGGCTGGGTTGGGGCTAACCAATATGTGGGGTCAGTGGGAGTGCTCTGTGGTTCATGCAGTGCTACCTTCAAATGTGTGGTCAGCTCACAGTATGATGAGTGTTGAACTACTGCCACTCATAAGCCCTGTCTCTTCTTAGTCGTAACCGCAGATTTAAAACGAAGGGTGAATTATCAGACTGTGCTGTAGCCTGAGAACAGTTATCAGCTGTTTGTAATTCAAAGCCTGTCTGTGCCTTTAATTGTCATCTTAGAGAGACGACCCCCCCCAACCCACAAACACACACTCCCCCCCCCCCCCCCCCCCAACCCCCCAAATTGTTTTATCTCCAGTATTGTAATCAGCATAGGTGAGTTATGGTCAGAATGTGAAAATAGCATACTCTGCTACTTCTTTTGTAGTAATGGCTCTGCTAGCAAATTGTCAATCAAATACTATTTGTTTCAAAGAAAAGTGTGATGACAGCTTTCCTGCAATGGAAACTCCATTATCCATCACCAGAATATGCTACCTAACCAATTCAACATCCTTCAGATGTCCTTTTGTGTGTCTTGTCTGGTTTTAGCTGCTTTAAAAATGTTTTACTTTTGACTAAATCATTACAAAAAATTTCTATTTGTCTCTGCTAGCAAAGCATGCTTAGTTTTAACTTGGAGAATCGGATGTGGCACGTGTTCTGCCTGTGAATTTCTTTGAAGATAGAGCAAATGCTTTATGTCAGGTTACTGAGTGCACCTTTTTAATGAACTGACCGAGTGAGAAACAGAAAGATTGATTGTGGGGGTTGGTATCAGTAAGTACCTGTCAGGTAAAAAGCTGATGGTCTAGCCATGTCCTGCGTGTTTTGGGCAACATCCTTTGCCCTCACCCGTCAGGCTTAGTGGCCAGAGGTGGTGGAGAAGGCAAAGCTGTCTTCTGTTGGGGTCAGGCTCTCCACAGCATCTGAGGTTTCACATGGCACCAAGGCCACCAGAGCTTTTACTGTGCTATTAAGGACTACTGTCACTTCTTACTGCACACCTAATATACATCTTGTAGTTCTGTCAGTGCCTGTTAACTAATTGCAAATTAACATGTTTTACCTAGGACAGTGACAAATTCTGTGTCTGGACACTCCACAGAGTTTTGCCCCAAGATGAGTTATTACATATATGAGTAGAAACCAGCTGTAAAAGTTAGTGTAGGCAGTGATGGATAGATGAAAATCTAAACATATTTGAATACTAAAGCTTAGGTTTAAACACTGTAGACAGTTTGAGTAGGGCCATGTTAAGAGTGCCTTTATTCCATTCTAACAGTGAATAAAATTCAGAGGGATTTGGTTGGGCTGACCATTTCTAATGTAGTTAAAAGCAGTTAGTGAACTAGCTCAATTTTTGTATGCCAGGTTGCAAGCTCTGTAGGCTACCAGCACTGAAATACTGGGAGAGAAAATCCTTGTTTGGGACATTCTAATACAGTGTACTTCAGAAAACCAAGCTCTGTAGTTTCTATAATTTTCTTCATCTAAGAATATAACAAAATGGTGCTGCATTGCAGATGAGAAAAAAATGTATTTTTTTTACTGCATTTATACAACTTCAAGCAACGTCTGATAATGTAGCCTCTAGATGTTTGAAGGTAGGACAACCAATAGAAATTTAGAGTAGAAGTTATTCTTTCTGATTTGAAGGTTTTTTTCCCCCCATCAATTCCAGAAAAGGAAACATGAAGCAGGTACTAATTGGCTATTCTTAGCTTTTATTTTTATTTTCATTCTTGCGTGTAATTGTTTGAACAGACAAACTATAATCCTCCTGTGGAAAATTGTAACTGTGCAGAGAATTATAGCACTTAGTTTGTCTTAAAGAATATCCAAAATTGCAGATCAGTATCACCTGAATTATAATGAAAGGATGTAGACACTTATTTTCACTGTTGTAAGTTGGGAAAATTAGCATCCTGACAAGAAATTTAATTACTGAATCTGTGAGGAAATGTTTAAAAGAAAGTATGTGAGAAAAACCCCAGAAGGTTTATGATGAGACACAAATCAGAAATAGTCATCGTTATAAACCAGTAATAGCCAGTAGCACTATGTAGGAATGAAAGTAAAAATCACTTATGAAAGCCCATGTCTGGTTTTGCAAGATGCCTCATGTTGTTTTCTTTCTTTTAGTATGCTGTTTCCAAAATCATCTAAACCTTTGGAGTTAAACGCCATAATTTGTTTGATATCCAGGTTTTTCAAAATATTGTACGTTTATGAAATAATTCATTATTATCTGTGGCCAGTGACACTTACTGTAAGATTGTGTAGATGAGGGTCTTGCCACTTTAAACTGAGAGAACATGAGAACAGCTTGGCAAAGTGATTCCAGATTTATGTATGCGTGTCAGCATTTCACAAGTACTAAAATATAGCATTTGGTTATTTGCATGATGATGCCCGAGCTGAAAGATATCAATTTAACTACCACTGGTTTATTGGCTCTTGGATCATGCTTCTAGATATATTTTATAAATGTGACATAGTTTTATCAGTCTGGTGCATTTTTTAATTCACAGACACCAGCATATGGAAACTAATATTATTTTTTTCAGTATAGTATATTATTGTGTGCATGAGCATTGCCTAGAATACCATACTTCTGAATTTTGCAGTTGTCCTTGGCAAATGGAGAATACCATGGCTCATCTTTGTGTCTAAATTTGTGCCCTTAACTAGCAGCCCTGCTGTTCAGTCATGACTGCCAAAACCACCAGGGCCAGCTGTGTAGATACCTTGTCACAGACAACTCCGAAATGTAGGGTAAGTGTTTTTTTTGCTTGTTTGCTTGCTACAGAACCTCTGAATATTCCTGAAAAGGAGGTGCTTTTGCTAAAGAAAGCAGAGCCCTGTGCAGCAGTTGTGTAGCATGGAGGTTGGGCAGATAATGCGAGGGAGTTCCTGTTTTCTGCTTTTCCAGAAGAAGCTTCAAGATTTGAAGCACTGTGTTGATTTCATTCAGGCACCAGAAATGCTTTCGTCTATTTGGCATTCAGCCTGGGTTTTTTTCTGCTGTGCCACCTGATGGTGCTTCATCAGGAGAAGGGCTGAGCTGAAAGGATTTGAAGGATGTGCAATTAAAACATACCACAGAAGTATTTATTCATTGGGCTTAAAGCAAGACAGAGATTTAAAAAGAAACATCACTCAGGAGCTGGAGTGTTGCAAGAGCTGGTACACCCCTCCATCTGAGGGAAAGGGCAGTATCATGGTTGCCAAAATACTCTGAATTTCAAACTCCAGAGTTCAGCTGAGTGAAATCACATATTTAAAGGCTTTAAAAAATGTATGATAGAACAAACTCTTCTGGGTGTTCCTTATTTAGAGCTAATTAGGCTACCTTGACCTGCAAGGTAATTAGACAGTGTTGCTGGGAACAGAGAAAGTATTTTTATTTCAGTTTTTGTCTGGAGGGACGTTTTTTGCATGGCACCCTTCAGTAACGTTGATCTTGTCGCATATATTATTTTCATCATGTGTGTATCATTTTGATTTACTAATTAGATTACTATAGCTCTAGAAGGTAATCAGGCCACTTGATTATTCACTTTTTATAGCTGTAGTACAGTTTGGGAGGAGGAAACAAAACCCAGAAGCAATCCTTAAACCTTCTGTGCAGTACACTTTTTCTTTTGCTCCCATTCCTTTTTGCAGTCTGGCGGTAATAAATGGGGAGCACAGAAACTAATGGAAATGGGTATTTTAGAAAGCTTGTTAGTCTCTGAACCACTCATCTGGATTGCTTAGTGTGGCAAAAATAGAAAACACTCAGCTTAAACTAGGCAGGTATTAAAACTAGAATCATTGTGCAGGCCAGTGAAAAACATTAGGGTACATTCAAAGGAGAAATGTTTGCTGACGCATTTGTAAAAAACTATTCAAACATTAATGCACTGCTAACAATGTTGAAGACTTCGTAAACATACATTTGTGGTGATTCATTCCTATAAATGGTTGACCTGTTTTTAAAATATGAAATCAATAACATTTTTTTTTTTTGGCTTGGGGGAAGAAGTAAAATAATTTGGGGTTTTCTTTTGGGTGGGGTTTGGTGTTTTTTCTGTTTGTTTTTTACAGGTGACAGTGAGGTAGGAGAAACTGTCCACTTTGCTTCAATATGTCTTATTCTGAGAAGTTAAGGGCATGGATATGCCCTTAAATATATTTATTTTTCACAGCTGTCTTCCATTATTTTCCAGGGCAAGTGGAGTCTTCATGAGAACTATTAAAATCTTTTTCATTAGTTTTTCAGATATCAGAAACAAATTCTAGCATTTTTTAACTCCAGCCTGTACAGATCTCTCTCCTTATTCCTATTTCAGCCTCAGCTCTCCTTTTTTCCTTTGGAAATGTTCTTTATTTTTTCATAGAACCATCGAATGGTTTCAGTTGGAAGGGACCTTTAAAGGTCATCTAGTTCAACATACCCTGCAATAGCAGGGACATCTTCAACTAGATCAGGTTCCACAGAGCCCTATACAACCTCAGCTTGAATGTTTCCAAGGGTGGGTCATCTACCACGCCTCTAAGCAACCTGTTCCAGTGTCTCACCATCCTCATTGTAAAACATTTCTTCTCTATATCTAGTCTGTATCTACCCTCTTTCAGTTTAAAAGCACTGTCCCCTGTCCTATTGCTACAGGCCCTATTAAAAAGTCTGTCTCCATCTTTCTTGCAATCCCACTTAAGTACTGAAAGGCCACAATAAGGTCTCCCCAGAGCCTTCTCCAGGCTGAACAACCGCAACTTTGTCAGCCTTTCCTCATAGGAGAGGTGCTCCAGCCCCCCGATCATCTTTGTGGCCTCCTTTAGACTCATTCCAACAGGTCCATGTCTTTCCTGTGCTGAGGAGTCCAGGCTGGACACAGCACTGCAGGTGGGGTCTCATGAGAGGGGAGTGGAGGGGGAGAAACCCCCTGCTGGCCACACTTCCCTTGATGCTACCCAGGACACAGTTGGCTTTCTGGGCTGTGAGCACATGTTGCCGGCTCATGTCCAGTTTTTCATCCACCAGTAACCCCAAGTCCTTCACAGGGCCGCTCTCAATTCCTTCATTGCCCAACCTGTATTACTACTGGGGGCTGCCCTGACCCAGAGGCAGGACCTTGCCCTTGGCTATGTTGAACCTCATGAGGTTCACATGGGCCCACTTCTCAAGCTTGTCCAGGTCCCTCTGAATGGCATCTCATCCTGCAGGTGTGTCAACCACACCACTCAGCCTGGAGTCACCTGCAAATTTGCTGAGGGTGCACTCGATCCTTGTCTATGTCACTGATAAAGTTATTAAACAGTACTGGTCCCAGTACAGACCCCTGAGGGACACCACTCGTCACTGATCTGCATATGGACACTGAGCCTTTGACCACCACTCTCCAGATGTGACCAGCCAGCCAGTTCCTCATCCACTGAATAGTCCATCCATCAAATCCATATCTCTCCAATTTACAGAGAGGGATGTTGTGGGGGGCCTTGTCAAAGGCCGTACAGAAATCCAGCTAGATGACATCCATAGCTCTTCCCTTGTCCACTCCACCACAGAAGGCCACAGGCTTGGTCAGGCAAGACTTGCCCCTGGTGAAGCCGTGTTGGCTGTCTCAAATCACCTCCCTGTCCTCCATGTGCTGTAGCTTCTTGGAGGATCTGTTCCATGCTCTTCCCAGGCACAGAGGGGAGGCTGACAGGTATCTTCCACTAGCACAGGTTGCTCAAAGCCCCAGCCAGCCTGACCTTGAACACTTCCAGGGACGGGGCATCCACACCTCTGGGCAACCCACTCCAGTGTCTCCCCACCCTTATGACCAGAGGCAGTTCCCTCAGCCTGCCCTTGTGTGCCCCCCCCCACCATCCCAGGGGCCCTGGGCTGGGCCCACACCCCACACCTCAGTGTCTTTCCTGGACTGGGAGACCAGGAGGGGACAGAGGAGTCCAGATGCAGTCACCAAAGTACCAAACAAGAGCGGAGGAAAGCATTTTTACTGGTATTTTCTTGGGTTTATTGGAGGGTTGTTTGGGTTTTTAAACATGTGGAGGGGATGTGGGATAGGAAAGAAGGGCTCACACCACCCGTGGCAATCAAGGCAGTAATTGTCGATGCCGGTAGATGGAACGGGTGAGCCCAGGGGACGGCCAGGTGTGGAGGCTGGGCTCCCAGCTAACGGCAGGGCTGGCGGCTGGGCCGGGCGTCCTGCGGCATCATGGAGGAAACTGTGCGGGACGTGGATCCACTTCCATCAGTTCTTCTTCATCTGTGTTTGGATCCACCTTCACTGGTTCTTCACCATCTGCGGGTGGATCCACATCCATGGGCTCCACACAGTCCAAGTACCAAGATGGTGCCCCTGTCTCACACCTCCTCCTCTTCCCCAGTGGTTCCTGCAGCCGCACGTCTTTTCTCCCGCCCACATGAAGATGGGCAGCCATTAGCCTCTTCCTGCCAGACATCCTTGGACCCCGATGCTCAGTGAGTTGTTTGCCAGCTGCTGGGGTCGCTGTGGTTACTGGGCGCAGAACCAATGCAGCGAGGTGGTTTGTGACATCAGGAGGCCGTTGTCATGGAGATGCCTGTGGCCAAATATGGCTGTTCTGGGAGTTGAGGGGCCTGTGGCTTGAAAGATGGCCTCATGTGGGAGAGGGAGGAGGGTTTGGGGGGCTGAGGGCCCCTTTCCTGGGTCAGGATCAGGTAAACCTTCTGCTGTCCCTTGGGCACAGGGACTGCCCTCCACCTCCCCTCATGTGCCTGGGCTCCAGCCCCCTCCTCAGCCTGTGCCGGGGCTCCCCTGGGCCAGATGGTGGCAACAGTGTTCCAGGGGGTCCTCAGTGACCCCCCACCAACCCGGCTCCCTGCAAGTGGCGCAGCCCCCCATGCCCACCAGGGCCCGAGAGGGGGCGAAGCATCCAGACATCCTGCCGGCGGGCGAGGGAGGCGCAGCCCGTCTGCGCAAGGTCTCCCGGCACTCCATAAAAGAATTGCTGTTTGGTTTTGTTTCTCTTTCAGCATCTTTTCTAGTTCGCTATGTCCTTTTGGAAATGGGAGGGCTAGGATTGTGCACAGTATTTGAAATATGGGTGCAATATGTATTGATTGTTGAGATAAATGTGTTTGTACTTTTCATGTAACAAGGAGCCAGTAAGTGGTGTGACATTCAAAAGAAAGAAATAGAACAAAAAAGTTTCTTTGAAACTTCACTAACTTAATCATAAAAGTCTAATTGTTAGTGTAAGTCATGGAGTATTTCTCAAAAATTAGTTTCCACTAGGGCTCCTCTTTGTGCTCTGAACAGACTGTTCTGACACTGAAGAGACTGCTACATCCTTAGTTTGTGTTCACATGAGATTTTTACTCTCTGTCAAACTGGTCTAAAATTGTGGCTATGAACTTATTTCTGAAAATGTTATTTAGTCCATCAAATTTGTGTTCCTATGCTTGATTTACATGAAGTGACTGTTTTTAAGCAAAAACAATTAAGTATTTCTCTAATGCTAAGGCAAGCAGCAGAAACTCATAATGAGTTTTTCACAGGAAATTAACAGACCAGGAATGAAATTCTTGGCTCTGTGAAGCAAGCAGAAACATTTCCATCGGTTTCAGGGATGTACTCCCTGTGAGCTGCTAAGTCATTTCAAAATACTGAATAGGTTTCAGGACATTTTGGCCGTCTTCAAATGCAACTTTTAAACAAAGGAATGGACAATCGTTTGACTAAATACACAGGTTTATCTTTCTTCTCCATGGGCCTATGGTGAGCATAGTGACAAAACCAAGCAAGGGCCCGGTGAGTATGACAGATAACTGTTTGTCTAAGCACAATCAACAGCTTGTCACGCTGCTACCTTCCTCTCCTAAGCTCAGTACCCAGAAGCCTAATAGCTCAGTATTGTCAGACTGACTCAAATTAACTGCAAATGACAGGGTGATATTTATTTAGGGCAACTCTTGGCATACTGTTAATTTCCGTGTTCTACTACTTAAGGATTTGCTCTTCAGTGGAAAGCAAACTCATTAGAACACTAAGGGAAGATTTTGTATTCTTTCTTGAAACATGTTGAGCATTTTGAATAAAGGAGTAATTATAGTTGTCATAGTCCGCAGAACAATATAAAGTAGTTTCACTTAAAATGATATGCAAGCACTTGTCAGCTTGCCATTCACAGGAACCTTTTAAAATGCCACAGTAGTTACTTTCTAAATGAGTAAATATTAAGTCACTGGAACACAATTAAAACAATGATATCTGGGCTACTGTATTCTTGTGTTTGGATTTTGACCACATAATCCATGGCAGAAAATCTGTGTTTCTAGACAAGTACCAAAATAATATTGCATGCAAGATAGATTTCTTGCTTAGATTAAATTGATGTGAAAAAAATCCCACAGTAGTCAACCCCCTCCAGTCTTGGTGTAATGTTGTACTGTCCACAGTATTGTTTTACAATAACCCATTAAAAAATGTAAGTAAAGGAGAAAAGAAAGTTCTTATGGTAATGAATCAATTACAGCCATTACCACGATGTATAGGAAAAACTGTGTTTTGCTCCAGTGATTTGGGGGTTCTCTATGTGCAGGAACTTACCACCTTGCAAAGGATCTCTGCACCATACTGAGTCAGCACGGGAAAACACCAGGGTACAGAGCTATTTTGAATGCAGTGTGCTAAATAGTTGGTTTAGAACCATCCTTAAATACCAGAATCACATACCTGGTATTGCTGAATCTCATTGTCACAAGTCAGATACTGGTATATGATGCTATCCATCTGGTCACTGCTGAAAGCGTATATTACGTGAGGCCAAATTTTTAATCCCTGTTATGTCTGCGTAAATCTGTCAAAATTTTATTGATTTCAGTAGGCTTCCTGGTGAGATTTTTTTTGTGTATAAAAGGGCAGAATTTGGGTTATGTTCTCATTTCCAAGACCAGTGCTCCTGTGGACTTCTGCCCCGCTCCATGCTGGCTGCAATAAAGGCACCACTCAGCTCGGATAACCGTGCCCTGAAAGCAGAAGTGCTCCCTGACATTTGAGTCCTGGGGTTTTTGCTGCCTCTCTCATCTCCAGCTTCTGCAGGCTGGGTAGGAACGTTCGTTAGGCTGCTGTATTATAAAAATAGACTAGTCACTAAGACATCAATAAGACACTTAATTTAGAATACATGGATTTTTTTTCATTGGTGATTTTGGGGGAGTGGATAAGTTGCATGATGAAGGCTCTGGGGCTGATACGGTAGAGTATCAGCTGCACTTTGAGCTCAGTCCCTTGTGAAATTGGGTACGTAAGAAGAACTGCTGTGCTCTTTTTTTCTGTGAAACATGCTTGAGGTGTTTGACTGGTAGAGGATTTTTGCCAAAACCCACTACCTTTGGATGTACCCTTGCTAAAACCACCCTGTTCTCAGGTACATGACATCATACAGAGTCTTCACCCCAGTGAAAAGGAAAATATGGAGTTTCAGACATTCAGACACCTTTCAGCGGACTGTCGAGGCATGGCTGTCAGCAGAGGTTAAGCCAGCTCTGTATCCAGAAGGAAGATAACCTGAAAAGAGCTTGCAGCTGAACTCATTTCAGTGGATAGCACCATTACTGTAGGTAGTACAGTGTTGTTTTTATCTTGAATGGTGGGGCAAGCTTACTGGTGTATATTTGTGTACAGATGTGAGAGTACTTTCTGAGGGACAGTATAGTCCATGGTCACTGTGAGTAGCTTGGATGGGATTGCCTGCTGGCATTAAAACTTGTTTCTTAAATCATATAAACACCAATAAATGTTGACTGCAGGAATAAGGATCTTCTTTGTGAAAACGTGTTGGAAAACTGAAGATTGTTTTCACACTGGAGAGCCTACAGCAAATTACCTGACACTCAGGCAGTTACTTAAGAGTCTGAAGCAAGACACTATTGTATAAAAAAATACTAGTCGTGATATTAATCACAGAATCACAGACTCATTCAGGTTGGAAAAGACCCTTGGGATCACTGAGTCCAACCATCAGCCCTACTCTACAAATTTTTCCCCTACACCATATCCCCCCAACAATTAAGACTTAGTCTTTTACACAAAAAGCTCAAGGAGCTTTGCTATTGACTAAACAGATGAATGAAAATCATGCTGTTTGAGGTTTATGCCCATGGTTTTTCTCTATTAATTAGAGAGCCACTTTATACTTTTTGGTAATTTTCACAATGTTGTCTAAAACACAGCTTAATAATTTAAACTGAAACTTAGTTTCAGTTTGTGCCTTTTTGCTTTCTGCAGAAATGGTGGGACCGATGGGAAAGGATATGAGAGCTCCTTGACCAAAAGAAATGGAAAAATTGGCTGTGCAAGCAAGAAAATAATATATTAAAAACCAAAGCCAGGTCAGTTTATTGCAAGGTCAGGAAGGTTCTCTCTGAGGGATTTGTTTGACAATGAGGTAAAGAACGGATACTTGTAAGGAATACTGAAAACTAAGTGTAGACAGTACATACAACACAGCGATTTCTTACATGAAGACTGAAACCTGTGATGCTTTTATCTTAGGTGAGGGATTTTTGGTTCATTGAATTTCTGTCTTTGGTTCACTGGGACAGTATCTTTCCACATGGCAAAATTTGATTGTGTTACACAAAGCAGCAGGTGTGGCAGGGCATTGGCAGTAATCAACTGTACAAAAGTAAGGAAGATCTGCACTTTTAGACAGCATTTTAGATTATAAGACACAACTATATGGGGGCAACAGTACAGCAAGTGTTTCTGGCTCTGAAAAGTATGTGAGACTCCACCATTTTCATTTTTTTAAAATGGAGAGTGAAATGGACAGTCCCACGGGTGTGGTGTACGACTGCACTTGGGGACCAGAAATGTATCCTCCCACCTACTATTCACTCAGTGGTAGATTTATGTAGTGACAGACTCCTGATCATAGTAATTGCTTTGAAAAATATGTTGTATTTAATGCATTGCTTTCTCTCTCTCAGGGGCCAGAATATAATAAAACGCAAGATTTAAAAAGAATGTGCCTTAGTATTTAGCCCACAGGCAGCCCCCTTGAGGTCTGGTTTCATCAGAGGCTTTCAGTAGCTGGAACATCAGCCAGGACAGGAATGAGCCCAGAGCAGAACATAAGAAAATGGGGAGTGTCTGAAATATTCAGGGTGTAGTTGGGAAAACAGTATCAATGCTGAAGTCTATGGCATTGTCATCTTGCTATCCCCCCCCACTCTCCTCTCTTTCTTTCTCTCTTTCATGCTTTTTGTTACTGTGTCTCCAGTTTGGGACAAAGAATTAAAAACTCGGTCAAGTGTAATAATGCTTAATTTGAATTGTTCCTTTATTATTCCGTTATTATTATGGATGGGTAGTTCTTCTCTCGCCTGTGGAAAGTTGTCCTACCCATACAAACCTGTCTGAAAGTGGTGTTAGATCCTTAGGACCATGACAACTAAATTCGTAAGGCCCTGAATAAAGAGGAAATAGTGTGGGTTTGAACATGACCTTCCACAGTGTATCTTTGCCACCAAGCTCCTCTTCCACATGGTCTGAAGCGATAATACTGTAATTTGGCCAGAATACAGCTGGTGAATTGATTACCTGTCCTAGATGTGGGCACAAGGCACAGCATCACGGGGGGGGCTCTTGAGTCGCTGAACTGCAGCAGCAGCTTACAAAGGAGGCACAAATTCTCCCCCCTGAGCTTGTATGGGTGTTCCTCTGTTTGTAATGAATGTAATGTTATTTACAGCTTGTCTTTAATGTGTTACATAAAGACTGGGCTGCATAAAGCGTTGGGCACTGCATTAATAGTGGCAGAGGCCAACCTGGTGCTGAAAGAACAAAATAAGGATTAAAAACTTGCTCAAGGTCAGTGTCAGCTAGTGGCTGAGCCAAGAGAAGAATCCAGGTGTCCTGATGCACAGTACGGTGCCTTTCCACTAGGCCATGACATTTCTGTTGTGCAGATAATGCAGTGAAAAAATGAAAGGGAAAAAAGGATGACATGTTATCTCAACTGTGAGCCATTTCTTTTTCAGAATTACATGAATAGCAAAATCCTATAACTATGCAATAAGACAGTTGCCCATGATGTAGGTGTTTGTGTCATGGCTGGTACTTTTAAAATACACCATAGAAAAGGTCATGCATAATCATCTTAAAGCTTATGTTATTTTTTAATGTCAAGTGCGCTTTTTGATCTGATACAATTCAGTGGATGTTTATTGTTCTTGTTTTTCATGCTTTCTCAAAGAGACTTAGCAGAATAACTGCTGTTGTTGTACAGCTTTTACCACAATTTACAATGGAGTCACACTACCACAAAATTTCTGTGTGATAAGAACACAGTCTTTCTTCCACGTCTTTAAAGAAAACAAAAATAAACAGAAGAGTCTTTATAGTAGTGGTGACATTTAGCCAACACTTTTTAGGGTTTATATTCCCATCAACCTGGCAGTCATTGATCTGAGCAGAAATAGGACTTCTGATTTGCTTTTCACTGAGAGGATTTGTTTGGGAATGATCAAGCCAGGCAAAGGTGTCTAAAAATGATACTGTGGCAACTCAGTCATCTGAGGATGTCTCTCTCTTTGATCATGTGTTTGCCACAAAGAGACACGTGAGGCCATGCCATAGGTATCCCTTATACTTGTTAGGTTCAAAAACCTGTGTCCTGAAATAGTCTATGACTCACCTGTATCTGCAACGCTTGCCCTTGTGACCACAGGATTTTATTATTTTAATGTCCTTCTACCACAGCTGCCAGTAATTCTTCTTCAGAGCTTCTCATTTGTTCAGAATGCAGCTGTCTGCTTCCTTGCTGACGTCAGCAACTGTGCCTGTTTTGCTATTACACTGACAGATTGCCTATAAGTTGTCCCTTTCTTTTTTGCAGATCTTAATGGATGTGCTGCTTGTCTTTGTTTTATTCTGAGCCTTGTACTTTGAGATTTGCATTCCAACAGTGTCAGAACAGTAAAGATCCTAAAGCTGTATTTTAGCATGGAAAAACTGTATTTTGCCTTCTCTTGCTTCAAGGATATGAATTTCCCTTCAATAATGATCTTGGTGTATTCCCTCTACTCTCTGCCTTACACTCTCTTTTCCATCTTTTGGCATTGAGGATTGCTGCATGATGTCCTGCTGAATGCACATAAAGTTTAAATGTGAAACTTATGTTTTGTTCACACTCTAAGCATTTGACAGAGAGCGGTTTTAAAAATGCAGTCATGGCATTTTGAAATGGTAGTGTAAGCTGGAATGGTCCTTCAGGACAAAAGCATGGGGTAACCAGTACTGTTGGTTTAGAAGATGGATCAGGAGAGTCAACTTTGACTTGAGTTTCCAAGAGGCAAAGTCCAAATGTGATAATAGATGTGGACATTAGCCTGAGAACTTGGTGAATTGTGGAGGCATTTTGTTCTGAGAAGAGTTTGAGGTAAGTTTAGAATATGTAAGCTCTTCAAAAGACGCTAAGTACTTCTGTAGTATTTTTGTTGATTGATTGGGTAACAGTCTGAGGCCTGGTTTAAAGAGGAATCTGAAATTTCATATCTTAGGGCAGGAAAGAATTCTGGTTCAATTAATATTATCCTTGAATGTTCAGTAGGTGAACGGATGACAGGCACAGTCATTGTAGCCTTTTAAGTTTTCACCCCATGTAAAGTGAATACCAGAAGTGTCCACTGCCTTTCTTGCTTCCTTTGTTCTCTTGGTTCGGTTCAGTTCCTGCATGGTTTTACTGAAGCTTGGAAGTGCCTCAGGCTCCTTAGTACCTAGACTGTGTTAGCATGAAAAGCATATGAATGTTGTAAAGCATTTGAATAGGCTTGAATTCCAAGTTTAAAACAGGAATGCTGAATGCCAAATTTGGCAGCATTTGGGAATTTTGAGGTAACCTCCTGATCTGAATTGCCTTTGGGGAGGTTGGCATCATCATATGGGTTTGGTTAAAACCTATCAGTCTAATGGCTGCTAGATGCCCATGTTCTGCAGAGCAGGAGCCAAGCTCACTCCCAGATAAAATTCTGGCTTTAATCTGAGTGAAGAATGGACAGAACAATCTTCTTATTTCCTTTCTGCCCTTTCTTAGTGTCTGTGCTGTGTTTCTGTTTCATTTAATCTCATGGGGTCTGTTCAGAGGTGGAGCAGATACGTGGCAATCGTGGGAGTCTCAGACATGCGTTTTATCTGTAGAAGTTTCCAAGTGAGCAGAATTGTTTCTTGCTTCATCATTCTAGTGCAGGAGTCCCTCCATTCAATTTTCTCTTTAGGAAGAGAAGGAACAAACTGCTGATGTACAACTGACAGATACTTGCTTTGGTGGTGAAACCGTGCTCATTGAGAGGACCACAGTAGGTTGAGAGACTTGACCATACTTTGAACATGTTACCTATTTCTTAGAGCTGTGAGGAACCTCCTGAGAGGTGACATATTTACAAAAATAGCTCACCATCTTTTTGCCACGAGCACAGACTTGCTGAAAATAGAATCCTCAGAGAGGAAAAGTGAGAGACAGCAATTGCAACTGCTCAGAGCCACCTCACGCCGTACATGGAAAGTATAAAACCAAAACGTATGCTCAGCTGCTGGTACCAGCTGTTACATTCATTATAGTAATTGCTACCATTAGTGTGCTATTAATATTTCTCTTACAAATTTGTAAGAGAAATCAAATGAAAATGCAAAGTCTGCTCCATCTGCAACCATTTAGGTTCTTTGTGGGTCAAGTCACACAAGCAACAATTTCTAGCAACGCTGTTGTCCTCTAAGGAAACAGTTCTTAGGAGAAGCTTTGTTTCTCTGAATTACTTGTGAAATTTCCATTTTGTGCTGAAGGAGAAAGACAGTATGTAAATTTGGAAGGACATAGGTATAGTTGCTACGGGATCTGTTTGCCTATTGCAGCAAAAGTCTTACAACAAGCAGCAGGAAGCTTTCTGAGCCCATTCAGCCTTTGGTGTAGCTCTGTACAACTTGGGGACCCTGGAGTTGGCAGTGAATACAGCCTTTTACCAAATGAGCCCCACATGGTTAGGTCTGAATAGGTGGCTTAGCCTCCAGACTGGAGGCAGTATGCTAAACCACCCTCAGGTGCTAGCATTGGTGTGAATCTGAGGTAATGTAATTCTGACAATTGCGAGGTGCTCCTATATCAGCTCTTCATCACCAACATTTTCCTAGAACAGGATTTGGCCTTATGATGTGTTTTTTCTTTCTTCCCTATCCCCTATTTTTCTCTCTTTCTTTGGGGAAATTAATCATGAAAGTGCTGTTGAGTCAGCATCTTTCAGCTAAAGACAACAAGTAGTTTGAAAAAATGTTTTAATTTCAATTTTATTTTCCACATATTCTATTAGAATGGAGAATGTTGCTGACCTAAATGATGCTTATTCATCTGAATGATGAATACCGTAGCTGAGAAAAGACTAGTTAATTTATCTAGTTCATCTTACAAGAAAATGCAAAGTACTGAAAAAAGTTTCTATACTGATGGTTTTTGGTCTGTTTCACTTTCAACTGTTATGAAAAAAATGATTAATCAAAAGTACATTGGTGGTAAAAGTTAATTATTTAGTGATCAGTAGATGACTCAAGACCGTATATCAGTACTGTTGTCTGCAACAGAATTAATATGCTAATGCTGCATACCATAGTGTGTGCTATTTCATGGTGGCCCATGCACAGTCACCACTGCATACTGAATACTTCCACTGAAATCAGCTGCACCTCTTATATGTCTGCTCAACATTACTGCTTGCTTTTGCAGTACTTTGAGACTCTTGTGAGATGCAGCCTAAAGTCTCAGCACTTGTGATTTCTTAATCCTGTCCATTTACAGGAAAGATTCTTCCAGCATTCCCTGTTGTAGAGAAAATGTGAAAACCAGAATTCTAAAGCTAAAATCCAAGAGGCAGCTCAAAATAGCCTCGACTTATTTGGGAACAGTGTGACTTTTTTTAAAGCCGGTGCTGCAGCATTGGAGAAACGTGGCATGATTTCTGGATGGATGGGATCCTCCGCATAGGTACGATTTCACAGGGCCTCCCCAGCTCCTCTGAAAAAGGTTACCACTTCTGCATGATAGTCCATTCAGCCACCTGCTGGCCCAAAGTCTTGACCAGGCTGTGTCAGTCACAGCAATGAGATGAGACTGGCTTCTGCCTTAAGAGAATGGAGGGCAGGCTAAATATTCTCTTGCTCCCTCCACATGCCTCCATATGAGTGCATAGAAAGTTGGAGGTCTGCCCCAAAGGACAGTTTCACCACACGCCCTCCAAATGCCTTGTCTGACTTCATGGAGCCGTGGAAGAAGGAGAGGAAGTCGCCGTGTCTGAGGGGTTGTGCTGCTGTTCTACTTCAAAGCATTAAGAAGCAGTTAGTGTGATTTTTTTTTTTTTTACTTCCCAAGATGGCTAAACAGCGGCTCCGTGCAAAAGCAGGTGCTGTGCTTCCTCCTGCACTGCTAGGTGCATCCTTTATTTAGCAGTACTGTGGGCAGAGCTACTGTCTTGCTGAAGCGTGTGAAAGCACAATTCTCATGCTCTCTGCACACCCTTCTCCTCACTGCCTGGAGGGTGAAGGATAGGAAAGCTGGTTTTGGGAGTTACCTTCTTCATTATTCTGGATTTCCCCTTTATCCTCACCTAGTGCCAGCTTGTTCACCCTCCAGGCTCAGGGAGAGGGAATTGTTTGCCCATCAGATTGCCTGACTCTCACACAAATTTCATGCATCCTCAGAAGTGGAGGAAGGCTGTACTCTCAAAGTGAACTCTAGCCCAGGACCAGCAAAGACCTGACTATAAAGTTTGTCCCAGCCAAAAATCCATCATTTCAAGGAGAGGCAAAATATAAAATTTGATGGATTTGGACTGAAAGAGCAGTTTATTCCAGAATTGTCATATATAGCACTGATTGAAGCAGCAAGGTTTGAGGGAGACCCTGGTTAAGTTTTAGCAGCTCATCATTAATACTGCATCTGTCATGTTTTATGATGATTTACGTAGTATTACAGAAATAATGGACCAAGTTCTCAGATGATGTAAATCTTCATGGCTCACTCCAACTCAGTGAAGTTCTGCTAGTCCTTTTGGAAATTTGGAGTTTGATTTGCAGTTTTTATTGTTACATACAATGTTTTCCCTGCTTCCACAGGGTTTGCAGTATATATTTCAAGTAACATAGACAATGTTGATAAATCCATTTGAATGCAGAGTTTTCTCTGCAGTCTAATAACATGAAGTTGACCTCACAAAAAAGGACAAGTACCTGACCCCACGTTGCTAATGCAATTAAAAACACTGAAGAGATCTTCTATTGTATTAGCTCTTAGCATTGCAGTTCTCCCAGCAAAAATGCAATTTGATGTTTGTGCTGCCCCAGCAAATTCAATTCTATTAATTCCCAAGTTGCATCCCTTGCATGTGAGAATACCCATCAATTTGTCTTTATGAGTTCTGCTTCCTACTAATATCTATGTGTAGTGTGTTATGATCTCAGAGATGTTGAACCAATCTGTTCATTTGCAAAATTATATTTGATGCGATCTCTGTTTCACTTCTGTCGTTATCTTTTCATCCAACTTTGTCCTACAGTTCGTTGATCTGAGCTGGGAATGTGGAACTTGATTTTCAGGGCGCCCTGTTTCTGAAATGTGAAGGGACAGAGACACAGCCAGAGAGCCACCACTTGGTCTCCCTGGAGGGCAGGAGCCTGCCTTGGCAGAGGGCCAGGGCAGCAACCACCTTCCTGGAAGGGGTCTGGAGAAAAAAGGGCCATGGGCTGCTATCCTGGCCAGGCTATGGAAACTGAAGTTTAGGATATCGTTTTGGCTGGGAGTAAAAGGGGGGAAAATTCAGTAACATTCACAAGTTTGGCCTAAAGGAGAGACCTGAACATGTAATGGTGTTACCTGCCAGCCATTCGTTCAAACAGATCTCACAGGTCTTAAATCCAAAGCCTGTGTGCTGGCAGTCTTAGACAAAGAAATTTAAAAGCTTTGGGCTTGAAATCTTATTTAAATTTAAATCGTAATTGATTTTTTTCCCCTCATTTTGATTTTATGAACAGATGGACTATAGCTAGCAGTTGCCCTTGAGGAGTCTTTAAAAATGTAGTTCTGTGAACTGTTTCCCTGAAGATTGATACAGCTGCTACTTCTTCAGCTATCTCTGAATCACCCTCAATTACTATATGTCTTTATAAAATAATTATAGGTTTTATCCAGGAACTGAGCCCAGCTCTGTATGTTTCATAAAACACGCAAGGTTGGTTAGCAAAAGAGATGATTTTACCCAACCAAGTTTTCAATTATTTAGCTTTGAACTTTTATTCTCTTCAGTATTTTGCTACCATGCAGCAGCTATATTCCCCTGGAACTGAAATGGAAAAGATTTCGGCTGTTCTATCCATCTCTTTACACTTACTAATTTGTCTGCCAGAATAAATCACACACAGAATGAACTTAGGAGAGTTATTAGTTCAGATGAAGCTATTCAGACTTAAACCAATAAATAAATTATGATCTTGCCCTGGAACATTTCTGCTTGTGCAAAAGTCAGTCCACTCTTTCTCTTTTCCTGTGCATGCATAATAGGGAAATACTCTGTAGAAAAAAATCCATTTTAACTGCAAGATGAGAATGGACTGAATGAAAGTATGTGGCATTAGTTCTGTATGAAAGGGTGATGGAGGTTGGGTGGTAGCCACATGGAATTGTCATCCCATGATGCAAATACAATTTACAAGAGTTCATTTAGTCCTTGCCCCTCTGCATCTCCAGATATATCTTTGTGATGTCTTGGCCAATGACAGATATGTCGCAATAAGGAGGGCAGTAGGTGAAACCACTGAGATGGGCAACTGTCCCGGCAAGACAGCTCCTCACACAGTAAGGCTGGCAGGTCTCTCCCTTAGGGTTAAGAAACATTTTATAAAGGAAAGGTTTTGTTTCCTCTGCACCTTCCATTTTTTGCTACCATTCAGGACACCTTTTACTCATGGCAGAGATTGGGTTTAAGTACCAATCTTTCTTCTGGAGGAATTGTAGAACCGTATAGCTTCCATGTACCTTTATGTAATGGCACAGGAGGGCATTGTTCTTCTTTTAAGATGAGTGAGCAAAGTTATTGATTATCAGAAGTGTTGTCAGTAAAATAGATTTTCAACTCTGAAGAAGTTATATCTCCATCTTTGTTTTCAGTATTATTTTGATGCATACGGCCTGTAATTTATATGTACTACTATGGAGGACTGCGTGCATTAATCTTTTGCTTGGAGGAATTTTCAGCGTGTATGTCACTGAAATGAAGTATGGAAGGAGTCTAAACCCTAGCTCTTCTTCAGTCCAAGACGCTCAGTAGCTGCTGCTGGGATTCTTCAAGACTTCTTAATAGAAGTTACCACTTAACTGGATGTGTTCTGGAATAACCTCTGAACTCTGGTGTTTCCAGTGCTGGTAAACTACATAACAGTCAGCAGCTTGGCTGTTCTTTGGGGGATATGATTAAAAACACTGCATTCCCTTTGGTTTAACGAAGTACATTTCATTCTTCCACCTCAGAGTGCACGGTCTGTTGTGAATTGATTTAACTGACTCTCATTTACGGCATAAAATTTTGGATTAGACCTCTGTGCACTGTTTTCTTACACTTCTCTGCTGAAGATGTTTATTATGAGGCAGTGAGAGAAATTCCTGATGCCCATGAGGAGTGGCTGGTCAAGTGAGAAATGTTCCCATGAAGGGGAAATAGTACATTTAGTACCTCAAGACTGAGTGCACGGTAGGCACTTCAGTCACATGGTCTTCTTCAAAACCCTACAGATTTTAACTCACTTAAATCATGATGGCTTACAAGTTCATGTTAGTATAAACTAATTTAGATTTTTTTTCATGTTTGCTTTTTGTTTTTTTGGCATAGCTCCTCGCCCAGATAACGACACTGCTAGGGCAGATGAATACATCTGGGGGCTGTCCTGCATCACACTTGGACTGCCTTGCATGTTTACACTGTAAACATCACATAAGGAAAGAAAGACCTAAGGGTGAAGTGACTTGTTCAAGATCAGGTAATCAGGCCCTGGACTGAGAATCTCATTCAGTTGAAATTCAATCTGATGTGCTCTTGATAAATTGCAGCTTCCAAGTTTGCTGCCTCTTCTGATGCTTTGCTTTGATGCCTGGAGTTCTCTTATTCTTCAGGGGCTACAGGTGTTCATAACACTACCTTTGTTCACGAATATTTTCTTTTAAATAAAGGGGTGATAGATTGCTTCAGGGATGCAGCTGATCACAAGATAGGAAATGTAACTCGAGCATCTCTGGAAATAAATTTGTGATGCTGAAAACCTGTCATTTTTCAAGAGAAATATATTTAATCAATTCTGCTCTTGAGATTGCAATTGGGACAGAGGCACATCTCCCTTTGTACCTGCTTAGGATTCATTTCATGTCAGTGGGGAATGAAAATAATTTATATGCAGTTACACAAATCATTGATTGGTACGTGTTAAAAGAGCCCAGAGTCTCCATTTTATGTTTGGTCAGTGTGTGCCTGTGTCATGTAATCAGGCAGGACTACTTCTACTACTTGATATTTTTTGCAACTGCTATGCTGAAGGAGGAATGTAGACTTATCTCAGGGTAGGGGCAATATGCACAGAGGCACCCTCTGTTTTACTGCCACCCTAAAGTCTGTCTGGTAGACACTGAAATTTTATTAAGATGTCAATATGAAATCCTAAAAAATTTCCAGTATTATTTTCTCATTTACAGTTAAGTCAAATGTTTCATTTTAAAGGAAGTTATATTAACTGATTCTTCCAAATATTTGAATTAATGAACAATTTTCTCTAAATATCTCAAGTTAGATTTAATTGCAAATAATTAAAAATTGTATCAAGGAAAACTGGCACTTACTGACGTTAGGAGAGCGTGGTATAACACCTTTTGATGCTGGCTAGTATAACTGTGTTCTCCTTTTCTCAGAATCCCTACCTTGACCATATTAGGCTGACCACAGAATAATGTGCATAAATGCTTCCGATTCCAGTGGTCTTCTGGAAATTAGTCTATTTATTGCCAGTTATTTCTTTCCAGAACATAATTTGCTTCTGAGCCACAGACTGCCCCACAATATCTATCTCAATGTAATAATACATTTAGGTCTGTTGGAGTGTCTGGGCATGAAGAGAGTAGTAAAGGGAAATCAAGAACTCTTCAACCTAGCATTTGACAGCTAGGGCAAACAGCAGGGAAACACATGATCTCCAAGAACAGTGCTCTGTGAGGCTAAGTACTTTGGGTAGAAGTTAGCACCGCAGTATGTTTTTCTACAGGCCAGTTTGTTTTTAAAAGAAGATCTGAAGTCAAATCTGTTATTCAGAAAAATACCCAGTATGTTTCCTCTCAAGTGTTGCTCATTTACTGTATGGCATGTTTTGTGCAACAAAATTCATTGCCATCAAGTGGTAAGAAGTTGGCAAATCGGAAGAAAGTATCAATGCCCACCATCTGCTTCCGTACCACTTCAGGTGCTTCATACCTTTGCGTATTTCATCTGGGACTCATTTCTAACTGACTGACATTCCAATATCCTCTTACAATATGTGGTATTTTTGGAGGCTTTTCATTGTTTTAGGGTTGTTTGGGTTTGTTTTTTTTTCCAGCCTGCTGATATAGGGACCTTTTGTGTGTAGTTTCTCTGACTGTATTGAGTCTATTAACTCCATCTTCTAGAGCTGAGTGTCCTGTTCTCTGGGTTTACTTGTTCTCTCCTTTTACATGTTAATTTCCCTGTTACCCCTTAATGAACTTTTTCAATGCTTTATGAATTGGCCATGCTTTATCTGTTTCTTCTTGACTTAATTTCCTTCACCGAGTCTTGGTTTTGCTTTGACATTTCTGTATAAAGGAAGAGTCTTATTGTAAACTGGGTCTGTTTGAGAGTTAAATTGGAAAACAGGCCAAGAGGCACAGAAGGGAGTATCTCTAGGTCTTTGACTCAGTGTGTCTCAACACCTCTCTCTCATACTACAGTACAATACAGCACTGGTTGTAAACAGGCTGTTACATTACCGCTTTCCTAATGTATGGGAGGACAGTGTAGGCAAGAATCAATAAACAGCACGTGTCAGAGTGAGGAAACTGCTCAGCAGTTCCTTTTTGCAGAGTGGATTCTCAAGGGCGTTGTTACGATTAGGACTCAGTGAGAGCAAGTAGAGTCACACAGCAGGTATAGGAGCAAAAAGTCTATGCCAAATATCCAGCATGCACAATTGCCTCATTATGGCCGTTAGAGGTACATGTATGTATATTATATAGAACATACCTAAACATACTAGTATTCTGTGGGAAAAGGGCCATCAGTGGTTTTGGAACACATTTTTAGTAAATGCAGAATTTTTATTTTTATTTTTTTTTAAATCTCCACTCCCATTTTGTAATACTCTCTTCCCCCCAGCTCTGTCTACTTCTTCCTTGTCTCAGGTTGCCTTCTTGCTTATCTCTAGTCAAAGTGTGCTCACCCCCAGAGATTAATTGTTCTGTTCAGGGGCAGGTGGGGCAATACTGCAGAGACAGTAAAATTCCCTTCCTGAAGACCTGAACCTTGATCTTTCCTGAAGAATCTTAATAGATTCTTTAAATTCAAGAAATGGAGACAGAGCTGTGAAAAAAATAAAGGTAAACTGAAACACTGCCATATCATTCATGCAGGAATGGGAACAATGGGTGGTACCTGCAGCAAGAGAGACTCTGACGTCCTGTGTTGTCTCATTTTTTCCTCTCCCCAGATCTCTCACTAAATCCAGGCCTGTGACTAAGCTTCCACAAAAATATTGAATATTTTTTACAGTGAGTGCATCATATCTTTTACTGATTCAGATCATCTGCCTGGTTTCACATTCTCCATAGCATGTACTGAATCTACACATTCACTGAAGGAATGTTGATCTCACAGTCTCCTTTTGATTTAGTCATAGATAATAAATGTTTTGTGAATCTGCAGTTATCCTGCTCTCAGTCAGTTTGTCTTTATAACTCACTGCTCCTGAGGGGGGGGTTGAAGGACGTGGTTATAATCGTATTACCAATGTTATGATCCAGACCTGAATAACTGTGTTTGGCACATGAATGAACCAGGCATGTGGACCCAGCTGACCATGCAACTGGAAGGAAGGATAGAGGGGGAAAATGTGGTATCAATGCAAGGAAGGTGCAGCAGGATTTGGCTTAGAAGAGCATGGAACTGTCATTGATAAGGAGGTGTGAAGAAATCCCAAGGATTCAAAGCAGCAGTTCCTGAGTTGAATATTAGAGAGAGGAAAACCCAGATATATCTACAGTAATTTAGGAGAAAGTAGATGTTGTCTGAAAAGGATCTGAGAGGCCAGAAAAGAAGATTGCTTTATGCAAAGCAAAATGAAGAAGAGAGGTTTCATACAGTCATCTCCCTGTATGAAAATCTGCACAGGCTCAGAGAATTTTGTGTCCATGTAATTTTTATCCAATATTTACTACCGAGATGTAAACTATTTATTTTCATTTGTTTTTAACTCTTATTCCAAAACTACATAAGAAATGTTGCTTTACCTTATCTTCTGCCATGCAAGAAAATTCCCTTTGAAGAATTTAATTTTTTTTAAAGTGGAAGTCTTAATTTAATGCATCCTTTGTGTTTTCTTTACAGTGCTCTTTGAAGATATATGTTTCTTAGTAATTAATTAGTGCTTAAATACATATCATTTTATGTCTAGAAGGGAAATTTTAAAAGCTTATTTTCCTGTTTGACTACCAAGGAAGTATATTTAGCAAACAATAGTTCCTCCAACTTTTTTACAGAAGAATAACAAACAAAACTGCTTTGATTTATATTTACTGGTGAAGGGACTCTGCTCAAACCACTGATGAATTTAACGAGGAAAATGTGCTCATGGTCTGCCAGATGCAGCTGATACAGTTCTCACAGAACTGTTAATAATTCAGCGTTGGGTTCTCCCCCTTGCTAAGGGTGGGTGTGGAGTGTTGGTGGGAAGGTGTGCTGGAGGTGTGCATGGGGCTGCACGATTAGCCCGCAGAGACCCCAGACTGTAACCAGGGAGTGCTCAGGTGCCCACATGGGGAGCCACCTCTTCACCAGTCAAAGAGAAACTGCCCTGGCATTCTCCAATAGAAGCTGGGAGCTGTCTGGTAAGTATCTATTAAACTCTGACAGTCATATCACTGAGAGCTAAAACATTTTGTAAGAATGTGCTAAAACATAACAAAAAAAGAGTATCTTTCAGCTGGACCAGGTTATTGAGCGGTGTGTCTCAACATTTAGCTTATGCTGAACTATTTGGCCACAGCTTCAGTCATCTATTGAGGTAAAGTGAAAAAATGGTGTGGTGAAATCAATAACTTTAATAGCTCTTGCAAAACAGAAATTCTCAGCCAGCTGTTTAAGTTAATTTATGATATCTGTACATTTGAAATTATTACCAGTTACATTGGATTGTAATTCAGGGAAACACTGAGTAAGCAATGCACTCTCATCCTGTCCTTGTACTGGCAAATATGGAGGACTCGGAAAGTGCTTGGCACATGATACCCAGAATATAATTTGTATGCCCTGTAGATGGATGTTTCAGGGAAGATCAACTGATCAATTCCTAGCTTATCCAAAGACTTTCTATATAGCTGTGAGGCAAACTAAATAATCTATCTCTTGCTTCAGTTTATCATCTCTAATGTGAATACAGCATTTTATTGCGTTACAAAGATGATGTAAGGCAGTCATATTTTGAATAGTGTCATATATTGGCCAGAAGTGCAGATGATTGCAGTAAGTCAAGCTAATAAGTTGCATAAATTCTGAGGAAAATCAGGTATTTCCATTGCAAGCTCAAATATATTTAACCCATTCTATTGGAAAGAGAGCAGAAAACCAATAATTTAAATACTTATTTCTGTTCCTTTTGAAAAGTTTTACTAGCTAGACTGTTTTAAAGCAAGCAAATGAAAGTAATAACTTTATACTATTTAATCTTAAATATCATCTGAAGACTTTGAAGACTGTAGAATGCTTTCTAGTTATAAAAATGCTCAGGTATTCTAAAGCTAGTTTCCTGTTTTTCTAGCTGCTTTGACTCCAAACAAAACCATTCAAATCTTTTTTTCCACGTACAGTGAACTCAGCCTCATCTTAATTTGACTGCAACTCTGCTAAAGTGTAATGGAATGTTAATTCTTTCAAAACCTGTGGCACTTTTTTTTTTTTTTAAATAAACTGACTTATTTGAGTAATCATGTTTGATGGAAGAAATCTAGAGGGTATAAAATGGGAAGGTCATTATCATGATGTTCCAAATGAACACCTATGGCAAAGCACTTCTGGTTCTACTTGAAAGTTCTGCTGGGAGCATTTCAATTTTCTGGCTTCTCGTCAGGTGAAGTTAACAGCTTTTAAGGGCAGATAAATCATGACTGAGTTTGAACCATTCATGAGTTGGAAACATCTCTGACATTAGACAGGATTTTGTTTTTTGTTTAGCTCCCCAATAGTTAAGTGTGTACACTTAAAACTATATCCTCACTGGGGTAGACAGTTTTAGATCTATAATTTAAATGGAATGTTTTTGATTTACGCTACCAGGAAGTAATGCCTATTTATGCTTTTACAGAACAGTTATGAAGGATGTACTTAGCTTCAAATCAGTCCTGAGGTTTTGCAGTATTAAGTACAGTTGCCTACTCACCATGCTGCAAATGAAAGACTATTGGATATGAAGAAACAGTTTGGGGTTTGTCCTTTCAGCAGGCTAAGACGTGCTGCCATTTGCTAACAGCTTACAAGAATGTCAGCATGGCTCTCCCAGTCTGAGTTGGAAGAGCCTGCTTTAGTCCTGAAAGGACACCTCGGGGTTCTCTGGACTTGCCATGAATACAAAGGGAGATACAACATGTTCCTCTCTTGTTGTTGAGTGCAAAATGGTGCATAGGAATAGGAAATTTAGACACGACAACACCTTTTGACTGTCAGGCCAGTCAAAAGCAGCACGGGCTGCCCAGAGCAGTTGCAGAGCCTCCATTCTTGGAGATAATCAACACATGCCTGAACACACCTCTGAGAAATCTGGGTGGCTCTAGGCAGAGTGGCTGGACAAGATGATCCCTAGAGATGGCTTCCATTGCCATCCACCCTGTGATTCTGTGGGGAAAAAAAATAAATAAAAAAGGAGTCAGAACTGAAAACTACCCTTGATTTTTCAAAGGGAAAACCAAACAAAAAGTGACTTATAATTTTCACGGGCAGTAAACTGGCATTTGTTTTGCTGTGAATTTAGACCTGTCTTACAGGGGAGAGACGTGTACTTTGGGCAGGGGAGTCTTTTTGAAAATATCTGTTTGATTTGGCATTCCAACTGCCTTGAGTGCCATGTAAATAGTGTGAATGGTTCAGAAAAGTTCAAAAAAACATGAGTGCAAGAGATGAGAGCAAAATTACTCTGTAAAATATGGTTTAATAATAACCTTCAAAGGGAAAAGAAACCTTTAAAAGCAAAACCTATGTGAAATAGTACGCTGAAATGGGATAGGATTATCCAATTTTGTATTTAAGCACTATCAGGAACGTTCATCCTTCATGAACAATCATTTTAGGTAGTGGGATGTAGGAATAGTGTTACTGAGCTGTAAAAAGGGGAGTCTGAAGGGAATATATAGCAGAACCTCTTCTAGTGGTCCCACTGGATTGGACGACAAGAGCTCTTACTATGATTATACTAGTTTCTTACTCAAGTTTCAGTGACTTTATGTGCAGCAGTCACATAGGTTAATCTGTGCAAGAGACTTTGTTTTCACCTTAATAATAGGGTTTATTACTTACAGTGGAGAATCGGAGCATTGGATATGTCCAGTACAAGATTTTGAGAGAGCTGCTAAGTGGTGTTAGAGGATCTGCTCTCAGACTAAACTAAGAATTTATTTGGCAGGGGTTGAAAGCAGGCCACCAGTGTCAAACATCAGGACACTGGTGTACAAGGTTTGATTTCTAGTGATGGCAAAGTGAGCTTAACAACTTTCATGCCTCAAAAGTTAACATTTTCTTATACTTATTTTATAGGAAGATGTAGATCTAGGTGTCAGCTTGCTATTAATTATAAAAAACCTGATATTAGACAGGATCTCAGTGGAGCTAGGCAAGTCCAAACTGAAGTGACTAAAGTGAAAAATCACTCTGGGTGGCAAGGGAACTCTATTCTATTATTGCAGAATAGATTTTATTTCAGCGTGTTACCGATCGGTATTTATGCTTCACAGCCTCACAATAAAGAAACAGAAATGTACTTATTGGAATGAAAATAGATGAAATACAGTAAGGAAAAGTGAGTTTTCATGGAGAGATGGAGAGGATCAACCATGTAAAGGCTGTAATAAATCTTTAATATACCAATTTGTCTCCTTCCCAGAATTTCATCTCCAAATTGTTCACCTTTGCCACAAAATTTTCTTGTTATAATTGAAATTGGGATATCAAAAATAATGCCTTTTTTTCTGACGAGGGAGACAAGATTTAACCTGGGCTTCTTTCTGTTCAAGGCACAAGGACAGTGAACTTGACATAAGCCTCATCCCAAGCAATGAGCAGAATTATCTCAGTCATGTTTTTGTTATGACTGAAGTGTTTATGGCTAAAATTACCATTTGGGGCTTCCATTTTATTTGCTTTTTGTGAGCATTTTCTTGTTTTTGATTTGTGAAAGTTTTAACGCCCTTACTGTTATCCCTGGAGTTTATTCTGCATTTGTTTCAACAGATGCCAGAAGTCACTGCTTGGGAAGAATTCCACTGAACTTGCTGAATTTCAGCTCATAATACAAAACCTCAGCTTTTGCATCTGGTCCTGGTTAGTTGCACAGTTTGATTTTTCAAGCAAACAAATAGAATATCCTAGATATGTTCACAACTGATCTGAGCTTTATACACAAAAGCTCATGAACTTTGTTAGGAACTCTGGGTTTGTAATGAATGCAGATAAGTTTTATTTGGCATGGCTTTACTTCAAATACGATAGCTTGATTTTTAGATACATTGGAATTGAAAAATCTAAACATAACCACTTCTGTAGTTATGCCAGTACAAACACATCCCTATTCCTTGTCGTTTGGAGCTTAAAATTAGAAATGTAAGTCAATAATGGAAAACCCAGAATCCTTATACGTTTATGCCAAATATGTCCTGTTTGTGCTATTATAAGATTTGAAATGCCAGATAGAAGTGTTTTCTGCATGATGTTTGAGCTGATCCAGAGACAACAAACTGTCAGCTTTTGCCCTTTTAAAAGACCCAAAAAGTAAAGATCAAATTAGTCTCTCGGATGTCTTATGAATGAATTAGGAACTGTGAGTTAGGACATGTGTTACACCACAGCAGAAAACCAGGATGGGTCTGCAAATAAAGAAAATCTGTGGTGTTCATTACCATACTTTTCATTTTTCTAAAATCGACCTTCTTTCAGGCCAGCTAAAAAGGCAAATGAGACAGGAATTTAATTCAATACGTATCCCAAGCCTACTATAGCAGTTGTGAGGTGTAGGAAACCTTTTAAGCCACACAACATGCAGGCCTTTCTATCTGTAGCACACAAGCTCTGAACCATGCTCACTAGTGCAGAAGCAACAGCGACTCTAAAGAGTAACAATAGGAATATAAATAGATAAAACCCTCTCCATAAAAGATACCCTGTGCACTTTTTCAAATCGCTATATAGATTTACTACTTGATTTTTTTAAGGGCTAAATTAGAAGAACTTAATTCACCCATCATGGCAAAATTAGACTTTTAAATTTATTAATCTGGACATTTAGGAAAGAGCTTACATCAGTTTCTTATTTTACTGCTTGCTTAGATTCTCCCAAATCCCTTTCAACAGAGTTCCTCCTGCTTTGATGTCTTGCTCTCTACCCAGATTGCCAGAAGGCTTTTAGTTGCAAATGCAGGTGTTTTCAGCTGTTAGATAGAGTTGTGTTGTATTATTCATCATCTTAATTAAAAAATGTATTAGTAGGACACTTATTTTACATAGAGGACAACATAGGAATAATTGGAAAGGTAGCACACTGTACATGGAAGAAGATGGTACTCAGTGAGCCACGTTTGGCAGTGGAGGAGCTAGGTTTGCATTCTATGTTGCTGCTTTTCTTCTGTTTCGTATATCCATTATTGATCCTTTAAAGCACTGTTTTTCTAACAGACTATCTTGCCCATCAGGCTGGTATCTGAAACTAATTAAACATGGCTTTTGAGAAGTACAATTCTCTTTACAGAATAGCACCTAGAAATCATCATTGCCTGTCCAGGTTATTTGTTACATGCTGGTATTTTTTCCTAGTTTTTGCTGTAGTGGTACTCGGGGAAACTGGCACCTGCAAAAGCCAAGTCTTCCCTGAGCTGCTGAAAATTATTAGAAATGTCAGTGAACAGATCTGCACCTCAAGGACAATCTTGAGGCTTGTTACACAGCAAAATGAACACCGTGGTCATCGTCCCGGCAAGGATTTCTATTTAACTCTTGCCCTGTCATTCAGAATTAGCTCTGTGGGCCATGTAGACAAAGCAGAGTGACATCCATAAGAGACTGGTGAGTCGGAACCTTACTCAGAGTTAGAGGTGGGCAGTAGCCCTGCTCTTTACGCTGCCAGCTGCAGAGAGCTGATATTCACCTTTCTGCTCAGCTCGCCTGCTTCAGAAATGGGGGCAGAGCGTTGCCAGTGAGAAAAACAACCGCAGCTGGAAAGTAAGGTAGTATAAAAGCAAGCGACCCAAGATGGTAAATGGATGAGGGAGATTCAGGGTGGGGAAGGATGAGGAAGAGGGTTGGGAGCATAAATAGACCCTGCAAAAGCAGATAAAATATCAGAGAATTGTTTCTTTCTTCTCCCAATACAATTGTCCTGATCTTTCTTCTCTGTGCCAGGTCTCCCCAGATGGACATTATGGTCTGTGCACCCCCATGTTCCAGGACGCCCCAACAGTCTCCCATTTTAAACATCTAGTAACCCGGTATGCTTTCTATCTGTTAACACAAACATGGTCCTGGGCTGTTTAAATGACAGTAAAGCACTTCCATATCACTCAAAAGGTTCACAGGGATATTTTTTGTGTGTGCATCAGCTCATCTGTTAGACTTTACACTTAAGGCTTTTTCAAAAGAGACATTCTAATCATCTGTCTTGAGAGCTTTTGGCCCTTGAAGACATGAACCTCTTCTAGTTTGTCTTTCCTTTTTTTTCTTTTCAATAGAAGCCTCAGTAAATAGGTATGCTTAAAAAAACATGCAGCTTAGTACCAGGAGATAGGAGCTGTCTCCTGCAGCCACCTCCACCAGTTTATACAGTTCCAGATTGTGCCTGACTGGGAGGTCTGTCAAGTCCAGTGGCTGATGCTGATCAAGAAAGCAGGAAATTATCTTATACACATGGATGTGAGAGAATTCTTCTTCAAAGTAGATCTCATTTTGACTTCTGGAAAAGGCTTAAATTCAGGTTTCTGGCTTTAAAACCTCTCAGAAGTTTATGCCAGTGAAGAACATGGTAACATTTCTGTTATCTGTTAAGCATGCCATCTTCTGTTGACTCTTGCTGGCTTCCTGGCCCCAGCCATGTTCTGTGGTAGCGAAATCTACTGTACAGTTAAGCTGTGTGAAAAACCACCTCCTTCAATCTGTTTTTCATTGCTAAATTATAATAGTTTCCTTGGGTTTTGTGCTGTAAAACCAGAAATTTTTTCTCCTGTTCTGCTCTACTATTTCTAGACGCTTACTTTCCAACTCTGTCTCTATTTTCTTAGGTCAACATATTTTTCACTCTGCTCAGATGTGCACCTTTCCACAGCCTTAATCATTCATTCTTCCAATTCTGTAATACCTTGCAAGGGGATAACCCGTACTGTAGCTTTTTTTTGCATGAGTTCACACCATCAAGCAGAAGACCAATATTACAATTTGGAGATGGCTTAGCAGGTCAGAGCTTCATGCCTCGGTCACTTAGGTGCCCTCTCCATCTTAGTCTTTCCAGGGTACAGTGGGTGCCACCCTTAACTCTTTGGTGGTTTATTCCACAATGTCTGTCTGTGTGAAAGTGATTTCAGCTGTAACAACAGCCTTTTAAGTATCTCATCCATACGCAGTACAAATGTTACCCACAACAAAACTTCTGAGATAATACGGGCCAGACTGCCGTTATTCAAAGCAAACAGATATTTGTCGTTAATCCTTATCTTTCACTAATTTCATCTTTCTTCAGCTCATGTTTTTTTCCCCAAAGCCAGGAACTGTTTCTCCAAGCGTACAGCCTGACACAGACGGAGGGGAGGAGGAGGGATTTACATGGTCAGTAGTTCAAATGGGCTTTACTTCTGCTGTGGCTGCGGAGCTGGAGCAGAGCTGGTCTCGCTGGGATGAGCGGATGGTGGCCCGTTAGGGACTTGTGTAGCACAGGCGGGCTTCTCGGGGAGCCGTGACTGCTCTGCCCCGGCCAGCAGCCGCGGTGACCCCCGGAGTGCTGCTGGTGCTGGCCCGGGTGGGCTGCAGCCACCACGGCCCAGCACCCTGCATCACCCCGCATCACCCCGCGGCACCCGTCCCGCGTCGATGAACAGAAAACAGGAATTTTCCCTCAAGGGTCGCATTAAGCTTTTACTACCAGACCCCAGGCTGTGGCTCCTCAGCCATTTTGGGTCGAGTTGCTCAAATGTACAGATGTTGCCGGTAGGGCCGGACTGAGAAGAGCATAAGCGCAGCCTGAGCTCTCCTCGCACCTCGACGCCGCCTCAGTCTGCTGCGAGGGCGGCCCGGCCGTGACCCGCCGCGGGGGCGGCGCCACCCGAGCCTAACCTTAGCCTTAGCCCTAGTTCTAACCTGAGCCCTGGCCCTAGCCCCGGCCCCGGCCCTCGCCGGCCGCGGCTCCCCGCACATGCCCAGTGGCGGGGCGGGCGCCGGCCGTGAGTCAGTGGCGGCGCGGCTGACGGGGCAGGGGCGGGCCCGGCGCGGAGGGCGGCTCGGCTCGGCCCGGCCCGGCCCGCCTCGCCCGGGCGATGCCTCAGCGCGGCGGCGGTAACCGGGGGGCGGGCGGGTAGCGGCAGCGGGGACGCGGCGCTGCTGCCCTGCCTCTCCCTGCCCGCCGCTGGCCCTTCCTCCGCCCCCTCCCGCGCCCCCTCCCCCGCGCCGGTGCCCGGCTCAGCCGCCGCTCCGGGCAGGGAGGAAGGGCTGGGAGCCGCCTCCCGCTGCCCCCCCGGCCGCCCCCCTCCCCATGCAGCCCGGCCCGCCGCTGGGAGCCCTCCCCGGGGGGATGTTTCTGCGGCCGCTGCCGGGATAACCGGCGCGCCGTCCGCCCCCGCCCCGGACGGAGGATGCTGCCCGCGCCGTGGCGGGTTCCGACTCGGGCAGCAGCGGCCGCGTCCCCCTCCTCGGCTCCGGGCAGCGTCGCCGGGGAGAGATGACTTCAAAGCACCAGGCGGACTGGATCCCTTACAGGTAGGGGGATAGCCACGCCGGCGGGTAGAGCGGGGCGGCGGGGGCGCCGGGGCTGCTCCCGGGCTGGAGCTGCTGCCACTCGCAGCGGGCGGTCCCCGCCGGGACCCGTGTCTCGGCGGAGGGGCAGGGGCGGCCGGACCCCGCCCGGGGCGCGGCGGGGAGGCGGCGGGTCCCGCCTGGGGAAGCGGGTTGCGGCTCTGCCGGCTGGCGGCCGCTCTCGGAGGGGCAGCGTCGGGGGGGGGAGAGCCCGGTCCCGCCTCCCAACTTCGGGCCGGTCCCGCTCGGCGAAGTTCAGGGACCGGTCTCTGGGGAGAGCTGTCAGGGCCGCGGAGAGGGGGAGCGGCGCCGGGAGAGCTGTCCGCCCTGCCTCCGCCACGGCCCGGGCGGCACCGCCTGGCAGCGCTGCGCCGGCGGTGGCGGCCGTCGCCCCGCGGCCGCGGGAACATCGTGGCCCCGCCGGGCGCTGGCGGGCGGGCGCTCGCTGCCGCCGGGCGCCGCCGAGGGCGGGGCGGGGGGCGGCGGGGCGGGCAGCGCGCGGGCGCCGCTTCCTCGCGGCGCGGAGCGGCCGCGGCCGGCGGTGCCGCCATGGCGAGGAGCGGGATCGCCATGGCAGCGCCCGGCGGAGGGCCGCCATTGGCTCCGGCGTTGCCATAAGCTACGGGAGCCGCCGCGCGGCGGCTGCTGCCCGAGGGCCCCGTGCGTCAGCGGGCGGCGGCCCCGGGCTCTGCGGGCTCCGCCGCCCTGCCCGCCGCCCGGCACCGCCGCGCCGCTCGGCCCTGCCCGCCCCGGCCGCCCGGGGTTGGAGCGGGAGCGTTTGTTCCCTGCGGGGATATGAGAGTAGTTTGTTTCTGACTTGGCGGTGCGAGGAGGGAGCGAGCCCGAGAAGATTCAGCCCCGGGCGGGGTGGGCTCTGCCGGGGAACAATAATAAAACCATCTGCTATGCCGTTAGCGCTGTGGGTGCTTCAGTTTCCATTCGGGACTCTCTTTCAAACGGAATTATTGAGGAGGGAAATCACGGGCGTTTAAAAAGGTGTTCTGGACAGCAAAGCGTGTTTGTTTCGTTCGGTTGTAAATAAAACCACGTAGATACAGTAACGTAAACTTTTTTTTTTTTTCCCCTTAGAGTATCGTGAAATTAACAATATTTACAGAGTGCGTTTTAAAACAAAGAGAGCTGCTTCAGCAGGTCGGTTGTAGTTTGCCCCATTCTACATGGAAATATTTGTAGCGCCCGTATGCCACAATGAGTGCAACATAAACGCAAATAAATCGCTCTTTAATGCAGAGGAAAAAAAATGGTAGATGCACATGTGAAAGTCTGCTTTTTTAATCACTGCATGTGATAGTTCTAATCAACGGAAGGATCAGAAAGAAAGAAATCTGATTACAATGAACCTGAGAATATCGCTGTTCTCTCTCCAATAGCTCTTTCAGACCACGCGTTTTGAAAAGACGTAAGGAATTGGCAATAAGGCTTCAAAAATGACGAGCGGATGCATTCTGATGCAATTTGAAGCCTTGTAATGAAGGCAAAAATACCAGAAGAACAGCTGTTCATGGCTCTTCCCAGCAGCAGAGGAACTGTTTCTCTGTTCTCTCACTGTACACAAGGCTCTGCAGAGGCTGATGCCAAAAGTTTGCTGAGGGGTTTTGTAGCAATGGCCTTGAACGAGGAAATAAAACATCTATTTCTGCTCAGTGCGGTTCAGAGAAGCAAAGGGAGACAGAGCGGTAGACCTTCAGAGAAACAGATCTGATGATACGTCTTTTCTAATATAATATTCTTCGTGAATGTTAACCATATGTTTATGGCCAGAAACTGCTGGGGACTGCCCCAAACCAAAAGGCAAACAAACCATGCTTCTGCTTTGAAGTGTCTTTGTTTGGGCTTCTAACATAGAGTTCTCTCAAGAACTTGCCTTATTTTTCAGTCTTCAGAGCTAATTCCTGAGTTAGAGATATATCATTGCAAATCTCATTGAACTTGCTCTTTTAAAGCATCCCCCAGGATCCCTTAAGCGTACTTACCCAGAAAACAATAGTTTCTGATTGCATATGTGACTGAGGTTACACGTGAAAACACTGTATTAGTAAATAAGGTCGAAGTACCGTTTTGTAAGAGTGAAAAACCCAGGGAGAGGGAGACGCCTGATGTGACCCCCTTGGAACAGTTCACCTGCTCTCTGAGAGCAAAATGCCCCATGCTATCTGCTCTGTTGCTTCAGTTTCTTATTTACGTAGTGAGTTCAATGGTTGCTGACTCTCAAACCTTGGAGGCCTGTTCCCCACCTTCTTTATGGCCTGGGTGGCATGTGACAGCCAACAATGTCACTGCTGCTAGTGTGGGGACAGGGCACAGGCGGCTGGGCATGCTGAAGTCTGTAAAGACCTGTGTGACATAGCCTGAGCCTCGCTGATGTGCAGTGTGCTAGAAAATGCTGCAAGCCCTTCTCTGAGCTTGGCAAAGCTGTTTCAACTTTGGCACGGACTTTAACATAGTAGCATGACTCCTAAACCTACATCATTCTTCCTAGCAGTCAAACATACGTGCAGCTCTATACCTGAACTACTTCAAGCAGAGAAGTGGGTTTTTGTTCTTTTTTTTTTTTCTTATAAGTGAAATGAACCAGAGGGAATCGGTTCTCTGTGTGTCGTGCACAACACATTAAGCAATCCACCTGCATGTCCAAAACAGATTTTACTTCCACTTTTAAGATGCTGAGAACATTTTTGGGTGAGTTAACAAAAAATAGTAGGCAATTCTTTCAATGTCAGTGCTAGCTTTTCATGCTGAGGTGGATAAAAGATTCATATTATTTGTGAGTTTGTGATTTCGGCACTTTACCCTTAATGTCTTTTCTTCTCTTACGGGTTCTGCTTTTGAAACACTAATAGGATGAGGGGATTTCAGTTTTTTAATGCTATGAAAATACAGCTGAGAAATTTTTTTTAAAAGTAAATATATTGCATTTATTTTCATGAAACCGTTTCATAGATAGAAATTAATCATATGATTAAGCACTTATATGAAGCTACACACCAGGTACGATGAGCTAGGAATTCTTCTTTAAATTGAACCCATTTTTAGCAATGTTTCTGTCTTTTATTATAAAGAATCAAAATAGTTTAGACTCAAGTATAAAATCAGTTGCAGTTCATGTAGCTGCCCCCAGCACCAAAGGCGGTTCCCGGTGGCAATTAAGAAGAGTGAGATGTGGCTTCTTGAGGAATTAGCACAGTAGTGTTTTCCTTTGGTATCCTTCAGCAGTTTTTGGTAGAAAATGCAAAGCAGAAGTATCTGGGAATCATTACGGATTCACAGGAGTTCAGGTTTTTTGTTCAAAAATATGTTTTGGTTTCATATCTTTTTCCTGAACTATTTTTTAATGTATAGAATTTCTGAAATAAACACATTCATTTTTATTTTATGTTGGTGTGTCCTGAATAAGCAAACACTTTCCTCGAGCTACGTAACTATAGTGAAATGAAAGTGTTGCTAGCTAAGGTAAAAGTATCAATAAACTCAATCACAGTAGGGTCCCTGTCCCTATGATTATTATTATTTGTTCCTATATTTTCACTTGCTTCTTCAATAATAAATCTTCATACTCTAACTTAAAAAGCAGTATTTACAAAACCATCTAACCTGTTTAATGAGAAATATATAAATGCTGTCAGCTGAAAAGCACAGTCCACATAGCAGTAAATTTGCTGCAAGTCCCCAGAGTTCTCTCTAAAGCATCTGTGTAATTCGGCTGAGACTTGGTTTGTGCAGATAAACCTGCGTAGCCCAAGGAGAACCCCTGAACTGTGCCGCGGCGGGCCTGGCGCTTTGCACGGAGGGCACCCTATAAAGCAGATTCCACAGATTACATGCATTTGCAGTGGCATAATATGTCTTGATACATACATGATGATGGTAATAATATACATTATTTTATTTGTGACATTTTTTATTATGCTCGGTTTTTTGGTAGCTTTTATGAATTTGCTCAGAAGTTTTAAGGCTGTGCTTGGATATTGCAGCTATAAACAGTCACTCATTTATTTGCAACATGAAGGATTACAGTTGGATGAAAATTGTGGAGCACAGCTGTGTTGTAAATTCATGAATCGTGGCAATTAGAGCAGATAAGATTTCTGAAAGTGTGATGTGTAAACAAGTCCTGGAACAGGAATGGGCTTGAAGTGTCCTGCACTTGTTTCTATGCATTCGTTTGAGGTATTGGGACATTATCTACCCTTAAGCCTTGACATTCTGAAGGCAGCAGTGCAGGTACAGTGCTCACCCCGCTGCAAGGTGCATTTGTGACCGAGTGCATCGCAATGCAGGCAAGCTCACTCCCAGCTGCCTGCTGTGGGGAATGGCATCGATAATTTATGAGCGTGCTGCTTTTTCTAAGAAAAAGGGTACAAAGAGCATGTGTCTCCTCTAAATCAGGCTGTCTTGTCTCAGGTTATTGTGATATATAAAATTAGCCTAGTCATGTGGTTTTAAAATGTTTAAATTGGAGCCCTTGCTTAATGGGAGTCTGTGTTCTTCTATAGGATGTTACTGCTGTAGAGCACAGAGACTCCAGCTGAGATCAAAGTCCTGTTTTGCCCAGCATCAGTGTTATGGAGCTGTACAAGCACATCGTCAGGGGCAATTGCTATGCTGAAACCGATAGCCTAAATCAACCAGGCAGAAAAGAGAGGTGAGGAAAATAAAGCATCACTTCAGTTTTACCAGTAAAGGAAATAGAGACTTGTGGAAGTTGCAGGGAATTGGCTTAAATGGAAACGGGACAAGGCTCAAGGGAGATAAGCCGCAGAGCTGGGAGTGAAACCAAGTCGTCCTGTGCTTTGCAGTGTGCCAAAGCTGGATCTACGTAAGGGGCTGAAGGGGCTTTGCCACCCCTTGCAGGTGTGCTTTGGGCCTTATGACAGATAAGCGTCTGCACCAGCTGTCCTAGAGTATTGTCACCCCAGACCACCTCTGCAGTATCGGCATCCAGGTCAGGACTGAGACTCGTAAGTGTCTGGTCACAACAATCATTTGCAGGTTCCTGGCAGTGACAATCATTTACAAGCCATCTGTGCCAGATTTGGATCACAGCTGGGAAGTGGATATGAAATGTTCTGTCTCCTCTTGCAGTTCCCCCCAGTTGGACAGTTTTGACTCTTATGCCTGAAGGTTCTTGGACTTTCTTAAAGCAGCATCCATTTAGACGTGCAAGCAGCAGCTTTTCTGGACGATGGTACTTTTTATTAGTGACCAGAAATTGCCATTGTAGAGAGCTGGATTCTTTTCACACTTCTTCCTCGTTCCCCTTCCCCACACAGTAACGATTTATCTTATTTTCTAATTCATGCTTTTTTGTTCTTTCTCTTTATGAACAGATTTCTTTTTGCCCTTTGTCCCTGCATCTTGCTATCCTTGACTCTTTTTTTGTTTTCTTCTCTTTTCCCTTTAAGATTATTAATGAAAATAGAACTCTGTCTTGTCAGCTATATGATACCTACAGAAGATACCCTTCTCTGTAAATGTTTGCTATTTAGTTTTTATCATTTGTAACTTTGGAATAAGTCCATCCCGACTTCTCATTGTATTGCTGAAGTAGTTACAACTGTCTGCAGTTTTTTAAAGCTGAAATGATTTATTTTGCAGATCACTGAGAATGAATTTCAGTATTTGCAGCAGATTATTCAAAGATTATTGCTTTAAGCATGGATGTTAAAAATCAGTGTTTATTTTATATCTCACTTATTGCTGAAGCTTTTGTTACTGTAGTATATGAAAGCCAGTAACAAGGATTAGGAGATGCCCTTCTTGGTCATCGTCTGTGTCATGGAAAGGGGGATGGTGGGGAATGAAGCAACTTGCAGTTTCTCTTGCAGTTTTGTGATCGTTTTTATGATGACATAGTTTTTATGATGACATAGTTTTTATGATGACATAGTTTTTATGATGACATAGTTTTTATGATGACATAGTTTTTATGATGACATAGTTTTTATGATGACATAGTTTTTATGATGACATAGTATAGTTGGCAGTTTCTCTTGCAGTTTTGTGATCTCGTTTATGATGACATAGTGGCAGGATGATGCCAGCAAGTTCTGAGGACTCTCAGCTAAGAATATAACACCTCTCTGGGCTCTGTTTTGGTTTGTATAATGCTAATAGTATACAGGTATATAGCAACACACTCTTCAGTTCAAAGAATTTTCAGTTTGGAAGATAGATGCAAAAGAAGGGCACAAAATAGAAGTGAAAAGATCAGGGTGATTGTTGGCATACTTCTTTTTGCTTTCATTTTTGTTATAGACATACGATCATCAGCTTCTTTTGACTATCTTGTTCATAAGAAAATGGTAAAGTAAGGGGATAGTGACTTAACTAGATAAGGAAACATGCTCCCAGACAAGGGTGTGTAGAGTGTGCAAAGGTAACTGTGGGAGAAGGTGGAAAGATTGGGGTAATTATTTCGGAACAGGATGAGTACACATGATAAAACATGAAACCTTTTATTTTTGGTGACATAGTTGTTTTACATCAGCTTCTTTTATCTAATAGTTGATGGTAATGTATCTTTTTTTGCTTTATACGTGTTCAGCAGCTGTGGATGTATTGTGGGTCATTTACTGAATAATTTTAGTTTATGCCTACATTGTGTAGCTTTGTGACACTTAGCTCTTTAAATGCTCAGTTTGCTCTGTAACTAAATTATTTACTAGATGTATTTGTATTTTCTTCTTTTGCATTAATAAGAAGCTAAAATATATCTTTACTTTCCCTTTCAGTGATTACAGCAGAAGCAGCTTTCATACTTCTGGATTGCTATTAAGTTGAGAGATGATATATTTATCTATTATTTATCCTTAAAGGGAAAAAGTGACCCAATTTAAAACACTTCCATTGGGAAAATGGAGTAGAGTCTTATACAGCAGAGGATAGTAACTGATTCTGCCAGTACAAGAACTTTGGATGCTGATTCTGAGCAGTCAGACTGCTAGTACCCTTATAGCTGGAGGTAGGGATGCTGTAGAGTCTAACGCCACCCTCTCTGCCTTACATGTAGCTGTGTGGTTGCTGCCAGAACGCAGTCACAAAGAGGTGCCATAAGAGCCTTTCTATTGACTTAACGGGGGGTTGGATTGATTCCACGATCTTCTCTGAGCTCATGTTTTAGCTGAGCAAATAATGGCAAGTGGTCTATAATACATTAATATGAATGTGCAAGCGCACTTTGCGAGTGACATAGTTATCTTGCTCTCTGACAACAAAAGTGCCTGAGTCATTCTTTCATGAAGTTGAGTTTTAGCTCGAGTTCTCAGATGTTTACCAGAATTAAGTCTTGAATTGCAGATTTCACTGGAAACCTCCTGGTTCCTGTTGAGATGCATGTTAACACAAGTCTGTGAATATCATAATTCATAATTGATATAACTCATTTGACACAGGTAATGAAACCACAGCATGAAGTTTCTAATGGTAATTTAAATTGTAATCACAGTTCTAACTACCTGCAGGTGAGAAATTACAAGGTGAAGAAATTCCCTGATTAACTTCAAATGATGACTAAAGTGGAAATTGTATCTGTAAGTGAAATATAGATACATCAGTATTGATCCATGTTTAGGAAAGGGATCAGAACAAGTCTGTCCTTCAAATTTGGTATCAGTTTGAAAGTAAAATGAATAAAGCTAAAGACTAAGTATTTCCATTAATGATACCTGTGCCCCAGCAAGAAGCACAAGGAAAATTGGTCTTTGTTTTTTCCAGAGCAGGTTGTTGCTAACCAATACCACTACAGCAGCATTTTCGCTTGTCCACAGTAACAAAAAAAGAATACATTGCATCATGTTGCAATTCTCACTCCTGAAAATTTGAGGAAATTATTTGATGTATTGTAGAAATTAAAGTATAGATAACTTGTCTGGACAATGACTTAGACTAACTGCTCAGGTCAGGTTGATTGGCAACTGAAAGACACTTACTGTACCTTGGAATGCATCCCACTATTTTTGGCAGATATAAATCCCAAGACTCAAGCCAGGAGTGTGAATTTCCATTAAACAATCTTTTGCAGACCTAAGGATTGCATGAACTCTTATATGCCTACCTAAAACTTTACCTTAGGTATATGGGTAAATAATGCATCTTTTGGGATGCTGCATCTGTAGAGTACCGTTAAATGACATTAAAGATGTCTCTACGCACCAGTGAGTCAGACCTTGATAACTGATTCTTCCAGGTTATTGAATTTTAAATCACTTCATTGGCTGTTGCTGCAGATTTAAAAATTGAAGTACAAGGTTTTAGAGAAAGTTTTTGTGCTTGCCCTGGAAATAACACTAGTGCTGTTTGTCCTTAAGGCAGAGTTCGGGTGCCTCTGCATATTGCATATCACTGAATCTGTGCAATCATAGAATTGTTTAGGTTGGAAAAGACCTTTAAGATCATCGAGTCCAGCCTTAATCTAGCACTTCCAAATCCACCACTAAACCATGTCCCTAAATGCCACATCTACATGGCTTTTAAATACCTCTAGGGGTGGTGACTTCCCTGGGCAGCCTGTTCCAGTGCTTGATAACTCTTTTGGTGAAGAAATTTTTCCAAATATTCAATCTAATCCTCCCCTGGCACAACTTGAGGCCATTTCCTTTTGTCCTATTGCTTGGGAGGAGAGACTTACACCCTCCTTTCAGGTAGTTGTAGAGAGCGATAAGGTCTCCCCTGATCCTCCTTTTCTAAGCAACCCCAGTCCCCTCAGCTGCTCCCCATAGACTTGTTCTCTAGACCCTTCACCAGCTTTGTTGCCCTTCTGTGGACACTCTCCAGCACTTCAGTGTCCATCTTGTGGTGAGGGGCCCAAAACAACCCAATATTCGAGGTGCAGTCTCACCAGTGCTGATTACAGAGGGATGATTGTTCTCCTAGCCCTCTCACTATGGTATTTGTGATACAAGCCAGGATTTTGTTGGCCTTCTTGGCCACCTGGGCACACTGCTGGCTCACATTCAGCCAGCTGTTGACCAGCACCCCAGGTCCTTTTCCGCTGGGCTGCTTTCCAGCCACTCATCTCCAAGCATATAGCTTTTGTGTGGTTTTTGTGACGCAAATGCAGGGCTCAGCCTTGCTGAACCTCAGATAATTGGCCACAGCCCATTGCTTCAGCCTGTCCAGATCTCTCTGCAGAGCCTCCCTACCCTCCAGTACATCAACACTCCCACCCAACTTGGTGTCATCTGCGAACTTATTGAGGGTGCACTCGATCCCCTTGTCCAGACCATTGGTAAAGATATTAAACAGAACTGGCCCCAGTACTGAGCCCTGGGGAACACCACTTGTGACTGGCTGTCAACTGGATTTAACTCCATTCACCAACACCCTTTGGGCCTGGCCGTCCAGCCAGTTGAAGATTACACCCATCCAAGCCATAAGTATCCAGTTTCTCCAAGAGGATGCTTTAGGAAACGGTGTTAAAAGGCTTTACAGAAGTCAAGGTAAACATCCACAGCCCTTCCCTCATCCACTCAGCAGGTCACCTTGTCATAGGAGATCAGGTTTGTCAAGCAGTACCTGCCTTTCATGCTGACTGGGCCTGATCACATGGTTGTCCTGTATGTGCCACATGATGGCACTCAAGATGATCTGCTCCATTAACCTTCCCCAGCACTGAGGTGAGACTGACAGAACTGTAGTTCCCTGGATCCTCTTCCTGGCCCTTCTTGTAGATGGGCGTCACATTTGTTAACCTCCAGTCAGCTGGGACCTCCCTGGTTTGTCAGGACTGCTGATAAATGTTTGAAAGTGGCTTGGTGAGCACTTCCACCAGCTCCCTCAGTACTGTTGGCCCCAGAGATTTGTGTGTGTCCAAGTAGTGTAGCAGGTCGCTAACCATTTTCCCCTGGATTATGGGGGTTTCATTCTGCTCCCTGTCCCTATCTTTCAACTCAGGGGGCTGGGTATTCAGAGAACAACTGGTTTTACTATTAAAGACTGAGGCAAAGAAGACATTAAGTGCCTCAGCCTTTGTCACTATGTTTCCTCCGCATCCAGTAAAGGATGGAGGTTCTCCTTAGCCCTCCTTTTGTTGCTAATGTATTTACAGAAACATTTTATTGTCTTTTACGGCAGTAGCCAGATTAAATTCTAATTGGGTTTTGGCCCTTCTAATTTTATCCCTTCATAACCTCACAACATCCCTGTAGTCCTCCTGGGTTGCCTGCCCCTTATTCCAAAATCTATAAACTCTCCTTTTTTTTTCCTGAGTTCCAGCCAAAGCTCTGTGTTCAGCCAGGCTTGTCATCTTCCACACCAGCTCATCTTTCAGCACACGGGGACAGCCTGCTCCTATACCTTTTTGATTTGCTTCTTGAGGTATGTCCAGGTTTCCTAGACTCCTCTGCCCTTCAGGACTGCCTCCCAAGGGACTCTTGTCAACCAGGCTCCTCCTAAACAGGCCAAAGTCTGCCCTCAGAAGCCCAAGGTAGAAGTTCTACTGACCCCCCCGCCTTCTCCAAGAATCAGAAACTATCATTTCATGATCTCTATGCCCAAGACAGCCTCCAGCCATCACATCAACTACAAGTCCTTCTCTGTTCACAGACAGGAGGTCCAGCAGGGCACCTTCCCTAGTTGGCTCCCTCACCAGCTGTGTCAGGAAGTTCTCTTCCACGCACTCCAGGAACCTCCTGGTCTGTTTCCTCTCTGCTGTACTGTATTTCCAGCAGGCATCTGGGAAGTTGGAGTCCCCTATGAGTAAAGGGGTTAGCGATTGTGAGACTTCTCCCGGCTGCTCGTAGAATATTTTGTCTGCCTCTTCATCCTGGTTGGGCGGTCTCTAACAGACTCCCGCTGGCGGGTGCTGGCTGGTGCTGGTGTCGGAGCAGGGCCCACCCTGTAGCCTGGCACTGGGGTGGCACGGGGTTCCCACTGCAGCTCGCTCTGGGCAGCTGCGTCAGCCCTGGTGGGTGCAGGGCTTAGAGAGGCCATGGCTTTCTGCTGGGTGGGTGCCACTGCTCCCTGGTCGAGCTGCCGTGCCCTGGCCGGTAGCTCTCCCTAAGGGCGTCTGATAGGTGTGGCAGGGCTTGGCCGCAGTTGCTCCAGGCCTGCCCGTGTCCTGTGGGCCGCGGTGGCGGAGCTGTGGGCTGCTGCCCGCTCTCGGCTCCCTCAAGGTTCCCCTGTTCGGGAGGCCCCGCTGTGCACCGCACCACAGTGCCCCGACACGGATCGTGCCAGCACCAGAGCCGCTCGCCTTGGCGACTGATGGAGACATGGAGAACCATGTAGCTTTGCTTGGTGTCGAATTGGTTAAATTTTTTCCTCCTGTATTTGATCTCTGTGGTATGTCCATGCTGCATACTGCAGTGCAGTAGAGAGACACTTGGGCGAGCTGCATATGAGCTAACACAGACACTGAAAGCTATACAACATCAAAAATGCAGAAGTGATTTACTCCTTTGAGGAGCAGTGCAGTTCAGTCTGTGAGGATCTATGGTCTACCATAGCTAAATTGTTTCCAGTATGTGTGTGAACTTGTTTACAGCTAGCTGTGTATCTTGTCGTAGCACAGTTCACAATGGGAATGTAACTTTTCATTGAAAATTCATTATCTGGCCTAAACTAAGCGTGTTCATTGTTGGCTGTTAAGAGCACTAGCTACCTATGAGCGACCTAATCTAGGTGCTGGATTTTCACAATACCAGGATAATTCTTCTTGGATATGCCAGATATATTACGTATGGAATACTGTATTAATACCCAGAGAAACTGGGCCATCATATCAGTGCAAAAAGATCATGACACTGCTGGAAGTTTGAAGTCATCCTGGAAGATGCCTTTTAAATGTTAGCTATTTCATACAGGGATATAGTGTAGTATTCTGGCAGTATTGATGCAGCTTGAAAAATTTTTAATTACTTCCTTGGGGCTTGAATATCACTCACAGATTTTAAAGAGCAAGAAAAACTAGCACAGGAGAAATTTAAATGAAATGAAAGGCCCTTCCTTCCTTCCTTCCTTCCTTCCTTCCTTCCTTCCTTCCTTCCTATCCCTTCCCTTTTTGCTTCCTTCCTTCCTTCCCATCCCTCCCATCCCTTCCCTTTTTGCTTCCTCCTCCCTCCCCTTTTTCCTCACTTCTCACTTTGATTCTTAGGCACCTTCTGTTATTTATTCATTTAATGCTATATGCTTGAGGCTTTGCAAGATAGAGGTTGTTCTGAGTAGTACTGCAAGGAAAAAGAAGTTTTCCAATCCTGTGCACCCTCTGTCAGAATGATTTCCAGATTATTCTATTGGAAAAAAATGTGCAGTTAGGTTTGCATAGCCTGGAAAGTGGCATATGCAAGTTCAAGTGTTCAAGTCTGTGCCTTGTGTGTTTCATTCCTTAAGGAGGTATTTGTAATGCCTCAGATGAGTGCCTGGACTTTCAGTTTGTTTGTTGGTATGGGCCTGTTCCCCTCACTGCCCTGAATTTTCTTCTGAAACTCTGGAGGTCATTGAGTTTACAAGATTCGGATTTGATAAATTTGCATTCCCTTACAAAGACTTGTGGCAAAAGAATCCAGTGACCTCTGGACTTGGAAAGATTTTAGGGTTTAGAAAATTAATTTTACTTAAAATAAACTTTAATTTCTGAAAGCAATCATTTCACTGAAGTGATACCAAATGATATAAACCATAACAAAAATTGAAGGAGACAGTAAGGCTACTAGGAGCTCATTGGAAATGACTATGCAGTTGCTGGACTTTCAGTTTATTTATTGTTGCATTCCATTATAATATAAAGATTTTGAAATAGAAAATTTAAGAACACGTGCAGCATAGCTGTATTTTAGCATTAGGCTGGTATAGGCCTTTCAAAGGATGGAATATAATACTACACAGGGAACCTTGAAGAGTCTATGGCTGGATTTTCAAGAGTGCTCAGGGTCACTCTGATTCTCTGCTCACGTTACTTCCTAATCATGAGCCGCCTCTTTGAAAATATGAAGTTTCTGTTGAAAATAGTTAATGTGGTGGAGAAAGAAGGGAGCAAAATGACTATTGTGCTGCCTAGTCAAAATGACAAACAGCATATAACACGTTGCAGTTTTTATGTGTTCTTTGGCAAGAACAACTCATTCTCATCTGAAAAAGCTTATTCTGAAGAAAAACGAAGATACATCAGAGGCATAGAAGTTTTCACTGCATTGCATGATGAATTGTAAATACACCTAGCTGACATTGTAAGGATCCTCAAAGTAACTCTCTGTACATTGGGATGAAAATTCAGCCCAAAGGGTTTTAGTTTACAACCAGGACTGCAATATTGCATTTACTATGGACTTGGATTAACAATGCCAAACAGGACTGCATATTGCAATAATAGAAAATAGAAAGATGGTGTTCTGTATGGTTTTGCTTTTCACTTTGAACTTCATGACGTCTATCTTGTTGCTAATTTCTCATCAAAATGGCTATGATATTGTTTTGTGTAGTTTTTATTTTCACTCCATTAGAATAGGTCTATAACTAGCAATGATTGAATTGCTATTAATAATTCCCTAAGTTATTTACTTTGTGAGATGAAAGACATTTGTGTTCTTTTTACATCACAAAATGCCTACGTCTGTATTCTAATGATACTCAGTACTTAAGGAACCTTATTTGGCTTGTTTCTGTGGTTCTTTTCCTTTTCATGTGAGTCCTCTGTATCTGGAAATCTGATCTGTAGTGCACTGTCAAATGGTTGATGTTGTTTTTGGGGAGAATAGGGTATGTGCTGCTGCGAGAGTGTCTGGACATAATACAGACTGAGTTAAATTTGTCAGTAAGTCAACGGCAGTATTTCCTTATAAAATTCCAGCTCTTCTAAATTAAATCTTTTAATAATTATAAACCAGATAAATATTTGAGCAGGATTTCAGGTCTGTGCTTCCATCTAGGAACTGTCATCAAAAGTCTTTCTAAAGTAGATTTCGGATTCAAGCAGAGGTCCTTCTGTCTGCACGTGGGAGCTGGGGAGCGCAGATGAGTTCCCCGGGGAGCAGCATGGTTTGCAAGCACACACAGCTTCAGCGACGTGGGCGAGCAGCCTCTGATCACCGCTGTGGTCACCGTTTGAGGCTGGCAGCCCAGAGAAGCACACTGTGTGCTCCCAGGATGCCGCACGTAAAGATAAAAGAGCATGTGCAGCGGTAGCAGGAGAATGCTACCCCAGAATGATAGAACATTTCTGAAGGGTCATGTAGAGGAAGCTGTTGCAGTCTTACGCATTTCCAGTTGTGCCAGACAGCTTTTTTTGGTAATTCTTGGGCTGACCTCCTCCTCATCCTGTTCCAGTTTTGGCTAGGTCCTGAAAGAGCAAGAAAATGAATCTGACAGAATGAAGCTGAATGACATTCGGTGGATGATCCTGCAGGCTGAAATGGCTCACCTTGTGTGCTGCAATAACCACACACTCATGGATTATGCATCGAAGTATTAGAGATATGAACAATGTGCAAATAACAGTGATCACATGCTACATCAATTAGACATTTTGTGCAGTGGGCAATTAGTGTTCCATAAAGAAACCAGAAGATACACAGTCATATGTATTTATCTGAGGGGAGCAGAAAAACATCTGCTAGTATATGAGTGTTGATTAGACCCAAAGGGGAATCTTGTTTTCACTCTTTTTTTTCAATGGTCTGATAGCTAAAATGATACTTGCTGCCTTTCTCAAATGCATTTGGAAACGGCTTCCTACAGTGCCAGAAGTGGTTTAATTGCATCTGATATGGTTAAAAGGGGTCTCCAGCTTTGTCTCATACAGCTTCCTCTATCTGTGAGTGCGTGTGCTCGTTTGTTATTCCTACTGTTTTTCCTTTTCCTGGCACGCACCTGGTGATTAATGATGTGGCCATGGCTCAAGAGCTCAGTGTGACGGGTGCCTCGGTGGTCTGGACACAGCTCGGCGTGGTGCGTGGTGCACGGCCCGCCTTGTGTCTCACACTGACATGCTATGCTTTGTGTGGAGCTCTGGAAGACCTTGCAAAGCAGAGGCGTGTTACCCCTGTGTTACACATGGGGACACTGCACATACAGCAGAAGTGTGGCTTTTCCAGGACAAAAACTTAGGAATTCTATTTGCTTTATCTTCTACTTCCACCGTTTTTGCCTCTAAAACAGATTATCTTTTATATTTATTTTGTGTTTGCTTGTCTGTTTATAAGAAATCCAAATTAAGATAACAAGAACTGTGCATGCGTAGAAAATAAAAAATGAACACAGTAAACTTTCTTCACAGTGTGTTTCGGTTGGAATGGATCTTCTGCAAGTACTTGTAAGAAGTAGTCCTAGGATCAATGCAGCTCTTGAACCCAGGATTCCTATAGCTGTTGTTCATAATGTTTCCCTTTGTGGGTTCTCATTACTGTAATAATTATTGAGCTGAGCCTGAAACCTTCCTCTCCATAGAGAGGCTGTTTAAGGTCTTTGCCTCTACCCAGCCACAGCCTTCATCATGATATCAGTGTGTCTTAGAAAGATATACCCCTCTTTTAGTTGAAATTAATCAACTGAAATAAAAAATATATATATTTACTTTATGAATACATAAATGTTTCTTAAGAAACCAGGAAAAATCCCCTTGTGACATGGATGCTGAATTGTCAGTGAAGGAATTTGAAGTTTGAGTGCTCTTGTCAAATTTTATTACAGAACCCCCGTGGAAATGAGGATCCTTCCTGAAACTTCCAGAGATACACTCGTTCACTGCTTTCTGTCTTGTACTCTTACGCAAAATGTAGCATTAACATACGTGTTTCATGTGAGACAGAGAACTTAAATGCTTCTCTGAAAAAGACTTAGATGTTTTGAATTTAAATTTACTTGCATATTATGATTTGCTTCCTGTTCTAGAAAATCAGCAACACTCTGATAATCACATATTTCTATTTGCATTTTACCAACGTTTTAATTGAAAATGTTTCATAGGAGAGAACTAGCAGGCTTAGAAGTGTGTCCACTGAGAAGGCTGTATGTTGTGCTTGAAAGTGGAATTGCTTTTGCTGTAATTGTTGCTAACAGGCATTCTAGCAGGTGAAGTGGAATAATTAAAATGGCAACTTCAGCCACATATTAAAAAAATATGAAAAGGAGGGTGAAAAGCCCTTTCCTGTAATGGTTTGCTACTGATGTCACAGCACCTGAACAGGTCTTTGTTCAGTAAAAGCTCTTTACATCTTATTCTTCCAGCCTTTGCTTTACAAGAAGTTAAACGCAAGTTTAGGACAGCCTCCTGGCAAATAGATGTGTATGTTTGCTGCACTTTTTGTATCCACTAAAACAGCTGATAAACTTTCCTGTACAAACAGAATTGTCAACGCAATCTTTCTTTAGCAGTTAATCTGATCTACTTCAGCTGTGATCTGTTTAGTTACACAAAACCAAAGATGGTTTATCTCTAGACTTTTTAAATGACACACTGGAGCAAATGAGATTACACTTGTTTTCTTTGTTGAAAAATGGAAAGCACAAAATCCAAGACCTGTAGTACCTTGAATTACCTCAGGACTTGTTTCTGTCATGCTTAAATCTGCTACAAAGAGCTCTCATCGGTGGTATCTCTCTAAACCTGCACCTGTTTTGAAATTAGAAATGAAGGTGGTTTTATACAGACTTTTTTAGCTTATTATTAAAATGCTTGGGATGGGAAACAATTTGCACCTTTTTTTGATATGTGGAAAGTGACATTTACAAAAATCTAGTTTCTAGTTATTCTTTCTGCCTTGAAGCTGGTTTTGTCAAGTTGTAAGCACGTAGGAAGCAGTGCTTCTCACAATATAATTGAATATTGAATATTTGTTAAAGCTCCACTGGTTGAAGTTCAGTGTAGGACTATCATGTTTCCTTTGAAAAACAAGGGATTAAAACCACACAAAACCCAAACGCAGTGATACCCAATCTTCTGTATGTCTGAATTATGTTTTAAAAAAGAGGGTTTGTCTATTCTATGCAGTAAGTAGTCAGTCAGTAGATTTTTTCTGTGTTATTTCTGGCCGATAAACTTAACCTCTGTCTTTCTGTGGGTTCATAATATGCCTGCATCTTAGAGAAAACAGAAGAAAGAGACAAGGAAACAATTTTTGTCTTAATTGGTAAATTAACTGCAGTGTTCTCAGTATCTATTTAGCATGAAAACAGCCATTAGAATTGCAGATTTTGCTATCCATTTTGTTTCTAGGAACTGACAAATGTACAATTTGCAATCCTATATAATTATAATGTGATTCTAGAGATCTGTAATTTCTAGCAATATCTAGAAATATATCATTTGAGTGTAAATTTTCAGTATACTCTGCAGGGATTAATGGCACAACCTTAATGAGAATTACACCGTCTAATTCATTGGATATCATGCTGATATTGTAGCCTTTATCTCTTTTCAGAGGTCAAATTATACTGAAAAGCTGTAGCAGTACATCACTGGCAAAGAATGCTTGTGGTTTTGTGCAATAGCTCTTCTTTCGTTTATAAAACATGGTACCCTATTTGCTTAGCAATTGTCACATGGTGAAAGAGAAAAATAATGCTTAACTCAGGCAAGAACAGTTTAAAAAAAAGGTAGATTGGATAAATGCTGAAGTCTTTTTGATTGAATGCCTTTGTGTATTTTGTTACAGTTACAGATGACAGCTGATTGCCAACTTAAAAAAACCCCAACCCTAATGTCTACACACCTTTTAAAATCTAATTTTCTTATGCATGCTTTATGTTAAAGAATAGGTTACTCTTTTTGCACGTAAAACATTTCTGCAAATCCTTGGAGTTTTCAGAACAATCAGAAAAAGCATCTTCCTTTTTTTTTTTTTTTTCCCTCCTTGGTTACTGTTTGATGGAACTGTTGAACGTTTGACAAGCAGTTTAGAAAACACAGATAAAAATTAATGATTTGTTATCAGCCTTTTCTTTTGGTGTTTGCTATTTCACATGCTATAAGGTTTTATTTTGCAAATACTTAGCCATTGGAGTGGGCTCAGATAGCAGTATTTATATTCAGCAGTAACAAGGTTTATTAGTCTGTTGAGGATCAGAACCCTAAAATTAGTGCTGTGTGTGTATCAGACCCTATTTTCAGTGTCCAAATGTAGTGAAAAGGGTGTTCTAGAATCTGAAATATCTTGCATGGGGGACTGGTGGAGATTTTCAAAAAGTACCACACAGGCTGTTCCTGTGAGGATGTTTTTAAGCCTATAATGGGAATTTGGAAAAGATAGTTGCAGTTAGAAATTTGAATTAGTTGGGTCATGATAATGAGCTCTTAATTTTTCAGTAATTTGATGACTGTGTCAGCTATAAGCTGTATACTGCAGAGATTTTCAGCTGGAAATCCAAAGCTTTTTAGGAACACCAGTTCCCAGTTCTCTGAAACTGCAAGTCTGTGTGGTGACTCCTCTGCCACAGCCTTTCCCACAATCTCATTTCTTGCTGGCAGCACACATTTTTGCATCTCATATGTGTTGTAGAGCAAAGTTTTATATCTTGAAAGGGAGGATTGCTGTATCAATTAACTGTCGAATGCTGAAAGAATCCAGTATTTGAGTCATACCAGATAATGATGATAGTTTTCCAAACTGTATTGAAAGAAAGTAGTTTTCCAGATTTTTTCTCCCATTTAAAAAAAATACATATCTATGTATATATAGTATATGTGTATATATATATAGTGTATATATATATGTATATATAGTTAAATATGAGGAAATAATGTCCAGTTATCTGTTGAGAGGTCAAGCTGGTCAGAGCAGATAATGTATAACTTTTATCAAGTCATCACACTTAGTAGTAATTTAATTTTTGGGGGTATTTTTTCTTTTATATATCACTACAGCACAGCATTTCACGTAGCTCTTTGTAGCTTCATACAGTATATCATAAAGTTGAGAGAACAATCCAGAGTAATTTTTAGACTAAATGATAACTTCATTGGGGGCAGTTTGAGAGAACCAGATGAAGTCAATTTGACAATCTTGATTAGTTATAGGTCTCATTGCCAGGGTATTTTGGGTTTCTTATTTGCTGAAATTTTAATGGCATATGCTATATCTGATACAAAACCGTGGAAAATCCCGAGGTGTAATCCCCTTTCTATTTTATATGCTCTGCCTTCTGTAGTTGCCCATAATTTTTGATTTGTGATGTACACGTGCTTTCTAGTACTGCCCTTGTGAACGAAGTGTGCTGCATTTGCCATGCATTTGCCTTGAGATTCTGACTGAAGATCTGATTAAATACTTCCTGGCTTAACATATTAGCTTGATAGTTGATTTGAATTTAAAACTTTACACACCACGTGGATTTGTATGTGCTCATGATTAGTATCAGGACAGATAATTGTAGCTGCTGGAATCTTGCTTACATCAAGAAAGACTGCCACAACCCTGGAAGTTAAAGCTTTGTGTGAGGAAGTACCAGAGATGGAGTCAAAAGACCACAGGGTAGATTTCCATTAACTGTTGGAGGTTTCAGAGTGGACAGGTATTGTTTTGGATTGTAGTTTTGTGACAGAATTTTGACGGTGGAAGTAGGAGGCTTAAATAGCTGATATCTTCCTGTTGTGTGGCACAAGAAGAGCCCAGGCTTGTTTGTACTTCCTATTATCATTTCCTCCTATACATATAATTAGGTAAAAGGTGCCACATGTAACAATGGTCACAGAGTAGTCAAGCAGAAGTATAGTCGGGACTCTGATGATTCATAATGAAGATGGAAATAAAAATATTCCAATAACAAATATTTGATCTGTTTCAAATTTGATTAATTTGTTTGAAATACTTAAAGCTGATATGTTGAACTAGGTATATAAATTCAAACTGGTGAGCATGGCTAATGTTTATGAAAATCAAAGATTATTAAAATTTATGTAATGTACATATCTCAGTATGCAGCAAAAAGAGGTATATTGCATAACGATGTTGAGACTGTTACTTGATGTGACACTTCCAAGTACTTGTAAATGTAGTCAATGCATTTTACTATTAAAAGGACTATTTTTTTCTCAAATCGAAATCCCTTCCAGGGAGGGGGCAGCCACAGCTTCTCTGGGCAACCTGTGCCAGTGCTTCACTATCCTCATCATAAAACATTTCTTCCTTATATCTAGTCTGTATCTACCCTCTTTCAGTTTAAAAGCACTGTCCCCTGTCCTATTGCTACAGGCCCTATTAAGAAAGTCTGTCCCCACCTTTCATACAATCGCCCTTAAGTACTAGAAAGCCGCTCTAAGGTCTCCCTGGAGCCTTCTCTTCTCCAGGCTGAAGCCCCCAACTCTCTCAGCCTGTCCTCACAGGGGGGGGCTCCAGCCCCCTGAGCATCTTCGTGGCCTCCTCTGGACCCACTCGGGCAGGTCCATGTCCTTATGCTGGGGGCCCCAGAGCTGGACACAGCACTGCAGGGGGGGTGTGTCTCATGAGAGGTGAGTAGAGGGGCAGAATCACCTGCCTCGTCCTGCTGGCCACACTGCTCTTGATGCAGCCCACCATACGGTTGACTTTCTGGACTGATACTAAAGTTGTGGAACATGATTTCTTAATAGTCTTAAACACCCAGAAAAATCTAATGAGAGACAGAGACTTTGTTGGTACTGTAGTTTCAACAGTTTCCTATAATAATATGAAATAATATATTAATCTGATAAATAGAAATATTAACACATTAATACATAATATAAACATTGATATATAATATTAATATAATAATATCAACTGGTTATTTTGCATACTAATACATGCTGGAGAGGAGAGAGCTTTCATCAGAATTTGTTGATTTATTGCCTTAAAATGATTCATGAAGAAAGCCTGATCCTGGAAGTGTTTTACTGGGCAAAATTCCTTTGGGAATTTCTTTGGTTGCCCCTTCAGCAGCCTCAACAATACATGACCCATCTCTTGTGCTTCTCAGTTAGTACTCTGTGGCTCCTGGGGCCTTCCACGCCACTGACTTTGCCAGTCAGACAGGTGGACAGGAGTAGGATTAGAGATCCCAGGGCTGCCAGCGGCTCAATTCTGCACGAGTTTTATCTATTCTATTGGAAGTTTGAATGCTTTTGTTTTCCTTCCTGATTTAGAGCAGATGTGAATTTCAGGATGACAGATTTCAAAATCTGGATCTGATCAATCAAATGGAATGAGTTTTCTCTGACCAGCCCTGCCGTTGACAGGAGCCGGTTGTGTGGTGGTCTGCAACAGCCTTGTGGGTACAGCCCCCTCCAGTTCTCCAAGGAGCAAAATTTTTGAGTAGAGACCAAGAACATAGGGTGGGCTCACAGGTCTCACTGACATCTGCTGTGGTGGAAAGCCTGTATGAATGTATGAAAGCATGAATGTTAGTCCTGAAATGGTTTCCTACATACTCGATAATGTACCCTAAAGGAATCATTCACTGTGCAACGCCATCCAGGTGGCCACCATGTGTGCTTTCTCTGTAAACTTAGAAGAATGACTGACTTAGGTAATTAGAGGGATGGGCTTTCACAGGACTGTCGTTAATACTCTGTTGTGAGTAAAGCTCCCCTGTTGGTTATCTGCCGCAGCTTCTCAGTAGCTGTTTGCTTCACAGCTGCAGAAAACTCTCTGACCGTGTTGTGAAGTTTTCCTGCTGATTCTTGAGAGTGGATTCCACTTACCCACCTTTGGTCGCACGTGGAAGCAAAGGAAAGAGAGTGGCTTAGTTCTGAAATGGAGAGTAATGCTCTTCAGGTTGTTTACTCATAAGATCATCTTTTCAGAGGGAACTGTTAAATTAGAAAAGGTGTAATGTTCTTTTGAAATTATCTTTGAATACTGTAGACATTACCATGTTTTAGAAAGGAGTGAATACCTCTGTCTCATTAAAAAAAGTCTCCATCCAACCTTATTATTATGATGCTTTTCTAAGCTTGTATTGATACCTGGAGGACTCCATCATGAAAGTCTCTTTTGTGCAGGCACTGTATATGCACATTGTGAAAACAATTCTCTGTCTCCAGGAGTTTATCATTAAAAATCCCAACCTGAAAGGGTGATTTATGCACATGCATCTTTTTATGCCATGTGAAATTACTGGGAACATTTTCATGAGATTGAATTAACATTCAGCCAGCCTGGGCCCAAGTATGCCCAAGACTGTATGGAATACCCCATCTGAATAGACTGCTGTTAAAAATAATGACTTAGTTTTCATTATTGGGTACAAAATCTCGGCCAAATGGTGTTACTTTTGCCAGCCATCAACATCTTGCCACTCTTGAAATCCATATCATGTACTCAGGCACCAGGATCTGACAAGTTCATTTTTCTACAGAAAACGTTGTCCAGGATTGTCAGAATTTGCTACTTGTATAAAAGGTAACTACAGAGAATGAACTTGAACCAAAATGAATAATCTACTTTCCTCAGATCCAGCAAGAGTATTAGCTTAGATTGTAAAGATAGTCTGTGTGGGGGGAAAAAGTGACAAAATATTTTGTTTCAGGGTTAGTATTTATCGTGAAATGACATGCCTTCCCTTAGAAACTGTATTTCGTAGAAACTTGTAAAACCACTTGGAAAAAGGAGCTTGGCTGTTTTACTTCACTAACATCTGCTATCAGAGTTGTAATTCTTACTGTATTTTTCTTGAGTTTTGATTGTTAAAGCAGCTAAGGGAGACTGGGTAGTCTCTTTTGCCTTCAGATCTTCAATAAATTGATAGTTTAATTTTATTATTCCTTTAAAAAATCCAATAAATACAACTGTATCTTTTTCCTGTCCTAAGCACATAGGTAGGCAGTGGGATCTGTTAATAAGTTGCTGCGCTAGTGAATTAGCTCAGATACCATCTCTTTCAGCAGCAGTATTTGATCTACATATTTGTGCCTGTGTTTACACGCCTACTGCAAGGAGAAGCCTCAGTGAACACCTGCAGCATTGACCCTGTTGCTGGCATCAGTGTTTTGTTTGTTAAATGCTTCATGATTATACTATTATTTTAAAGGCCAGCGTTGTTTTAGGCTAGTTACTGTACCTGTAATGCTTCATTCTTGCATCACAAAGGTGTTTCTGAGAGGAGTTAAGACTTGCTTGTTCATCTCATTTTACAGGTGTCTTGGAAGGTTATCCTGCCTTGCATAAAACAGGTCCAGTATCCTGCCAATTGGACAAAACCATGTTTCATAGAACAAGTATAAGAGAGGGAGGGAAAGGAGCCAGCAGTCGTCTTACGCAGGTTTTTCTTGATCACAGTGGTTCACAGCTTTTTCCATACCAGAATCACAGAGGTCTGTGCTAGGTGATGTTTTTTCCCAGTGCAGCAATAGTGGAATGGGAGAGTGGTCGTGGTCCCTGAGGTGCAGGCAGAGAACTCGCTTTCTGCAGTCTGTGTGTAAGTGCGGTCTCCTTATCCAGACCATACTTTTCCCTAGTTTCTGCTCATTTAATTTACTGTTTGTTGGGGCTGGATGCTTTGTACACTAATGGGTTGGTTTCGTTTGTGCGTATATTTTACTGTTTTAATGATTAAGATGGGTTGAAAGATTTGGTACTGAAAGAGAGATCAGATTGACTGTTAGGGCTGGAACTTTCCTGTGGCTGGCAGAGATGCGTTTTCAATAAACGCACTTCCTGAAAGTCACGTCATTTGTCTTCTGGATCCATCTGCATTGCAGGTAGTGTATCTCCAGGTCAGGGTTTTTTCTTCACAATTTGCTCCTATTCAGGCACTTCTCATCGATCTACTTAAGTACAACTTTAGCATGGCTCACATAATACCCAAAGGCTATTGTGTGTTTGTGCTCCATCGTTCATGTTTATTAAATCCACCTCTCTCTTTTGGGACATAGATTTTCTTTCTAACATTGCATTTGGAGTTTGTATGTGTTGAGGGAGGTCAAGAAATAGCCCAGCCATCCATTCTTCCCTCAGGTGTTATTTTCATTACTTGCAATTTACTGCTGTGTGCTATCTTATTCACCTCTGTGTAATTGCAGAGAATGAATCTGTACAAATATTAGTTCAACTGATCTTTCCAGGGCAATAGTGGCAGCTCTGTAGTTTGGGTCATTTAAAACATGCCATGTGCTTTAGGGAATAGTTTTGCTTTTCCTCCATTAGATCGTTTCCTGGCTTCTTACCATCCTCACTGAAAGCTGTCAGCCTAGACATTTCAGATCCTAAACTGTAGTTACTTTTTCCCAGTGACTTTAGTTTTGTTCTTGGAAGGTGAACAGCAGTTTTCTGACTGAACTCAAGGCTGGATCTCATTAATACAAAGCATATCTACAGTATCTGTAGAGCTCTTGTTGTTAGCTTCAGCACTGAGAGTCTGTTGGGCCGTTTGCTCTTGGTCAGTGCTTAGTTTATATCCTGTAATACACGCATTGTCCAGTATATTTTTACCTGACTCTGACTTTTTAAAAACTTATTGATTTCTACAATTTCTCTTGGTTTCATATATCCCTGAAGTCGTAACAATTGGAGCATCTATTTTAATGAATTGTGCTAATTAAAATAGAGCAAAAATACAATTGTGTGATCATGCTGAGGATTTGGCTGGAGTTTAGTTTAACAATTGTCTACATGGAATTAAAAGAAAAATTATGAATGTGAGTTCCTGTTGTTACATTTTCATTCAGTTAATCTGCTTGTATAATCTGCCATGTAGCTCATTAGGGACGCTGATGCTTTAGTTCTGTGTGACATCCAAAAGAAGGACACTATTCACAGAATCTGGAAGGGACTTCTGGAGGCTGGAAGGGACCTCTGGAGTTCTCCAGTCCAATATCCTGCTCACAGCATGGTCAGCTGTGAGGTCAGATCAGGTTGTTCAGGGCTTTATTCATTTGACTCTTGAAAATGCCAAGAATGGAGAATGCACAAACTTTCTGGACTGCCTGTTATTAGATTAGGTCTCTCCAAAGCCGTCCCTTTTCCAGGCTGAACAAGACCAGCTCCCTCAACCTCTCCTCACAGAACAAGTGTTCCAGCCCAGCTCCCAGATCTCTTTGGTTACCCTCCTTTGGGCTTGCTCCAGGTCATCAACATCCTTCCTGTACCAGAGAGCTCAAACTGGATGCAGTTTTCTACATGGGGTCTCACAAGTGCAGAGACAAGGAAGGATGTTAATCCCTTCCCTTGATCTAGTGGCCATGCTCCTGTCAGTACAGCCCAGGGTGCTGTTGGCTGCCTTTGCTGCCAGGGCACGCTGCTGCTGCCTTGTGTCCCACTCGCTGTCCACCAAGTACGCGGGTCCTACTTGGCCAGACGGTGCCCAGCTGGTGTTGTTGCAGGGATCTTCCTCCGCAGGTGCAGGGCTTTTCGTTTGTCCTTGTTAAATTCCAGAAGGCTCCTGTGGACCATTCCTCCAGCCTGCCAGGGTCCCTCTGGACAGCAGCTCCACCCCCAAGTCTATTGACTGGTCCCCTGGCTCGGTGTCATCTCTGCAGATGTGATAAGGGTGCACTCAGTTCTCTCCACCAGCTCATTGATAAAGATGTTATCTCTTGCCCAGGTGCAAATGCTTACCATATGATTGAGAAGGAATTGAAGAGAAAAATATTAACAATGTTCTGCATTGACTTAATGGAAAATATATAGAGTGTTAAAAAGTTTTTTGTTGTTCTTTTTAAATCCCCAAATCAGAACTGTTGGACACACATGGAATGTCATAGGTCTTAATGTACAGTGGACCTTTAGATAGATGTTACTGAAGCAAATAGGACCAGCAATTCAGGAAGGTCTCGTTCATGTACTGATTTTTAAGCTAGTTTGCCAGCCAGGATTTAGAAAAAAAAACCAAAAACCCAAACCAAAAAAACCCAGCATTTGGTTCAGTAATTATTTGTGCAGCTACAAATTCAGTCTCTGCTTTCAGCCATCTGCCCTGCAGGCATTACTTCTAGTGCCATTTGTATCACTGGCGCTGTGAATGGTCCTCTGCATCTTGTGTTTTGTGGTTGACTTGGTGCTGGTCATTCTGATACAAATATCTGCATTCATACATATTCCTGCCTTTTTTCCCCTATCCTTTTGCTTTACCTCTTTTAATCATGTTAAGCATCTTCAGAACAGCTACATGGGCAGGGGGCAGCGTGGTATGCCTGGACAGGCATGCTTTTATTTACTGTGCAAGATTCACAGTGAAACGATTTTATTCTTCTGAAGCTTCCCATAAAGAAATGCAGTTTCTGTTTTGTGCAGCAGTTCCGGGTGTCTGTACTTTCACTGATAGGTGTGCCAGTAACAGTAGGCTAGTGCCCTCTCTGCCATAGAGGTATGGCATGGGAGAAATCGCAAGAGCTTCTGGTGTTGCTGCTGTTGCCAGTAGAAGGGCAAACTGAGACTGAATGTTCTTGGGCAGCCCCTCAATGAAGAAGATGGCCAGACTTTTGCTTGCTTGAATGGCCTGGGAAAGAAGTTACTCATTTTACCATAAAAATAGTAACTGCAGGTTTGACTCTAAATCAGATGACTGAGCAACTGCTTTGGGGTCAGAAACCCTTGATGATTCCTAGCATGAGGGGAGCCCTTGCAGTCTTTCAGAGTGTTTTTTTTTAATTTAAAAGTCTTGGATTAGGGTGTGCGTCTGATATATAATAATGTTTTACTAAGTGGCTTCTGATGAACTCAGCATATGGCATAGATGGGGGAGCAGACCGTATTTTCTGTGGGGACTTGCAGGTGTTGGCACTTTACAGAGACTGCTGGCTTCAACAGTTAGGAATTCATTGAATTTCACTTGTTTGAAGAACCTAACTGTGTGCCATTCCCTCTGGAGCATGACTTCAGCCTGCAGGTCCCTGACCCTGTTAATGGGCTTTTACAGTAGCATTTCATCAGTGCTGCTGGAAAGCTTGTTCCTAAAGGCTTAACAGTAACATTATCCAGAGCAGTTGGGTTTTATGGAACTACAGAGACTTTATGGAAGTGTAGAGATTATAGAGAAGTGTAATTGGGTGAATATGACAGATGGTATCCAATAAGCCAAGTGCTATCTCTTTGCAGGAGTTTTATTTCATATGTTTTTAGAGACTTTGTAATGTTCATATGGCATATTACACCCATTCTTGCCCTTCTGCGTCAACAGTGCTCTAAAAGATCCCCTAAACTCCTTCTCTTGACACAGCAACATAGCAGCTTTCTTCACAGCAAGAGTGCCTGGAAAGGATCTGAGCAATTTTGAAGATTAGTCTGGTATTGTGAGTTTTTTTACTTTTCTATCTGGTTTGATCATTTATTGTTTTTGATTTGCAGTTGGCAATATGGCAGAAGAAACTTGAGGTGAAAATATCTCCTCTAATTTTCCATTGCTTCTGGTATAGTGTTATAAATGGGAGTAATATTTTCTTATCCAATTCCTCAGCTTTTTATAATGTGAACTCCTTGCTTCAGGAATTTTCCATGACTGTGTACATTCATTTTGGTTTTGTAAAGGTCCCTGATTTCACATGGAGTTTTTGGATGCTGCTGTTAGTAACGTATCATCATGAAGCATCAGGAAGAGAAAATGCAAGGGTAACGCTTTTAAGCAGTGTATGAAAGTTTAGTCTTTGTTTGACCAGCAACATGTCTCACTGTAATTAGTGCTGGGCTGCAGAGATGTGATAGATATGATTTTGAACCTCTGTCCTGATAAAAAAGTTATTGTCATGGAAAATGTTCCTTTATGAAGCAATGTCAGGAAGGAACAAGAACAGTCTCATTTGTCAGACAGAAACAATAGAGCTGCTTTACTGTGTCATACTTTTTATTTAAAAATAATAAATAAAATCAGTGACTACATGCATCTTGCACATTCTAATTGAAAACATTTCTTCTGAGTTCTTTTTTCTTGCAATGGCTTACTGAAAGCAGTTTGCACGTTCAAAGAGTAAAGGTGAAGTACTTGATGTGAAATGTGTTATTTGAATTAAGGCTTTTCTGGTTTTACTTAAATTGAAATTGGTCCGTGTGGAGTTACAGTAAAAAGTAGCAAGATGTTGATTTACAGAATCTTCTGCCTTCATCTCAGAAGTAAATTGTGGAGATTCATGTAATCATGAAGCTTCGTCCTTATAACCTGATTGGTCTTGTTTTTTTTTCTAAATGATTTTTAAGGAATACAGATTATGAGAAGTTTAGAATACTAAAACTCTGTCTTATATTTTTGTCTTCATTATGACATGCAGCAGTATAGAAAGCCTGGTTATTTTTCTGTAAACTTAATGTTGAAACTGTTTGTAAAATAGATTTTGTGTCTTAAAAAGGGGGTATGAAAAGTAATACTTTGACAAAAAGGTGATTGTTCATTTGATGTATTTCCCTTTAGAAAATAGGAGGTGGGGATATTTGAGTCAATTGTTGTGTTTAAAATTTGAAAATAATGCTATCTAATTTTAATACTTAAGTCTGGTGGGCCTTGTTCCGGGCTACTTATATGAATCTTTATAATGCATAGCTATAGGTTTGATAAGCTATAATGGGTGTATTGCTTGAGTTGTGTATAGATGGATGGGTCTTCCCTGGATAATTATCTTCAAGGAAATAGATACAAGCTCTGATTTCTTAACTGAATTTGGACCAGATTATTACTGCTGACCTGAAGTGCTGTTTACAATATTACATATAGTGTAAAATTGCTTTTTTGTTTTAAATGGGTCAAAACCGTAGCCAAGATGCCAGGTGGATATATGATACTTGATCAAATAGGACTTAAAAATGAACCTTGCTGGATCTTCAGGATGCTCCAGCATGCTCAGCAGCTTGCTAATATGTATGCATTCTCTTCAATAATTCAATTTGCATTAATTATAAAATTATATTTCTCTATTAAGACTGACTGAGTTTCATGCTGCTGCTGGGATTTTCTAGCATCACATAAAGCATGTAGGCAGAATTGCTCTAACAGCCTTGCTCTCTCTCAGATTATTTCCTGTAGTGATCCTGCCATGTTACAGCCATAGTTTTTCCATTGTACTGGGCCTTTAGTCTCTGACCATCCCAGTTATTTGGGCCACTGAGCAACAAAACCATGGCCCTTTCTGAAACTGGGCAGGATAGGCTGAGTCCTTACCATGTGCATAACTCTTCAGAGGAAAGAGCAACTGATTTTGTTCTTTTTCAGAGATCAGGAAGTGCAAAGGGCTGTGCTTCTACTCCTAGACTTTTGTGTTTTCCAAAGAAAGAAAAGGGTAGGTTCTCTGGATTTCAGCTCTTGGACCCCAGAGCATCTGTGAGAGTCCATGGACTGGCAGATGCTGTGGCAAGATCATCTGCTAAATGTCTCTGCAAGGCTTCACTGAAGTGTGAGAAAAAGGGTCAGTGATGGTTATACACTTGCATCTGAGTCTGCTGCAGGTATTTTTCAAGGTAGCAAGAATGAGGGCCTGATGGAATTGCTATAGAAACAGAGCTTATTTAATTTATGTACCTATTAAAACCCTTATGTCCCTTAATGGCAAACTTGGGAGTCACCCAGTCTCAGGAGAGTTCTTTCACTGAAAATCAGGGAATGTGATATAATGGCTGCTAATCAGCATCTCCAAAGTCTGCTAGTCCTGTAGAAAATATTAACAAAGTACACAGCCTCAAACTGGAGTGCTCTGCTATTACGGAGGAAGAGTATTTAGGCTAAAATGGATCCTTTTATTATTTGGACTTGCATAAGAATTATTTAGGATCAAGAAAGTACAGCATTGCAGCTTTTCAGTGATACTGACGTTGAGTAGCTGTTAAAATAGACAGAGTTGGTGGTAATGAGGCCTTTTTTACACTCTGAAGGATTCAGAAGAGTGGTGTGGCTGTCTGGTCAGAGGAAGGCATTGTAAGACAAGTCCCGTAATCTAGAGGGGGAGAGAATTGCTGATGCAGCCGTATTCTACTGAAGTGAAGAAAGCTGGAGTTCAGTTTTAGTTGTTGAATGTTATAGCTTCAATAATGCAAGACTTGTAGTTAATACATACTTACAAAAGGATGGTGAGAAACTACCCGGAATGTTATAAAATATGAAGTGAGAGAATGAAGGATCTGGAAGTCCCCAACAAGCTTGTCAGCTGGTTTTCAAGGTGTGCTGCTCTTTTGTGTCAGTGTTGATTGCGTATGTATATATTCAGAGGCTTTAAAAACGACATCTTGCAGTAGAAGGTCAAAATGGAGAGGCGTTTTAGTGTCACAGCATCTGTAGTTTTGGGGTGGAGTTGTTTTTTTTTTTTTCTTGGCAGTCCTGTGGTGTGTCTGATAGTTGCTTTGCATTCGTGGAATGCTGCATCAGTGCAAATCCCACCCTTCCTCTGACTGGTGTTTGCTGTGGTCCTTAAATTGCCATATTTACTAAGGCAAGGTTGGGCATAAAGAAACCTGCGGGAGCTGTGCTTGTTTACCTGAACCTGAATGTAGCTTTTTGTGGCTTCCTAAGAGTCACAGGTAAGGTGTAGATCCTGATGGAGGACATTTCCCTGCCCCCTGTTCTCTGTGGTGTGCTATGCCTGGATATGGTGTGATGGGAAAGCAGAGGAAGCTAGAGTCATCTGGAGTGCTTAAACACCTTCTCTGTGATAGAGAATTTAGAATTATAGCCAATCTAGCGTAATACTGAAAACTATTATATTCACATAATGATAATTACTGAACTGGTAGTTTATGGGAATGTCTGAGAAGTGTATATATAGCTCATTTAACATATGTGAGGGAGTCAGCATAGTCTGATTTATAAAGCAGAAGATGAGAGAAGAGGTCAGAGTTTTCTCCTTAGCTCTGCAAATGACTGGTGGAGTGGAGCAATATTGGCTCTTGACCTCTCTGGGTTTTACAGCTGTATATGCGTTGCTGCCTCTGCAGTTCTTATGGTCTGTATTAGCATCATTACATGTTTTTGACTTTTTTCAAGCATTGTCTTAAATGAGGAGGATTTGTTCAGGCCATAAAGCCTGAAACTGAGGCATCTTTTACTCAGTTGTTTGGCCAAAGATATCTGTGAGGGTAGTTTTACTTTCTAGCAGTGCAGCTAATATGTATTACAGTTGTAGAGAAGCACTCTTGAAAAAAAATCTGCTATTCAATACCATGGAGGATTGTGTGTCTTCTTTTTATGACTTGTTTCTGGAATTTATCAAATGAAGAATGCTTGGTGTAAAGCAGAACAGTTTTGAGAGTGTGAGGGTTTTTTGCTCTAATTTTTTGGTGGTGTATGAGTAATGCATTACCTCTACAAGAGACTGTGTCATTTCATACCTGAGGTACTTGTACAGCACAGCTTCATTCTGTGCAACATCAGCCTTTTGTAACATGTAACCTGAGTATAAATTGTAAAAGGCTGATGCTACCAATAATGCTTAATTACAGGTTTTGATAATGCTGTCATTGGAAAGGTGGCATTCTGCGTGCCTTTATTAGCTGTCCTATCTAACTCTACTGTCTCCTGAAGAGTATATATATTAATACATGGGAAGTAATATTTTTTTGGTGAAGTTTCCATTGCAATACGATTTGGTTGTACAGAGGTCAGAATCCAGGTTTGTTTGTCCTGGATTTTTTTTTCTTCTTTTTGGTTGTTAAGAGTGATTATAAAAAGAGGGTCTAATCTTTTATAGAAATGTGTCGTAAGAGAAAGTGAACTTTACTTTTAAGAGGCAAATTTCTTTGTTCTACAGCACTATTTAATTATCTGTATTCAATGTTTAATCGTAATGTTCTTGCAATAGAAACCTTTGTTCTCCAGAAAAATATAGTCAGTAGTTTGATAAAAATACTTCACAAAAATAATTTTCTGATATCAATGCCATTAGTTTTTAACATCTAATTAATGAAAATGATTGAATATGCAGGAGCTAATCTCCCAACTAGTAACAGCAGAAAGAAATACAGCAGTGTGCAATAGTCTTGCCAGTCTCTAAAAGTTGAAGTGCACGGCAGTAAGCGTGACTCTTCAGATACTCAGGAATAAATTCTGCTTTTCTGTGTGCAAAAGATTAGACAGTTAATTTTTCTAACTTAAATACTGCTGAGTTGCTAAGCACTCTTACACTCCTCACTTCTAATATGCTTTATATGCAAATTTTCAATCAAACCCCATTGGTGTATACATTGACATTTTGCCTTAGAAGACAGTGGAGAAGAAAAAAAAGCTGTAGACTGTGGATTTTGCATTTCTTTGTGAACTGGCTGAATATATATTTTCGTTGAAGTTTATGTGAGCCAGAATTTTTAAGTTTTTCATGGACTGCATTTAAATTCTCTTGAGCCAACTTTTGCAGGTTAGAGCAGTTAAGCTTCCATGGAACATTGTAGAAGTTTTATATGGATAACTTCTGCAAGAGTTTGCTCCAGTGATTTCTGCTAGGTGTTACTTTGAGTGATAAATGTGTTCCAATTACGTATTCTTTGTCTTTGCAGTGTTCTGGACGATGAGGGGAGCAGCCTGCGTCAGCAGAAGCTTGACAGGCAGGTAAGATTTTGGAGGGGGACCTTCTTGCTCTCTGAAGTCTAGATCTTGGATTAATGAAATCACTGACACTGGTAATTGATAGAAAATTGCATCCTCTGATTAGGGAATGCAAAAGAGAGGTCTGTGGAGGTTACATCTTACTTAGAAGTCTAACTTACATTAAAATTTTTCTTGTGACTGTGGTTTGAGTCATTCTCATTTCCACTGCCTTGGACTTGTTTTAAGCTGATTTACAATGTATTTGTTACCCCTTTGATGGACCAGAAAGGACAAGAGGTTCTGGCGGACATGCCAGCCAACAGAGGTTTACCACAAAGTTTTTACATCTTTTTCTTTTCATTCCATAGATTTAGCCTTTGAGGCTGTAAATTAGTGGCACTATGTGCTGTGTTGCCTATTTTGCTACTGTACTCCTACATGACTTGTACAAAAAAAGTGATTTTGAATCTCTCCCATGAAATCTCAGGGAATTTTGCCTTCCAAATTTTAATGGGGTTTGAAGTTTCCACTTTTCCTTTGATTTTTCTGTGGTCTCCTTTTCACGAAACTTTGTCATGTTTATAGTTAAACCTTGTGAGTTTATTTTATGTTTTCTATACGTTGATTTCCCATTGTTTTATCAGCGTGCATGTCTACCAGCATCTCACTTTCAAATTCAAATACTTCCTACTTATGCCATAATCCTGTACTAGATTCTGATCATTTTGAAATCATGTTGAGGTGTCCCACACAACTGATGCAGCTGAGAGACTTCAATCTCCATTCTTATTCTTCAGTTTTAGTGCCTCTCCTTTCTAGAAGCAGAAAATCACTGTGCAGGAGCTGTGAAATAGTAAAGTAATGGATAAGTAAAATTGACAGTTCCGTTCTCTGACGTTGTGGAAGAGGGCTCAAAGAGGGAGGTGCCTATTGTGCCATTGGAAGGTTTTGGATTTCAGCAGGTCTGGCTGAGTAATTCAAGTGTTTAATTAAAGTTCATCTTGTATAGTTGTTAAATTAGGCTAATGTCCAGCATTATCACTTGATTCTAGTTTGCAGATTACCTGCTTTTAATTTACAGAAACTTAAACTGGCATCACTGCCTCATGCCCTTGCTTACCCTCCCATTGCTTCACAGCCAGTGCTCTCACACTGTTGTTTTCCCAAGGGTTATTTTGAAGCAAGCTCTGACAGCTGGTAGACTGCTCAGGAAGATCTATTTTAATTATTTGCTGTTTTCAGCAGAGGTGTTTTAGCAGTGCGTTAGTAGTGGTTTTTTGGAAAGATTTCCTATAACCTGATATCCCAATATCCCACTTGCCAACTGCTGCTACCGGAAAGCTGGAGAAGGTATATCCGTTGTTTTTTACCATAGGTTCCTACTGTTTGGAGTCCAGTAACAGATACTTTTCTTTGTATTTTCCTCAGCGAGCATTGCTAGAACAGAAGCAGAAAAAAAAGCGCCAGGAGCCATTAATGGTTCAGTCCAATGTGGACAGTCGCACAAGAACACGCAGAATGAAACAGTCGGAAGAACAAGCACCATTGGTTGAATCGTATCTAAACAGCAACAGCAGCACCATATATCATGGTATATGGATATGATCTATTGTGGGTATATTTACTGCAAGTCATAGCATGATGCTCTCCATGTTAAATTTATGCTAATGAGAACAAAGGTTGTTGTTTTGGATTTTTTAGTAAATAATTGATATCCTTCACTTGTGTTTGGGGATAAACACATCAGAACTTGCAATGCTAGCCTAACAGGAGGGAGCGAGATAGCTAGCTGCTGTGGGGAAGAGAGAGTGGCTTATCCCTTCTGCCATGAATATTCAAGTGCCTTCAGCCTCGGTTCCTCCTGAAGTAAAGCTTATGCCGTTCCACTCTATGTATTCCTCTGTACGTAACTTTGCTTAAGCCTGTCAGCGTTAATGATAAATTTGAAACCTGTTAACTAATTTCGGCTAAGTTTGCACTAATAATTTAGAAGATACTGTATTTCTGCAATAGGTGAGTAGGTAGATAAGAACATTTCAAGCTTGTAACAATGTGGTCTATGCTTTCTTATTAAAGATTACAGAGTCCAGAAGGGACAGAGACACTTCAGCCATAAGGAAAAAGTTATAATGCCATTTCTGTATTGTTAGACTTCAAAGAATTTAATAATCAGAAATAAATCATAAGGAAACCAGTCATTATTTAGTTCTGTGCTCATATGGCCCATGCTTGTTGTCCCACTAATGAGGGTAACTGCATACTTTTTCTCAGGAGTTCCTAGAGGGGAGCTTGGGTGACCCTTGTTCAATATTGTGTTTCCTGTAGATCTCATTCCAGGTTGCTAACACCTCCAAGAGTGATAGAAAACAGTAATTTTCAAATTTCGTTTTTCAGATCGTTATGTTGAATTTGATTCATAAGAGATTCATAAACCTCAGTAGCAAAAGGCTTCCTTCCCAGAGTATTGATGGGTATGTGGGACACGAGCTGAAATCTACTGCTACTGGGAGTGCAGAGGGCTCTTTTGAAGTTGGGAATGCTACTAGGTGGCAGAGTATTCAAGGTTCAATGTCTAAAACCTAAGACGCCTTTATGAATCTACCTCTGGGAAAAAAACCAAACCAACCAGTAACCTACTCTTAAATAAACAAAACCTTAATGCATCATTCAGTTTGGGTCTCTGTCAGGTATACTGCATGTGCTGTAGTTTTTGTCTGCCCTGTCATTTCATTTTCAGGTGGTGGTCACATCTTTCAACAAGGAGATGGCAGGTATCTTCTGGATTAACTAGTCATGCTGTGAGAAGTGCAGCTTTCAGAGCCTCTACCCCTGGTTTGCAATTGGTGGAATTTTCTGGTGTGGTTACTGCTGCAGAATTTATTGTTAGAAACTGGGAACTGAATTGATTAAATGTTAAGTTTTCAGTAATATTAGGCCTTTTTTGTCTTGCTTCTGCAAGCAGATATGCTACTGTAATTGATTTCAGGTGGAGAATTATTTTAATTATGTGTTTCTAATAAATTTAAAAAACTTTAGTAATACTTCTCTCTCTTTACTGTCTTTTTCTCAGGCTCTGGGAGGAAAATTTTTAAGATGAAACTAGATTTCTTTCCAGTCTGACCTAAGAAATTTGATTTAGCACGGAATTTTAGTTTGTTTTCTTTAATTTTTAATCACAGAAAACAGGAAATCTTGTCTCTTTCCTCTTTCACTCAGTAGCTTATCAAAGGTACAGAACTGTTCTAAGAAACAGTATCTCACGGTACAGAGGTGCTGTCATACACTAAACCTTCAGTCTTGTCAGTTGAACAAGGTTTTAATTTTCACGAATCAGACAAATAGACATTAATGTCCCATAAATGGTAGCAAGTCTGCACTAACTGAGCTAAATTTTGCAACAGTTTGCACCAGGGTGGACTTTCTGATTTAAGAGCACAGTTAATCTCACTTAAGGTAAAAGTGACCCTTCCTGTAATATTATACCACAGCATTTACAGGAATACTTACTAATTTATTCTCCTTAAATCAGTCTGTTGTAAATTTGTCTCTCAAACCCATTCAATATTTCACAAGGTTTCAGAGAAGCAAAAAAAATAGAGTAATGTTTCTTGTATTCAATCTGGAGTTTGTTAATCCCTGGGGACAGCTGTCCTTGTAATAAACTGCACTGTTAGCAAAAGCCAACTCAGGGGTGTTTAATTACCTAGTAAAGTATTTTATTGCCTTGTAAAATCCTTTGTTAGGAACATTGCTTTTGAAAATATTATAAGAACTCCAGAAGTGTCCTTTTTTGGTGTGGTCTTCTCTGGGAATGTGCTTAGTGTCTTAGGTTACACTGTTTGCATGGTACGTCGTTAGGTTTTGATGGCCATTTTTAACTATGGTATTCAGATTCAGGGTTGCCACTTTTTTCCCCTTCAATGGAAACGTTTGTATGTGGGAGTGTTGGATGCATGAGACAGCTGAGCTGTTTCTAAAGAACTGTTCTGCTCTTTTCCGTTCATTTGTTTCTGTTATGGGCATGCTGATCTTAAGTTAAGAATGACTCTTTGATGGGAGTTGTCAGTCTACTGAATGAGCTACACTGCTGGGATGAACATGTTTGTGAAATCAATTCCTGTACTGCAAATGCTACAGAAAGAACATTTCTTTCCACCTATCATCCTCCTCTGCTCTCCTTTTTAGCTTGCACTAATTCTGTGTAGCACAAAAGTACTTGTTGATTTCGACAAATAATTGGATGCCTGTGTGGAGATATCTCTGTGGTACCCTGAGCAAAGTAGGTCAGAGATAACATCTCAGCAATTCTGAGACGTTTGGCTTTCTGTGCTGGGAAATTTTCTTTCATATGCTGCCATAGCTTATTCTGATGCAGTTATCTGTGCTGCAGTGGTTCCCTGATGGGCAACTCTACTATGGAATAAAAATTCATTTCATTTCAGAATAATTATCAGAGTGTGGAGTAAAAAGTCAGTCACTTTTGTTCGGGAATAGAACACTGGCCTGGTGAGCCATTTGTAGGTGGGTACAGCGGAACAGCATATTTCCCCAGTTAAGCTGATCATAAGTTTTTCCATATGAAGGAGCCCTTGGCTGCTTTTGAACCTCTGCAGGGAGTTGCAGGGTGATTGCTGCTAGTCCTCTGGCTGCACATGTATTTTGCTTCATCTAGCTTGGTGCTGAAGGGAAATGCAAATAAATCTCAGACGCAGTAGGATGGAGGGATGTTAATTAAGGGCTGTGACAGCTCAGCTGGGGCAGCTCGCAAAGGGGATAATGCAGATGTGGTTTCCCTACACTTTTGTTGCTCAGGATTGAAGATGCTGGGACCAGTTTAATTCAGTATGAAACTGAGCAGGTGCAGGGCTCTTTTGAGTTTCTTTTTTGTTACTTTAATAAATACCTAAATAGCTCTGCTGAAAGCATGTCTCCACAGAGTAAGGAGGACTATTGCCAGGATCACCATAATTTTTTCTTAGATACCTTCAAAGTATAGAGGTGACATGTTGGTAGGATGAAATAACATCTCTGTTCCCTGCCAAGTGTTTCTTGCAATTCCTCTGGGTGCCACGAGACTTTTAAGGAATGGGTCCCCTTCCACTGAGGAAGTGGCTCTGCAGAATTCACCATGCACAGGTCACAAGATAGATTACTTCTTCTTGGTTCCTGCCCATATTTCATCTATAGGTACAGTTTTCAGATCCTGTGGCTTGTAAATGACCTGCATGTAGTATATTTTTTCAAAACCTTTTGGTTGTTGTCATAATGCCTAATTAACTAATAACAGCAAAAATGTTTGAGTTATATTGATGTGTATTTGAGGGATCTGACATGAATTAAATTGAACGGGCCAACTCAAGATAAAATGAATCCTTGTCACTCGGGTCCATGAGTGGTTGGATTGAGCAGGAGTATTAGCCATAGCTAGTGGTAACACGGGGCTTGCCTGTCAGCATCTGGAACAGGTAGGGCCAAGCGTGCAGGAAATTGCTTTTGTTACTTGGAAGAGATTATGGAGATATATTTCATGGGAACAGAACATCTTGTTTTATAATCTGTGCATCTAGGAACACAGGCACACTAGCAGGAGAAATAGTTCCATGGCAGCATTTCTAACAAAGCTGAGTATGTGGAGGTAACAGAAAGTGTTCATGTAAAATAACGAATGCAGTGTCCTCTTTTTTTTTTTTTTTTTTTCCCCTTCTCTTTTTTCCCCCCACTGAAATTAAGGTATTAATACAGATTTGGGACCACACTTGTAGGTTAGACCCTATATTACCTGCCTGCTGTTTCAAGAAATAGGTACCCTTGCATTAACTTCCACGATGTTTGGCTCCAGTTGTTACTATTACAAATAATGCCTCTTACTCTTGCAGTACCAAATACAACTTCATCACTATTTCATCATTCTAAATAGCAAAATAAGAACCAATAACAACATTTTGTATTGCTGTTAAGTTTACATTGTATATAAAAGACAACAGAGTCATTTATTCACTGGAATAAATTTAATCCCTCTGTGTAGGAGAGACCACCTAAAAATTGCTTTGTCTTTTCTTTCTTGTGATCTTGTTTATTTTCAATTCAATGTCCTTCATAAGGATATATTGCTACCTGTTTGTTTAAAGTTTTTATTAAATTTTACTCACCGTTCTGTAATGCCTCACGGTCACATCTGCTGGTTTGTTTTCATGTATCTCTACACTGCTTATTTTGTGAAGTTTGTTGAAAACCCGAACAAACATTTCAGCCTGATACGACATTGCAGAGTACTGCTATGAGTACAGTTCGTTTCAATCTGGATTGCAAATACATGCTGAGCATTCCTGGAGCCAAGTAGCATGCAGAGATACACTAGTTACTGCAACAATTTAATTACATTCTTTAATTACATTTAATGCAAATGATGAAAGCCCATTTTTACAGAGAAGAGTAATTTTACTTCTGTAAAAGTGGTGAATTTCCATTGGGGAGTGATTTTTCTTTTCACAGCACTGAAGAAGGCAGAGATTTGAATGAGTGCCAGATATGCTTTCATTAATATTACCATACTTTGTTGCAGCTGTGGGTTTGTTTTTTTTTTTAAGACTTGAAATTAAAAATGTTTTCAATTAGATACTCTCAGAGTAATTTTCATGGCAACTTCCAATTTAGAGATTTAGATTAACCATGTGTAAAAAGGCAAAATTACTTTCTTACTTTCCTTCTTTGACATTTGGCAGCACATCTAGATGTAAGGGTTGTGTGGTGCGTTGAACAGACGACTGATGATAAGCCATAGTTCTGGATTGTTAAATTTGACGTGTCATTCTGCTCCTTTACCATGAATGATGAGAGTTTTCTGATGAGTATCAAGCTGTCAACTTTATAAGACGACATCAGTTAATAATTCATTTAAAACTCATACATTTGCATGTTCATCAAAACAGTGTCTTGCCACCCCTGTTTTCCACTGACCTTGAATGAGAAGGTATTAGTTTATTTTTGAAGATAGCAAGGAATGTTCTGTGCAGAAGACTATTAATACTGAGATCAGGCAGCACTCCAAGTATTGTGTGGGCAAAATACTTAACTTCCAATAAGCATATATTCCGAAATCTCCCTTTCAGCCACAGTCTCTTCACCTTCATCCTTTAAAGCATCTTTGATTTATCAGCAGTCCTTACCGTGCTAGTATTTTTCCAAAATAAACAAACTAACCCAGCAGCAATGATCAGAGAGCAGCGGGTAGCAAGTGGTTTAGAGGCCTTTTTGTGGTTCTCAGTATTGAAAGATCTGAGATGGAAGCTTAGAGGCAGTTGCTTGTAAGTGCTTGAAAAACTCCCTTCTCTTTGCTTTAAAGTTCCACTTAAAGTACATTTATGTTCAGTTACTCCTTCACAACTAGCCGTTATTTTCTGTCCTTGACAGTCGGGGTGTCTGGGAGCAGCAGGGGCCCGGCGGTGAGGGTGACCCCAGCACCCGCAGTGCCCTCGCAGACACAGCACCATCCCCCGGGCTTCGCCCACGGCGGGCAGAGCCGCCCGCTGCTGCGGGGATGCTGAGCGGTCCCAGGCAAGGCATGAGCCCGTGTCCCAGCGCCCTGCAGGGTGCCAGTCAGGGCCGAGGGAGATGGGGCCGGGAGACGAGGGGCAGGGGACAGGAGGAAGCCCCCAGCGAGGCTGCTCAGGGCAAGTAAAGCCTACTTGTGCCCTCAGGGCCCCAGTACACAAAATAATTATGTAATTTCTTACTGTCGTTATTCTTCCCAGCACAGGTTTTTCACGGATAATTTCAGCTTTCCTTATTAGTTGTCTGCTTTCCCAAAGAGTCTATGATTTTGTTGCTATTAACTCTCCATTTCACATGCTCGCTTTTCTTTCACCCTCCCCAGGGTCAGACACCAGATATGTGAGTGTTAGGAAGAATGTTTTGTTTAATTCTTCCTTTGTTCTTTCTGAAGAAATCTCCTTATAACAAGGAGCTTTTAATAATGTCCTTAAGCAGCACCAGGTTCTCATGTACACTTTTTCCTTTTTTCTCAGCCTGTTCACATTCACTTACAAGTATTTTCACCTTTGCAAAATCAACCTGGTCAACACATCAACGTTAGATACATAAACTGCAAGGAGCCACAGGCAATTTATGGGCAATATAAGTTTCTGGGAATCTGGAATCTGACTGTAAATTACTAGTTGCAGGGGTAATGCCTTTGATTATAAGCATTTTGAAGCAGAAATCAAATCTTTGCATGAGATTAAGTAGTAATTAATGTACCAGAGTTCTTGCCCTAATTCAGGCCCTTTTATTTAACTAATTTAATTGTCTACATAAAACTAATAAAAATATTTCATTACATTGTAAAATATAGTGGGTTTGCCCATCTTCAGAATAGTTCTGGTAGAAGCCAGTGTCTTTTAGATGATTGAACTGATCTACAAAATCTACATTGATTAAATAAAGTAATAATGAATGACAGCCCAAATAAGCAGCAAGATTCAGTAGGGCTAGAACTTTACAAAGTAAAGTAGCAAGCCATTCGTACAGTGAAACACAAGAGCATCTCAGGCAACAGTAAGAAAAGAACAACCACTTTGCATTGATTAGTTAAGGTACATCCTGACTGAAGTGTAGTTTATCTTTCTTTGCACGGTACTCAGTCTGGATTTTACTTCTACTGTGGAGAGGATGTTGGCAATCAGAATGAATATTTGCCTTACAGTTGAACCAGTGAGTTGCCTCACACACCACATCCTCTGGTTCAGCCTCTTTCTACTTAAGGTGTGTTCCAGACAGACTGCACAAATTTTTAATGTATCCATTCAAAATTTTTTTTCTTGTGATTTTTCACTCATTTCATTCTTCACGTGATGTACTGATCAAAACTCATTTTTTTTTTTAGCACGTGGCATTTTTTATAGATAGAAATCAGTAAGTTATGATTCATAGATTTTTTTTTTTCTTTCTCTGAGATCATAAGTGTGCAAGCACTCATATCAAGAAAAATGGTCATGCAAATGGAAGAAAAAAAAAAATCTGTGTTTGAATTGCATGCTACTGTGTGAACTTTTCTTCCTGAAGGCCAGATGGAAAAACATGCTTTTCATTTTCATTCACTTATAAATATGTGGATAGCCATCTTTCAGTATTTTTTTTCAATTCTGTGTTGTCTGCATCATAGATTATTTACTTACTTACAAATTGCATCCTTTTGTTTGATTGTGTGTGTAGCTTTATCCCTGTAAAATGCAGTGTAGTCCAACACAGAACTGGTTTATGGGAGAGGCTGCTTTTTCCCACTTCTAGCAGTTAAACCATTGGTGATGCCAGGCAAAGCCGGGACACTGCCCTTCTCTGCTTTGATGCAAGTCCTTCTACACTCACCTTGTATTATTTTAATAGACTATTTGCTTGTTGTTCCTCCTCTTTACAGCTCAGATCCTGAACTAATATTTCAATCTGTGCTCTTTTCTGTCTCCTCAAAAGTATTTTTTCTAACATTGTGTTGAGGTTAGTAGTCAGCTCTTGATTTAATGAATATGGATGAATAACTCTAAAATTAAAATCATGTAATTGTTTTATTTGAAAGCTTGCCATTTATCTCAAAATTATTTCTGACAATTTATGAGTCCAAATGAAAAAGAAACGCTGTATCTGAGAGTCCAGCGTTATTTGCTGTTTGGAATTCTGTCTCTCCACAACACATGCTCCTCCATTTTTGTCTTGTCTAAACGCAAATTCTAGTACAAACAAATTCTAAGAGAAAAGGAAAATTGGTGGGTTTTTTAAGCAAAACTTTTAATAATTTGGGGTGAGGCATATGGAGTGTTGGGCTAGATTTTCAAATGTAGTCTATTGTTTAAGATAACTATCAATAGGGATTTTAAAAGTTTCCTAAATTTCTTTTTGTACTGAAATGAATACATTTTTGAGTGACAGTCTTTGAAACTTCATCCTTGTATAGTTGCATTTAAAGTTCTTTATTTATCCTGTGGTACTGCCTACTATTGTGTTTAACTTTTTGACATCCAGCTAAGGACATAATCATATTGTTGTATCAGTGAGGAGGGAGACCAGTTTATCTCATTTTCTTTATTCAGGTTTTCTTGCAGGGAGCTGTAAATTGTTTTATGGGGCTATCTAGAGCCTGTGGAGAATGTTGGTTAGAGTTTGACTCAAGGTTGCCATCCTGCTGAGAAGGGAAATTCTTGTCAGATCGTTACTTAGTGATCCAAAGATGTAGTAAAGGGCAGAGGGGAAGACATTTGATCCTCTGACGACATGGTTAGGTATAAACATCGCCTCTATGAATTGCTTCATCTCCACAAAGACAAACTAGAAGGAGTGCTGGTTTGGTAAGTTCAAAGCTCCACATGTTAATGACCAGCTACAGAGTGAGTACCGAGGGCATTAGAAATGGCCATTCTTACAACTCTCTGTGGCAGGAGAAAGCACTGGAAATGGAAAACAGAATTTTTTACTTTGCTGCACATCTCAATATGTTGGACCCACTGAGCGAGGCAGGTCCACAGACCTCTCCCTGTGTGTCGGCAGGCTTCAGAAGACAGCCCACTGCCCACTCCGCGGATCAAAGTGTTGGCTGGCCCTGTTGACAGGAACTGCTGTGCTGCATAAACTTCACTTCCTACCACGCTGCAGTGGGCAGCACTTACACGTGAGGTGTTTGGGGAGGTTGACCAGTGCTTACCCTGTGCTTAAAGGCAAGTAGGTAGCCAGTCCCCTGGAACTCAGCACTGTCCTGAACTGGATTTGTACAGTCAGTAGCAAAACTACACAATTTGTTTGGTGTGTGCAGTCACAAGAGAAAAAAATAGAGTGGATGAGCCTTAGCTGAGGTCTGCTATTTGCCAAACAGTTAATAACTAAGAATAACATGGTATTGTTGTGGAGATGGTATTTTGGGATTAGATTTGGATTTATTTTAGAGGTAGTGCTTTAAATGTAAGGGTAAAGCTCAGGAAACCATCCTTTAGAAACAGGAAATTCAGTGCCAATTCCTTTCGTGAACCCAGCTGCAGTATCTGCACATTTATGGTTTAAATCTTATTTTGCAGCCTCCATCACTTATGTCTGAAAGTCCTGTTTCCCAGAGACATCAGTGATGGTATATGATCAAAATGGCTACTGGACTGCAATCTCATTCTCTGCCTTATAAAGTGTTGGAAGCATCTCCTTCTTTGTCTTTTGGAGCTCCATGGTCATACTTATAGCTGAGACAAAAGTAACTAAAAAAGCTTCAGGCTTTTACTTGTTAGACCAAAGATGGCTGACAAGAGAGTGAAGATAAGTCTTTAACTTTTCAATTGACAGTGTCAAAATGTTTCATCCTTTGATGATTAATCATTGCTTTGGACCAAGTAAATGATGCTTCTTTGGAGTGAATGAGTATTACCATATTTAAAACTATTTAGAGAACTGTCAGGTCATTGAATATAGGTCATTTTAAAGTACTGAATTTAATTATAACATGGATTATCATCTTTAAAACAAGTAAAAGAACACATCCTAGTTTTTAAAGAGAGACTGAGCTACAAATATAGGGTAGATTGCTGGGTTGTCACATCACACCTATTTAAAGACTGTGGAGTGGGACTCTGGTTCCCTGCTTAGTCCGAGGCTGCCATGCCAGGGCTGCCAGTACCCAGGGTACTGCTTTTTATGTGCCATTTTCCCCGGTGTCCTGTGCACTCCTTTGGTTATGTCATTCATTTCCAGCACTCCTTTACATTCAGCAAAGGGACTGCAATCTTGTGATTAATGTATAATAAAGACAGGAGTGAGGAGTGGGCAGTGACAAGCTGTTTCTTTGGGCTTTTAGTCACTCCTCTACTAATTTAAGGTATATTCTCCATAAAACTTGAATTCTTCCTCTGCATAATGAGAAAAGGAGCATGTGTTTATTGAGTGCCTCAGATGCTCACTGTATTGTGAACGTAATGCTATTCATAACAGATTGCTGTGCTGGGAAGGGTAGCTGTGGGCTTGTAAGCTACAGTCTACACAGACATGTCTAAATCTGTTTCATCTTACTCCTCTGAGAATCTCCTCGATGTTTCTATTGCTATTCATGAGCATGAAGAATTTGGTGAACAGGAAAGTTGCCTCACAGACCAGAAACCTAGGGAGAATTTCCCCCTTCAAAGAGAGGTTACCTGCAATCCATACATCTTTGAGCATCATTTGGTCTTTTGGGAATTTATGAAGTTCGTTGGGGTATTTTGAAAGTAATTCTGTGGTAAACCAGTTCTTTTCAATAAGATTCCTTAGTGGACTTTTTTTATCCTTTTAAAGGAAGCACTTCAATTTTAGGAAAAAGAAAGGGATGGTGGGAGGCCCCAGGTGCCAGGGTGATACTCCTCTGAGATAAACCACAGTCACATGAAGCCTGTGGGGGTTTAGCAATTAACAGTGACCAGCAGCTGGCACCAAAATCTCTTAGTGCCCACCTACAGGTTGTTTAGTTTGGGGTTAACAGTTTGATGATTACTTTAGTATTTCACAAAGGTAGTTGCTTTTGAGCCTTTGTAAACTCAATGTTATTTCACTTCAAGGTTTGGCCTGGCCATAAGAAAGACTTACTGTGTGTGCTGCTTTCACAGATTCAAATATTTGACCTCAAAGTGTGTCATGGTTTTATATAACAACCAACATTGCAGGAATTATGCTGACATTCACAGTTCATGCCATGCGTATTGCGTTGAGACTTCTAAGGAAACAATCAGTGTATGTTACAAAGTAGGAGGAGTTTTTCATTTCAGCTTGGATATAGCTTCACCATAAAATGCATGGCCATTCTACTCATCATACTGTGATATATGCAGTTGTGCAAGATGTGTTTTGAAAATAACCTTCCAATGATTCCCTGTTTACAGGGTTAGGACGTAGCTTTAAGCACAGGCACTACAAAGTCTAAATAAAATTCTTCTGCCTTCACGCTGCCACTCTTGATGATCAGTCTGGCAGAGCTTTACTATGAGGAAAAGTGCTTCCTACAATAGCATGGCAACACATTAATAATCTGATGTCATTTTTTGGCATGAAAGTTAGGAGCTGATATATTACTGGAAGGAGGAAGAAAGTTAACGCTTTCAGGTTTTTACTGTAGCTTTGCAAATTCTGGTTTATTTGACTCTCCTCTGCATGAATTGTCTGAAATACCAAGCAAACTCTGCTATGTCTGCTTACTCTTTTATGTCTTCACAGAGTTCTCAATTCATTCTCTCTTGTCTCTCTCTGTTTCTCTCTCCTGTCTCTATGTTTTTCTTTCTGGTGGGGTACCCTGAATCTCTCAAGCAGTGCAGGAGGCCGAACAGGAAGATGTAAAGGTGATAGTGGATGCCCAAGCTCCGAAACCAACTAAAAAAACCAAGGCAGCAGCTGCAAGCTGTCAGACTGGCAGCACCAAAAAGGAGAAAAAAGGGAAACACAAAGGTTTGCTGCATGTGGCTAAATGTCAGATGTTGACTTGACTCCAAAATACTTTGTAGTTTTTGTTATTTGATGTTTGTGGTTGTTTTTTTTTTATTATTTCTTTGAATTTCTGAAAATTGCCAGAAAGTAATCTCTTGACATTTTTATGAGATTGGAAAATATGAGTGACTTGGTGTTGTCTCAGCATGTACAACCTGGGAGTGAAGGAGGGCTAAAATTTTAAACCGAGGCTCTTCCAAAGGCAGAGGAGGAAAAAAAATACTGATGGAAAGATGCTGGTGTTTTTCTGCGGTGTTAAAGAAATGGGAACCATCTTACACCAGTGTGTTGTTTTAGATTACCTGCATGTAATGTAATTTGGAGAAACAGCCTTAAATTACACACGTTTCTGTCCAGACTCTTACTGAGGTTTAAACTATACAAATTAGAGGCTAAGTGGGCCTTTTGAACATCAATTCAGCAAAACCAAGATAACATGCTCAAAATGGGTTCTTCAGGTTGCTACTTCAGCGTTATTCTATCCCACCTGATTGACATATGGGAGGTGTTTGTATGAAAAATTTTCTGCAATGACTTCGGTAAGGTTAGATAGAAAAAAAAAAAGCACTGTTGATAATGACAAAAGGGTAGGTAGAAATGACATTGCCATTATTAGATTTACTATTTGAGCTACACAGACTAGATGAAAGAAGTAACATGCTACTTTAGAGGTATTCAAATTTTATAAACATATGCCCATTCACAAAAAGAGAGAGGTTTTTGTACCACATACACTTCCTTTTTATTTGATGACAAATGAGTAATGAGATTAATACATACCTTGCAAATAATTTGCAGTTCTTGGATAAGGCCACTGTAACACTATCCTGTCTGGAATGTCCTGTATTCCTTTCCTGTGTATGTCCAACACTCTCTCCATTATTGCCTAACTAAGAAAATAGTGTATATCCTTGATAAGCGTATTTAAAGGTAGCAGTGACTAGTAAGGGTAGGTACCGAGGTCAGAGTATTGGGGTTTATCTATAGGGTTTTTGCAGGACTTTGAGCCTACCTTATCAAAATCTTTTTTCACATACTTGACATATTTAAGCTTAATTCTTGAGATCTGAATCTACAGTGTCTCTGTCCATAGTCCCTCTGACCTCAAAGGAAGCCTTAGATTAGACAGGCTTTAGAGTCTGGCCCTGAGGTGAAGACTTTATTCATATTTTTGAAAAGAATACACTGTGTGTCAATACCTAGGCTTAAAATAATAAGTAAAAGGCAGATGTGAAATTAACTGAATGTAAAAAGTGTTGGCAAAATAAGTGAACAAAAAGCTGATGTTTCCCAATTTAATGTAAAAAGTAATGTCACTTCAGCATAGTAATACAGATGCCAAATTTTATTTTGAAGTACATCTTGCTGAAAAGTCAAAATTCTTTTACCAGCTTAAAAGAAAACCTTTTGTAGGCTGTAAGTGAGCATTGTGCAGGGTAGTACTTAAATCATGGTTACTGCATAAGCTTGAGGCTCTGTTTCATCTCATATAATGCCTGTTTTGCCTTTGTGGGGTGTCTATGTCCATCCTGTGTTCAGAACTTAAAATACTGTGCTGCTCAGTGCTGCTTAGTTACAGTAGGTTGATTGGACAAATTTGCATTGCATAACACCAACATATACACTCACATGTTTTCTAGGCAGTTTTCTGACAAGCTTGAGGCTAAAATATTCCATGAACAAAGTCCTAGCGGCAGGCTGGTGAGGCACAGAGCAAGAACCAGAACTCCTGAGTGTGTGATTCCCAGGGCAGCTCTGCAGGCGCTGGTCCCGCGTGCGCTGGCGCTGCCTTTGCTGGGGAGCGCCCTTCCGACTGACCTGCGAGATGTAGGCAAGTCAGCCCAGGAGCAGCGTGTGCTCACTGTGAAGGAGTTGTGCAGCTTTTTATTATCTCATATGCCAATGTTTTTATTCATTTTCTGAAAAATTCCTCAAACGGGCAAATGTTGGCATATTTTAATAGAAGCAAGTTGCGTCAGTAAAAATAATGTCACTTCATGCAGACTGAGAACTTTTACACGCTAAAACTGTGTGTTGGAAACTAATATTGTTAGCTATAGAAACTTCTGCTTCTGTTGCAATTCTTACTGCTCATGCTGCTACGCTATGTGTGGTCTTCCCTGGCCTTCAGCACTCACCTATCAGTTGCATCTTATGTACGTTTCCATAGAGTGCAGGTGTTACTCGTTAAGTATATTATACTAAAGAGACTATTGAGTATCTCCTCTCCTGGAGTTTATGTGGATGAGTAGTAACAAATCTCAAGTTGCAAATATGCCTGTCGGTTAAAGTATGTTCAGAGCACACAGGTAGCACCTTCTTCTCCAGCCCATCTACTTTTTCTGCACACTGGTGTTTAACTGTTCATTCATGTATACTTTAACCATTGGAATGATATCACTATCTTTGATAGTGCTGTAAACTCAGAGTACTTGCAGGGAATTATAAGTGGAAATCCTGTCCTGCATCCTGATTGAAGCTGCAAATTATTTTGTTATTGGATGAAGAAGTAAAAACAAATGCAACTATAAAATTCCAGAGGCATTTTACTAATAATATACTACAGACATAGCTAATAGGAATGAAGAAAATGTAAGTGGTAGCAGAATCCTGTAGTGGAACTTGTATGAATTAAGACTCTCACTTCTACGACTAAGTGTGAGTCTTAAGAAAAGATTTTATAATAATATTGAATGGCTTTGCTAATAACTTCATATCTAACTAATGAACATGGATGAAGGTTAAGTGGTTTTATACCATTTTGTGGCACAAGAGATTTTGTTGGAGGAAGTTCATTCATAATTAGAACAAACCTTGGAATTTTTAGGTTCTGCTTTTAGCTTTGCGGTTGCAAAATTCAATTCAGGTTTTGTCTCCACTCTGACTGTTAACGTTTGTATGTCCTGTAAACGAGCAGGATGAATGCTGTGGGGTGAATGCACTTTACATGCTAAAGTAGCATTTTAAAGGTTTGTGTTAGTATTTAGCTATAGTGAGCATTATCTTTCTATACATAGCCAAGCTCTTCTGCTTTAAGAAAAAAGAACCTTTAGACCAGATCCTATGAATAATAAGCTAATTCAGAGCAAAAATCATTGAATTATACATGAATAGTTCTTGAAGCTGTAGCGTAATGATTGTACTCTGGTCTTAGATGTGCAGTGTTTTTTTAAGTGGCTCAAAGAATGATGAAACAATGATCAGAATAATGTTATAAAGACAAACACAAGGGAAATACTATGTTTAATGAGGTTACGCTGACATAAAGCAATAAAAGGAATGTGGCTAATTGCTCATGTAGAACTGATTGTGCCTCTCAAGTTAGGGATCAGTGCATTTTGTAATTCTGTGATGGGTAGTACAGTATTGAGCCATTTTTTTCTAAATCTGTGATTATTACTGGTGTTTCGTTCTTAATGGCAGTTCCAGTATACACTTCCCGTTTTTAAAAAGAAACAATTTGTTGGGGGCAGAACCTGCAAATGCAGTAAATTGATTACATTTCGTAGTAGCTTAGCTCACTAAACGTATTTCTGAAAGCTTTGGTCTCCCACATTATTGTTTGATGTAATATTCAGTGTTGGAAAAAACCCCAAAATGTAATGAATGAAGATGTAAAATGTTTGTGTTTCCAGTGGAGAGAGTGGATCAAATTCTGGTTTGATTTGTGATGCTAGTAAGAGGTGATCAAGGATATTGGTGAACCTGGTGTACAGTATTGCTAGACGGTTCAAGAGAAGAATAATGCAAAGAAGTGAAAATAGTTGCATTAGGAACATATGAAAAGCACCCTGCACAGTATTACAAATACAAAACCAGAGCATCGTTGGATATCAAATACCTTGATGAGTCTTTAAAAATTGAGATTCCTGAAAATATTACAGGTGCATAGTGGTGTGGGTGTTTTTGTTTGGTTGGGATTTTTTCCTTTTGTGAAGAAATTAATAAATACACAGAATAAAGTGCTTTTATGGCTATCTGCAATGAATAGGGTAAAAACAAATCAGGAAGATAAAATGGAACCTTTAAAAAAACCCGAGAATACCATGCAAAGCCAGGAGTTAATTCAAAGTCAAATCTGATATGGAAATTCAGGAATCATTCTCTGAAAAGTTGTTCTTGCTTGTTTGTTTTTGGTTGTTTCTTTTTTTCCCTAGCACTCTTGCACTTAGAGCATGTAAGTACATTCTAGGAAAAACCTGCTCTGAACTGCTCTGGTTCACTTGCTGCCATGGGCAATCCAAAAGAAGACTTTTGGCACTTAAACCAGGAATCTGGATGTGTTTAAAATGTTCAAATAAGCAATACCTTCCCCGCAATTTTTCTTCCGTCTTGTGTATTAAATGCATATAGTATGTTGGGTATTCCCTGCTGTCTTTATGAGAGTCAGAAAGCAAATGAGCTGCTCTGACACACAGCGCTTTTTCTGCCAGGAGGGCTATCTCATGTTTTGATTTGGTTTGCTGCTTCCGTGTTTCTTTTCTCTCTTTCGCGCCTGTCTGTCTGTTTTGATTTGTGCATCCTGTCCCATTTTGACATGTAACAAGCAACTACATTAACGTTGGCTGACTAAGAAAGCAACAGCATTTGTTGGGCAAGAAGTATCATTTCTCACTATAACACTCCCTTTCTGATGGGGGAAGGGAAGTTCATGTAGAGGAGATTTACCTCAGGTTCCCTGTGCGTTAAAGAGAAAAGGTAGGAGGAGAAATAAGTGAGTTTCCACCAAGAAAAGTCCTGTTGTTCCTAGATCTGACAACTCTTTCAGGCTGCGCTTTGGCAACACATGAACTTGGTTGTGAATAAGTCATTTTAGCCTCGGGATAGAAATTTATGAAAGTACAGTTCCTGCTACAGTTTTCTAGATTTCATCAAAGTGAATGTAGAGCTTGGTGCTGAAGCACTTGCTTTTAGTGACCTCATATGGTCTTAGCCATAGTCCTCCTTTTGATGGAAGTTTGGACTAAATCACCTCCAGAGGTCCTTTACCAAAAAAATGTCTGTTTTCCCTTTTCCCTATAAACAAATCCCTTTGTGGTTTTGTACTTGCTTGAACCCATATCAGTGGATGTGCAGGCTCTATGAGAACAGGCTCACAAAATGGGAAATGGGTTACAAAATATTGACAGCTACGGTATACTTAAGGTTATTCAGTCCTAAGAAATAGACCCAAAACATTGCTTTTTCCCCTTTAAATATCCAGCTTTTTCAGTAAATTCCTTGTGCAGAGCATTTTGTCAAATAGTGATATATATAGTGAGATATATACGTGTGTTGGTTTTTGGTTTGGGGTTTTTTTTAAGCATTGGAGTTCTAAATTTCTGGAAGATGTAATTTAATGATATTTTATTCTAACCATTTTATTAGAGCTTCCTGTGCAATCATTCTGAGAAAGAACCTCTTTCACTTACTGGTTTATGCAATCCTACTTTCTTGTACCACTGTTCTACATTATACTCAGTGGTCACACTTCTTGATAAATGCGGATTTTAAAAAAATACAATCAAATGTTCTTCAGTCTTTAATTTGAAATCTAGATCACTTGAGACAATAAAAGCTGAAGCAGAGTTTGCTTTAAGCCAAGTTCTTTAGAGGACGGAAACTCTTGTTTGTTCTGGTGTCAGTCTAATAAGAACAGATTCCTCTGAGGACAAACTCCCTGTCTTTCATCTTGGAGTAGGCCGGCTGGCCTTTGAAGGGTTATGCTACCATCCCTAGGTTGGAGGAAGAGTTGCTCTGCAGTGTTCCTAAAGAGCAGTTGCAATTGCAGCATTGCTGCTGGCCGCAGCCTTGATCCACATGGATGTGACTTACATGTCAGACCCGGGGCTTATCTAACCTGGTATCCTGCCTTTGAAGGCACATTTAAAAAAAAAAATAATTTTTTTTTAGTGTCCTGCATTTGCTGTCAGCATGTTTGTAGAGGATGGACATACTTGTAGAACCCTTGTTGTTTGTAATTGAGGTCAGAAAATGTGGCTTGAGATTTTCTCTTCCAGAGACGAGCCTGACCTCGTTCGGCTCTTCAGCTCTGTTATGCAGAGGGCTTAAGCATATTCTTAAAACTTAGTCTGCCTGACTTCATATTTTGTGTCTTAAATGCCTTATAAAATGAGAACAAGAATTTTTATATCCTGCAGTTTTTAATTAAAGTAGGGACAGAAATACTTGTTTTCTATGCTGTGTTCCTCTCTCAATATGTAATCTTGTTTTCCATTCAGTCACTGAGCTCAATTAGTTCTCTCTGTTGTATGACGCTTTTCTTTTTAGTTTTTTTCTTAGTTTGCAAATGCCCTATGAATAAATTCTTGACTTCTTATGACAGTTATTTTCATATAATTTATAAATCTGTCTTTTCATGGTGTCCTATGTGCAGTAAGGACTCTCTGTAAATAATCAGTTTATCATTCCTTCCTGTACTTACAAGTTCATGTAAAAGAACCAAGAGGAAATAACATTTGCTGAAAATCTTTTCACAGCAAAATGTTTGCATGCGTAAAGACATGCAGAAAGGAACGTGATGTGTATAAATACAATTAGATTCTTTTCCTGCATTATCAGGCATAATGTGGTATCATAAAATGTATGAAAGCTTAGATTTGTTTCACACGTCATAAAGACTTTGCAAAATTTTGCCACTTAATTCTTCTCCCAAGGCTTTTGGTAACAGTTTTCGTCTTTATTTTTCACATATCCTTTTCTGTCTCCCCTCATTCTAGACCTGGATCTTGTGACTTTTTTTTTTTTGTGTGTGTGTAGATAGTTAATATTTTGTATGTTTGAAGCAAAAGGGAAAAAAAAAAAATCCTATCTAAAAATCCCACATCTGAGATCAAAGTTAAGTGCATATCTAATGTATTTTGAATTTTTTAGGATTTAGATTAATTCTGGTTATAAAAACATTCTGTGTGGTAGTTCAGATTACTAGCTTTTAAGAGCATGGTACTGTCTATTTATAAATATTGCCTAGGAGATTTTAGGTGCTCACAGAATACAGGCATTGATAAACAGTAGTTTATAGGATGGAAATGCTAGTGAATGCCAGTTCTCTTGCATTTTTTTCATTATCTCTGTTGGCATTTCTGGGTTTCATCTGAGACATGACCATGTCAGAGTTTACCAGAAGGCCTTTACTGAAGGGACTGGTATTCTGCGGGTTGTTTCAGTTGTCTTCTTTTCTCCCTTCCCTCCTTCTCGCTTGCCTCTCAAAAATTCCCTTTTCTTCTTAGCAGATATTCAAAGATACCACTATTGGTTTTTTTTCTACCTGAGTTTTGAAAGAAGCTATAGAAAACGCTGACCATAACAATAAAGACTTCTTTGGGGGTTTTTTTTGGCATAGCCTGCTCAGCTTCTTTGCCTCTTTTGACCCTGTCCTTCAACTGGGAAACTTAGAACTATAGGCATGAGTGATTTGTTTTATCGCACAGTGAGCCGTCCTTCCAGTAAGTGTGTGAAAAAGAGTCTGTGAGGCAAAGAAGGTGGGAATATAGGGAGAGATCCACCTTGCGTATCATGATTACACAAGCTTGGAAGTGTTTTCTGACATTAGGTAGGTGATGGTAAAGCTGCCTTTTGAACAATGACTTACAAAGATACACTTAGATCATATGATACAGAAAAAAGAAATGTGTATATATGCTTGCATTTAAAATCATTTTACACATGCATATATAGCTACAAAAATGTGTGCACACACACAAATATTAAATAGTTAATGCTGCATTTGCCATGAACCATCTATAGTATTCTAGTGCAGGGAAGGTTTGTTGTTTTTTTTTTTCTTTCTCTGTCTAGCTACATCTTCCATTTGCTTAAATGGGGTCACCAGTGGAACCATTCATAATGCTTAACAACACACTCCACCAGTGATGCACTCTTCAGAATACTGAAATTGATTTTTCTTCTCTAAAAGTGTGACCTGCCAGTGTAGCCTTTGTCCTAATGCTTAATAATATGTGATGTTCCTGACAGCACGGGATGTGAGCGCAGATGTTCGGTAGACATCAGAAAAAAGCAGCCTCAGTGCAACCTCTAATGCTGTCGAAGGCATTTCATTTGCTGCAGATCAATGTCTGCTTTGAAGGAGAGTAATTAAGGTGTTTTGTTTCTTTTGAAATGGGTTCTCAAAATTAGGTTTGTATTGTCCAAAGCTTAATAAGGGGCTAGATAGATGCACATGAGGTCTGGGCATCTTGTTAAACTCATGGATGCTTAACAGTTTTGAAATTCAGAGTATTAAGGTAAGAACCTAACTTTAGGCAGCCACTTTAATGACAGTGGTTAGTATGGTTACAGCTGTTAAAAATACCACAACGGATCTGAGCAGCTACTTTTCTGTAGTATTTAGCCTGAGATAACTTTTAAGAAAAATGCTATTCTGTTCACTGCCATATTATACCTGCAACATAGGAAATTATACAGTTCATTCTGCACCACACAGAGCTTCTGTCTGAAATTGTCATCCTACCAAGGTGAGAGAAACATTTCCATGGACTTTATATAGTCCTTCAAGGTTGGATGGACAGATTGTTTATTTGTTGTTTGTTGTTGTTAGCTTTACTGTAAATAAATCAGATTTTACAGGGTTGGTGCAGAAGTTGCCAGATGAGGGTCTGTGTGGGGCAGATGAGTCAGTAATTCCTTGTGGTCTTGAACTCTGTGAATTTAATATTTCTGCAGTGTCAGACTGTATCTTGTTAGGCGGTCGCACAGCCAGTGCTGTTCCTGTTCCTGAGGGTGTGGACCAATCTCTTTTCCACTTACGCCTCATATTGCAGTGGCAGTGACAGCAAGTATGGCAAAGTACAGTTAAACATGCTGAATGTATAATCCAGTTGTCTTTTAATGCAAGATGACAGCTGCTGGCAAAGCAGGCTGAAATAGTATTCTTGGAGACTTCTGCTACAGATCAGTCTGAAAAAATCCCAATCCCTACAGCTCCTTCTTACAGGGTTTATTCAGCTCTGTTTGGTGTGAGAAGCACTGTATTCGTTTACTGAACTAGCTCTTTGTAATGCTTGCTAATTCTCCACAATGTTGCTTGCTTATTAACAAAAACTTCAGAACAGCAACATTATACAGGCTTATGTTATTTACTGTATCTGTACATTATAATATTACCATTTTTATTGGTGCAAAAGTGCATTTATATAGATGATAATATATATACCATCACTAAGTCTTAACTAAAAGCTGGAGTACATTTGCAATCTGATTTTTTAACTTGCTGTCCTGAAGAAAAAAATGTGATAACACACCCCACCCCATATTTTCATTTTTGTTGTCTTCAGAGGCAATTTGTAGCCATAAGGGGGTAAATAGATTCTTTCTGGCTGTCATCAGAGGCCACAAAATCACAGCGTGGCTGAGGGTGGAAGGCGCCCCTGGGGACTGTCTAGTCCCACACCTCTGCTCAGAGCAGGTTTCCCAGGACTGTGCCTGGCTGGGATTTGAGCATCTTAGAGGGTGGAAGTTACAGGGAATTCTATCTCTGTTACAGTTTCACTCTGAACTGTATAGGACTAACTCAGCAGGCATATTTAGGCACGTTAGTGTGCTGCTCTTCCCATTGCATGCAGTGCTTAGATCTACTTGTGGATTTTCCAGATTTCTGAACTCTGGAACAACGTTTCATAATAGCAGTGTTGTTTATTAGGGGATATGGCTTAATCTGGGACTCAGGCTTATCTGTTACTGGATGAGTTGTGTGTCCTTATGAAAGCTGTATCTCTTTTCTTTGTTGGTCCCCTCCAGTCAGTTTCTTTTCTGTTTAGTTTTCAGTGTTTCTGGTGCATGGATGGGTGTGCTTTGGGGGCGAGGAGGGCAACAGTGAAACCCTGATCGTCTCTTGGAGATTCTCTAGTGCAGTATGTGGGAAGTAAGATGGTTGCCTTAGAGGCTAGTTTAGTCTTGTTTAAGTCTAGAAATATTATTGAATGTGAACCTTTGATCTCTGATTCTTAGAAAAGATGCTTTTTGTGAATGAGCAATTCTCTTTTCAGTAATTTCTTGAAACAAGGGGAACAAAGGCTTTTGCTGTTCTCTGACAGGGATTGATGGCCCAGCTGCTTTTCAAGATGATGTTCAGAAGATAGGAAGTCAAGTGCAGATTCTCACTGTTGGACAGTCTAGCCATGATGAAGATGATGGAGAGAAAATGGCTAGTGGCCAACAACAGCAAAGCAAACAAGATCTTAGAACAGCAATGCAGAAAAAAGGTAAGTAGCCAAAGCTCCCTTCATGTTCTCATTGCTTGCTTGCTGTACATTGACTCCTCTTCCTATTCTTACTCTCAGTCCTAGCCTTAGCAGAGGTTATTACTCTGCACTTCTTCTCCTCAGAGCCTGATAGGCTCTATTTTATTATCTCAAAAGAAAAATAATGAAGTTCTCTCTTGTCCCAGGGAACAAGAGCTCTCCAGGCTCTCGGGATGTGGCTTTCCCATCTGCAGTGCAGTGCCGCTATTAAGGTACCAGGCAGATGCTAATGCTCATATCCATCTGTTCACATTTTTATATTGTACAACTCTGGAAATCACTTTACTTGAGAGTTTTTAAAAAAAGAGCATGGTATAACAACATTCAAACTAGAATATTAATTTTAGTTGTGTTGTCAGTTCAATATTGTTCATGTTTTCATAATGTGTGTTCATGCTTGCAGAGGTGAAAGTGACAGCACTGTGTATTCTGCAGCATTTCCCATGCATAGTCCTCAAATGTTCTGGAATATTTTTTTTCTAGAGGCATGCATGATTTGGGAGATTGTGTATGTACACATTCATGCTTCCGTCTCTTCCTTCCTGCACTGTTATTACCTCTCATTACACATTAACTGTAGGAAGGAAAAAAAAAAAAATTCAAAAAATCCACACAAAGCTTTTTCTGAAGGCATTTGCTTTGGAGTTGTTCTTCAGCATACAGCTTTTGAAGCAAAGATGGCTCAAGCCAAGAGTGCTCTGATGCTTTAAGAATAAACTCTTTGTGTGTAAAGAGCAAAATGTAAGTGCAAACTTGACTCATCTAGAATAGACTATTCATACCTAAATGCCCGCCCCTTGTCTGCAGAGCAGTTCTCACTAAGATTCATTTTTTCTGGGATGTTACTCTGCAGATGTGAGCAACTTCAACTGAAATGGGCAGATTTTCTTTAAGTGTGGTATTTCCTGGGCATTTGAGTCGGAGGGATGTTGGCATGGCGAACAAGTTCTGATCTGTGTGGTGATTGTGTTGCCTTAGACTATGGCTCTGAATATTTTATCATCGGGTACACTATTTAATAAAGCTGATTGACTTAAAAACTATCAACAGACTTCTTAAATTAGGTCAAAGCACTCAGATTTTTACTCTGGGGGACATTTCTATTTTTGATGTTTTTTCCAGGTTAAGATATATTTTTGTTCTCCCAAATTTTTTGTTTATTTTTTAATAGAAGCAGTGGGTGGGGTTTTTTGTTTTGATTTAGTTTTGGTTTGCTTTGTTGTTTCATATTCTTAAATATATACGAACTTTTTTAACCGTATCTGAGTATACTCCAGATCAGAGTGGAGTGCTAAGAGTGGACCACTAGTATGATTCAGGTTGTGGGGGTGGTGCTTTTTTAAAATGGGAGTGCTGAGGTTAACTTATTTTTCTTAACAACAGAGTTATGGTCTGTGAGACACGAAGAAAGGTATTAAGACAAGACTCCAACTAGCAGCATCTCCGTAAAATATTTTTATTTAATATGTGTGTATGATTTGCCACTTGATACCAGTAGAGGAGACTTGTTAGAAAGTTTTGAGTATCCTAGTATTCATGGGAAACTTTATGTAGAGCTAGGACTTGTCATGTGGATTCCCACTGCCATTTCACTGCTTGTGGTATGTCCTTACTGGCATGTCCCTGTTGGTCTGAAAAGCATTTAGAATTGCTGTCTCCCATTAGTCCTTCTCTTGCATGGAATAGGAGCAAAAGGAGAAGAAGACAGAGATAAATGCTAACTGGCCTAATGGGAAAGGTTGAATCTCATCAGATTTGTGTAGCACTGATTTGTGCCCGTTCTACTCTTTGACGCTAATTTTGTGGAGAGAAGCCTCTGTCAGCACGTGTCTCTGCTTCCCCAGCGAGTCAAGTTCTGTTACGAGACAAGAGGTTATAGGCTACCTGAGTGTGAAAAGAATATGCCACTTGCAAGAAAATGCCAAATGCTTTGATTTCTCCATCTGTTGGAAATTGCAATACTAGAATCATTTTCTTCCTGCAGGAAATATTCTGAAATATTTGATTTCAGAAGTCTTAATATGTAGAGTTCCTCTCTGGCAAATGAATCACTAGGACAGAGCCAGACTTCCGTAAGTTTTAACACTGAATAGCTAACATTTAGTCTTCACATTTATCAGTTTCTAATACGTCTCTGTAGAGACTTGGAATGAGCAATTTGGTCGTTTTCTTTTCCACCTGAAGTTACAACTGTTTTGAGATTTAGGGAAGGAATAGATTTGATTTCTGGGTTCAAAAACAAAACAGGAGCTCTCTGAAGCATTATTCCCGCAGGCTATGAGTGCAGACTTTTCTAAGGCTGACATGGAATTTTCACCACCAATAGTGAGCACGGCTGTAGAGATAAACTGATTACATCTGTGGATGTGAAGTACGGCTTTATTGCAGAGCTGCTGGCTGAGGAGATGGACTGGCTCTATCACCCATGCATAGCTGACTAGAACATGGGTGTCATTATTAAGAAATAATTCTTGTGATTAGTGAGTGTGTGATTAATAAGGAGTGAGTTCTACAGGGTTTGAAAATATCTGTTGACCTGTGAACTCAGGCCTCCCTTGCATAACCAGATCCTATTGAAAGTTTTTGCTGTTGTGTTGTGTGGTGTATGTCTGGTCTGGGGGAACTGAGGAGGTGGATAAGGAGACCATTCGTGGTGCAGCTGAATGGAATACAAGCATTGCATATGCTTCTCTTTTATAGAGTTGCTCTTCCCACTTTGGTGGTGTTTCATTATCCAGTGTGCATCTGGTGTCAAAAGCTATTTTAAAGGGGTATGCTTTGAAGTTATTGGAAGCGGCAATAACATGAAAAGTATTTAAATGCACTTTTTGGTGTCTTTTTTTTCCTCATTCCGTTCCAGAATTTGAACTGAAGAAAATCATTACTGATACTATCTCTAATCCTTACATTAGTTTGGTTCAGTCTCTGCTTGTTGCAGACCAAGCTCATATTCCAAAAGACTAAGCTATGTGAAAGTCTCTATGCATTTCCCTGGAAGTCCTGGAAGAACACTTTAGAAAGCCTGAGAAAGATGATGAGGACACACTAGGCACCCCTGGGATTTAGGTAGAATTTTAGGCTGTCTGAATACTTTTTTCGATGTTACTGAACGAATATTTGTGTAGAATTTGTGTATATCACTTGTGTCAATCAGGGGTGGTGTTTTTTGAGTCTGAGAAATCAAAAGCAGGCCAAAAACCTACTGTGCAGGACACATCGTGCATGAAAGGGTTTGTGGCACAACTGTTCAGCATGGATGATGCTTTCTGGAGCTTCAGCCCTGTGATCCAGGGCTTTCTGACTTTATTTGAAGTACAAAAAAAAGAAGGTGACAGCAGGTAGAAGGTAAATTTAATTCCATAATTGAGAATTCAGTTGGCAGCATTCTGGCCCCATCTAGTAAGCCTTTAGCCCTCTGCGGAGTCCTGTTGACGAGTTAGGCTTGTTCACTCAATTAAGGGTTTGCAGAATCAAGCCCATGGATTTTTTCCTTTCCCAGATCCCCATGCAAATACATCCTGGTCCTCTTCCACCTCCCAATCCAGTCTTGTCGCCCTGGATCATGTTCCTGGTAAGTACAGAAGGAAAGAAATTAATTATGCCCATGCTGCTTGGCTCTGGAAGTCTTTGCATCTCATTTATCCTTCTGCATTGGACTTACCAATAGTGGAAATTCTGGACCAAGTGTTTTCTTTCTTTCTTTTTTTGTTAGGAAAAAATATTGCATAGTTAGATTCTAATATGTGGAACTTAAAATTTGGACCTGAATACAGGGTGGCTTCATCTGCATGATATTCCTTGAAAAACTAGGCCTGGCAAGTCTCACCATAGATGCTTCCTGCTGCTAAGTCCTATTTGATGTTCAAAGTTTTGTTTCCCTTTGAAATGTCGGAGGTTTTGAATTCTTGTAAAGTCAAATTTTTAAGTGTTGTAAGGCAATTCCTTTGGCTTGGGCTGATACTGGTTTTTACATGCGATAAATATGCATGAGAACATTTCCTTGATGTGAATGTTTCTTCTCGGTCGAAGATCTGCTCTTCATCAGATCACAGAGGAACAGTTAAAAGTGTGCTGTAGAAGGGCTTGTATTTTAATTGTTAAGTTTCCAAGTGGCTGTGATAGGTTGTCCACTCAGCTGCAATTTCAGATACAGGATTTTGTGCTTTGTTTGAAGACCTTGATTGGCTGAAGATGATCTGAACTTAATTCCTAACCGGATACTACACCTGTATCGCTGGGTAACTCGATCCTCTCTGTGGAATGTAAACCCTCATATTTCCTTTCTCATTTGCTGAAACGTTTTGGCTTCTCAGGGCAGGTACTGTCTCACCCACGTATTTGAACGCTGCCTCGCACAGTGAACCCCCTCATGCACACCCTCTCTCACCTGTGAGCCTGAGGGTGCAACAGTATGATAAGTGATGTTTTACAGCAAGTATGGACAGCTTTAATGTATTAGTATTTCATATAGGTGCACTGCTTTCTTCTCAGGCATTTCAAGCAGCATGAATTTTGATGAGGAAGAAGATGAGGAAGATGAAGATAGCTCCAGTTCTTCACAGTTAAACAGTAACACCCGGCCTGGTTCTGCCACGAGCAAGAAATCCAATAAGGTAAGGGGTGAGTGCCAAACAAGGAGCACGCAGGCTGCTGTGTACTGTGTGATTCCAGAGTGCGGACAGGATAGGCCTGGCTTCCTTGTTTTGTTTTGTTATATGCACTAGAGTATCTCCAAGGTGATTTACTGTGATAGCTCTCAGGGTTCACAGGAGCAAACAATGAAAATAATGACTTGGAGAAAAGAATAGCAAATATTGTCTAAACTTGAATGAAGAGAAAGGTAAACAGTAAATATTTACTTTTCTACCTCTTGCAAGTGCTCAGAAGGATCTTTTGTTTCTGTTGCTTTTTTTCTGAGTTATTTTCCCACCCTGTTCTTGCTGTTACCATCTGAACATAAAATAAGACTTTGGCTTGTTTCAGATATTCTAAATCACAAGCTCTTGCTAAACCAGTTGATGGTGCCCTTCTCTTACATAGGGCACTGACTTCTCATCTGTTATATCTCTGCCTAGCTTTATCTGTCTCTCCCTATGCCATTTCTTCCTTTCATCAAAGGCCCCCCCTGTATGGACCTCCCTCCCTGGGTATGGCCTTTCTGAAAAAAGAAGTGTGTCGAGATGGGAAGGTGTGAGCCAGGGTTTGCTTTGTAACGTTACAGCATTGTGCCTGTGCAGCCACACTGTTCTGCTTTGCCAGATGTGCCTGTACACTGAGCACCAGCGGCACAGAGAACGGCTCCCTGGGCCCTTGGTAGCCAAGAGCTTGACCAGTTGGAGGGGGAGAGATCCTTATCTTGATAATCTGCCTTCATGGCTGCTGAGGAATCAGAACGGGGAAGACAAGATGTCCACCGTTTTGTTTTGTTTTTTAAAGTGCAGCTTCTATCAAATGTTATTCCTTTGTATTTATAACCTTGTAAATCAAAGTTGAGGAAACCTGAGTTTTGCTTACTGTTTTAGGAAGCGGCCTCAGCCCCCAGTCCTTCCACAAATGAGCCTCTCATAGATGTTGATGACCTGGAGGAATTTGCCGTAAGACCTGCTCCACAGGGTGTCACTGTCAAATGCAGAATCACAAGAGACAAGAAGGGAATGGACCGAGGGATGTACCCTACTTATTACCTCCACTTGGAAAGGGAGCATGGTAAAAAGGTCATAAAATAACTTGAATGGCATACCAGTTGCATCTGATTATAAAAAAAAATATTAAAAGTCTGAAGAAGTCTTACAAAGAAAATATAATCTTATATTTTAAATATACTTTGATTTTCACTGAGAGCTGCCCTACAGTCTTCCAAAAGCAAAACAATAGTATCACTTTGTTCTACTGCCTTTCTTCATATGTCTAATCTTTGGCCCTGAATAATCCATGCATGGCACTTTTATGTGACAGTCAGCAGTTGGGGCTCTCTGCATTCTGTGGCCTGAAAAGCATCTATTTTCAACGTCACAGGAAGAGCCAGAGCAATTTAGAGTGAAACGTTTAATGAAACAGATCAAATTTAATTACTTAAACCATAAATAATGGACTGAATGGTTGAGAAGTCACTTTCCCTTTCCAGATTTTTATCTGGTCTTGTTAAGTCCCAGGAGATCTTCTGTTACTTTGCTAATGATGCTGGAAGACAGAAAAATTGCCTACAGTTTCCTTATATCAAAGCAGGAAGTGGTGTGTGCTAATCCCTTTGGCAATCTAGAATATGTTTTTTTGCACTGCTTAGGTGTTTCTGTTAGCTGGAAGGAAACGAAAGAAGAGTAAAACCTCTAATTACCTCATCTCCATAGACCCAACTGACCTGTCTCGGGGTGGAGAGAGTTTTATTGGAAAACTGAGGTAAACACTGGTACATCTAAGAATTTTCTTTCTATAATATAAAGTTCATTTGAAATTAAGAAGCCTGTAGCCACCATGACTTCTTAATTAGAGGCTTGACTACATCATGTGATAATGGTCTTAAAGTTCATGAGTATCCAAGACATGTTTTCAAAACATCTCAAGTACTTACAAGATCACATTTTAGTAGAAGTCAGCAGGACTGAAGCTCTTAAATGCTCAAAGGCCAGATTCTCAAGGGTGTACAAGTACAAATTACCTTAATGGGATTTTCAGGAGTGCATGAGTAGATTGTGTCTATCCCCTATTGATATAAATGCCTTGAAATGGAAGTTCTGTTACACAATCTGAAAATCTTTTTGGTTTTGCCCATTTCTTAAGGTTCTAATTAGAGTTATTTATAAATAGTGGAATTCTTTCAGAACAACGTCTTTCATTTCTGTCTGTCACTCCATCATACATCAGTCTGTTGTTGATACCTACATGGAGCTTCTCAGTGTATGTTTAGATCATCTGTGCCTGAGGAAAGGGACTGTGCTGCTAATTGCCATTTGCCTGTGTGGATCTTAGAGCTTCATGCACTATTTGTTGCAGTGCAGATACAACAGTGCAGACACTACAGAGGATAATGGGGTGTTAATATGTCCTAAACTGTATTTTGCTCTCCTTGGTGTGATTTCCATTTAAATAGGAAAGACTGATCTTATTTATAACTTTATGAAAATAACTTTCTGTATTCTAATACAGTTAGCAGTCAGGTAAGAAAAGAAATAGTTTTGTAGAGAGTAAGCATATTTTTTTTAAAAAGCAAGCAAACAAAATAACCCCACCTGAGTGTTTCCTTACTGCTTTCTTGAATTTACTGGTTTGCAAGATGTCATGAGAAATCTCCATTGTGACGATACGGGACAGTTAGTTTACTCTGCTGTACTGCACCTTTACATTTTTGTTATGGTCTTTAATCCAGGAGTTGCCATTTAGTTGGGATTAGAATTAACAACTATTTGTACTCAGTGTTCTCTGTCTTTCCTTTGGAACTACAATGCAGTAAAGGATAGATGTCTCAGGCAACATTACTGACAAATGGTGAGTGGATTTTCCATTTTTTTTGATAGATCAAATCTTATGGGAACTAAGTTTACAGTTTATGACAATGGAGTAAATCCGATGAAAACAACATCAAGCCTGGAGGCGAGTATCCTGCGTCAGGAGCTAGCTGCTATTTGTTATGTAAGTACTGCTCACAGGCAAAATATGCAAGAAAGGGCAGTTCAGTTTCTAAAATAGCACACTGAATTTCCTTCTCACTTATGATTATGTAAATCATCATTCATACTTTGATGTAATCAAACAGCTGATCTTCACTAGAGAAGCCAGGGAGTGGAAAGTAGAGGTGAAGAACGTTGTGCACAGAACCCGGTTGCCCAGTTCTCACTTTTGGTCAGAAGGTGTTGGAGCTTTTACATAACCCTCTGGAAGGGGTAGGATGCGTCACAGCCTGCAGGCACCATCCAAGGGAACCTTCTGAACTGGGAAGAGTTCTGCACGTGGAATTACTGCACTGAAGTATGATCATTTGTAATGACATTTTGGAGGAGGCCTCGCTGATCCAAAACACATGTAGCTGGACAGCTAGGTCTGCAACAGTGGCAGAGAAAATGGGATAAAAACTGTTAAACTCCTTTTTACTAGGAGAAAAACCTGAACTGACCCAAACAAAATCCAAAATTCAATTGAATGAGAGAAACCAGCCTCTTATAGGACAGTAAATAGTATTTGTCAAGGGCAATGCAGGCCATCAAGACTTGAAACCCAGTTGCTGTTGTTTCATGATTACTGAATGACTAACTGTTTTGGTGAGAGTATTCTTTCTGTCCAGAAATCTCTGGGCCCAAGAGATTATTCCAGTCAAAATTGATACACTGCTACAGAAAGTTTTTATTTTGACAAATCAACAACTTTTGACAAAAATACCCAAGAACCACTTTTCTGAAAAGTTCCTACCCCGCTCTAATCAAGGGTGCCTGGAAATCTGTGAGATCGAGGTCCAGCCATCCCAGCATATACCCTGTGTACGCACAGGATGTGTTCCTGGAAAGGTCAGCTTCACCTTGTGGGTAGCAACGAGTCTGGAAGATTTCAGCACAGGAAAAGAAAAGCAGAGAGCCATCCTTTCTATGCAAAGTGCTGAGAGCACTGAAGGGTGTCAGGATTAGCTGCTAATGTGTTCTTTTCCTGCTGCTTAGCATGCAGTTTTTCTGTGAATATAGAATAAATACTGTGTTTGTTTGCATGTGCCATTATTCAGCCACATGGCCTATGGTTGCAGACACACAGAGACACACACATATTGCTCCATTCCTGTTGGATTTGAAACTCTCTGAGAATTTCAGAAAATCCAGCTAACAGGATTTAACAGAAGAGTCCAGGATTTGATGTCAGTTTAGAGCTTGAAAGTTTCAGTAGGAACCTAGGAGAACTTATATTTTTAATAAAGATAATTTTACTGGTTTATATAGGAGGGCATTCCCTGGAGCCAGGCAACTAATCTTCTGGTACAAACTGGAAATACAAGGAGAAAACAAAAAATACGGATTTAAAAAAAAATGTTATATATTGAAAAATTTAGGCATTTCTTGTTTAAGTCTGCAACAACAATGACATTTGAACCATTAATGTTACCAAATAAAAAGCTCAGTTGTGGTCAGCAGAGGTAATTAAAAGTGTGAGTGTTGGAATGAACAGAACCATGGCTACTGTTTGGAGAATGTGGCTAAAATAAGCTGCTTTTATATGTTTGTTTTGGGATTAGTGGTTTAAAACTTGTACATTTGTATAAGAAAAGACTCGTTCCATCGATATTTTGATACTCATGGAGAAAGGCAGCAGGCTTGCAGGTGTGCTGTGGCCAGAGGACAAAAGGAAATCTGAATGATACTTCATTACTAGCCAGGTTTGCTAAAGTGAGATTATTGTTCCTGGCTGCAGCAGCACCACAAGCAAAGAATGCCAGAAAGAGCACTCCTGAAATATTGTTGTCCTCAGGTAACCTTTTAAATTCCTGCCTTGAGATTTTTCCTGCAGCAAAAACTATAATTAACAATACTTTGAAAGCACGACCATGCCTCTCACTGTCTCTCAGCTCATCCGATCAAGTACCCATCTGGAGAGAAAGCTGTACCCACTTCTACCAGTTTACTGAGCCTGACCTGCTGAATCATCTCAGCAGGTCTAGTTTATGCAGGCAGAAGCTGGTGATGCATCTGTTGTTAAAACTGTGGGATGAATGTGTTGAGAACTCTCATTGCAGAGCTCACCTTAGGGCACGTTTCAAGCAACAGGAATAGTCCACTTGTACTCTATCCACTGATGGCACACTAGCATATTAATAAACCTGCAGCAGCACCTAATGGCTGATTTCAGAATTGCTTGGCAAAATTTATCAAGAAGCAGTGAGGTGTAACTGTACCATTTGTACCAGTATTTTCTGTGCCGGATTCCTTTATATCCATAGTATCTCACAATTCAGTGTGCATCAGATTCTGCAGACAGGGAGCTCAGCTGGTATTCTGAGGTGTGACTCAGGTTTCAGTAAAGCAATAAACTGTTTCTACTCAGGCCTCAATCACTTGCATTGTGCCCCAGTGTGGTGGGATCTGTGGTTTGGGCTTTCTATGGAATGATAATTTCTACAGGTACGAAGGACTTGGCACAGCTGTGTGAATCAAGCCCAGAAAGGAAAGTGGCTGAAAGAAACTTGGGTCATTAAATTGTGAATCTCCTGGGAGCTGCTTCTGTCATGGCAGCTATTGCCACCATAGCAAAATGCTTACGTAATTTTCTGAGTGTGTAAGATTTTAAAAACAACCCTGGGGAGAGGCTCTGTGTTCTTTCAGGCCAGCTGATCGTGACACATGCTCACAGAACAGCTTAGTGGCTGGGCTAAGGCGAAGAGTGCAGCTCCTAAGCAATCCTGGGCCAGTCCTTAGCTGTTTTAAATCACGGGCGTGGTGGTTGAGTCAATAAGGCTCTACCAGCTAGCAGCCCTTATTTTGAGTTTCTATGTAAACCAAGACTGTTAGTGGCATTAAAATGGTGTGAAATCATAATTTGTCCCATGTTCCCCTAATAATGCCATTTGCAGTCCTGAATTTACATGCACGAAATAGTGGAGGAGAGAAATAAGAGATGCTGGGAATGAGACAGGAGATAAGGGGAATTAATTTTATTTGGATGCAGGTAGATTGGAGAGGATCGCTTTTAATTAAAGCTCCTCTTTTGTCCCTACTGTTTTCCTCATATATTCTGCATTTGTAGAATTTCAGTTCTGTACCTTGATTTTAGCAAAAGGATAGCTATTTGCCAGTAAAACTTTTAATATAATTGGTGATTGATGGAATGTGCAACTAGAAACCATTCCCTTATCATTTGGCAGAAGTATTGATTTTAGTATTTCTGCATAAATCCAAAGAATATAGTCCTGTTTTTTCAGAGTGATAACACTGCTTGGTGGGAGGGATGTGATTTAGCATTACTATTTAATTTTGCCTTGAACAATGTCTTCAACCAGTCAGCATCTAAATTAACTGTATATAACGTAACTGCAGCTTGATGAGAAGAAAAGCTTGTAAGGCATTGCAGAGAAGACCAAAATTGTCAGTAGTTAGTGAAAAATAGGTAAGCATGAATCTTTTCTTAGAAATTGTCCTCTGCTGTGCTGAATCTCTGCCGCTTATAAAATCTTCTGGCAGTCATTTTCGTTTGACTCTCGTCATGCTGTAGACCCAAGTATACGCTTCTAACTGAACTGATAACATTGCTTAACTGATAACATTGTGCCAAAAGCCAAGACATAAACGATTCAGAAAAGAGGTAGAATCTTCCCATTAATGTACAGAGTTCTGAAGAGACATGAATATACCTGGACTTCTTCAAGAATATTCAGTAAAATAACTCAGTGGAATTTTTCTTGCATGCATGAAAATCTTTAATGAGTTGTGTAAAATCTCCAGATGGTTTGCTGAAACAACCAGAGTTATTTCAAAGATCTGATGGATGACAGAAGCACAAGTAAATTTTAGGCGGGTATTTCCAGTGAGTTGAGATGCATGGATTTTTACTTGCAAAAGTAGAGGTGTTTTAAAAAGCTCCATGTTCCTTAAAATCAGAACACCTTAATTAAATATATAAAAGCAGAGACGTCCAAGTATGTCACTTCTAAATGTCCCAGTGGTAGAGCCACACCAGCTGGAGCCCGGGAGTGTCTAGTCCTTGGCATCTTGTGGCATGTGGCTGAGAATCACTCCAATGGGAATTTCCTTCCTGAGATTCCTTAGTGTGTGTCCACAGCCCTTCACCTGGGAAAGGTAGAGTGGAAAAAAATGCATGTGACGGGGGGGGGGGGGGGGGGGGGGGGGGGGGAGAAAAAAGGCACCACAAAATATGAGGAGATGGACTTCTAAAGGTGTCACTGTTTCATTTACTGGAGTTAATGCTAAAATAGGCAATTGAGTTTTACCAACTGTATTAGAAAATATTGCCCTTTACTCTTTCTTTTTCAAAAGTAGATGACTTAGTGAAATACATGGCCCTAGTTGTGTCTGTGGAAAAATAAAAGCAAGCCTCAGGTGAAAATAAGACTTTAGGGCTATTTAGATTTTAGTGGTTGTGTTTTGAGAGGATAGTGCAATACTGGAGTGCTTTTGTGAAAGGATGGTCAGAAAGGCATCAAAACATGTTTAATGGAAGAACTTCTATTTGTCATAGATTTATTTTTGCTGCCTATGTTATTTACTTTTCCCTGCCTTCATAGCTCAAAAATTTGCATTCATGATAATGTGTTTGTTTTTTACCATGCTCATCCCTAAGCATAACATAGCTGAAGACTGAAAACCACAGCACTGCTAACAGATGCTCTTACTGGCAGCTTCTTCTTATTTGCTTTTGTGCTGGCTCTGGAATAAATGGAGTTGGTCCCATATATTTAATTTTGTCTCTCATCAAAATGTGTGACTGCATTTTATGATTTTTAAATTACAACTACTTTATTTTAGGATCTAACAGTAGCCAAGCAATCTGGTTAGTTCATATCCTTTTTTAACAAAGGGATTTTTTAAAAAAAGTTGTATTAAGGTTGCTGGCAGCCAATGCTAGGAGTGTTTTTGGAAACCTCTCTATTTCCATTTTTCCTGTTGTTGGAGCTGCTAAGACAAAGCTAGAATGTTTGGCAGTGCCAGTGAAGGTAGCAGTTTCAAGATGTGTTTTGAGTTGACTAACCAGATAAGTTCCTTGGGCTGCCACTGTGTCTCTCTGTTGAAGAAATTAACTTTAAAAATACAGAACATGATGAACTATTTTCTAAACATTTTTAGGAAACAAATGTCTTGGGGTTTAAAGGACCTCGTAAAATGAGTGTGATCATACCAGGAATGAATATGGACCATGAAAGAGTTTCCATCAGACCACGAAATGTAAGTCATACCATCAGCCAACAGTAAAAATGACTTGAATTCTTTTTCAGTTAGTTGGTTTTTTTTGCATTTCTGAAGGTTTAAAAAACCCAGTATTTGAACAATTGCAAAACAATGGGATGTGTGACTAGTTCTGTGACTCACAAAAGCACTACAAATAATATGTATTTTGATAATAAAAGATACAACTAACCTTTTCTGAGCTGTGGAAAGGACTTGAATGCACATTTGCATTGAGATACTCAGAGTTCTCTGTTTTATCTGATGATGCTGTTTTGAGGGTTGAGGGTGACTGTTTAGCCTTTGGGCTAGGATTTATGAATATTTTTCTCTGTGTGTGAATTTATTTTTTTTCTTTTGAGTGTTAAACTGAAGTGTGTATCTGTGGTGTGTGCAGGAACATGAGACACTTCTTGCAAGATGGCAGAACAAAAATACAGAGAGTGTCATTGAGCTGCATAACAAAACGCCTGTCTGGAACGATGACACCCAGTCCTATGTGTTAAATTTCCATGGTCGAGTCACACAGGCCTCAGTGAAAAACTTCCAAATTATTCATGATAATGATCGTAAGTATAGCTCTCTGTCTGTAATGTGCAGTGATTCTGGCCTTACTGTTGTTACCTGAGTGAGTTTAATTTAGTTATGTGAGTCCAGCTTCATGCTGCTCTGCCTTGTGGCCATGACATTGATGCAGGTTGGGTGTTTAAATGCTCATGCTAGAGACAGGTGATTCTGCTGTGTGCTTAGTTTTCTCCCTTGGCTTCCTGGCTTGTGAACTGAGCAACAGTTCAGAGTTGTCTCTGCTCTCAGAGCTGCCGTACTTCCAGTCAGCAGGACCCTGGTCACTCCACTCAAGCACTTGTATCACACAGTCCTTCCTTGGCTTTCTGTTCACTCTGGTCCCCATACACTACCCAGCTGAAGACAGTGGCAGACAGACCCATCCCACTGCACATCTGCTTTGCCATGACTAGTCCTGGTAGCCTTAGTCCTCCAGAACATGTTCCCTGAACATACCAGGACTGCCTTTCACACCATCACTGGGACCTCACCAGTGTGCTGCTTTCTGCCAGAAATGTACAAACCCCTTTTTACTCAAGCTTAGGTACAGTTGTTGGAGCAGGGATAAAGACAAGTGCTGGAGTGGAGTGACACTGCCCCACTTCACGCTGGCTTTAGGCAGGCACAGTCACTAGGTGCTGGGGTGCACTGGGCTACACCAGTGCCGTGCTTAGACTGCAGGGGAATATTGGAAACTGGTGAAAATGGCTATGCTGGTCTCTGAGAACAACACTGAATTTGAAACATTGGCATATGCATTTGCTGCATTTTATAAGGTGAAACAATTACATCTGCTTCTGTAATTAAACATTTCAAACTATGAATGAGGCTGAGATTTCCTCTTGCTGACAAAGAGTACAAAAGGGAAAAAAGGTTGAGGAATCATTTCTGAATATGACATAACAGAGAGACATGACTAGGTCCAGATCATAATCGTGCCTTCTTTTCCCTCATCCTTGCTTGTCCATTTGCCAGAAGTTAAGTGGGAACAGAATTAATTGGTTCTTGGTACACGTGAAACTCAGCACTAGGTCTGTGTAAGAAGTTTGAACGTTCTATACAGAAGCAATTTTCTCTCAGTACTTGCAAAACCCACTTTCTATCTGTGTAATTTTTTGACAGTAACAAGTCCTCCAATCCTTTATCACTCAACTGTTCCTCACTCAAGCCATCCTTGCTTCTCCCCCTGTTATCAGCACACCCACTTGCAAGAATAAGTGTTGTGAAGTTTGATGAGTGAGCATGTTTTGTTTGTGTTTTGTTGAACTGAGCCAGAGGATGACGTTGAATGCATGTTTATTTACTAAGGGCTGCAAACAAAAATAATGCTTTGTCACCTTTTATGACCTTTCTTCCAGCTGACTATATAGTGATGCAGTTTGGCCGCGTGGCTGAGGATGTGTTCACCATGGACTACAACTACCCAATGTGCGCACTACAAGCCTTTGCTATTGCCCTTTCAAGTTTTGACAGCAAGCTGGCTTGTGAGTAAAGGGGCATGGGTGAGCATCCTCTCAAAGGAAGCAGTTTGCCATATGATTCCCAATTCCTGCTGGTGTCACTTATGGTCCATACTAACCAGGTCAGGGAAAATGCAGTTGTGGAGGACCATTCTATTGCTGAAGAGAAAGTAAAAGGAATCTTCTAAAAATTCAGGACATTCAGGAGATAATTTTTTTTTTTTTTCTGTCATATTTTTCTGGAAGTGGCATCAAGTTTGTGTAAATAGAAGTTCTATCTCATGTCCTTGGTTATGTTATGGAGCGATGTGCCATGATGTACTGTACCGTGGCTCTAGTAGCACCATTATAACGGTGTCTTTTTTAAATCTAGAAAGGGCGTGCACGCTCGAAAAATTTCTTTTTACATTTAAGAATTATTCTGAGGCTGCAATCATACCTCAAGGTTGCATTCGTACATCGACTAATCAGAGCTTCACATCATCCAGCATAAAAGAAAGATCACACAAAAGATGCACTTTTTTGAATGCGCAAGGATCTCGTGTAGTATAAAGCCAAGTCTGAAGGTTGAAAACCTATACTGGACTGAACTTGATGCATTGCTATTGTATATGTAGTAGGGCATGATGAATTTTAATTGCAGTAGGAGGAAATGGAGAAGTAGAAAGCACAAAACAATGTTGCACAAGTCACTTGAATTCTAAGCTGTCATGTTTTAACATCTACATGCTTTTTAATTTGTTTCAAATGAAAATGTATTTGGAGTACAGAAAAGTAAAAGGAAAATGTCTAGATGCCAAGAAAGCATAACTTATGTTGAATTTGGCATGTTGCGTGTTGGGAATTTATATCCTTGTATTGCTGTGGTAATTCAAACACATATTTTGTATGAAGTGATATAAACAGTTGGATAAAGGCTCTCTGCAGAGAATCTTATTATTTTGAACAGGCTGTGTAAAGCTGAGGAAGGTAAATGGAAATATTTTATTAAATTTGTCTGGCCTTTTGCGATTTTACAATTTGTTGATTGTATTTTTTTTGAACTTTCAACGACAACCACTTTTCATATTTATTTCCCATTGTAAGAACTCTTGAAATCAATTGAAACTGTGTATGTTATTCTCCAATGTAAACGTGCCAGCTACTGAGCTAAATCCTTCTAGGCAAATCTAGTGTGTGCTGCATACAGATGAGAGACTGGCAGGTCACAGAATAGCTCAGAATAGTGTGGATTTTTTGTTTCTTTTTTTCTGATTTATCTGGAACATATAAACAAATAATATTTCAAAACACAAGCAAAGAACAAACTATTCTCTTCTCTTCTGAACATTTCAAAGCCCGAGAGCTGCACCTGAAAGCACACTGTAAAACACCTTTAAAAATAATTAATCTTTCTGCCATTGTTCTGTACAATGTTATCCTAAACAGCACACAAAGTGATAGAATTTATATGTAGTTCACCAGAAGGGTATTGAAATGTGAGTGAAGAAGTAATTGCATTTTATACTGTACGTATTCAGATCCTCCTTTTTTTACTCTTCATAGACTCTAGCATTGCGCAACCAAAGATTATGTAATGAGAAAATGAGATCAAATCTGCTTGTCTTATAGCTGTCGGTCCCTTTTTGACTATAGGGGACAGGCCATGAAGAGACATTGTGCCATTTGGACTGTATAATTTCAGCTAACAAAAGAAATAGGCTCCCTTCTTCACATTTGCCTTCGGGTATCCTTCCCAGTATGCAGACAAGGAAATCTCACATAAGAGATGGAAATAGGTAATTGCCAGCGTTTTTTCTAATCTTTTTTAAAATCTAGGGGGAAAAGTCTGCTGGCTTTGAACAGTGTTTTGTTGATGGACTGAGCCTTTATGTCCTCTTTATATTACAGGAGGCTCTGTCTTTTTTTCAAATCTTTTTTCAAGAAGCCTTTCCACACAATGGTATCAAGTGGAAAGACACCTTTCATTTAAGAGAAATGAGCAGTCAGTTCCTTCAATGAATGATCAAAACGATGAGTCATGAGCTTCAGTGTGATACTTAGGCATTGCACATGGATGCTTTGTTTTCCCCAGTGGTTGGTGGTTTCCCACCAATTCACATCCCCATCTGTGATCTCACTTTGGCTTTTTAACAGAGAAGGCCCTTGGGCCTTGGTTACCTCATGTCAGCTTTTAAAAACTAGCTCAAATAATAACCAGAATTTTTTGTTTACTGCAAAACCAGACAGGAGTTCCCAGTGCTGATATTTAGACATGGATGTCAAGAACTCCACAGCACGGGAACAGTTCAATCTGCACGGCTTTAATTCTGTGACCCGCCAGGCATACATTTTCTTTAAAGCCTGAGAAAGTGGCACCTGACATAGTTTTCTGCCTCTCTCTGTGCACAACACTGTGTCAAAGGACCTAAGTGTCTTATGGTGCAAATATACCATCTGTTGGTGGTAGCAGTGGCGTTAGTTTAGGAAGGGTTATTTTTAACACCGATCATAACAATGGTCTGATTTGCATTATGGCCCCACAGGGAGTTGTCACCAAAAGGAAGCTCATGTGCAGTGAACTCCTGCACAAGGGTGAGAATGAGGGGCTGGAGAAACGCAGAGAGTTCAACTGCTTGGGAGAGTTTTGCTGCCAGCACATTGTGTAACTTCACTCTCACTGCATGTTCTTCCCAGACAGGTATTTTTTTAACCTGTAAGCATGCCAAGAGGAAAGTGGTGACTCAAATTCCCATCGTCTTAACAGAATCGTACAGGGACATCAGCCAACAAGCTGCTGAGGAAAAAATTCCCCACCGTAAATTGAGGTCACTAGAGGGGGATGTTAACCTGGCACTAAGAGCAATAAGCTCTCATTAAATCTGGTTCAGTTACAGTAGGATTTGCACCTAGTGGCCTTTACCAAAACCCCATTTCCTCACTGTTGTTGAGCAAGGTACTGGGTTCTTCTGATTCACTTAACCATTACCATCTGCTCCAGAGGCATCTGTATAATTTCTGTTGGACAGATTCTGGTGAAGTTCACTACTGCACGTCAATGCAAGGTACTATCACAGGTTTTCCAACACATCTCCAAATTTTATTTTCCTAACTTGGTAAAGTCACAGCAGGTTCTGTCAGACGTGATACTCCATTGTCCTCACAAAGTTAGTTTTTCCACCCCACCAGCAATAAAATCGTGGCACCAGTATGTATTTTCAGAGATAACGTCCATACTAAAGTAACTGAGGAGTAGTTAGTGCCACACTCATATTAGTAGTAGGTTCTGCAGGCCTGCATGACAGTGTGCAGTGGGGCATAACCTTGTTTACTTAATGTGACAAAGAACAGAATGGCACTCAGCTGTGTATTTCCTTCACATAGTCCTAGTGAGTGTTTGGATACTGTCGATTTAATATTATTTAAAATCCCGATATTGATGATTTTTGCATCTGCTGTTGATTTTGGCAGAGAGTTGTAAACAAATGCCTTGCCTGAATTGCTTATAGGCAAATACTGCATGCTTTAATGAGAGTTCTTAATCTAACTTGTCACTCTGTTTACATCAAACAGTTTCTTCCTGGCCCTTTATCTAATTTTGTTAATCTCTGATGTTCTGTTCCTTCTCATTCTCCTCACAATCCCTTTATCTTCAAGGATGTGCAACTCAAAAGTGTTTATTTTGACAAGGTTACTCAGTGATCTCTCTGCAGATGAATAATGCCTTCGGTGCACATCCAGTGATGCTCCTGCAGTAGAAGCCTTATCAGAGAGGTGAATTTGGCCCTTTGGCTTTTCAATAGAGTAAATTAACACATTAAAAGGTAGCAGATAAAAAAGCTTGCCTAAAATATAATCAGAATTTTTCTGAGTAAACATTCAGTAACTGCAGTTCCCAAACCATTGGTTGCAAATCAATGAGCAGAACTGTCCACAAGCCTGAAGGCAAACTGTTAGACAGATTCCCTTTGTAGTGCTGCTTTATTTTTGCTTTTTCAAAAGGTTAAAAGTGATTTTGTGAGCTGAAGTGTGCTGGGGCCCTAAAATTATTTTTTAGAAGCTAGACATCACTCCACTCCTTTTGTAGGACAATATATGGCACATAAAATAGTAATGTCATAGGCCATTGTTACAAATTCTGATGCTAAGAAGTCTGTGAGAATGGTTTTATCATAATTACTGGGCAAATCTCTCACTATTCAAGTTCCCTTCCAATAGTGCTGGAGTTCCCAGCTAGCTGTCCTCATGAGGTACTACAACTGTAGCAGCTTTAGTGAAAAGGGCTCTGTAACAAAATCTGGTAGCTGTATGAGTGAAAAACATTATTGTGGAGTCAAATGACACCACTGAGTTTTATTGGTCATGGTGAACCGATGCCATGATTTTGAACTTCCTGGTTTTTTGCTCCCTTTTGATGAACAAAAGGAGAGACTTTCAACAAGCAGAGATACGAGTGAGGTCTCCAAAATTATTGAGCATTAGACCTTTTTTACCTACAAAAATCTTACCCCTACCTGAGTGCTGCCCGTTAAAAAAGAAGGATATCAATCCAGTCCTTAGTACAGAAAATCACTCCCAGTTCTTGTAGCTAGGCTTTTTACAAATTTTATTATTAATTTATTAGTGATTTCAAATAAGGATACCACAAGGACTTGGCAAACAAGAGTTCTTCCCCTGAAGAGATGATGACTCTAGACCAACATCAGAATATTTTGTATTTTATTATTTTAGTAGGATAGGAGAGGGAGTTGCTTGGTGTTTTGGGTAGAGAGAGTTTCTCCTTATGTTTGGCAGGTGTCAGAGGGAAGATTTGGGGTTTGATCCTGTGGCATTCTAACTAGTTCCCTCATACTATCCTATTGCTCTCCTAAAACGTAATTTGCAAGATTTTTTCCTGGTTTTAGAGAAGCATGTGCTCACCAATAAAATCTCTTTGCTTGGCAAATAAGGATGGTATGTGTGATAAAGCAGCAGTCACCTTTATTAGAATTATGGGCTGATGACTCTCATTTCTCAAAAGGCCTCATTTTGCTTACCAGAAGAAAGTAGCTTTATACATATAAATCTTGCACTAGAACTAATCTAAGTGTAGAATCCAAGCTTTTCTTGTATGTGCTGTCTAATGACAATGGGTTTCTCTTGTTCTTCATGTATGAAATGTACCTTCCCGGGTTCTGCTCTTTAAGTGTTTGAAATTAATGATGTAGATATTTTTAAGTTCTTTCTGTTGCTCACAAAGGAACTAAGAAAAGGATTTGCGCAACTATCTCGATGCTTTGGTATTTTGCTATGAACTATATAGCTCAGTAGCTGATACTCACAAATGCCTGTATATTGGATGAAAGTGCATTAAAACTTATTTTATATGTTATATTTTACTTAACTGCCCCAAAACTTTAGAATCCTCCTTTTCAGTAAGGGTATGTTTATCCATACCTTCACTGAGAAGACTTGGATTAACTGGCTTTCTGGAAACTGTTTAATGGAACCAGTACACTGGTTTGCTATATTGCTTTAGGAAGATGACATAGTTCAGAAAAATTATGCTTCCATTTTTGAGAAAAAAACCCTTTCTGTTCACTTTATGATTGGATTACTCAGCAACACTGAAAGCTTATCATGGTTTTATTTAAGTCTTCAAAGGCAGTTTGAAAATTACTCTGACAAAAGCTTGATAACACATGAACTGGAATGAAATCCTACTTGAGAGTCAGAACCCAGCAAATACCAGTGAATACTCATCCATCTATTCTGTGCTTAGGTACTGCTTCATGTAAAAAAAAGTCCTGAAGAGTCACAAATCTGTGTTAAAATCAGCCTGGTCATTTAGGCTGTCCAACAGGCTTGGGGATCAGATCACCTGGGTTTTAATCCCAACTGACTGTGTGACTTTGTGCAAATCTTGTAACCTCTTTGTGCCTCAGTCCAAAGAGCTGAATGGAAACAATAGTTTTCAGACCTACCTGTGTCTGTCCCAGTTCTAAGAGACTTCTCAGGAGTGTTTCGAGGCTGATGGATGGCAGGTGGTGTTGGCGCAAAGTACCCTATTTAATTCTCACCGAAGGAACAACAGTAAAATATGACCAGTTTTCTACCACCTATGTAGAAAATTAATAGCTAATCAATCTCTTAGGATAAAATCTTGACACTGTTAAATTCTATGGTAATCTTGTCAATTATTTCAGTGAGGCTTCAATTTTTTTTACCTTGTGTAATTTTTGGTCACTAAATGTGCAGAAAAAACATTGAGAAATCATCTGATACACTTTTTCTTCTCACATTGATGTGTTGTTCATTGTGTTTGAGTTTGCACCATCAGTTTTAAAACTACTGTTCCTGAACATTTTGCAGAGGTTCAGTTAATGCAACTGCCTATTTATGCTTTTATGTAGCAAACTGAGACACTTCGCAATTGTGCTGCAAATTGTCTTTTTGTACTTCTGGGTGTTTTTTTTTTTCCTTGGATGTGACTCAGCTGTTCGAAACTTGTTACTGCAGAGTTTGACTCTGTCACGCACATCTGATTTAAAAACAACGAGTCTCATGATTTATGACTACCTTTATACTCGTATGGGATGTTTACAGTGCAATCTATTTCTCACATTTGACCCTGTATCTGTGGCTTCTTACTGAGGTTATCCCACTTGGCACAGTGCCATTAGAAGTATCAGTAATTTATAATGTGAACTCTCTCAAAGTAACAGAATATAATTTATAAACATTTTTATAGATTTTAACATTAAAATGTAGCTGATATGAATGCTTACAGATTGGGTGAAGTTACAAGAAAGTTGTTTGTTCAAAATTCTCTTTCCTTAAGCCTGTGTTGAAGTTTGAGCTCTCATTGAAGCAGTAAGATCCTGCTCCTGCAGCTCCATCTGTGCAAGCAGGATACAGTTTGGCCTGTGCAGACTGCCAGACTCTGTCAGTGTGATCAGGACACAGTGAGCAATGGGATTTCCAAAGTCCTAACAAGAGTGCACTTGCTAATTCTCTTAGGCACTCTTGAACATCACATAAGAAATCATGTACCTTTCCTATGTTGACTTACCAAATAACAGCAGAAATATTTTCACTCCCTTTGGATTTTTTTTAAATTTCTTTTTAAAGGCTATGCTTACTGTCTAGGCAAGTGTAATATTGTAAGACATTTAGTTTGAAGTCCTGGAAGATTATGTCATGAGATCGCTTATTTTGACAGTGCAGAAAATCTCACAAGTACACAAACCCAGAGTATGTTTTGTGACAGTGGGCTTTGGGCACTGCTCGTGCTATGAAGTTCAGCGTTCAAACAAGTTTGTGAGCTCTGGCACCTCGTGACAGGTTTTCATTCCAGTCTGGGGACATCAGAAGATAACCCAATTATTACCAACCTCTTCCCTAGGGAGAATCTCCTGTCCTCGCTGGCTAGAAGTAGAACTATATTGATCTTGATGTGTCTTTAAACATTATGGGGTTTTTTTTTAGCTATTTAAAAAACATTTTCAAAGATGCAGTTTGAGCTTAAAGAAAAGTTGTTGAAGTAGCTGTAGATGTACCGAGTTGATTTGGTTGAGAGGCAGCTGTCTTTTCCAGCAATTTTCTCAGTTGACATATGAGCAGCGCTTCATAGTCCTACTGGAAAAACATAATGCAGCTATTATAATATGCTTTCCTTGGGTTTTGCCTTATGATGCTGCTTTTTTCTGCCCAATTATGTTTATTTCTGAAAGTTACTACTTCCAGTGCTAAACAGAAATAGAGCAGTGTTTTCTACTGAAGTATCTGCCTTATTTTCTGCTGCCTCACATGTGGAGATTTGATATTTGATACTAAAAATAGAATTTTTTCATTTTGTCTAGAAAACCTGTTTTTTTCTTAAATCATTAACTTTTAGTGCTACGTGCCTGGATTGACAGAGGGTTGGGGTTTTTTTCCAACCAGAAATCTTACTACTGGCAGAGTAGCATGTGCCATAAAACATCCAATGATGCCCTGTTGCATACTACATCAGTGTGAGGGCCTGGCCCAAAGATACAGCCCTCTCTCACCAAAATGGCACCACTTTCTTTCTTGGAGGGCTTCCTGTTGATACTTTTATGTTTATTGCAGCATCTTCCATCTTGGGGCCAGTCTGTGATTAGGTTAATAAATATCAGCCTTAACAAACATCCATGAACTAAAAACCCTTCACATCAGCAGTTAAAGCCTTACAGCAGTCCAGAAGCAGCAGGTAAGTAGTATTACCCTTTTAATGGCAGTGAAGCTGTGACTTGCAGTTTATAAAAAACAATCAGACAGACAAACACAGAGTTATTTTTAGAGCTGGCACTAGAACTAAATTCTTAGTCCCTAAACCTGTGCTCTCGCTATTGCTGTGGGTGACCAGCTGGTATACAAAGGGTCTCTGTTTTGAACTTTGTTGTGAAGACTAAACTGTTTCACTTCAGTTTGGAATACTGGAAAACCAAACCACATTACTAGAGAGCTCTCATCAGGCAATTGAAATTACACTGAAATCAAATTTCATGCATATTCATTTATGAGGATGGCCCAGAACATACACAAGGGTGCTGTGCAAGTGTCAGGAACTGAAAAGTTGCACAGCAAATAATGCAAGTAAAAAAACAGCAGGGCTGTATTTCATTTCTAACTCTATCTGGATATTCAATGTTTTATAGTGTAGGCTGAAAATACAAAAACGCTGCGTACTGTTAATTTTAACTTCTGGTTTAAAGTAGGGCTACAGCAGCGATGCTTACTCTTACAAGATTTGTAACAATGTTGTCTTAAAAAGCTGATTGTGGAATATGGCTCTTTAATGGATTCTCAGGAGTTACTGAATTCAATGACACTATGACAAGGGTTTTTAAAAACAGAACCAAAAAACAACTGCTTTCAAAAGTACTGGTTATTCTGTCGTTTGGACTACATAGCACAAGTCCATGAGGATGAATTCCTAGTTGGTGTCACTCAAATAGTCTCTTCTTGCAGATGGTTGATGCTTTTCAGCTTGTAATCTGTATTACTACAATTTCTTTGTTTTAAGCTCCCTGATTATTTTTTTTTCCAGCTATAACTTTCTCTTGTTTCAAACATGTACAGGTTTTTCCACATGGGGACATTCCAGAAAGCTAACTCAGTGAAACTGATAATGTCTGTGAATTAAAGTGTGTTAAATCCCTGTGTATATGTTCTCATTTCGAAGTAAGGTGGCCTTCAATTCCAGTTGTATAATCCTCCGCGGGGGTATTCATCACATTGTGCAGTTCAAGGTTGTTGGCGAATTTTAAAGTGCTGAATAGGTTTCTAACCAAGATACTGGAGAACATATGTAAAGGGATTCACCCTTCTGTATTCTCAGGGTGGCAATTATGACTTACAGTACAGCATTTCTAACAGTGGGCTCTTTTAATTGTACTTGCAAAGCTCAGCACCTGCATAGCACCTGCACACTAGACACCACGTTTCTGAAGTTCTCTTTTTCTACTCCAGTGGTTTTCAGCATGCTCAGATTTATTGCCACCTCTATGAAGAATTTAAGCTTCCAGAAAACAGTGTGCTTTCGTCTTTGGATTTTGTGGATGACAGGGATCTGGGGACCGTATGCTGAAAGTTAACTGCTTTACTAGTATAGCAGAACTTGATGCTAGGAGCATGGTGTAAATGATGCCAGTATAACTAGGTTTATTTTTTACAATGCCCATCAGAGATATGCTTGTTTCTCAGAAAATAATATTTTTTTCTTCTCCATTTATATCTGCCTGGATCTGAGGATGAGACCCTTTTAGCGTTCATGCAAGCAGCTACCATATAAGAAAAACACACACAAAGGTCTATTATGGATGGCTTTATCACTAAGCAATGCAACTATTACATGCTTACTGTCATCCTGCTATGTAACAGTGCATGTTTTTTCCCATTTGCTGTTTCCCACCCTGTGTGCTTGTCACCAGTCAGAGGACACTGCTGAAGAGACAAGCATGGAAGTTTAGCAAAGTAGCTGCAGAACCGAAGCCATTAAGATGTAGTTCTAATACTGAAGAAAGAGCTCCTCCCAAAGGCAAAAATTGGGACCAGTGGCTTGTAAAATTATTTGGACTTTTCATGTGTTTGCATTGCATATAAGATGATAACACTTTTTTTTTTTTTTTTTAAATTATACTTGGACTATATTAAGCCCTAAGCCCAGAAAAAGGAACATAAAAGGAGTGCAGTTACAGAGAAGCAAATAAAAGTGCAAACAAGCTCCATTTGTTGGAGGAACTTGAAGTGTGAAGGAACTTGAGTGTGCAGGCAAGGCAGTAGTGTGTACCGGGGAATGACAGTAGGGTGATTTCTTGCTGGAGAATTGGCAGACTGCTTGTCATGGCTTAGAGCGAGTAATGGAACTTAGTAGTCATTGATGGACTACGATGGTCACTGCTTATGTTGCCTTATATTGGTAAGAACTCTGCCCATAGCGTTTGTTTCTCTCCTAAACAGCTTGGTTTATGTGCAGATTTCTTCATGATGACATTTTGACCCATTTATTTTTATTTTGGGCCTAATCCAAAGCCTGCTGGTGTAACTGAACGTTTCTTTCTGACTTCTGCTGTGTCTCCATAATGCCACACTTACGTGTCTCTACAAGAGTCCTAATGTCTTCTTGTCTGTCTTTGTTTAAAAGGGGGTTATCTGGAGCTCAAAAATCGGGCATTACTGGCATGAATACTTCAGAAAATTGCATTTGGAAGGGAGGCCAAATTTTGCTCTTATGTACATCCCATGAAGCCTTGTTGACACTCAAAGGGGAATCAAAACCATCCTATTACATGTGCCATCAAATTCTGTGATGTCCTTATGGCTACAAAATGACATTTAGAAAAACAAAATGTTGCTAATAGTTGCCTGTGTTTTAAGGGGCAATAGCGGATAACTGACCCTGCACAAGAATTAGCAAATCACACAGGGAGTTTCCCTAAGAAACAAGGTCTTTAAGAAACAAACCTATTACAGGGGGTTACTGTGAAACATGTATGAAAAAAAAAAATATTGAAGCTTTGGTAATTTTTTTAGTATCTTAAAAGTGTAAAACTCTTGTGATTGAAATGAACATTTTATTTCAAATAAAAAGTCCTGAACTTCGTGACATAAAAGTAAGATCATCTGGCAGTTACATACAACGTATAAAGGGGGTGCACATACATGCCCAGTACACCAGGATTCTCAGTATTGGAGTGGGTTTAATTTATGACTTTCCCAACATCTTTCAATTTTAGATGTCCAAACATCCGTGCTGGGCACACATGCATATACATATCTAGATAGTCTTAAAATATTACCTTTGGTGATACCTAGGTATTAGTCGTCTTTCCTATTCTTCACGCTGACAGCATAAACCAAGATATTAATTTGCCTTGGCATTAATTATTGCAAAATATCTCTAAAAGATAGAGTCTGCTATTTGAAACCCCTTTTAAAATAAATTTAAACAACTGAAATATTCCCGTGGAAAAGATTTTTTTTAAAAATATCTCTTAAATGTGTCTGTATCCGTTAGAGATAACCATCTCCTTTCCCTTTTTCCTTTGAGCTGACTCTTCAGTGGGATTGATCCATGCAGTGAGTCAGTCCTTACCCATCATTACAAGACTGGGGTTGCTTTGCCTTTTCGAACAATTTCTTATACTCAAGAGTAGGGGAACAAGGGAAAAAATATCCTTGGATGGTGGATGATGTTTTGTAATTCAATAAACCTTCAGAATTATCTCAGAAAGTAAATACTTTCGAGGTGGTTCATTTCTAAGAGTTCCTAGCAGACAGTGACGTGGTTTTGTATTTCCCAACACTGTCTTCATCTAGCTAATGGCAGTCTGAAAGATCCAGTGTTTGGGAGCAGCTGTAGAAATACCCATTTTAGAATGTGTTGGGACTATATCTGCCTGTAAAGAAAAATACACCTTTGTTTCTGACTTGTTTACTTGAACTTCAACAAGTAGAAAATGTAGGTGCTATGTGAATTTTTCTGTCCCCATAAAATGAAAGCGCAGTTTAGTTAGTTTTTTTTTTACTAGTCCCACAATAAACATCTAATTCATCTCTGCCTTTGTTAAATAAACCAGTGATATACATACAGTTGAATTTGAGTATGTTAAGATCTAGACTTCCTTTACATTATATGGGGTTTAAAAGTGGAAAATATAATAACTGACAAAAAATCTCTTCGTTGTGAGAACTAATATTTAACCAGTCATGTTTTTTCATAATGCCTGTAAGACATTATGCTTATTTGCACACAAAACTGTCTTGACCTGTTTCAAGTAGTCAGGCATCACATTTTTGTTCAGAGAGTTTTAGATAAACCTGCAAGAATGTGCTTTTACAAAGTAAATTTTTTAAAGAAACTCTTTGATATTCTGTAGTAAATGTATTTATTTACCAGTACGTGCAACAACTAATTTTTGTATTTTCACATAATTTACTTGGTGTATGTCATAGAGGTTCTAGTGTTTGTCAATACAGAACACTGTGCAGAAGTATTAAACATAATTTGTTTGAAACAATTATTTTTTTCCCTACCCAAGGTCAGCAACACCTTGATAAATTACCTACACAGAGTATGGAGGTTATTTAACATAAGGAGTTTCCAGTGCTGTTTAAACTGTATTTTTACCTTTAATGCTCATACGAATGCAAAACAAAGAACATAGCCATAGAAAGTTATACTGTCAGTCTTGACTTTATCAGTCATTTTCAGCCTGTACGTCTTCTCAAAGTGTGAATGCAAAGATTTGAACTTGGGACACACTATAAATACTCCTGTTACCCCTCTTCCTGAAGAGGAGGGTGAGATTCCTAATGAACACTGGCCGAGCAGAGGCCCACTTGTTTGCTGCTTTAGGTCCCCACCACCCGACAATCCTGTCCCATTCCTGCTACCTCAGTGCTGTTTGCTGTGAGGTGAACCAATTCCTTCCAAGTCTAGCTGAAGGACTGAATTTTTGGCCTGCTCATTTCTATCAAAATTAGTCTGGAAAATGGTCAGAAAAACCTGGGATGTAGTTCAGTAAGGACAAGAGCAAAGAGCTGTACTTAGGCTGGGATGATCAGCTGCACAATTACAAAAAAACCCCAAGCTTTGAACATGTAAAAAGCTATTGGAAAGCAGAAGATAAGTTTCTGTCCTCCATTATCTCTGATAGACAGAACCGATTCAAATTGTAGTCAGATTAAACAACAGAGAATTTTCTGACTACAAAGCAGAACTTGTAGCAAACAGAATGCAATGTAAACAGAACTTGTTGTCTGAGAAACTTTCAGTGACAAGTTGCAGTTTCCTGTCAGGAACAATAGGTTTGGGTAGTCTTGCATTTTGATGTGTGGTTGATCACAACAGTAGTTACCAGCAGAGAGGAGTGGTCTCTGGAAACCTTCTAAGCCATCCTGGGAAGATCACTGACAAAAACAAGCATATGGTCAGGTGTCTATTTGCTCTCTAGGAATCTGTGCCCTTCCTGAAAACTGGTGAAGCCCCAAAGCTGAGAAAAGTCACTTGACTAGAGCAACCTTTCCAGATGTATTTGTACAGAGGATGCTCAGTCTGATCTGATGTTCATTTGCTTTGAAATATGTGGTTGATATAACACCATTGAAAAATAGCTAATTTTCTAACTCTTACTTGGGTTCTCTTGTCCAGTGTTTGTGATACATGAGGTTAGAAACAATGTTTTTATTAGGTTGTGCAAGTAAAAATCATTTAGATAGAGGATTATTGCACTACATTGTTCTGTGACCTCAAAGTTAATAATAATTTTCTTAGCTGGAAAAGGAAAGAATCCAACATATAAACGCTAAAGGCTAATGCAATGAGTTAGGTCATAAACTTCTTACATGGTTATCTGTTGTCTAGATATTATTTGATAACTAGTCCTTGTTACAGTATTTTTGGGACCAGCACTGATCTTAAGCTTTGTACTTTTTTTCTGATCCCATGGAATGCCTGAAATGATCTGTAACCATTAACAAATATCCACAAAGAATTAAGCACTTCTGTGGGTTTTTAATTCTATTTTGATCAGAATATTTCATTTAAACAATGTATGTGCTGTTTCTTTTGCCTTTATTAAAAACTATAGCCATTTAATTTGCTAGGTGGGAAACACTGTAAGTAAAGGAGCATGTGCTTTTAATAAGCCTCACTGCTTCCACTGGGTGTCCCCCTGAGCTGCTACAATTTTTTTCCAAATGTTTACTTATGTTCTGACCTATGATTTTGATTTACTTGTTTAGTAGCAGTCCTTTGAGAATCCTGATTTTGTTCAGATAAGCTCTTCTTCAAATTATGAATGCCCTCTGCTAAAAGTGAACAATCAATAACTAAGAACGCTGGACACATCTGTGAGATGATCCTTTCCTAAAATGCGTATCTAAATAGACATTTCTGTTTCAGAGGGGGGAAAGCTGAAGCAAAGAGAGAAAAGGAAGTGTCATATAAACAGGAGGACTGTCAGTTTGAAGACTGCTGGTAAGCTGCTGTACGAGGTATGCCTGGCTACATTCAGAGAGTACTTACTGGTAGCTGGGGTGGGGCTGCCAAGGCGATGGACACCTCCAGACAGCTGTTGAGACTCTGACACCACACAGTCAACCTGCACTAGCAGCATTTTCTCCTGTTTCTGCTGCAAAGAAATACGAAGCCTTTAGCTCTGCCACAGGTATTACAAGATGTTCTAACAACCAGTCTCTGTGTTAGTAAAGGAAAACTCACTGGATTCTGGTTTGGCTTTTTTTTTTTCACTAGTGCTGTGACAGAATTTCTTTCTTAACTCACACTCCAGTGCAATGTCTGCTTGGTGTGTCTGTGGGGACTGTGTTGGCCCACCAGGCTAACTCACAGGACGCAGCTGACTTCTCTAGTTACCCATGCTAAGGGGCCTGAAAAGAAATTCTGGGCTTTTACTTGTCTGCCAAAAACAACCATTCAGTAAGGGCCATGGGAGACTGGAAGACAGCAAGGTCAAAAAGCAGACTGAATTTAGGAATTAAACTTTTGCTATTACTTGGGAAGCTTAGCATGTTACACTCATCTGAATTGCTTTATATTTCTCTCACTGATACAAAGAGAATACAACTCCCAGTGCCAAGTGAAACAGCTCCAAAGGACATGCTGATCGATACCAGGTGACAGCCTACTGGTTAGGCCACCCTCAGGGGATAACTGAGGTTGGTGGTCCTTGCTCCACACCATAGTGTGATGGCTTACAAATGCTTCCTACTGCTGTAGTGATGGTCCTCACTGATACACCAGGCTGCCTTTATCAAGGAAATTTGTGTGTGTCTTCATACTCAGTGCTGTATCAGGGCCTGGTCAAGCTCCTCAGTACAGAAACACTGACCATCGAACGGCCATTAGAAACATTCACAGCCTGTCGTAGTTTATGCCCAAAGACACATTTTCCCCATTGGGACAGGTGGATCCTGTCAGACCCCAGCATACCTTATCTCTTGAAGGCTCTTCCATGGTATAAAAAGCCAAGGTTTTGGTGCTGGCACCAGTCCTGGAGCGAGGTATTGATATCCTGGGCTCGCTCCTAGCTTCTTGGAGGATCTGTTCCATGCTCTTCCCAGGCACAGAGGGGAGGCTGACAGGTATCTTCCACTAGCACAGGTTGCTCAAAGCCCCAGCCAGCCTGACCTTGTACACTTCCAGGGACGGGGCATCCACACCTCTGGGCAACCCACTCCAGTGTCTCCCCACCCTCATGACCAGAGGCAGTTCCCTCAGCCTGCCCTTGTGTGCCCCCCCCCACCATCCCAGGGGCCCTGGGCTGGGCCCACACCCCACACCTCAGTGTCTTTCCTGGACTGGGAGACCAGGAGGGGACAGAGGAGTCCAGATGCAGTCACCAAAGTACCAAACAAGAGCGGAGGAAAGCATTTTTACTGGTATTTTCTTGGGTTTATTGGAGGGTTGTTTGGGTTTTTAAACATGCGGAGGGGATGTGGGATAGGAAAGAAGGGCTCACACCACCCGTGGCAATCAAGGCAGTAATTGTCGATGCCGGGAGATGGAACGGGTGAGCCCAGGGGACGGCCAGGTGTGGAGGCTGGGCTCCCAGCTAACGGCAGGGCTGGCGGCTGGGCCGGGCGTCCTGCGGCATCATGGAGGAAACTGTGCGGGACGTGGATCCACTTCCATCAGTTCTTCTTCCACTTCTCCGTCTGAGGTTCACCCTCTCGCTGCTTTCTTTTTTTTTTTTTTAATTCCCTCGGACATTTTTAGTGTTTGTCTCTAACACAAAGTATGGTCCAATTCCTTCACTCATCTGGGAGTTTCACCAAGACGTTTCACCACAGCTATGGCAAAGACAAGGAACAACTCATACATTTCAGTCTTGCTTGTGTTCTTCTTGGGACACACCATAGATTAGACTACTGGCCTGCAGCATGGCATAAGCTGGGAAATGGGCTGTGGGTTGGGGTACCATATGAGTGTTGTGGATTGTAGTGACAACAGTTTCTTGGGTGTACAGCAGGTATTTCACAGCTGAGAGAGTCATGTTTGTGACCAGTCTGTTCTGCTGATCAGTTAACATTCAGGTAAGAGAAAGAAGGCATACTTTCTCCACCAGCTTCCTGGTAATTGTATAAATATATATGGATTTGATTAACTTTCACAAATGGTAGCACACATGTTTTTGAGAAAACCAGAAGAGACATTTGGTTAACTCTGGGATGACAATGAGAAAAAAAAAACCAAACCACAAAACCCAACTTTCTTCAGAATCGGAGGGAAAAGAATCACAAGTATCTGAACCAAATAATCTACTCCAAGATGCCAGTCTCCAAAAAGCAAGGACAAAGTGCTGCTGGCAACTTGATGGTAAGGCCACGACAAGACTACATGAAAGAGGGCACTGGCTTCCAGTTCAGGTAGATGATGTGACTGTTACCACAGGAATGAAATTGGTATAAGAAGATGAACACAGAGAAGTCTTCACTGGGAACAAAAACCACACATATGACAGTTTATGACCTCTATCTTCACCATCTAGATAACATCCACTGTTGTTCCTATTACTCAAGTCCTTTCGTGTTGCGCTTTCTCAGCGTGCCTGTTTCATCTGAATCACTGGCTTTTTGCTTTTTCAGTGCTGCATTTTCATTTTCTGACTCCACAGATGGGTCTTCTTGGGTTGACTCTTCTGCTTCACTGCAGCTCTGATAGTGGAATCCAGTGTTCTCCGCTATGACAGCAGGATCATCATCCTCGTAACAACAGCAGCACTCCTCAGTGCTTTGGCTGTGATGAAGGTCCCTCTCCTCATCACTGCTGCCAGTTACCTCATCCTTTTTCTGCATTAAATCATGACCACCCCTTCCCATAGTGAGATCAGATAGCAGGGTTTCATTGCACAGATGCTCCTCATCTTCCACGCCCTCCATTCTTTCTGCCAGCTCTTCTGCAGAGGGCTGGCTCAGGTCAGGGTAATCTACAAGGATTGTGTCCTGTTTGCGCTTGAAGCAACCAGAATTATCATAGACAGGATAGGTCTCTTCTGGATAACCTTAGGAATAAAGTGACAGGCAGCTTGAAGCGTTAGCAGCATTTAAAAGTAGTACTGACTTCAGTGATGGATGCACAAGTTTGTTACAACAGTTGGCTTTAGCACTGCCAGTATAAGTGTCATCTATTTAATGCTGTGTATATGTCACAATATTAAATCCACAGCAAGACTGTGCAAAACATGACTTCTTGGGAGATGATGAGAAAACTCCACTTATTTTTAGGGAGCCAGAATAAATACCTGAGCTCTGCTGAAAGCTATGGCAGCTAACAGGTGAAAATTGCATGTCTTGGATCTTTAAATAGATCCTTTCTTTTTTTTTGCTTCTGTTTACATATTGACTGCTTCATGTTTTGAAGACTTTTGCTATAAACAGCATTATTTATAAAGTTGAAAAACCAGATATGTCAATGACTGTGTGCATTTCATTTTAGAAAATGCATCATGAACTTGATTTAAGAAAACAGAGCTCGAGGCCACTGTTTATGCTTTATGTTTGGATCATTTTTGAAAGCTTCGTAAAGAGCAAGGAATTAAGTCTGCATTTAAAATTATGATAGGAGCAGCTCAACTAGGATATCTTGAAAACACATTTATGTAACAAGTAAACAATGAGGAATGGAAAGGACATTAAAATAAAGAATTTTTAAAAGCCAGACTTCCTGGAGTTGACTTTTACAACACTGGAGCAAACAAAGAATGACTAATCAAAAGTAAAAACTGTAAGTTATCCAAAACATGATTCTGATTTCCAAGGGGTTTATGATTTTGTCTGAAATCTAGCCCAGCAAAGAAAGCGAAAGATATAAACCTACAGCAGCCAAGACACAGCAGCAGATGGAGCATATGTGAATATTCATATGCCACTTTTGGCAGCAGATAGTGTAGTGTTTATACTAAAGGAAATGCTGGATGCCTCAAAATCTATTTTCTTTCTATTATGGTTGGGAAAACAAACCACCTCTTGTAAAGTTCTGGACACTGATTTCTGAAAATGGACTATAATACTCAATTTTTTTCATCAGGGTAATGGTAAGAAAGGTTCTTGCTTACCTTCCCAATCCTCCATGTAAGGAGCTTCTTCAGCTTCCTTCTCAGGAGAGATTCCATCTATGAATTTTCCTTCTTTCATAACTCTAGTAATTTCTCGGAGTTGCTGAAGTAACCTTTTTTCCTGGTCTGTTGTAACATTTTGAGTCCTGCTAGAAAATATTAGACACCAGAACTCAGTCCACTATTTTTACAAACTATTAACAGATTTTGAACCCATCCATTTGGCTAGCCCAGCAGCAGAGTCTGAAGAAACCTGGCTGCAGTATGATAACTATTCAACAGCTGCATGTGGTCTGCACTTCGGCTCGGTATAAAGGTTTATCCATTTATCCAGAAAGCCTGCAAACTTAAACAGGTAAAGAAAGGCAGGTACAGCCAGTGTGACCGCAAATGACACACAAGCAAGAATTGTGGCACCAAAGACACTACAGAAATTTCTGGCCTTTAGAAGAGTGTTAGGTGAGAATCAGAGGGCCATGCCTTATTTGAAGCAGTTTAAGAAAAAGTAATTCAGAACCTATGCTACATTTAAAACAACTTGTGGGGCTGATCAAAATGTCTCACAGACACATTAGTCTCAAGAGTCTAATGATATGACCATTAAAGGTCATTTGCAAGGCCTCATTAAGAAACGTCAGTTGGACAGATTATGATGTCGTTACACAGAGTCGACAATGCTGCCTGGCAGGGAGGTGGGGGGAGAAGCAGGAAGGAAGATTTAAAAATGAAAAGGTGTTACCTTTAGCTTTAACTTGCCCTTTAGAATCAGAGGGAGAGTGGGAGACGACTTATCTTTTTATCAGATTAAAAGTAATCTATAATTCTGACTGGTTCTACACTGCTGATCTAGTAATTACTACTGCTCAGGATCACAATTACTTGCTGTTGTAACAAAAATACTTCCAACAGATAAAATCAGGTAGTCATTACATGTTATTTTCGCTGGAAGAAAAGTAGTCTCCTAAAAATCTTGTGGTCAAAAAAAGAATTATCTGGATAGTGATGATCTGAGCTCTAATAACTCAGAATGAGAAAGACACTGGCTGAATTTAGGGGTGCAAATGGTTCTGACTGTTGTGCTTGTTTCATCTTGAGTTACAAGTTGTTCTTGAGCAGGTGTTTGATCCCTGTGTAAGTGCCAGTTCAAGCCTCTCAGGGGACTGAGGCACTACTCTTTAGAAATCTTGCTGTGTTTTAGGCCTCTGGTTACTCAGAGAAGGCCCTTGGCATGCCCAGAATGCTGAACTGCAGGCGGTATGTGAGGCCAGACAGGTGATCTCTGGTGATCTCCAGACCATCAGATAGACAGATAATCTCCAAGATTAGACAGCTGCTCAGTGAATCTTATGGGTGAGATGGGAAGAGGGGAACTGGAAACAGATCAACGGTTTTGGATTTATGTAGTTAGTATCTACCTAAACCATGTTTGTGGTACCTGAATTCTCATAAACTTGAAAACTTGCAGTGTCCATCTTCAGATTTTCCTCTTACTAACTATTGTGACTAAAGCAGACTTTAATAGCCACTTTGTGCTACTCTACATATATGGGAATGATGGTGACATGATAGTTACTCCACTAAAGGCAGTGGAGACATACTGGATTAAAGCCAAAGAGATTAGCATTATACTGCTGGTTTGTGTGATGGTGACCAATGTGCTGATCCTGGACTAAATTTTGTTGCACACACAGTTGTCTGTAACTGACCTTAGCTCAGGAGCAGGCCCACTGGTTTCTTTAGCAGCTGCCCAGATTAACCTGTTTGACTGAGATCACAGACTTAACATCACTTCTCTGTGCTGCCCCCGAGGGGCACTTTGCCCCACAGTTTGAAAAGCTGATATGGTTCCAACGCTACATGGAGGTTGCACTGAGTCTCCTCAAGCTGCAGTGGCAGTTTGTTCCACAGAGTAAGCACAGGTGTGAGACAGCATCTTCTCAAAAGCCTGGGTTATGCAGATGTAGAATCTGAGATGGGAACTAAGAGGCACACAAAAAGAAATGGTTTCATCAGCTAGCTGCCTTTAACAGAAGCTGTAACAGAACTGCCAAACTAATCCTCCTTTTATAGACAAAAGTGTATGTAATTCAAATATATATTACCTGGATGGAGACACAGAGGCCTCTCTGTTTAGCGCAGTGAGGTGATACGCTAGCTCAGGTAAAAGGATCAATCAATACAGCTGCATTGCTGTGGCATCTCATATAGAAAAATTCTTAATATGCTGGATACTCACATTAGAAATCACTACTGTCTTACTGCAACACAAGGTCTCTGTATTTCAGAATATTTCTCCTCCACATATCTTACTTAAAAGACAAATTTCCCTGTAGAGGGGGAGAAACGAAAGCCCATGCACTACTTCTACTTCATTTAAGACCTCTAAGAAGACTTACTGTAGGATGCTGGCAATGTATAAGACATCTGGATGCCTGAGTACAGGAGATTTACCAGGATATAATGCACTTATGAATACTAAGAGGACAACAGATGCAAAAGGTTTACAGTGTAAGAAAAGATCATAATTTTTGCTCTGTGTGTTTGTAGCTCCAAGTTACTACTTTTTATAGTGGCAATGCTTATGTTTTGTAGGGTCCCAATGTGCTCACTAACAGGTAAAGTAAAGGTTTCTTATTCTTACACTGAGATCAGAACATTCCCTAAAAATCTGTCATGAGTGCAGTAAAAATCCATAATCTAACATGATATCTCAGACATGTCAACTGGTATTTTTTTGCTTCATGATCTTAAAATAATCATTATTAAAATGCAGCTCTAGCCCAAAAATGGCACCCCACAAAGTACAGCTTATCTCTCTCTCTTCCATATCACATTTGTTCAGTATATGGTAAAAAGGTAAGCTTTTCCAACTGACAGCCTGCTAAGACTTTAAGAACAGTTAATTGAACTGCATTATTTCTACCTCTTACCTACTTACCAGAATTATTTTTTTTTTTACAAGAGAACATTGTACAATACTCCCATTGAGAAAAACATTTACAAGTATTCTTCAGTTTAAAATGTTTTCAAAATACCAAATTTTACAAGCAGTGATGGAAAGAATACAGGTAAGACATCTGTAAAAATGGGTATGGAAATCTTTTGTACCTGTTCTATCACTGTCCCAACATTGAAATGCTCTGCTAAAAGCCCAGGAAAAAGCAATATGCATGCTTTTAATGCAGAGAGCCCTATATAACCATCAATCAAGTCTTTATTTTTGAATCATCAAATTACCAGAAAGGCTCCTTATCTATCTCTGCTGACAGATACTGGACCATAAAGGTCTACATTTAGAAACTGGAGATACTAAGGTGCCCTTAGTGATAGGATGTGATGATAAATCACAAAAATGTATAATTTAAATTTGTAACCTGTTTAAAAAAGAGCTGGGAAGAGTTTCTCAGAGCTGTGAATCATGATATCCTTAGATACTATGTACTACTGATTTAAATGTGTGCGTTAGGTAACAATTATCTTTGTCTGTCTCTTGGTTTAGTTGTGGTTATGTTACTAAGGACCAGGCCAGATAGTTCCTTCTTCCTATTGCTTTCTTTACCGTGCTTCTAGTCCTTGCTAATACATGCTAGGCCTTATTTAAATATTTGTACTTGTACTTTCTGAAAGCATTTTTGCAAGGGGGTTTCTGTACTTAAGGCTGTAGCAATTCCAACTGGTATCCTTGTTTGGAAGGAGGTCTCCTTGGTTGGTTTGGAGGTTGGTCTTCAAGCCTCGTGAAAAAAAAAGGCAAATCCAAGTTTCTGCCTGCCTACTTCTGTAACACAGGGCTGGATAATACAGGCTAACCCATCTGAGAAAACTAGCTAATAGTATTGAGAGGTTTTTCAGTCTCACTTCATTCAAATGCTTTTGGAAGAAAAAAAGAAATGAGCAGGACAAGTCACAGCAAGAAAATAACATGTACACTTGCTACAGAAGAAAGCAGAATAAAATCACACAGCACAGTATATATTATTCCTCTGAAACAGGATTTCTTTCTATGGTACAGCATTATCTGAGAATAAACTGTCCTTCCAAACTCATCCAGATTTCAAGAGCAATGCTTTTTTGAAGAAAATATACAAAATTAGAATGCCTTTGGATTCTAAGAACCTTCCCCAGAAGGAGAAAGCCCAGATGAATCTTGAAGCAGTTTGGCTAGGAGGAGAACACTCCTGAATATAGTGAGAGGACGCCGAGGCACGAGCTCAGACCTCAGCACCATTGCACTGCCTGTAATGGTGTGACAATGCAAAATCGCCCTTCGGTTTGGTTACTGATTCTTGGCAGGCTGGGAGTCGCTTTGCCATATCTAGTATAATGGGCCATGGTCCCACCTGGGGGCTTCCTGCATTACTTTAAATATGATACCAGTTTTTCTCTGACTTTTCTGTCATAAGGATTTCTGTTTAACTGCATATTAATAAATGGAGCTCAAGCAATTTTTGCTCTTTTCCTCTTTCCTTTTAATCTATCGACATCCAGACTGAATAAGCCTAGCACTGTACTCTGTCCTCTCATTACACTTTCTAACCATACATTTTATTTCACTATTACTGGACTTGATGAGTATCACAGTGTAGATTAAGAAAGCTTCAAAGTCTGGGTGTATTTGAAAAACAGCTATTTGCTCCATCTAGAGGTGCTTTCCCCCGCTTTTTAAAAAGGCTACATACAAAATTCTTTATTAGATTCAGATTCTGATTTCCCCTGAGGCCTTTAGATCCATCTGTATAAAGAGTCTGGTTGAACAAAGAAGGGAAGTTCTACTAAATAAAGGCTCTAAGCCAATAACACACAGTGGAACAAATACTGAATCAGTCCCTAAACCCATTTTCTCAGTAAAAAATATCCTATCCTGAGAGTCAGCACAGTATCTGTGTAACTTATAAACTTATTTCTGGCAGCTTAAAGGTACTATTCTGCGAGCATTGCAGTAGCTGTCCGAAACAGAGATGAGTAACAGTCAAAATTGTATCCTTTTGTTTCACTAACAAAGCCAGGGCAGCTTAGGGGTTGTCCTGCTGGAACCTGGCCTAACACGGGTAAGTCTAGTACCTTGATGGGTGCAGCCACAACACAGGGCACGGTGCAAAGTGGGCAAAACTACATGCTCGAATACAATGTGGTTTGAAGCATAAATGAACATAACGTGCGAGGTGAGCACAGACTTGTTCCTACAGACTGGGTTAAAACAAGCATTGACTGATCCAAAAATTAACATGCATTACAACCCGAACAGCTATCTTTTTTGCTTGCAAACGTCACCTTAATATTCATGGTATTTAAATTTTCAAACACTGCAGTTATACATTGTCCTATTGATGTGTTGTTACACTCCTTATGAAAAACATAGACTTGTTTCCAGTGTTTCTTTATAATGCAGAATAGTGATCTCAGATTTATAGCAAACATTAATAAACATAATAAATTTTAAGTCCTGATTTTATAACTCTTTTTCTTTTATATTTAGAAGCAAATCAATGGATTTACAGGCTACAGGGTGGAACTAACTTATGGAACCAGATTATTATACAGTTCTGCCCTTAAAGAAATATCTTATGGATATTCTAAGACTCATTTACATAGATTATAACAGCATATCTATTTAGAAAAAATAATCCATATAACTGGAACATAACATAAAACAAATGTGCATTTTATGAATCATTCAGAATATTACTTTGATCATGTAAGACAGGTTGTTTTATATACTTTAAATGTAAACGTTTTACTTTCTGTTTACACATACATGTCATTATCTTCTAAATAACACACTGTACAAAGGGGGAGGGAAGGGATAGTTGCTTTTCTGTTTAAGGAAAATGAAGTTGGAAAAATTATTTATTTTAAATATAGACACTGAAAAGACAAAAACTGCAGAACAAAAAGCACGATGTGTAAAACCAAATTTCTACAATCTGAAAGAGTAATAAAAATGCTATTTTAATACAGAAAATGTCAGGAAGTTTAACTTCTAATCAGAGCAGAGTCTCTACTTCAAATGCTGTAATTTGAAACATACCTGTCACAGTTAGGTCCTACTCTGTTGATTAATTTTTCCATGGCTTCTTCTGTCTCTCTCAGTTTTTCCTGGAGTTGAGTGAGCTCATAGTCAGCTGTAAAACAAATAAAATCCCAAGATCTGTCAGTAGGAGCTTTGAAAATGTATCTCTGTCCCATTATCACAGCAAGCACATGCTGTACTGAACCAAACTGGCTCTGAGGAAACTAAAACGTGCACCTAAAGAGTTCTACCTACTCTTCCTGGTACTAGAAGGTGAAGACTATTTCCAGTGGTAATAGGACACACAGAAAGCACTTTCTTTAAAAGGCTCCCGAGCAACCTCCCAATAATCAGAGTGAGTGAGCCAGTGAGCCACAGTAAATGCTCTGGAGATTGAAGTTAGGGAAAAGAAAATACCTTTTTTTTTTTTTTAAACCATAATGTTTTACTGTCTACTGCAGAATTAATATGTTTTCATGGAATTTCCCTGATAAATCCTTGGGAACAGAGACAAAAAGGTCACTTGAGCATTTTCTAACAAGTCTAAGGATTGAGAAACTGCATTTTTGGTAAAGAGAATAATGTTCATGGACTTGATAGCATCCAACCTTGCACAGGTGTGCTGGAGTAGGCAGTGAGCACTAACAGTCTGGCAGGCTAACCACGTGGTGTCCGCCCAGGAAGCACAGCGCAGTATTTCCATGGTTGCACACTTCTCAAAAAATGTGTCCATAGTATGATAGTAGACACACATGCATACATGCAAGAACACCCATACTGGCTTTATTTAGCCAAAAGTGTTAACAGTAAAGATGCAACAGCATGGATTCAACAAAAATGCTCAGGCTCCTTGTTTGGCTTTTATAGCTGATGCTCAAAATCCTACGGCTGAGACTTCATTGTTCCCCACTGCAGAATAAAATGAAACCATCCTGTGTTAGCTAAACATTCAGCTGTTACAGGCACACCCATTTAAGCAGCACAAAGGGACAATGGAACTCCAACACAGTAGGAATGGAAAAAGCCATCCACAAACATCCTGCTTTTGGAAAGATCTCAATTCTGCAGAGAATGTCACTACTTAATGTATCACTGATGTCATTATTTTGCGTGTTTGAGACTTTAAAAATAGGGGAGGCAAAGATCCTCGGTGGAAGTTACTCCTTCCAAGTCACTACGTTAGTGGTTCCTAGTCCAGTGACGTGTCCCCTGCTCTGCTACAGCTTTCCATGAACGCTTTAGGAAAACAAATGAAGAGCTCTAGAAAAAGGCAGAATAATTTTCATCACTAGTTCTTTGGGTTATAATGATGGTAAATATTTAACCTACTGCAAAGTTAGTTTCTCTTACCAAGCATTAGAGAAAAAAATACAATTACTGTTGCTAATAAATTGCACAAAATTGCCAGGCACAATGCAGTATAAGTGCACTGAAAATACAATCTATAGCACTGAGTACATTAGGTATTCCTAATATACGCATTAATGTCAAGATAATTACAGCTGTGTTAAGAGAATTACCTTACTGCTAGCACTTTCTATAAAGCCCTAAGTACTTTTATTTCCTATTACAGTTTAGCCAGCTAAACACAGAACACTTAAATACTGTTATGGCAACTACCCATCCAATCATCAATAGTAAGCTTATTAATCTATCTAATAAATGTCTACAAATAGTTGAATCCATCCCCACGATGTTTAAGTAAAATCACAATAACATTTCAGAAGACTGTTTATGGTCTCATCAAAATTTTGAGCATTGCAAAAAGGGAAGGGAAAAAGTAGGGGAGTGCCTGGTAATGGCTAAGAATTGACAAACTCAAAAAAAGAAGGCAGCTTTTAATAATATCTTTATATACTATTACTACAATATTACAGATTGTAGAATAATTATAGGTGGACATCCTATTAGCCATATTTAATCATTAGCTACATAGCTTTTCAGCAAATCCATACGGTTAATTCTGTGAACCTCATGAAAAGCCATTGCTTCCAGGGGGGCCTTGGGATCAGGCTACTGTATTGGAGTCTCATTAGCTGAATGAGATTAGAAAGTGACAGTGCAGTAATTCACTTTAACTCTTGCTCATTACAACACAGAAGCTTCTAGCCTGTTTTTTACAGAGGGAAACAGCAGCTTTACAGTGTGCCCAGAACTTCAAGAACCTGGTTGGACCATGCCTCTACAGAGTCAACAGCTACAAAGATATAACTCTGAAGTCATACTCACTGATTTTCCTTTTCATGTTTCCAGGTGCAGCAGCAGGGCATTTCCGCTCTCCAGTGGTAGTTTTTCCCTTGGAAGCCAGCTAATGTGTGAAAAAAGATGACCCTCCTATGAGTTACCACAACAGCAATATCTAAGCCCCAAGGGCAACAGAAAAAAAGATAAAGAACTAAAATATGCCAGAAAGTAACTGCAGAAAAGCATGCCTAGCAGCAAAAACAGACAACCATGAAAGATGCCTGGGAGATGCTGCCAGCTGAAAACTCCACTTTGAACAAATGATATTTTTAAGCACAGTGAAAGCATAACTCATCAAAAATAATGTATTCATTTTAGAATGTTTATCTGTTCCATTCTTCTGTGTACAGGAGGGAAAAAAAATGCATTGGGCAATTATTGTGAAATAAAGGACAGGTTTTGAAAGAACTATATGTGACCCCACTTGTTCCTCTTTCAATGCTTTCTGCCATTATTCCTTACCAACTTTGTACCTGCAGCAAAGATCCTGGCTGGTTCTATACAGAAGCTGCAGGTGATATATTTCTTTTGTCGTCTCTGTGTTTGATCAGTTCACCCAATTCACTTTGTTCTTGCCTCTGTCCAGAGCAAGCTCAACGGTTTAGGCACTGCTCAGTCTGGATTCAGCCCTCATGCAAAGGAAAAAACCATTTCCACAAGTCCACTTCTCCCTCCTCCCACATACATGATTGTCATCACCTACAATGCAAGTCAGGTCTGTGTAACAAAAAGCTGTGAGAAGTTCAAATCACCTGTAAAACACTTAAGGGGAATTTCGACTGTGCTTTTTTAAACTAGCTTTCTACCAGTTCCTCAGCTGGGGTAGTTCCAGCGTGGTCAGTACAACCATACAATCTCCCATTCTCCAACGACGTGGTGCTTGTGTTCCAGCAGGTATGCAACAACGGTACTCCCTCTCCACTTTAAATGCGTAACAGAACGCATGACATATATAGTATATATAATATGTAGTCACACATAATAGAATACCATGTGTATACTCAAAATTAATCTAACGTTGTTCTACACATACACATTTTCCAAGGGGAATAAAAAATCCTTAAAATAGTTGTAAGAGGTCAGAGGCCAATACAAGCCAATACCCCTTCCTGCATTCTTAGCTACAGTCTTTGAAATGGCAAAAACCACAGGATACACCGATCCTTCAACACCCAAACAAAAGTGCAGCATATTTTAGTTGTTTTTTCTCTGACTTTTCAATTTATGTTGGTCTTACCTTAAATAAAATGTACAGGATATATAAGAAGATGCCAAATCCATATATAGGGATAATCTGCCCCACAAGACCTCTCCCAGTTCCACCAGTGTTTCCACCACCACCTCCACCTGCCTTGGCTTTGGCAACTGCTTCAGCAAGGTGAGACCTTGCAAAATGAGGAGCAGCCCGGCCCTCGGGAGTGGCCTGGTAATGCATCCTTGGTGGAAAGCGACCAAGCTTCCCTGTAAAAAAACACACAACAATTATTTATCTTCTATTACTTTTCACCCTTTTACATGCAGCCTAAAATGGCAGGTGAGGCTGACCTATTTATCTACTTTTAAATGTACCACCACTGATGAATTAAGTATCTTGTTAGACTGTAAGTACTAAGTCTGTAAACCCGATCCTTAGTCACTTACTATATGCAGTGCTAGGAGTTAGGTATTACTCTCTTAAGAAGAGAAAAAGCTGGCAGGGCAATAAACAAAACACAGATTTTAAAAGGTATATACTTGTCCGAAGACCCTATGAATCAGCATCCCTAACAGGATGAAAACCTGAACTCTTGTGGTTCTCTGCTTAACAAAAACCCAACAATGTGTGAGCCTGGTCTTTCAATAATACGCAAAGGCATGGTAATGTATAAACCACTACCTGTACCTGATTTTACCAAATGAATAATGAAAGATAAAGAAAAGTGGTGGCAGCTCAAATTTTTATCCTTAAAAATGTGTTAGGTAAAGCAATGTAAGAGAGGAGACTGAGTATAGCTTGGGACATATTATCTTCAGCATTTTAGAGGGGAAAAAAATGGTTTCTAGCCTTGACAGAGGCAGAGATAATTTATAACAAGAAAGGGCAGTGAGCACAAATGGATACATGGATGCTGGATTAAGATGGCAGAGAGCCTAAAACAGTGCTGTGGACAATTTGATTCAACTGAAAGGCACTAGAATCTCAATAAATCTAAGCTCACACGTTGTTCTATTTTCTTGTGCCATCAGTTCAACAATTTTGCCATGAAATTCACTATTTCACTCCTCCGTGTACTTGACATCCTGCTTTCCATCTCCATATCCAGCTTGGACTTGCACCTGCACTCCCTTCCGCTGACTGGGCCTGAACTGAATTACCCAGCTAGTCCCCCACTGAGCCTGGCGGCGGGCGGCGGTGGATGGAAGCACCAGCGATGGGGACTGCCAGGCCGGGCTGCAGGTCACCCCGGCACCAGCTGCAAACCTCCCCCTCCCTGGCACAGGCAGCAGGAAAGCCAGGCAGCCTGACACTGCTCATGGGCACCGGGGCAGGCTTCAGGCACTTGCATAAAGAAAATGAAAAACAGGTTTGAAATAGCACTGAAAAGAACTAACTTTACTTCTGTGAGTACCCAGCTGCAAATATTTTTATGAGAAGCAAGATAAGAGAAAATTAAATTAACATTTGCTCTTGATAGGAAACACCATCACAGGCAGCTAAATATCCTGAGCACAAAAAATTACATTAAACTTGTTACTAGGAAGTGATACCAATAATTTGTGAAGTTCTACTATTAAAAACACATTGAGCACTGTAGGCTTTAGTGAAACTACCCAGATAGACCACCACTGACCAAAATCACTCTCAGATTAGTTCAGGCTTAACTTTGAGGAAGCTGTTATCATGCACTTTAATTTCAGTGAATTATTCAACGTCTGTGATGGAAAGCATACCATCTTATTTACAAGAACGTCCCATTGCTCCAGCAAGAATGCCTTGTAGAAGCAGGTCACTGTGGAAACAAGTGTAATGCTGCGTAGAGAACAGCATCACTGAGCTGGGGATGAAACAGCAGGGTAGGTAAACCTTTGTAAAACATCTTACACTCATGCACGTATTCTTTATTAAAAAAAAAAAAAAAGAGATGAAGAAAGCAGAAAATAATTGACAAAGGTGAAACTGTATTTAAAGTGAATAGTTTTCCAAATTATCCACAAGGCCTTGTTTGTGCTTTAACAGATTCAATTGAGTTAAAAGATAATAAGGCCAAAGGGACACACACACACTATCAAAATAATTTTAAAGGAGAATTTCATGGCTCCTAGTTCTAAATTTTCCCTGTTGATTTTTAAACTTTTATAATTATTTCCATGTTTAAAAAAAAATCCATAGCTTTTTACTGTGAAGATCCCATGCAAATTATAGAGGAAATGGATGGCATGTGCAACTTAAAAGCAACACATGCACAAAGCTGTCAAATACACAGTATACAAATGAAAATGTGTAGTGATTTGGATGCCAGTCAATTGAACAAGATACCTTGTGCTATTAAAAACCCCAGCACCCTAGCACACACACCCATAGGTGATGTGACTGGATTCCACATTTCCAGGGATGAAACAAACCACTCTTAAATGGAGACGACAGCATGCACTCCATCAATAAAATCAGCTGACACTTCTACATGAGCGCAGAAGGGCATGTGTTGGGTCCTTGCTGGCTGCACCATCCAGTTGCCAGTGCTGGTGGTACTTCAACGGGACACTTTCCATGCTGGGGGGAGGGAAGAGCACTAACTTCCATTTAGCTTTGAAGGGTGGCTCAGTGCTGCTGGTTTTTGAAGTGTTCCTCAACTCCCATGTAACAGCCGGAGGGCTGCCTCCAGGCAGACCTGACTGCCACATGTGGTAACTCCACTAATACACCCTACCTGGCTTTGCAATCTTTTTACCTAAGGTTTACAAAACACATTTAATAATTTGTCAGTTTAAGGCTTCAAATCTACTTCACAAAACAGTTACAGGCCAAGCAGAGCATGTTTTGTCTAATCTTGTCCCTTCAACAGCTTTAAGTACAAAAAATTAAATTATGCTCAGCTAACATTTGTGCAATTTAAGAGACTGTAGGTTTCTGAATGTAGATTAAGTCCTTACTAGCAGTACCCTCTTAGAATTACTGTGGATTTTTAATCTTTTAACAATATTAACACTAAACTGAAAAAAGCAAATCTTAAAAAGTACACTTATAACACACCTAATACAACAGCCAACCAGGTGACAATATTCAGACCATCCAAGCACCTTTTTTCTAAGGAAGCTGTGTTCTACCTAATGGGGTTTAAGAACTGCTACTGAGCCCAACCTGACTATTTATAAAGTTATTTAATTTATTGTATGATTCAGCAACTCCTAGTCTAGATAATGTCTTTCTGCAACTTCTGACCAGGTTTAAAATGCAGGGATACCTATGTACATGTATAATACAAAAATAAAGTTTGACATACAGTACATATGGGCTGTTGTTACATTAAGTTCGCACTCCATTCATCACGAGATTTACGATAGATATACTACTTCATTTCTAAAATGTACATGTTCTTCAGACCCCAGGAAGCATAGGAGGAGGGTCAGAGATGGGAAATGGCAGCTGTGAAGCGCACATGACTTAGCCAAGCTGACAGCAAAGCAAAGGATGCTGTTCTCATTGCTCCTCACATCTCAAGCAAGCTTCTCCTCAGGGGGACAGCACCCACAGTTCTGCTCATGCTCTGCAGTAGAAGCTCTGACTTTTGAGTTTCCATCCCAAAACTAGGGTTATACTACTTTGGTTTGGAAATGCTAAGATTAAGTGTGTTTTTTCCAAATAAGACATTTACTATTCCTTACTGTGCATGCAAAACCAACCAACCAAAAAACCCACAGCCCTAGAACAAACCAGCTAGACATTTTGCGAAAGCTTTAACTGAAAAAACATGTGACAATGGGATACAGAACTATCCTCCTGCCTCACCAATGCAAAGTCCAGCCCTCAAACCTATCCTAAAACTGCACTGTGACTCCCACATTTAAGGATGCTTCAGCGCCATTTACATTTTCCTGGTAAAATGTTCATCATAGTGACTGGAAAAGAAACCCACCACTTTTTTCAGACGGTCACAGGGATCAGAAATTAAATACAGAATCACAGAATCATCTAGGTTGGAAAGGACCCTGGAGATCATCTAGTCCAACCGTTCGCCTAGCACAGTTCCCACCTACAGCATATCCTTAAGCTCCAAATCGACCCTACTCTTGAACACCTCCCTGGGCAGCCCAGTCCAACGCCTAACAACCCCTTCTGGAAAGAAATGCTCCCTAACATCTAGTCTGAACTTTCCCTGGTGAAATACACTTCTGGGAGAACCAGAACTCAATAGTTTTGTACATTTTTCTTCCCTGCTCTGTTGGACTTGATATTTTAAAAAGATGTGTTCTCTAAGCAAAGCTTTTGCCAGGTAGGATATGCAAGACCTCCCTCTCTGGTAGATGCCAATAAGGGGGCATTCATACTGAAGCCTTCATCTCAGGACACTTGAATCAATCTTTAGCCCCTCTCAGCAGTGTATCTTCATAAAACATTTATTTTCTCTCTCTGTTCAATGAGATGAATTGGACAAAGGGCTCTAAAGCTGCAAGTGGCAACACACAGAAAGACACATGGATTCCATGATAAAGTAACTCGATCTTCTCTAGACTGAAAATGGGCTCCTAGGTTTTCTTGCATAGCCTCCATGTTTAGTATAACAGCTTTGAATAATCTATACAGAAACTGTTTTCTTGACGTTTAATCTAAATTCTCTTTCAGGCCACTATACCATTTCTGCTGCTATTCTTTAACACCCTCAAACTTCCCCAGCACCTCTGCCCACGGAAAGCCCAAGCAATTAATCCTTTTTATAACACTGCAAGTCCCCATTCTGTTAATTGTTGCGGTTACTCACTATTTCGGTATTATACACTATCACAAGACCTGTGTTTTAAATTTTTTCACCTGTGTTTTAAATTTTTTCACATGTGCAGTCATTTGTATTTTTCCTCTTCCAAATCTTTTTATAAATACTTGTGGCAGTGTAACATCAAGATGAACTGGACAAACTATGCATTCATTTAGTTCTTGCTCTTTTACTGACATTTACAAAATAGCTCTAGCTCCGTTTCCAACACCACAACTTTAGAAATCTACCCAGAATAGGTTAGGAGGAGTGACAGTTTTGAAATCCTTATTTTAAACCACCACACAGGTGTTTTTAATGAACAAAGTCAAATGCTTGAACATTTTTTATTAAATATTGCAGGTGGAGGTTAAAAAGGAAAGCACAAATAAACTACCTAAAATGGAAACATCTTAATTTTCTTAAGAACACCTGCAAGCAGAAATGCAAGCTGGACAGAGGTGTCACCTGAACAATGTGTATTTTTCTTGAAACCTGATGCCCCTTGATTATCTTCAAGAATACAGACAGACTATGCACCTGTTGCCATGGAGCTGTAAGTTTTTTTCTTAAACTATCAACTTAGTGGTTTTACAAAATGCATGGCATGTATTTATGAACACTAGACTTGAAAGTACTTCTTAAACTGCTGGTAGCTCTTTTTTTCCTCTTTTCTGAAAGATTTAGAAAAAAAATAATTCTAAGGCCTGTTCATGGACTGGAAATGTGACACATTCACAGTAAGTTCTTTAAATAAGCTCTTTCATGTACATGAAACTATTACTGTGAAAAAGAACAACTTCCTGTCTGAAAAACAGTATTAACTTCTATAGTGCTATGCTCACTATTTTCTTAAAAGAGACCTCTGAAAACGGCTTTATTAGAGAAAGCGCCATTCCCGTATTTAAAGCCTGTTTTGATAAAAAGCCTTCTGGTAACACTGAGTTCTAAAAAATGGTAGTAAACTTTAAGAATGTTTTATTCAGATGCATTTTGCCCCCAAGACTACAATAAGCACTTTATTAAGTTCAAGAATGACATGATTACTTCAAGTCCCTGAAACTTCTGTCAGGTAACTGCAGTTATCAGTTCACTGAAGAGGACGACTAATGACAGAGATATGAATTGAACTGTTCAATCAAGATTTATTCTTCCAATAAAAAATAACTTCAGGTGAAATAAAGTTTGGTCTACAGAGCAGGTGTAATGAAATTCTTACTATCAAATTGAAAATATGGACTATAAATTCTCATCTGAAACGGATCAGCTGAGGTGAGGTAAAACATCCTCAGCCAAAGAGTGGAGCTGGGGTGCAAGAGGAGCATGCTGAGCACTCACTCTGCACCAGGCACACACGAACTCGCACTGTACTGTGATCTCCTGCAGGATGATAGGAAGAGTATTTATACTGCATGTTGATGATGGAAAGAGTATTTATGTTACCTATTCTAAGCATTTAACTGTGGCTGTGATTAGTCAGCTTATGACAGCACTGCTTAAAGTAGGCTGTGCTAGAACAGGTATGAACATCATTTATCAGACAGATGTCACTGAAAATAATTTGGGGCCAAGTTTTTGTTGGGGATTTTTTTTAAAGCTAGTTTTTCTGTCAGATCAATTCCATCCAGTCCATCCTGCAGCCAAAGAAAGAAGCACCATACCATTAACTGACAACCGCCTCAGACTGCACTGCTGCAGGAAAACAGTCTGTCAAACTCTGCCATCTGGTATCACTGCGGGATCAGAGTCGAGAGTTGCACAGGGGCAGAGGCAGGTACCACCTCCCCGAGCACCTGCTCCCATCCCTGGCTCAGGGAGGTGACCCCACAGTCCCTGTGCTGTCTGCTGGGCGTGTGGGGCCCAGCACCGTGCCCTCACAGTGCTGCTCTTGATGTGCTACCAAAAATACCTGCTACCATTCAGGTTTTCACTGTTACAGGGATTCTGCAATGAAACTACAAGTGTGTAGATCTACAGTGCTGATGAACCTATATTCAAGTTCTTAAAGACCAAGAATACACCCAGCAACCATGGAAGGGTAACCATCACAGAGAAGTCATGTATTTCAGTTCAACATAACATCACTTCAGCAGTAACTTCAACATGAATGTCCTTAAAAAACCCTGGCCAAATGAAAACGTCATTGAAGCGCGTGGTCATGTAAGAACCAGGCTGTTGGAAGGCTGCAGAACATCAAGTCACTAAACAAGAGTCCCTGTGAGACAGCACCCAGCTCAAGCCAGAAGTTCTCTGTACTTCCACCAGCCTCACCGGCAGCCCTGGAACAAACTTCCTCTACGAAGGCCTGGGGCTGTGATATAGCTACTACTGTGAGATGCCCTGAGGAGAAAAACCTACAGTATAAGGCAACGGGCATGAAAAGAATGGGAGATGCTTGTTATGAACCCATTCCTCTAGAACTTAAGATGGGACATGCAGAGAGGGAGGGCAGGCAAGGACACAGCTTGAGGGGTTGCATGGACAAGGCCTGAGTCTAAAAGAGTCACCATGTGGCACATCTATTATGAGAATCTGGTGCATGAAAGCCAGGTTTAAAATGCCGGGAGTAGGAAACTAAACAATGAAGACGACTCAAATGAACTTTTATTTCATATGCAACAACAAAAGCATTCTGTACAGAAAATAAAATAATGAAGCATTCAAATAAAAAGTGATGTAGCAGAATGAAAAAAAAAAAAAAAAAAGGGCTGGTATGTCTCTTCAGTAGCTTTAGTACCCCACTAAATAGAACGAAATTTGGAAGATTTTAAACTTTTTTTTTTTTAGGGAAAAGAAAAGGGCAAATCACGGAGAGCAGTAAATCCGTCAGTGAGGCGAGTGACGCGGAACACGGCTGGGAGGGACGCACGACGCCCCGTTTTCACACCCTGCGGCTGAGCGCTCCGGCCGCGCGGCCCAGCCCCGGCCCGCTCACACGCCGCCCGCCCGGGACCCATCGCCGAGCGCCCGGCCAGCCCGCCCCGGGCTCCCCGCTGAGCCGCCGCCCGCGGTTCACGCTCGGTCCCCGAGCAGCAGCCGGGACCCGGACCTCGGCGTACCGGGGCGGGGGGGGGCTGCGAGGCGCGACCCGCCCCAGCGGAGCCTCTTACCCTCGGGCGGCGCGGGCGCTGCGGGCGGCGCAGCCCCGGGCTCCTGCCTCCCGCCGCCCCGAGACAAGAAGGTCCGCGGCAGGAGGAGGGAGACGCAGAGCACCAGGCAGGAGGCCACGGCCACCCTGCGGCACGTCGAGGACGCCATGGCGGCCCCTTCCCGCACCGCCCGCCTCTGCGCAGGCGCACGCAGGCGCGGAGCGCGGGCGCGGCCGGGCGGGAGCCTGAGGGCGGCGGGCGGGGAGGGCCCGGCCCCGGGGGAGGGCCGGGCCTCGGCGGGGCGGGCTGGGCCCTCCCGCGGGGCCGAGCGGGCGGGGACGGCTCCCCGGCGGGGGAGGCCGGGGCCTGCTCTGCCTCGAGTCCTTGCGGAAGCAAGACATCCTAGACTTCAGGGCGGGAGGGGGCATTGGGGTCCCCTCGGCCTAATCCCGCCAGACGGTGTGTGCCCCCGTGGCTGTAGCACTGCGAATTTACCGGGGGGGCGGGAGAAAAATAATCTACGCTGCGCCTTTTTTTCTCACCCGTGAAAGGTTTCAGTGGTGCCACGACGGGTCTCTGAGGGCAGGACGGAGCAGGTGGGCGCGGGGTGCTGGCAGCTCGGCAGTGTCCGGCCTTTCGTTACCGGCAGAGCCGTGACCGGGGCTCGGCCAGGCCCGGGAAGGGGCGGTAGGACTGCGGCGGTGAGGGCAGGCGGGCTCGCAGGGACGGGAAGGCATCCCGGGTGAAAGAGCTGGTTGAGACCATGGCTTGCCTGGCTTCTCCATGTGGAATTGTTTCCCTTCTTTGAGCACACGAACAGATGTAGAAAAGTCCTGACCGTATTTAAAATTAAGTTTACGGCAACTATGTTAAGAAATTTAAAGGTTATAAATGTGCGTATATTTTCAAAAGGGAGCTTTAAGTTTGCATATTGTAAGTTCATTTGTTTAGGTTGCTGCTGTGCAAAGTCATCCTGAAACCACCTTTCTACTATACTAACAATAAAAGATGGAAGAGGGAGGTTCATTGTTTGTGCTCACTCATTTTCACTGATTTAAGCAAAAAACTGCCAATCACGTCAAATTAAATTATGTGGTTTTGTATTTCCATTATATTTATATTACATTGTATTACTGTAGTTGAATTACACTATTTTCCATGGGGTCTGGGCTGTGACTACTGAATTTAACTCACTTTACGCAAGAGCTACCTTTAATTAGACTTGAGCTGAGAGCAGAATTGCTTTGACTAACACTGCAGACCACTACGGCAGCAGAATACCACAGACTTAAATTACTACAAAAGAGATATCCCCTCTCTGAACAGCTGGAACTGGACGGATGATTCCAGAAGCGCACCTCAGCCCTAGGGAGGTGACACCCGTGGCCAGGCCCCACCGGCCGTTACCCAACTAACCTCTGGGCTGTCTCCTCCCACGGCTCCTTCACCCGCTGCTCCTTCACCAGTTCTCAGGCACCTCACAGGAGGACTCCTGGGACTCCCCTCTCTGCTCCTGGAAATAAAGAGTTGTGGGAACTACTGTTTTGGTGCCTGTGCCCCTTTCCTAAACTTGCCAGCAGCTCTTGATGCCTATAGTGGCAAAGTTAGCAGCTGGCGGCATCAAAAGGATCATTGCCCTGATCAGAAATGTGCCATCAGTCCACTAACAACAAATAATTCACTCAATCTGTCATGAAAAATGTATTGTTATTCTGTCAGTGATGAGTACATCATGAGTAACAGCTTTCATCTCTTCACTGAGGAGAAAAAGCTTTTTAGCATAGTACAGTCGTGAGATTTTGCAGTTGCTTAGGACAGTCATCTTCAGTGTCTGATGATGCTGAAGTTACCCGAAACATCAGTCCTTAAGCCAAAAGCAAAACTATGGCCACAGGAGAACGCCCCTGGCCTGGCACAGCACTCCTGGGGATCACTCCTCTTTCTGTTCTAACTCTTGGGATGCTCAGGAAGGACAAACAGCAACTGGGGGAGCAGCACCACCACCTGAGCCTTTTTAGGCATTAGCTGCTCCTGCCAAAGGGTTGTTTCACCGTTATAAGTGCCATGGGTGTCGTCAAGGCAGTCAATTCATAACACTGGTATTTGGGGGCTTCCTTGGTGATTAGGTTTAGATGAAGCAGATTGCCTCTCCACTATTACCTTGTTCCTAAGAAGGTCACTGGAAGACAAAAATAAATGCTTATGGCAGGTTTCTCAGTATTTTTCCCTACAACACTCAAAGCCAAGGAGGAATGGGGAGACCAGTGCTCTACAACTATCATTTCATGTGGAATCAGCAGCTTTCTGATCCCAGAGTGGCACTTGTTCCATGGCCACTCAAGAAGCCTGCAGCAGCTCAAAGCCAAAGCAAGAAATTGAATACTGTGATTATACATAGAGACTGCGTAGATATAATGACTATTTGTGAAGTATTCAATCATCAAGAGTGATGTTTAAAAAAAAGGAAGGAGGACTTGATAAAACCCATTTTTTCTTCTACAGCCAAATACAGAACCCCTGCTGGGGAAGCCTAGGATAGGAGTCTTGGGCTTGACAAAAAGGACAGGTCCAGTCCTTGTCTGTGAAGGTGGCAGGTAAAATCCTTCTGGTTCAGCTTGCTGTAGAACCCCTTTCTAATCGTACAAAGTAACTGTTGAAAACAACATCCCAACAAAGAAGATCAAGAGGATGTTTTAGATGATTTTACCTTCTGGAAGGGGAAAATACCATAAATATGTTCTGATCTGAATATCTGAATTTTTCAGACCACAGTCTGAGTACTGCAAATGCACTGATTGCTCACATGGGCCTCAAAATATCAGGCTCATGAAGTGGGTTTCGCTGTATTTAGATTGCAATTCAAAAACACAATTCAAAAATTGTGTTTGCCATCACGTAGAAAGAGATGTTTTCACAGAAGATTGTCTTCATAAGTGCTAGTATTCATAAATATCTTGTTTGATTTATGTTTCCAAAGTGATATAAGTACAGGCTTTATAGTATTCATAAACAACACCTACATAGCCAAATACCTTCCAGGTAGTATAATAGATATGCAGCAAGTATTGATATCAATCTCCAACAAATGATTTATTTTGAACTTCTGGAAAGGAACAATAAAAATGAATTTAGTTTTCTTCCTATTTATTTAACTCTGATATTTTCCCACTTACCTGCTTCTCTGCTATCCCGTGCTTACCAAATTTCTCAGTTTCTCCTTATCATGGGACAAATGTGGAAAAAGTTTTGAAAGACAATTTATCCAATGTGAATCCAACTTTTTTTTCTTGTTTTTATGCTTTTTTCTTAAGGATGCTCTTGAGCTACTTTATTTTGCAAGAAAGCTCAAAAACCAGGAAATAACAGTGTGAGTTGTGGAAATTGTACGTGTTCATGCTACTGTCCATGCTGGCAATATCCGCATCAAAGCAACCATCCATTTGCACAAATGTTTGCAACATACTGTAACTTTTTCCTTTCATAAGGGAAGGGTCATCTTCAGAAGCTAGAACCTTTTTCACACGTGTAGGTAAAGATCTGCACGAGCAACAGTCTATGGCTTAATGAATAGAAAATTATGTAAAACAATATTCAGTTTGCAGTTCTGCAAAACAGGAAAGGCATGAATGCTTGGGTATGATTGCTGGTATTTCAGTGAAGATGAAATTAATGTAAGAGAACTTGAATGAATCATTTTACGCCTGTCTTTTTTTTTGTCTGCTCGTTCTTGACTGGCCACATATAAATTGCTATAGAAATGAATAATCGTTGATATAAATGTAAATTAGGAACAAATTTCTTAACTTAATCAAACTAACAAATGACTCAAGAGCCTCCTCATATGTCTAGAGGTCTTGCCAAAAGCTATGCCATCACAGCTTCTCTCACATAACTTAGGACGGTGTCTATGTGCATGCTGCAAGCATACTTCTCACTGCAGAGTATCTTAGTATTAAAGGGCCAAATGCTGCAGTATTAAGTAAATGCAAACACCAGTAGGAAACCTGAAAGCTTTTTTCTGCCAAAGAATGTAATGCCTTGGTAACTCCCAAATCTGTTGATGAGCTGCAGAGCAGACAGAAACCAATCGTTAGGTTAGGCTCTGCTGGTAATATTTGCTGGGAAAACCTCTGTGGTGTGTTGTGCTTGCCAGTCTGTGGCGAGGATTTTGTGCACAGCACAAGAGCTTGCCTGGCTAGTGTCCTTGCAGTATGCTAAGTCACTGCTGTACCTAAGAGGTAAAAATGGGTCACATCCTCTGTGCCTTCTGTGGGTTGCCTGGAACAAGGATGTGGTTTCTTGTCTTCTGTGCGTGAGCAAATCTGTTTGGCATATCTTCAAGTCTTCCCCACACTGAGAATTGGAGGATTTGCCCCTAAATGAGCAGTGTTGACTAGAGGCTGCCTGTGTGTTTTCCAACTCCACGGTGAGTTGATAAGGTAACACCAGCTAACAGATGGGATTGCTTACATAATGTGATCAGGAACACATTAAAGGGGATGGTTTAACCTATGGACAACGTAATGCCTTGCGGAGGGAAGACCCTTTCCCTGCGTCTTTCTTGCTGTCATTGATCAGCAGAAAGAAAGCTCAGACTTGAATTCTGTGGGCCCTTCTGTCACAAAAAAAAAAAAATAAGGGAAGTAGTATTCTGCTCCAATTAATTAAACAAACTGATATAAATTCCCCGCTTAAATCATACTTTGCATATCCATAATCTCTGCACTACATTTTATGTATACTTTACCCTTGGGTAAAAATTTGTGAGCATATAAATGCTTTCTCATATAATCTTGCTAAAGCACGCTCTTCCCTATAAATATTCATACCACTGCCAAAACATTTGCAAGCTTTCCCCAAAGGTGAAATATGTGTAATGTACTTTGCCTTCTGGGTATAAATATTATCCAATACATTTTGGTTAATATGAATACACTAATTATTCTTGTAACCCTTTTTAAAAGGGTCATCCTCATGATGTGAATTTTTTAAAAATGTAATTACAGTAATTGGATACTTAATCTAATTAAAATTGGCTTTATCTTTAATGGGAATTTTTCTAAAGAGGCAGAATGACAATTGACTTTCTGATAATCACTGTTTTCTTTCAGCTAGAGGATGCATTTAGTACAGTAGGAACCAGAGAACATGGCCCCTTTACTACGTGCCAGCCACCTTTAGGGCCAGTTAAACTATAATTTTATCCATTACCAGGCAAAACTTTCAGTTTACTTAGAAATGAAAGTTCTTCATCCTGAATTGATGTCATTGTGGCTGAGGTACAGGAGCATTTATTGTGCTGACTACGATGCAAAGCCTCCCTTAGAGAAGATGCTGTATGGGAGAAGCTGCCAGCCTCACAAAGCCTGTCTGTGTCGGTGGCTGTAGGCGCAGTCGCATGTGCGATGAGCTCTTCTGTCTTCAGGAGGTGCACCTGGATGGACCTCATGCTTGGGCTACACGTAAATTCTCCCTGAAGTCAAGAACTCCAATACAGAGATAATTGGGATCAGCATTTCTAGTGTGCTCTCTAAAGGCATGTTCCTTGAACAGCGTGACTGTAGGACTGTCGCTGTTCAAGGGGTGAAAATGACTTTGAGTCCATATTGGTAGTTATAGGAGCATCCTTTACTGTGGGAAGCTAGGGAGAACAAGGCAATGAAAATGCTGGGGGTTGGGGAAGAATGAGGCTGGTGAGGTGGATTCATGTCTCTAGCTTCAGAGACCCGTGACATACACATTTATGTCTGAGACATGTTTGTATTGATCAGCGGTAAATCGGTACTTTTAAGGTATAATTCACCTGATCATAGGTGGCGGTCTACTTTCAGATGTCATAGAACACACTGTATTTTCCTTCCTTGACAATAAAGGGTGCAGAGGGTGCCTTGCTCAGAGATTGATGGGCACCCCATAGGTGTGAATATTGACTCAGATGAATGCCACCAACTGAGAAGCAAACCCTTGTCTGTGGAGCACGTCAATTCACTTAGGAAGTGCAAAAGAGAATACCAGCATTAGAAGCCAGGTGAGGTTCATAAAGTTTTGCTTTCTGGATCTCATGAAGATTCAGAGACTCAGCTGAAAGCTGGGTTGAAAGAAGTAAAAAAAAAAAAATATCTTGAGAAAGAAATGAAAATGGAATTTCCCTGGTAATATGGGTGATTTTGAACTGTCATTATGAAACAGTTCAGGATTGGGAAAGAACTTCCCTGATTGGCTTACCAAATGAAAATCTGGCAAAACAAACAGAAAAGGCAATTCCTGTGAGCAAATAGGACTGACACATCTCTGGTGATGTTACAGAGATGGTCCTGACAGCAAAGACAGTTAGTCATTGGGTTGGTACAAGCCCTTGACATAAGGTTTGATCCAGCCATCAGGCTGAGCTAACTCGAGCACAACTAATACCAGGACCTGAAGAACACAGCTTCAGGTTGGAATATCTGAAAGCAGGTCTGTTATAAAGCTGCTGCACCTTTCAGGGTCTTTGCTTCTAGCAAAATGCATTACTGGAAGTCAGGCAAGAGAGAAAGAGCTTCTAAGAAAATCAATCAAGTGTTTTGTAGGCTCAGCTTGCCAACCAGTGTGTCCCTCATAGTCTGGTATGATATTTCATAGAGGAACTAATCATTGTTTACTAAGAAGGATAATCATCTACTTCCAAACAGTGTTTGCTAACAAAAAAAAAAAAAAAAAGAAAAAAGAAAAAAGAAAAAAGAAAGATTGTGTAGCCTGGACTAAATCATCATCTAGTGCAGAGGCCCCCCTGTGTTTTGAGGTACCTGTACTCCACTGATATCAGTATCAGTTTGAGGACTGATGCAATTGCTGAGTCTTTTGGGTTTCAGCCCCAGTGTGGTGTCTGCTACAGGGAGACCAACTTGCAGGATGACTGTGGCAGTGACCAGCAGAAAATTTGGAGAGACATGTGCCTCTCTTAGTGTCTCTCTAAATGCTCTCTGTGCCTCTCACATCTGCCCAACTGCTGCGCCTGGGAGCCCGTCTGAGCTGAGAGACCAGAAGCACCAGACTTTCAGCTTACTGTAGTTTCTGTATTTTTTGTACCCAGAGAGTTTCTGCTGAGCTCAGTCCTCTTGTAGCCTCCTCCAGCAGGTGACTGGCTAATGAACAAAGAGAACAGGTTGTATTAGTGTGTTACTTTTTGGGTCAGGGTGAATAAATATATATGTAGATCTGTTGAGCATGATGTGAAGTAGCAATGACTGCTGAGGAGCTGAGGAAAAGGAGAATGGAGATGATGCTGTGATTGAAATGCTAGGTTTCAGCACCAGCCTGTACATAATACACATGATAGAAAAGAGGCTTCTAAGAGAGCCATTTATGTATTGAGAAAAAATCATTAATTTTGGAGTGAAATTAGCACTGATGAAGCATTTCAATTAAAAATGGGTACCAGGAAAAGTTGATCATAAAATGGGTGCCAAAGTTCAAAACAGCATCAGAAGTACCAAGGAAAGCCTCAAGCTTAATTTGAGAACTGCTGGTGGTCTCAAACTGTAGTTTTCAGCTTATTAAAAATATTTGCCATGTGAAAAAATTTGATGCCGATAATATTGAAAATAATATTGAAAAGCATGCCATTTCCCATCAGTTTGTTTTACCAGAGTGGTATCTCTGTAAGATGAACCATTGCATCAAGAAATTATAACATCATCTTGTAGCCTTCACTAAGCTTCCAGACTGAAATTAAACATGGAGGTAACACTGACCCATTCAACAGGGGGCACTTTTAGTGGCAAAATTCTGCATCAGTAGGTATGTGGTCCTGTACCTGAAACATAGAGAAAGGTGTATATGGTGAGGTTCTGTTGCTACTACAGAAAATGCTGTTTGTAGGTTTGGCAGTACTTCAGAAATGTTGTAGGAGGTGAGAAAAGGGAGTGTTGTAATGGTCAGCAACATGAACTGTCTGTTTTCAGAGCTGAAGATCCCTCTAGTTAGCGTTTTTGCAGAGAAGCTGGGAGGATAATGGCTTGCTAGAAAAATCTGAGCTCTTTGGAAATAAATTTTTGGAGTGTCATAGGAATTCCTGTCCCTATTATTGAGGCCAGTTCAAACTGTTCTTCTTACAGTAGCTTGTGACTGAGGAATCTTAGCAGATACCTGTCTGGATGCTTAGGAAACCAGAAGCAATTTAATTTGGTTTTGCAATCTGTCTTGGGTAAAAACTCTGCATTGCTGATGTTCTCGTCAGATAGGCTTGTTGGGCAACTAGAATCAAATATTGCCCTAAGCATGAGAGAAAAGTATTGGCGGCTGCAGGGAATAAATGTGTTCAGGGAGGAAGAAAAGTCTGTTGCCTCTCTTCTCTTTGCAGACATGTAAATGTTCCTCATCCTTCAGTGGTACAGTTGCAGGAAGAGGCTGCGACCTTGACATATATGTATCCTACAAAAGCACAGCAAAAGTTTTATTACCTAAGAGAAAACTTGAAACTTTAAAGAGTTCTTGTAGGTTGGGAAAAAAATCCTCATAGGTAATGGTACCAGTATCAATTGGTTATACTGAATTTATTTAAAATAAAATAAAATCTTGATGCTATTTCATAATTTTAAAAAGGAAGGACAGTCTGAAACTACAAGACTTTTAGCAAGTCTGTGACGAGGTGTGATATAAAAATCTCGCAGAGGAGCTTAGGTGTTTCTATTAAAATGAAAATCCTCAACAGACCAGACTTGACTTGCTTTGACCACAGTCAAAAAAGTGGGTGCCACTTTCCACAATCCTACTATCCACAGGGTTGTTTCAGAGAGCAATCTGGCACTATGTGCAATGAGAAATGAACAAGCTGGGCAACTGAGTCCTAGCGACTTCATTTGCAGCAGCTTTGATATCTTGCACGCATCACAGGAGAAAAAAAATATTTGAATCCAAAGTATTAGAGAAAGGCTGTGCGATTTCTAGATGTCTATGAGGCCGGCATCCCTGCAGCATACGGAGCGTGATGGGAGGGGGAACTGTTCAGCTGGAGCTGTGTGCTGCTGGCTGATGGAGCAGCCAACGTAGCCGTATTCCAGCACTGTGGAGACGGGAATGGGCCCAGCTGAGGCAGGTGTGGGAGTAATGGGTCGTCATTACAGCAGAGTGTGGATAATAAAGCATGGATAGCTCAGACACAGCTTCTCCCCAGCAGAGAGACAGGAATTGTAAGAGGAATTTGGGCTAAAAAATAACTTGGTTTTGACTGGAAATAGGAAAATACCCTGAAAACAAGGCCTAGTTAATTTGAAAGTAGTTAGAATTGTATTCTAATTTAGGGGGGTGAAGCTGTAAATGCGTCATCTCACAGGTTACCTGATAAGTGCAAGTGAAGAAGGATTTCATCTTTTGTAGTTGAACAAAATTCCATAATTTGAGGCGGTAGTAAGAAATGGTTTCACTGAAACAAGGGCAGCCTTCCCCCCAGCTCTATCACTATGCAAACAGATAAGGCATGCCTGAAGCGGTTGGGCCTGGAGGGAGATTTCAGCCCCGCTCAAGAGCTAACACAGCTGAGCAGCTATGTGCTTCACCAGTCTGTCTCCTGAGGAAGGGCGGCCCCACGTGAGACAGGGGTGCCCATCTCCCACTCATTTCTAGAAGAGGGAGTTGAGGCAGGGAGAAGACTCCACCTCTGCTGCAGGCAGAGCCACAGTTTCATCCTCCAGCTGGTCTTGGAGCCAGTCAGAGAAGCTGAACCTGGGAAGAGTGCGAGAGACTCTTCTAACAGTTCCTCTCCAGGCTGAAGGTCACACATGGCAGCCAGAGGTCCAAGCTCATTGATGGAAAAGCTGGCATTGAGGCAGAAGACAAGTGGGGATATGGACAAATGTAAAATCTGAGTAACAAAACTTAACAGCACTGTTTGGAATTGGGGGAAATCCTTCAGTGGCAGACAGAACCACTAAGTTGGTAGGATGATCAATGCTAATTATCACAGGGTGGCTTGGGAAAAGACAAGAAAGCAGGCAAAAAAATACAATACCATCTCCTTTCAGATGAAACTTCAATACAAACCTTTTTACTGCTAAAATCCCATAATCTGAAAGTATCTGTTTCTGGGTTACTGACTGCTGGGGGCATTAAGTGAAGTAATACTGCACAATTTCTTGGTGGACAATTCATGATGTGTTAAGTTTTGTATAGAAACACCAAACCAGTGGAGCACCTAGCTGTTCTCACCATCTCCTTTGGATGTGGATATGATGGATATGAGCAGCCCACAACACTCCAAACATCACATCCATTCTTGTTCCTCCACAAAATCCTTTGATAACAGAGAACCACAAAGCCATTTCTAACATTGAAACCAGGTATGTCAGCAACTCCTAACCCCTTTAAGATGTTGTTGGCTTTTGTACTTAACCTTTTACTCTAGAAAAGTTTCTTTCATCTCAAAGTGAAAAATTTGAAAGCACAACTTCTGTTTTTCCAGGAGATGGCAGTGCCACTACAGAAAATAGCTGAGTGGTTGAGGTCCTAAGGTGACTGTTCTGTAATTTGCCAGCCCAGAACTCATATATAACAAGTTTTGATATTTTTTTTAAGATAGATGATCAGATAATTATGCTTCAATGACTGTCAAAAGCAATAATGATAGACTCATTACAACTTTAAAGTGTGTCTGGTTTCCCAAGGGCTCACAACAAACGTTAATTCATCTGAATGGAAACAGGAGACATAATTAGGCAGTTACTCATTTCCATCACATACAGTACATGTTATAATTAATTTTTGTTTCGCATGTTCACACTGGATGTTGAACTGCCCTCCTAACACCCTTCTCCTATGCCCCTACCTGGGGTAAGCACAGGTGTTGCAAGAGTTGCAGTGGCAGGCAAGTAGACGGTAAACCCTGGATTCAATCCGAGGAAATGGAGTAACACATCTGGCAGCACCCAGCAGATCTGAAGTATAAAGCAGGAAAATAAACGTATTGAAAATTAATAAGGAACACAGCACTGCACCAGATGCAGTGGTATGCTAACTACATTGCTAAATAGATGGCAATATGCTAACTAGACTGTCTAAAATATATTCCTGCTTTCATGAACTGTATGAGCTGATGCCTTTACTTTTCAGGTTGAGCTTGATTTCTGATTATTTTTGTCACATCATATTTCAAGGATTTTGTGTTATGATTACATGCGATTTACTAAAAATAACAGATCAATGAAAAGATGCAGAACTTACTGTGCTTCTCTTTCCATTCACTTATTATATTTTCATAAGTCTTTCATTACAAAAAAAAGGGCTCTATTCACACTAGAAAGGCTACCTACCAGTTCAGTGAGAAGAAGGCAAGCAAAGAGTTATTCTACACCCTGCTAACATATTCATATAAAACTCATCCAATTTTGTTAAGACCTTTTGTGGAGAATCAAAAGTTAGCGAAGATTGTATTGTAATTCCTCTTCCTGACCTGAAAGTCACACAGCTGGATTCAAGTAGGCCAGAAATACGTGCTTTATAGAAACACCTTGTGGCTGGGTTTTTTTTGAAGCTCTGAAAGTTTATACCGCTGACCCTGCCCTCCGTACCAACAACCGAGTCTCTAGTAGGAACTCATGGCAGAAGACAATGTGTCACAACCGTCAAATAGCTGGCAGAAGGAAAGATCCACCTTGTTTCATCAATGTCAGCCTCTACATTTTCCTTGTAACAGGGCAAGAGTTATGCACTGCTCATTAGACCCAAGAGATTCTAGTTTTGTGGGACACAATCAAAATTTAAATACCCTGGAGGAAAATAATTTGCTGCTTGATCCAACAGCACCTTTTCAAGTTAGCGTAAAAATGTTCATTAGCATCAATGAGACTCATATTAGATCCTTGTTTCATAGCCAGTGGTAATCTAACATAATTGGCTGGTCAAGATCATCTTTTGCAAGTAATAGGAATTCATAGAAAGCCATGTCCACGGCAATCTCATTTATTGTAACAGCAGAAGCACCCAATGCTCTTTACAGCCTTACAAGCATGCATGTTATATCATTTGCATCCCTCCTAGGTGGTGCTAAATCCTGTCCCATACTACGCAGGAACATGTTGCAAAACTCTCACCACACGTTTCACTGGTGGGTGCTGGTAGAAGGGAGTGTAGCATTTGTGATAATGGAGATAGCTCAGATACGAGAGGAAATGCAGGTATTCCGTAATATTTTATATATCAGTTACTTTTAATTCTCAGTGTTAATGACAATAGCAAAGCAACTGGTAATTGTACTGTGCATTATGTATGTGATAAAAACATCAAGAAATTAATGTGTGCTGTGGAGGATCTCACCATTATTTACGCCTTTCAATTATTGCATTTATGACAAAACACATAAATAAGGTATTCAAATAGTAACTTTTCAAATATAACATTCCACATACTAAACTGTGCATTAGATGAGCGGGACAGGTCAATACTAAGAGCTAATCAAAAAGGAGCTCAGGTTCTATGGCTGATATCCATCATGTTAGGAAAAAGATAAACATAAATCATACTGATTCCTGATCAAGCAGCGCTCCCAACCAGCCTTGTGAAGTCCGTAGCATGACTCTGCACTGGTGGGTGAGAAGACAGCTAAGCAGGGCTTGAGAATTGCAAGTCAGTAGAGCCACTTTGTTTTATATCCACTCAGGATTTAATTTAATGCTTGTATGAAATGCTGTCATTTAATGCAAGCAATGCCAACACAGATGTTGCAGACCATATTGTTCAGAGGTGTTACCCTGTACACGTGAACACCAATGAGCTAATACTGGGGCACGTTTCAGTGTGATAACTAAACAGACCAGGTACATGTGGAGTGTGAGACATTAGAACAAGCAAAAAAACCACAGCAGATCTGTCACACATGAGAAACAGCCAAATATCAGGGGTAAAACACTGTTCATGCATGTACCTGACGGCACGTAAGTCCACAGACCATGAAAGTCCAACCAGATCCTGGAGGCACCCTCCCCCAAAAATGATGGAGGTGGAAGCAAACTAGAAGAATAAGACTGATAGGGTGCTTGTAGTCATCTGTTATTGCCAAGGCACTTTTCAGAAGTGAAGCCCTGTGTATTTGAAGGCACACGCACCTCCCACACAAGCTCAAGTGCAGCTCACTCTGGGGTGTGATTTAAATGCCATTCTTCTCATGCTAGAAATGGATGGATGGCCCAACTCCCCACAGCACAGCCATCCTGCAGCTCTGCAGTGCCAGGGAGGACTAGTTCCCGGAAGACAGGCAGATCAAAGAGCAGAACATTAACCAAGGTCACCGGGGACTTGTTATTTCTGGGGCAGTTACTTTCCATGTGTCTTTGCTTAAGTCATTCAACCTCTCTATGCCTTTTTTTTCTGTTTGGTTGGACTTTTCCAGTTGTTATTAGGACTTCACCTATCGTCCGCATTTTTATATGTTTAGAACTTGGTTGAGGCCTCCGGACACAACAGTAATTCTACTGCTGGTAAATGATTCCCACAAAGAAGAAAAGGAAGAATGATACCAGTACATCTTGCCATAGAAAGTCCCACTCTTAGAAACCGTAAGAGGAAGGGACAATCTCAGAGAGACACTGCAGCTCCAACAGCATAGGGATGAAGGAAGAATCAAGGGCTTGGTGAAAAGGGTGGAAATAGTAGTTTGTGATTTTCAATGATAAAGGCTGAGAAGGCATTCAAGTTTAAATAATCTTTGGATGTGCAGCTGTTGGGACAGTTAATACGGAGTTCCCATTAAAAAGCTCTCAAGAGATTCTGTAAGATTAAGTAAAATGAGCCCAAAGGCCCAAATTCTACCTGCAAATCAGGCATCATCCACTGAAATTAAAAAGGCCCTGAAGAGCATAAGATCAGAGCAGCCGCATGGTTTGGTAATCACACCATGCTTGTCTTCCCCACGTAGCCTCCCCTTTCAACACCTCCTGCTTGTCCTGCCCACTCTGTTCAGCTCTGGTCCTGGCCGCCATGTCAGCTGACTCTCGAGCTTGTGGTTCTGCTCATGTTCACAGTTACGCTTTGAAAAATGCATAGAGAAAAGGCAGGTAGCTGGTCCCACGAAGACCAAGGCTTGCACTGCCGTGGCATGGCTGGGCCTTATACAAACGCCAGACAGTGACCTTCTGGCTAGGTATGGTGTGAGGGCTGGGACTGTGTGCTCACACATCAGTGACAAATAACTGCAGTCCATACATCTTGTGTTTCCTAATTCTTTATGACTAAACATTGATGTAGCTACAAAAATTGGTGCTCTCAATTTTATATTAAGTGATTAAAAAAGAAAAAAGAAGAAACAAAGAAAAAAAGAGAGTTATTAATGAGTATGAGCTGATACTGCAGATTTTTCTTAGTTTGCCCAGTCATCCACGTTATGTCCTTAGGCTTCTCATCAGCCTGCTTTCCAGGGTGTTATGACCACAGCGATGAGGCCCGTGTCCCGACTGCAGACAGATATCTGGTGAAACTGCTGCTGAACTGGGGGCAGGAGATCTGTGAGCTCTGGCATTGCAGCATGCCCAGTTCATCTAAAGCACCAGCCAAACTTTTTATACCAGTCATTACCGCCTGCATTTGGCAAGCCCCGGGCATTGCCAAGTACCTGCACCTGCAAGTAATTCCCCGGGAATCGCTGGCGTTGCTGGTGCGGCTTGATGCTCAGCAGCCTCGCTGATGGTCCATTAACTCTGAGAGATGTTTATTATGAAGCTAAAATTTATTCAACCAAATCTCACAACAAATAGAAAGTATAAGATAAATATTAGAGCTGCACTTTGTAGAAGCAGTAAGGAATATGCTGTTTACTAGAGTAGATATGAATGCTGTTTACTTTGTGTCAGAAGTAGTCGCAGGAGGAGATCTCGCTACATTGCTACAAAGCACAGCTTTAAGCAGACTTTTCCTCTCTGATACTTAAGAATATTTATGTGCAGAACTTACTTTTTTTTGTTTAGAAGGACCAAAATTTAATACCTTTTCCTTTTAGTAACAGATTAGTCCTCTAATAGATTATGGGGCAGAGGAGTGGATGAAAATACGTACTGTCACGCTGTAACTTGTGCCAGTGCTTTGGTGCAGATCCTTAAAGTTAGGTAATGTCCAATTCCCAATAAAAAATGATACCAGTGAGACTTGCTCACCCCTGCTCCAGTCATTAGAAATGCCATAACCAGTTAAAGGCAGGTGCCACAACACTTTGAGGACCAAAGCCTTAAGGCCAGAATTTAAAAGCTATTGATGTGCCTGGCTAATTTACAGAGCACCTTGGGGCAGAGCACCCCAGTGCAGCCCTGTACTGGCTTTCAGGCCACCTCGGCAGGGCTGCACCTCTCGAGGGCACTGGCAGGACTCAGACCCTGCCCCACATCTGTCCGCTTCAGGAGTGCGTCCCCGCGTTTTTGGGCACGGGCACCAGCAATGACCAGATATTCCAGCACTCATGAAGCTGCAGTGATCTAAGGACAAAGTTGGGGCTCTTAAATCTTGCCAAAAATCAATGGGATTTAGGCTAAGGCAGCTTGTGTGTTTGATGACACTCAGGTGCCTCAGTCTGTCTGACCGGCTGGTTGGGGCTCAGAACATCGTGCCTGTGCATGGGTCTGTCCCGCTGCACTGGCAGATAGTCCAAGAGGGTGCAGCTCTTCCAGGAGTGCATCTATACACATCCATCAATAAGGGACAGTTTATAGATTGAAATGGAGGATAATGGGAAGATGGTAATTTAAATCATAGTACTTAATTGGACGTAAGGATTCCTAACATCCTCTTAGTTTCCTAATTGCTAATATACTTAACACTGATTTTATCAATAGTCCGTGATATATAAAATTACTTCATATCAGCTCGTTAGTTAATTGATTATAGGGGGGACACACAACAAAGCCAAAAGTAGACTGAGGACCCAAACTTCTCCTTGAGTGAAAGAAGCCTCTGGTGCAGTGGTGCTAATTCCCACTGGCCAGCATGTTTTTCAAAATACCTATTCACAGCAGTGGAGTTTTGCGAAGTATAAGAAGGAGATGAGGTCACCACGCCAGGACCAGCCCTTCTTTTCAGCTTTTTGAGACTTTATCTTTAGGGACAAAGAAGTTTTCCGGTGAACTGCAGCTCAGAGCTGCAGCTGGCAGAATTGTGGCTGAATAACAGCAACATCAGAATTAAAATTAGTATAGATACACCAGTTTTTTAAAAACCCTCTAAATAGCTGAACAAGTATACTAAGAAATGGGATATAAAGTTAATTTTTCTACAAGAGTGAACAACTCAGCTAAACCAAAGGAGAGAAATGTTAGTTATAACTACCCAGAAAAAACACTCTAATCTGTGTTTAGTGAATGCCTTCTGTATGACTGGTTTTGGTGAGAGAGAAATACCGTATATTTTTTCTACATAATGCAAGAATTGGGTGAACTGAATGTTTCTGATTACCCAGCCCAGCAAACATTTTGAGCCACGACATTTTGTTCTAAAATAAGTCTGGAAAGGGACAGCAGGCCATTTAATGTAGCTCAACTGACGTGCAGTGACCCTCTTAAGTGATGATCTGTCTGTACCTGGAGGTCATCCCATTTATTTACAAGTAAGGTTAGGTAGGACTGTTCCCTAGGTTTGTTTGGGGTTGGTTGGCTTTTGTTTTCTTTTCTTGACATTTTTTGCCCTTTTTTGCTCATCAAATTGGGGCAGGAAATGGGGGAAAGCTCCTGCTCAAATCCCCCATTTTTATCACACAGCAATATTCCCTTTTACTGTGAAGTGAGCCAAAATCTGATCTATTCTCTATTATTAACATCATCTACAAAGCAAAATGATCCCACTTTCTTCCCAACACTGGCAAATGGATGGTTTTATTTTCCTCATCTAGGATCTCTATGTATGTGCCTTTTACTGGGCTGGAGACCCCTCTGCCCAGCCCATTCTCAGCCTTTTTCCCTTCAGCTTCTGCATGGGATATATGTAAGAGTATCTCTATCACCGAAGAGAATGCAATCACCCCACTAAAGTGAACAATGTGAATTTTAGATTTGCAGGCTTTCAATTTATTATCTACAGAGAAACCCAAACTCCAGTGTTTGCTTCATGCTGATTATCCTTCTGGGGATAAAAAAGGCATTGATTTTTCTTTTACCCTAATTTCCCCATTGCTTCAATGCAAACAGTCTTTAGACAGTGTTACATCACTTTTTTCTCCTGTTGAAGACAAAAGTAAGGATTTTTTGCAGCCACAAACTGTTATGACCACCACTGTTTGTCCCATTTCTTCCCCGCAGCCTACACTTACCCCTCTGGTTTCATGTGATGATTTATTGCTAAAGAGTGTATTTTCACTAGAGGAGGAGAAGAGGGGGAGTACCAAACAAACTCCAGTGGCTGTATTCAAAGTGTAATGCTTCTTATCACAAATAATTTAAAAAATGCAAGAACCCCAATTTGCGGCTAGGAGGCCCACTTGAGGGATCAGTTAAAATTTACTCCTTTATACGCATGCCAACTTTGACTTCAAAAAGACTTTATTCCCAAGGATAAACAACCCAATATTTGTGTAATATAATTAAGTGAAGGCATCTTTAAATGTCATACCAGCTTGTGCCATGCTTTAAATTGTTATGCATCAACAGAATTTAACGAGATGGCCAAGGATCCTGCTTCCTGCGTGAATGCGATAAGCCACAAATACTGTATAGCTCTTTAATAGATTGCCAAAATAAAGCATTTTGTATGCAAATTATTCATGGAGTGGCAAAGCTAATATAGTGCCAAAATTACGCCCACTGGTCCTCTGCAATTAGTAGTTAAGTTGAAGTATCTTCAAACTGCAGAATTTCTTTCAGTGTCTCCCAATACTTGAAACATCTTTTCATTTATGAAAATAGGAAATAGCAGCTTTTATTTTGCTTTTAAGGTTTAGGGTATGCACACGCGCTATAGCAGAGAGGTGGCGAGTGGGATTTAATCAGAATAATTGCACATAGGCTACCCGGGAAATAAATATAAAAGTCCAGTGACTTGGAAGAAAGTTGAAGGAGAAAGAAGAAAAATTATTTCCCTCTCCCCAGCTTGTTCCCCTAAAATAAAGTATGTGAGCCCTGTGAAGTCAGGCTGAAAAAGCTAACCAGAAAACCCACGGAAGGACCGAAGTGGAAGCACAAGCATCTGGCTGATGGCCTGGAAGGGCTGCCACTGCCCCGCACACACAGCACCTTCCTGTCTCTCCAGAAATCTCCCTGTCCAACAAACACCCGTGTCCTCCTGACAGCTCTGGGAGAAAACTTCCTCGGGGTGCACCAGGCTGAGGAGCCGCCACCAGGGAAAGCCAGCACCTGTAAATCATTTGACCTATAGCTTCACTGGCAAGAAATCACCTGAAATGTTCTTTTCCAGCACCCGCAGGCTCAGGGATAACCATCCATAACCAGGAGTTTCTAGCTTAAAGTTAAGTACACAAATAACCAACAGGCATGTCACCTGGGAAATACTTGCCAAATTGTCAGGTTTTTTTAAGCAATTATAGTCTCCCCTGACTACTGGCAACAGGGATCCTTTGCAAGAAAGGGAAAGGGAAAAATAAGGAAAGAAAAAGGATTTCCCAGTCTCCAAATTTCCAGTGAAAAACCTCTTTTCTTCAGCTCTCCAGGATTATCTCCCAGACAAACCTAGGGCTGGTGAGGGAGCTGTGCAAAGGGAGGGAAACCTGAATTGCTCCTCATTGGAGAAGCTTTTAGAGAAACTTTAAGCAGCTGACTTAGGCAACTGCAAATTATTCAGGCAACTTTTACCCTCTTTGGTGTCACTTGCAATAGCACGTGGAGATGAAACTCTTTGAAGAAGTGGAGGGGCAGGTAGGTCCTGTAGATCAAGTCCCCATTCTGTAGAGTTAATGCCAATAGTATTTTTCATTTACAACCTAATCATCAGAAGAGTACGGTACATGCCAGGGGCCTGGGACAGTGATTTAAGGAGTCTATGTCAAACTGCTTGGACCTAGTTGGCCTTTCTAGGCTAACCTGGAGGATTTACAACCAGCTAAACAACAAATGTAATTTCGGTCACAAACTGTTTTATGAAATGTTGTGGAATACCATAAACAACAGTACTCAGTCCAGTGAAGTCCAAAAGCTGTAATCTACAGCGTTCTCTTAACCTGGGGGCAGCATGGGGACCCAAACACAAGAGACCCACTTTCATATTTGGATATCAAGGGAAGAAAGAGATAGCAGGTCTTACAGCAGAAACTGCAGTCCCTTGGAAAAATAAATAAAAGCGGCTACCACCATTAATAATCTAGATCTTGCATTTTGTCCTCTTTTATAGTGATGCTGGTTTAAATGTGTCCCTTTTTATAGTGATACGGGTTTAACTGTCAACCCCACAGAGGTGAGCGTTCCTGCAGCATCTCTGCTGGACGAGGTGTGGTGGAAGGCATGGGGGGCTCACTGCCCCGGCACCTCCGTGTGTGCCCAGCCGATGGCAGCCCTCACGCCGTGGGGAGGACTTGCTGGATGCTATTGGTCAGGGTCCCGCACTGACAACTTGTCATCGATTTCGTTAAAAAAAAAAAAAAAAAAAAAGGCAACCAATGAAAATCAATCTTCTGATGCTCCGCTGCCTTAAATACCAGTAGAGCAAACAAACAGCCCTAAACAATACAGCAGAACCCATATATCAATTACCCTAAATGCTCAAGCATTTTTACTTCACAGCCTGCAACATCCGACTGTGGTACCCGCACCCACTGCACGGGGATGATAATGGTGCCGCATTGTTCCTGGGCGCCTGGCGGCCAGATAAGGGCTGCCTGCGCTTAGATGATAATGAAAGTGGGCAGACTTAACATTGTGATTGGAAAATTTCTTGGGTCTCAGAAAAAGGTTCTATTAAGCCCACTGACCCCAATTGAATATTAATTAGCTAATTAACAGATTTATTGTTCCACGCAATTTCTGGAGAGGCAATTTTTTTTCAAGTGCCATTATTTTTTTAAATTATTTTTTGCATTGTGTATAATTGAATCTTTGCAGCTGCCAGCATCTTCTGCATGATTTGGCAAAAAAAAGAAAGAAAAAGCACTTATAGCTTTCCCTTTTTTTTCAGACCCAAATGTTTCCAATCGCTATAGCAAGTGTTTGGGGGTGGGGGAAAGAGGCAGCTGATTTATGTCACATTCTACAGATTTATTTATTCTTAAAAGCTTAACTTCAAAATGTCCACAATTTTTTTTTTTTTCCTATTATGATTCACTAGTCTATCTTTTAGCCTGAGATTAATACACAGTGCACTATTACTCTCAGGAAAGACACTAAGGTCTGTGTCCTGCTTCTCTTTAGACATCCTTTTAAGCATTGCACATCTTTCCTCTCATCTTACCTGTTTGCTCCCACTCTTTACTTCCATGCAACTACTTTCTACACAGCTGGGGTAGGCAGGAGACTCAGGCAAGACATTCTCTGCCCTTCCTGCAGGAAGGTCCCCTGCATGGACCAACATGGGTCACATTTTTTTTTAAATTATTTTTCTGAAACTGAGTTATTGGTAAAGAGTGGAGAGATGATATTTTACCATATGGATGATTTCTGACCATTTCAAAGAAGTTTATTTGGCACAGACCGCTCCAAGAGCTTCACGCTTAAGTGAGTAAGGGCCTGTGGAAATCTGTCGCATGATGCTATTACTGGGGTGGGATGGTTGTAGATTTCTTACAAATCATTTACTGCATCATATTTTTTCCTAAAGAAGCAGGCTGTCTCTTAAATAAACTGTGGTATTTTTGTGAGTGCTGTCCAAAGACACCAATGTAAGCACTCTTTAAAGTTCCAGAATTAAAAATCAAGATATTCTTATAATGTTACAAGCTGTAGTGGAAAATGTCAACAGAGAACATCATTATCCTGTTAAAAGTAGAAAAGACAGAAATAATCTTGCATTAGAGAACAGAAAACACGCAATTTATAGGGTGCAGGAGAGCGTGCAGATCTCTTAAATCCATACACCTGGGTTTAGGGCTAATTCCTGTGTCCAAATCCAGGATTTGCATAATCTGCTGTAGCAAGTGTGGCTCAAAAGTGAGACCTGGATCTTCCAACAGTGTCTTCTTTTAGGGCACGTATCTTCCTTCCCTGCCCATCATGTAAACACACCAAAGCAGCTATATGTTAAAAGTATGGTTAAAAATTACAAAGAGAGACCTCCTGCAGAGCCTGTGGAAAACTCTTCGGCACCTACAGAAGTGAAACCACATTTGCCTCATCCCCCACGGACAGAAGAGAGTAAAAGATGGACAAGCTTGTACTTGCCACAGCTACAGGTGGGTACAAGGATGGTGAAAGCTCACAGATAGTTCCTCCTCAGACTGAAGATTTTTCTCTTATTTTTCTTTTTTTTTTTTTTAATAAAACTGGCAGTTTTCAATGAAAGCATTCATTCATAGCTTCTAAGCAATTCCTATTTCTACAGCTCACAGCTATGTTTGGAAACCTGTGAAACAGGTCCTCAATGACTCAAGACACTGTGGATCCACAGAAATGCTGGCCTGCCAAAATAAACGAGTCAAAATACATCCATTGGGTATCTCTTTTGGCTGTTACAGGTGACACCGGCACAATTATGGACTATACTTACACAATAACATAAAAATCCAGCTTGCACCCCATTTCTGAGGGGTAGACAGACACTTTCACTCAGCGTCCAGAACTAAGTTGCATGAGCCAGAAGGAGACAAGCCACCAGAGGCAGCTCTGGGCCCTGGTTGAATTTGGATCCACCCAACAATTTTACCAGTCATGGGGAGCAGAAGTGCTGGTATCTGGATGCGCTTGTCCATCACAGAGATATATCTGAACTGATAGTCAAATCTGGATATAGGGCCCACGTTCATAAGGTTTTGCCCAGGACCTACCACTGGTCCCATGTGATGTTCTTCATGAGATTGGTCTAGGTGAGTCACAACATTTTAATGAAATGCTGCTGTCATAAACCTCTTCTTATTTAGATTTCTCTGCCTTTTGTACAGCTATATCCTCTCCTGAAATATGCTAGTCAGGGCAGTAGTGTTTAAACCACATGATCATTTTCTTTAAAATGCTAGATTAACTACTCTGGGGCTCCAAATGAAAATTAATAAAAACACCAAGAAATGTGATTTCTATTGCAGTATAAAAACAGAAGGAATAGGGAAGGGAAAGCACAAAGCTTGCACTAGGATTATAGAGATATGTGAACTGTGTCAGTAAAGAGCCTGGGCTAGACTCATCAAAAGGTTGGTGGATATTATTTCATATTGACTTTGACCTTCTACTCTAATGTAATTACTAGGAACAATTTAAATAACTTTTTTTTTTTCCCCCAGAAGAAAGAAAAAAAAAAAAAAAAAAAGAGAAAGCATTTTCCATTGCTTAAAACTGGAAAACAAAATGTTTGATTGAGGTCATCTTGACATCCATTAGTGTGATAAATGAAGTGGAATTCAAGGCTGCTCCATTATCAAGGTTCATTTTCGTTGTTCAGATCTGGGTTCCCCCCTTTCTCTCCCTCTCCCTTTTTTTTTTAAAACAACATGGCCTCAGACTCAAGGCTGATTACAATAATTACATTTTCTACCCATAATAGTACAAATGATTCAAAGAGTTATTCAGAATGTTTCAATGTCAGCACTTAGATAAATGCTCCTTCTTTCCTAGGGATTGCATTTTTTATGCAGAAGGTTAGTTAGCAGCAGCAATAACGGTATAGCTGTCAGAAAGCCGTGAATTTACGTGCCCAGTAACTACATTCACAATTGTTTGGTACTCGGTGTGGCAACGAGACTGAATGGGATACCAGATAATTTATAACTGCTCCCCAATACAAGAAGAACAATTATATTGTGTGCAGTATAAAATGGCCATTATTTAGCTCAATTTTTAAAAATTATTTGAACAAAATGCCTATCCTTTGCAGGGCTATTTTCTTCTTGGGTCTAATTAGATACCTAAGGAATACAGGATATATAAATTTTAGCCAGCAAATATATTTATGGAATTTTAATTCGCTTCTTGTATACCTCTGCCATAAACCTTGTAAGCCTTCTTCGAGAGGTTTTTAATCTTAAAGGTAAAAAAAAAAGTGAAAGAAAGCAATAGTCGTACAAAAGGTAGATGCCATTTTTCTGATGAGCAGCAAGACTCTGGCTGTACGTCTCTCCTCCCGTACCATAAAATTACTGCTGTGTGTTTTATGAGAATAAGTTTGTTTCTGCAGACTTGACAGATTACCTCTCCTCGTAGGGAAGAGAGGCTGGCATTGGGCAGAGCTTCAGAGGGACCTTAAGTGGGCCAGAGTCCATGGGACCCTCAGTGCTTGAGTTGAATTCTCCATCCCCAGCCTCCATCCCCTGCCTCAAGCCTCCCCTTAGCTTTCATAATAATCACATTGCTGTGGAAGAAACCTTTCTGCCAAAATACACCATGTACCAATTTTAGCATCTCACAGAAAACAAAACAAAATAAACTCATGACTGCTCGCCCTCCTTTGGGGGTGACGGAGGCAGAGAGGCTTTGTAGCACTCACCACATGTGGCTGTGGTTTTGCACACTTTGCAAAACTTGGAAATTTAAGTCTAGAGTGCAAAATTTATTTCCATTCACACTTTTCCTGACTTTCTTCTAAGGCATTTCAGGAGTGAACAAAACACATAACTGAGCATGAATCGAAGGAGAGTCAGGTTTCACCAGTTTCTGTATAATTTGTATCTAAACAGGAATTTGGGTACAGAAGGGACAGACAGAGGGATGGACAGATGTCAGAAAGCTCAGACTTGTTAGTAGCTGGGCCCAGTTTAAGACATAGTTGAAACTTAAGTTTTGCCGATTTTGAAAGGAAATTAGCCATGCTATTACCAAGATGGGCTTTCAATCAAAGTCTAAAATTAGGCTTTCTTCTCTTGAATGTAATCTTAAAATATCTAACGTATATTAATCTAATCCAGCTGTCTGAGTTGGTGTCTCCCATCACTGTATAGCCAGGTCACAAAACATTGCATTAACCCTTGCCTTGGGAAGGAGGTCTTTTATGGAATTGCATCTGCAGCCATCTAACTAAAGCAAATACAGTCACGTCTCTTCTAATGGAAAGAAAATTATCTAGGGGAGACTGGGGAGGCAGCAGGCAGAGGAATGGCCACTGCGGTGTCCTGCCAGTGTCTCTGCAAGGCTCTACTGCAGCAGCTCCCACCTGCCCTTTCCTTCAGACAGTCCAAGGGTACGGATGCAGGAGAGAGCTGGGATGAGAGGCTGTGCTGAGTGCAATTAATTCATATCTCCATTTAAATAAAACCCTCTCATAGTCATAGCTTGGGAGGAGACAGCGCCACTTGGCAAACAAAATTGTATTAAGTGCACTCCACTAGAAATGTTTATACTTTGTCCCTGAGAAATGTTTATGCTGGAGTACAGTATTTAACTTATCAATTTGAAAATGAATGATGAGGAGAGGAGTACAGAGGTTTTCTTATTTCAGAAGCACTTGTTAAGTGCCTTTCATTTGTGACAGCTCCAAAGTCAGGGTAAGTCATCTCCGTCTAGAGTCTGCAATGACCAGAGCACTGATGAGCATGCTGGTGGGGACACTCCAGCAAATGTATACCCAAAAAATGAGTGAAGGTTTGGGAAAATTTCTTCATTTCTGATGAAATTTCTTTCTTCTTACCCTCCCCTGGTGCTGACTTGGCCTCAGGAGCCTAACGTTACATTAGAGCGGCTGGACCAGGACTTTGAAATGTATAAGATTGTATCTGTGAGCATGAATTTCCAAAAGACTCTCTCAAATAATATCTCCCGGTTAAACTCCAAATCCCCAAAGGTCAGTGCAGCTTCTTGCATCCTTCCCCTGCGTTTCCAGTGCAGGGTGCCACCACATGCAATCGGCTGTCTGCAGGTGTGCAGCAGCTGCATACACCCCTGTCCAGCATGTGCATTGCAGAAGCTTTTCCTTGCCAAGGGCAGCCGGTCTTCTGCTCCAACTAAAAACTTTTTTTAATATGAGAAGAAGAAAACCCGCATGTATTTACTGTCTCAGGCTTTTTCCCCTGCAGACTGCATGGGAATAGTATAAGCTAACAAGATCCTCCTGTAGGATCCTCTCCGGGATTCAGGGCTGTGGATGCTCCTGAACAGTCCATTTTACAGCTAACAAGAAAGTAGATCCCCAATCTGACAGCCCCACAAGCTGCCCAGTGACTTTGGCAGCAAGGCCACCTCTCTCCCTCCCACCAAGCAAACCGGTGCCTCCCCATTCTGGGGATCTGAGCTTGGCCAGCAGCGTCCATCATCACATTGGTGCTGGTGCTACTGTGTTACGCTGCATGTTTCTGGGTCAGGCAGCACGGCCCAGCCATGGAGATCCTTCACGTGCTTTGGAGTCCCTGGAAGAGTAAGGCAGCAGCTGAACTGGCTCACCTTTGCCAACAAGTCTGGGCCCAATTAACTGAGCTAGGTCACTGGGAGCACATTTTTACCCAACTGCAAACCTCTCTATCCCTGGGTGCGAACCCTGGATACCAAACTGCTGAAGAACCCAAATTAAATGACATTTATTTCACTGCAGCATCGTACATAAAAATAGAAAGGACAAATGTGGAGCTGAAAGACATTGGTACTGTGTTTCAAAGGGGAACGTGCCTCAGCACCAGCTTGCATGAGGGGTGTGTGCCCTCTGCTTCCTCTACCGCATGCAAGTAAGCGTACACATGATTGAGTTCATGCTCCCATTTGCTGGTAACTTATATTCCTTGCCTGTAGGCTTCCCAAGATAACTGTTTTGTCAAGGTGCTCAAGGTGTTCTGGAAAGGCATCAGAGTGATGCAGAAGACGCAGTTCTCTGTAGATAAAATCCAAATTAAACATTTCATTCTGCAGAAGGACAGTGCAGAGGTTTTTTGTGTTGGGCACTTTCAGGAGGCCCCAAACCAGGATTATCTTGTCCTCCCCATGCAAAAGCCCAGCTGGCAGCTTCCACAGCAGTGACCCAAACCGTGAGCAATCAGCCAGCAGAAGAGCAGTGTACTCTGTTGAAAGTGAACCCGAGCAGGTAATGTGCAGTAATGATTCAACGCTCCTTCATGTGCTAGTCAGTGCCACAGACCCCAACTTCAGACCTGAAAAGCTGCTGTACATGAAGCCCAGCTGCATCTCTCCCCATGCTGGCATGCAGCCACCTAGACAGCCCCGCAGCCCTCCTGCAGCCCAGCTCCCACAACAAACCATGGATGGCCAAAACCACCAACTGCTCTACCAGAGTCTTAACACCCCCATCACACCCCAACAAAGCCGCGAAGGACCATGCTACCAGTATCCCAGTTGCTTTTGATTGGTATAATGAGGATGAGGAAAAGATCCACTGGCAAGGGAAAAATAAATTTTGTAAAAAAAAGAAGGAATAGGAGCAGGAAGGGAAGGAACCTTGCTCACTAACCATCAGCCATAACATCATATTTGATCTTTACATGAGGCTTCCAGAGAGACAAAGAGAGATAGTGTAGCTACAAATCCAGGAATAACAATGTGCACTTATATGACACTGACATTTTACCAATGTGTCTTCAAAGGGTGTTGAGGGAAAACCTGCCTGAAGCTGACAGCCCAGAACACACCAAACAAGAGAAATTATTGTTTCTGTGAGAAGAGGCACAGAAGAGGGAAAGAAGAGGCACAGATCAAAAGCCCTTGTGCAACCACATGACGTTTCAGCACCCAACAATGAAGAGCAAAGGAAGGGAAGCCCAGTGCCAGAGGGAAGGCAATGAGGGGTGTTCAGCAGCTCATGGAGAAGGAGAGAAGAAAGAGGAGGAGAAAAACTGCACCTCCTTGTCGCACCCTTAGTACTGGATAGCATCAAACAGGCTCTTCATTATGTCCCTAAATGTATCTGTCCCTAATATTTTTTCCCTCCTTAGAAACTTTGCTTTAGAATATACATGATCTGGGTGCATGAATCAGCTCAGGAGCAGCAACATTGTAAATAATAAGAACAAAAAAGCATGCATGCAGAGTGTGAGAAGTGTGCCCGACCTCTGAGAAACCTGGAAAACTCTGCGACTCTTGGGTACAAGCATTAAATGAGGTTTAAAAGCTTGTCACTCTCTCCAGCACACATGTCAAGAGCAGAGGTGGTGTAAGATTGAAGGAGAATAATTTGCAAAGGAGGGGTGTAATTTATCAAATTCTGTGAAACTCATCACTTTGCATTGGACAGGAACTTGCAGCAAAAATAGACAGTGGTGATGTGCACATTTTAAGAGACAGTTACTCAAAAAGTGTCCTGTATTATGCAGAAACAGAAAATAATTTTAGTTTAAAAATAATTTTGCTTTCCCCATTGTTCATTTGGTCTCCTTCCACTAAATGAACTAGACAAACAAAAAAGAAAAACTCTTTGAGAAAAGCAACATGCTTTGGTCCACTATTTACATAGAGAATCATATAGATTCGTGTAATTGTAATACCAGCAGCTTTAGACTTTAATCTTATTCTTCACCTGTAGTTTCCATCGCATCAAACTGTAATGATGCAATGACCAAGTAGATGGGCATGAGGGACAGCATACCAAGCTCCTGTGCAGATGTGAGGTTTTCAGTAGCTACCACTAACCTGAAGGAAAAGGCTGCACACTTCATTTAGAAGAGAGAGATCTAAAAAAACCCAAAACTTCTTAAGTGTAGTATCAGATTTGAGATGGCTCAGTTGAAGTACTTTGGAGATGTTAAATAATTAGTTCATTATTTCATAATGAAAACAGGATGTAAAGAAGGATTCGTTTAGTAAAATGTGGGTAATTGCTGTTTTGACATCAGACCGCAAGAAAATTGGAAACAGTGATGCCAGACTGCATTAACTTTATTTGAGTTGCCTCAATTCATACCGGCATAATACAGCCTGTTCTGACAAGGTTTACAGCCGAGCAATAAATGCACAAGCTCTCATTTGTGGGACAAGTGTCCTGACTGATACACACCCATGTCACACTACCGAGACCAACAGAGCTGCTGCCTTTGGGAGATCTTTGTCCAAAGGTTGCATTTTTTTCCTGATTTATTTTAAGAAAATTATTCCTCAGTGTTATGAGTAACATTCCTCACCGATGCTTAAAAGCACATTTGTTAGCCCTGAACTGCAGGAAAAGTTGTCTCCTGCTAATGGCACGTGTTCCTAGGGATGAGACCTCATGATCATGGCAAAGCTCAAAAGATCATGCGCTGCTTCTGGCAATTATTTCTGACTCTGACATGCGGTGAACTATGGACCTGGCATAAAAGCTCTTTTCAGCATATCGGGGGGTTTAACTGGCCATCCTCAGGATTTTCCAAAGCAGCAAATCCCCCATGCACCTCAGGGGGCATCCCAGAGAGGCCCCTGTTCCTAGCCATGGCTGCTTGCGGTGTGATCTGACCCAGTCCTGTCATTTATTTCAGGCTTTCTCCATCACAAGAGCAAGATGCCAAGTGCCCAAAGCAGGCAGTATGCAGCTGGGGCCAGTGTGTGTGGGGCTTGCCCCTACTGGTACCCAGCCACTTGGCAACTGGCCTTGCATCGGCAGTGACAGGACTGAACAAAAGCATCATCTCCCTCACAAAAAGCCCCAGACACCAAGGACAGACCATTCCCCAAGGGACCAGCACATCTCCCAAACGTATAAGGTCAAGACACGTGGCTCGGCAGCAGGCACAAGCACCATGCCCAGGGGTCCCTGGGATGCGCCAGTGCCACTGCTCTCCCATGCCAGCAGAGACCCACAGTCAAGAGAAGTGAGGAGCACTACCTGGCCTGCCCCTGGGCAGAGGAAACTCATCCTTTATAAACGCTGCCTGCTTCCAAGCTGGGAAACCACAGGGTCCCTCCTGTTACCCAGAGCAGAGATTTATATGGCAGGAGGCGGGGGAGTGCAAGCACGCAGGCTTGAGCAACTGGATACCCTTGGATTTATACTCCATTTGGGATGATAATGAGGTGGTTAATACAGAAATACAAGACAGCAATAAACCACTGACTTTTATAGATCTCGGTGTGAATCTGAATCATCATTTGGCGACCAGGAGATGGGTGATATACAGCAGCCTATCCCGCCCTCACTCCTCTCAGCTCCCTGGGAGAGCAGCAGCACAAGGGAGGCTGCGAGTGCCGAGACCGATAAATCCCACCCGGCTATGCAGGGACAGTGTCCACAGGACAGGATTTGTTAATGGAATATGGATCAGCTAATCTCAATTAAAAGACTCTTCTTTTTACATAGATCTCCCTTTTCCTCCACACAAGTTGTGCTCATTTTAAGCCCCTTAATTATAGTGGAAACACACACTGGCAGCTGAACTCAAATTTTGCTGCTAGCTTTATTAAAAGGACTGGAAATGACTAGGAGAAACGATCTACTTTCAGGTCATGTGAAGTCATCTAAACTTGAATTAATCTGTTTATAATTTTGAAAAAAATCACCAAACCATGGAACAGGTGTTGCAGATGCCCAAAAGTTCATATGAGTTAAAAAAGCACAACTGGACAAATTCACAGCAGAAAAAGGGCCCTCAAGTGCTGTGATATGACTTTCTTACAGCTGCCCCTGAAGCACAGACACTGGAGGCTGGAAAAACATTGCAGGGGGATGCACAGTCCTGGGTGCTCATCTGGCCTTGCTGCAGGGCTGCTCTTTCAGACGTGCCCTCAGCCACTGCTGCAGACCTGCTTCACCACTCTAGTCCTGCAGTCCTGGTTTGGGTGAGCCATGGCTCTGTCACAGGCTGGGAGAGCAAACAAACTTCATATAAATATCTTCCAAAGTGAAATAGTGACTTTAGGGTATCCATCTTTAACAGAAAAGCCTTACTGCTGAGAGCAGACACTGTCAGCAGCTCCCAGCAGCAGAGGTGCCTGTGAGCTGTTGCCAGCCGGGCTTCCCCAGCAGCAAGGCAATAAAATCACCAGCAGCTTCCAAAAGTATTCCTCTTTGTGCATGTGTGTATTTTTCTGTGAGACTTAGGAGCTGAAGTGATATTTCATTAAGGTAGCTGGAGCTAATCCTTCCCATCCCTATTCTTCTTGGAGGCGGTGTGGGCAGGCAGGGCTGGGCGGCAGGGCTCCTGCTGCCTCCAGACCCCAAACCTGCCGGATCCTCCGGGAGCTGAATATAGGAGGATTTATGTGATGGAAGAAAAAAAGATAAAATGTTAGAGGAAATGTTCCAGAAATGCTGAAATAGAAATGAAGGACTGAAATAATCTACCCATACTTTATGCAGTGGCATAGATATAAAAAATACTGTTGGTGGTTTTTTTTATTTTATTGAGAATCCTTTTTCTTCTCAAGAAAATTGTTTATGCAGAATGTCCCGAGAAGCTTCATTTTTTATTTATATATCCATATATATGAGTGGTGGTAATTTGAAGTCCTCCAAGCAATCACCTGTAAATTACAGTCTTTCTAAGCAGCAATATATATCCACAAATCAGTCCCAGGACACTGAAGCTATATGTGAAAAGGTCTATTTATGTCACTCCAGGCAGAGAAAAAAATTTCCTTGGTTTTATACAAAGAAAATTTCTTATTAACATGTATAGTTAATTGGATAATAAAAAAAGAAGAGCCCTTTAAAAGACCTGGGATGACTAGAAAGTTAATCTACTGAACTCCTGAGCAGCATGATTTACCAGGGCAGCAATACTTGTGCCTCTCCCTGCTCCGCAGGTACAGATTTATCTGCCGCACAGGGCTGAGCGCAGTCCCAAGTCCAGCTCTTGTGCTGCACACTCACTCTGGGAGAGGGGGCAGCTGCACTGCTGGTCTGCAGAGAAGTCACCAGGAGTGACTGCAAAAAATCCCTACAAAACCCAGGGCAGAGACAACACGAGGGGAGGCAGGCTCGGAGCAGGATGCTGAGGGGACAAGGCCCCTAATCCCAAATCCTCCCTCTCAGCAGCTGCAGCAGGAGTGCAGACCCGGAGCCCACTCCTGTGTCAGCCCATCACCAGCTGTGGGGAAGATGTACTGGTTTCAGCTACTGCTAGTGGGGATAAAGTCTGAGCTTATTTTACTTGCCTAGAGTAGTCAGCCATCACCATATACACAAGTAGGTGTTGCCCTCACGCCTTGCTGCTGAATAAGCATCTGCCCAAGTTACCTCCTTGGGACACTGATTTGCAACAGGGTGGGTGGTGATGGGCAGTTAACTCTGGCCTGATCAGCCCCACCAGTGATCTGTGTGAGAGGAAAGACAACAACAATCTAAAGCACAGCATATTTGTACCTGCAGCTTTCTCATAGCCTTTATCTTAGCCCATGGCCCATATTTCCTGCTGTAAATAAAATGATTTGGGGGTGTGAGGGAGGCAGGTTTCAGGAAAGCTGCTAGATCAGGTTACCAGCAATAAGGGAGCTGAGTTTCCAGGACCTTGAGCCTCATCACTTTGTAACAGCAGAGTCCAAGATCATACACATGCATTTTTTAAAATATGCTTTTCCTCGAAGCGAGCTTTTGGAAGAAGCTGCTCACGAAGCCAGCAAATGACATCAACGGAAAGTGCCATTCAACAAGTGGGCACTTAAGTGACAGAAGTACTTTATAGAGGACAAAACATCTGATTGCTGCAGCTTTTCCTCCCATAAATTACATTCTTGGCTTCCCTCTCCTCGTGCCCAGCTGAGCGCTGCTGAAGATGCAAGAGAATACTACCAGTTGTATTGGGTCAAATATATGAAATAAAAATTACCAGGCAAGTGTATCTAAGGCATTTTGTCAAACATTCAGGTGACTTTAAACGTGAGGTTGCAGCAGCCCTGCTGAGGTGGCTTTTGTCTTTACCTTCCACCAACGAGCAAGGTTCGCCTACACGGTCTTATGTGTTAGATGGGTTAACGTTAAGCCTGTCCACACAAGTCCTTGCATTTGCCATACTTCTAGGGAAAAGGGATCTTTCTAGGACCAGGGAGAGAGATAGTCCTGGGGTACGCTGATGAAGTACCAGAGCAGAAATTGGTGTGAGCTGTCACAGTTTGTCAGGATAGCCCGAGCAGGGCCAACATGCTCTCACCCATCCCAAACTGAAAGGGAAAAAAGCAAAATCCATTAATTCTATACACCAACAGATTTAGGAAAAGCACAGCCCCTTCACAGACATTCAGAAATATGAGCTGTGTTTGTTGGAGAAATTATTCACTGTGAATTATTTGCTCTGCTAATAAGCTGCTTTCCCTCCACATCTCATGCTCATCTCTCCTCCCACATACGTGTGCATCAATCAGGCCTTGCTTTGCAGGTATTACCAGAAGCACCCAAAACTTGCAACAGCACTGAGATGAGGAGGCATCACCCATACACAGGGGCTGAGGGGAAAATCCCCCAGCCCTTAATGTGAGCGAGGAGCCCGTGCCACAGCCCTGGGCTCAGCGTTGTGGGCCATCACCGCAGGGACACTCTCCTGGAGCGACGCCGCAGCCACCTGGTGCTGCAGCCTGTCTGCGTCTGTTTAAGAGCAGGAAACCAAAGGGAGTATATGTTGGGGGACATGAGAGCAGGACACTGGTGACGCCCAGAAATAACCATAAAGCTGACTTTACAGCCAGTGTGCTTTTTCCTACGGATTTCCTGAGAACAAGCTTCTGATCATGAATCATCCTCACTGCGAGTTTCTTCCCTGTGGTAGCCCCACTGCCAGCACAGGGCTGCAGAACAACCCCTGCAAGGTGGCACTGCCCCAGGAGCCCCGCCACATGATGGTGAGTCGGTGCAGAGATAGCACACAGTGCACGACCTATCTCCCCAAAACTGCCCAGTGAGAGTTTGCATAAGCTTTGGGCTTGATTCTGCAATCCCTCTCCCACACTGCTGAACAGAATGAGCGTGGAGCCAGCATGTACTGATCTTTGGGAAATTATGCCCCCAAAAAAGGGCTCTCCCTGCTGTAGCATGGGGGACAGGGAGGGAACAGCAAAAGCCCTGAGGGTTGAAAAGCTTCAATAATTCAAAGGTTTTTGATCTTGCAATAATCCCTTTGCACAGTGCCACTTGGAGCAGACTTTGATTAAGGGATATCTTGTTAACTGGTGTTTAAAAGAGGAGGGTTTTTTGTAGTTTTTGCCTTTTTAAAAGGGGTTTAATGCTTGCACTGTCTTCACACCGCCAGTGTGCTGTGACACAGCCAGGCATCACAGTAGCCTGGCAAATGCCTAGCTCCTGGCCATTAATTGCCCAGTGGCTCAATGTCCTCCAACTCCTTCCCCCCCCTTCCAGTTCCAGACATTGATGAATTTTAAGCTAAAAGACCAGCCAAATTTATTATCTTCCATTAGTCTAATACAATACAATTTATTTTTAAACAGCTTCTCTCATGCAAAAGCATCCCAAAATGATTCACAGTAGATGACAGACTCTGCATGCAAATCTGAGCAGTTTATACCCTCCTGCATGATGCGGTGCAGATCGTCCCGCTGGCTGGACTACAACCAGGCAGATTTAATTATCCACAAAATGGCATCATTTTGCTTTGTCCCGGAGAACGTGCAATTAAAACGAGGTAAATACGGGCAACGACAGATATAGGCAGAGACAGGGAAAAGACCAACATGCATTAAAGCAGACAAAGGCTGAGAAAATCACACTGTGAATAAAGATGCTCAAGAAGTTAGGAGGAGAAGGAGAAACACAAGGAATGTACAAGGTGGTGGGTGGAAACAAGCAGCACAGAAAGCTGGAGCTACTACAGAGCAGCAGGGAGCCAGCCCAGGACTCAGAGGATGTGAAACACATACAGTGACTTGACAAGAGATGAGCCTATTTGCATCAGCACTACCCTGGTGCACTTCCACAAACAAACAACAAGCAGTTCCCCAAAAAGCACTTCCAAAAGTTTTTTGGCCTAGCCTCTCTCCTGAGTTATGGTGAGGACAGAGTTACTTCAGTGACAGGGGTGGGAGGAACTCCCAGAGCTCAGTCTCCCTCCTGCAGCCTGTGCCCCCGGCAGGAGGGAGGCAGTTCTGTGGGAGCCCCGTGACCAAACTGAGGTGTTGCCCCTTCCCGCAGGGCTGCACAGTGCAGGGCAAGAGAGGAGCGCTCACCCCAGCTCACAGGAGCTGCAGCAAAGTTTGGCACAGCAGTGAGCACAGCCAAGAGGGTCCAGCACCATCATCTTCCACTGACCACATTTTAAAGTGATAAAAATTATACATGGCCCAGCAATTCAGAAAGGGAGAGCTATAATACAGCAAAGATTTGCCCTTTGACCAAGGGGATTCAATTTAACCAGTGATTTGGCATTTCTTTCCACACATACCATCGCAGCTCTTAGCAAGAGGTCAAAATTACATGGCACCTCCACATGCCCATCACCTCCCTCCTCATGAGGCTCAGCCCATTCCCCAGGTGCACTGCAGACACCTCCTATACTTTTTTCAGGCCAAGCAAAAGCCCAGAACATCCCACTGCCATACCTGATCCTAGCAGGCATTCCCAGCAGGCACTCCCTAAAGCCAGATGTCCCTACCACTGCAGAATATATAGCCCTGAACTTCTTGCTGTAAACAACCCACAGCTGCTCCAGCACAGCCCCTTGGGACAATTAAAGGGACGGGATAACAACCTGTGGGAGGCAGTGTTTCAGAAACCTGCCTTTTCCCCCGTCAGTGAGAAAGGCTTCCATTTAATTTCCCTGGACTACCTGCCTCTCTCCAAATAAATGAGTAAATATAGTTCAAGGATCATCAGGGTGAGCTGTGCTGCTGATAACTCTCATTTTTATAAAACCTTATCAACAAGACCCACCAGGGACTGGAAACACGTGGGCTGTCACACCGCTAGAGCTGGTCACCTGCTGGAAGTGAAACCCAAAGGGATGGCTGGACAGAGGCTGTCGGCAAGTCACACCACGGAGCACTGCCCGTGGCCACCCCAGCCAGGAGGTGACTGTCCCCGCGGTGCCTTGCCTTTGTGCTCTGGCCATGTGGTCCCTGAGCATGCCCCAACCTGGGTCGAGCACATCCCCGTGGGCACTGGGGAGGCTCTCTGCCCTTGCTGGTGATTCAGTGAGGCTCACAGAGGAGGAGTCAGGGTTTTGATCAAGCTCAGGTAGGTGCTTAATAGTTTTCCAGGATTTTGTACTTCACAGTTCTATCCAGTGATGTAATAACCATGGTGCTTCAGCTGTTTCTAAAAAGGACAGTGACTCTGCAAGAAGAGGACTTATTAGAAAGCTCATTCTTTATTTAAAAGCCAGAATAAAGTTCTTTGGGGAGAAATTAAATCATGGAAGTAAAGAGCCATGAAAGGATAAATGTGTGGGGTTAAGTTTGTGGCTCAGAGCTTGGCTTTCCCAGCTCCTGGCTAAACTCAACAAATCGGGGCCTCTGGAAAGCAAGGGCAGCAGCAGAGGCAAGCAGCATCACCTACCAGCGTATGAAGCATCTGCAAAAGAAAGAGAAATCCTCATTTCTGCACGAGCACATACTGTAGTAACAATACAGCAATAGGGGAGCCTGTATGGCCCAGCGGGTCATTAAACAACCACAAGCCAAAATAACGCCCTGCCCGTGGTGGGTGCCCAGCCCTGCTGCGCCTTGCCCAGCCGAGCCCCCTGCACCCCCAGCACATCGGTGCCACCCGCTCCGTGCCACAGCCCCTCATGAAACCAGGGCCATCCTCAATGCTGGCTGCAGATTTGGGGGTCACTATTTGGCGCACACTCATAGATTTCACATCTTTTATCTGGAAAGCAACTTCTTAGGCATTATTTCAAGTCAGACACCCCAAAAATCAAAGCATCCCACATGATTAATCACATTCCACATGATTAATAGCATAAAAGCTGTCTTGAATGCCTTGATTCTTTTTTTTTTTTTTTCCCCCATAAAGAAACAGACAGCTCGTGCCATGTGAGAAATAAATTTTTCTTTCTAATTTTCTCCTTGTCTGTAGAACATTTATAAAGTGGAAAAGCCAGCGGCAAAGTATGTCAGAATTGTCTTTTAAGGGGTTAACATTTGTAAGATGAATGCTGCGAGAACTTTTTTTTTTTTAATTAAAAAATATATTTCTGGAGCAAAAACACAAGCAATAAAGAGTGTTTGCCTGTTGGGAGGCTTGTTTTGTAATGTGGTATGAATAACCAGCTGACAATCCGGTTTTTTGTTTTCTCTTCGTATGGGCAATGGCCATGAGCCAGCCAACTTTATTGTCCTTGAAATGTCATGATTTTGAGTATGCACAGAATTCTTAACTGCCCAAATTACTGCATAACATCCCTTTTTATTATATGGCAACAATGTGATCCTGGGCTCAAAGACTTACTAGTTAAGAAGATTATGTGTTTTCCTTTTTCTGTTTTGTTAAAGTGCCAAGTCTTGCATTTTTGGCATCTTCTAAAGAATAAAATGTCTTCTGAAATATTCTCTCTGAGCACAGAAGTTACCTCAGAGGAGCTCAGCAATGCAGGGCTTTTCAGTACTTTCTAGTTTGCTCAGAAGTTCAGACGCATTTCTTTTCCTCAAAAGCTTCCAATTTTTGCCTCTTTGTGTGTATTGACAGCAAAAAAAAAAATAAAAAAAAATTGTCCTTCATAAGTTTGTGGTGCTTTACTTTACTGATAATTTATTTTTCTCTTCCCAAATGTTGAAGGTTTGCACTGGCAAGCACGAGTGGGCAGGCAGCTGGCAGGCACTCCCACCTTGTCCAGCCTGCACCCTTGCCTGCACCACAGCATCCTCCCTGTCCTGCAAAATTCCCACTGCCCCATAGCCCATGCTGGGGTGCAGCCTGCCCTGCCGGTGTCCCCACGGCTCAGCCACGTTGGTTACACCCAGTGTACCAGGAGAACCGGTGCAGTTTCCACCAAATTTAGTTCTGGCACCAATGCGAAACCTCCATTGGTAGGGGATGGTCCTGCTGAGAGCAGGACGGTGCTGGCTCCTGCAGGACTGTCCCCAGCGAGTGGGGACATGATGCAGCTGGAGAGTGCAGGGGTCTGTCACTGCAGCCCTGGGCTCAGCGTGGGGAGAAACAACGTGACTTTTCAGGGCTTCCTTCACAGCCCATCTCCTCCGGCGGCTTGTGATTCCCTGGGAAGGGAGCCTTTTAAATATGTTTTCACCAGCTGACATTTAAGTATGAATAAACAACTATTATGCATGCACTAAATATTCATGTTTTACAACATTGCCATTACACTGAGGAATTATTTATGAGGCTGCTGCTCCCCACCAGGGTGAGGGGACACAGCGTGGCATGGCCAGCAGCAGCCCCAGGGCCTGCCGGTGTGGCCGTGGCTGAGCAGTATTGTTGATGTTTCTTTCTAGCCAAAGGTTAGTGTTTCCCAGAGCCTCCTCTGAGGTGCAGAGCCAAGACGTCCTTAGTTTGGAGGATGTTGTGTCCTGAACCTTTGTATTCCCATCGGGACTTCTTGAACACCTTTCCCCCTCCTCTGCAGCAGGCAGAAGAGAGAGCACTGCCTCATCCCCCAGGGCTCCTGTTACAGCACCATGGGCTACTGAGGCAAGTTGCTTCACTGCATCTCTGGCTGTGTTTGGCAAGAATTTAAGAAATAATAATTTTTTAAAAAATTATGACAAAGATATGCTCTTTTCAGAAAACCAATCTGCAAACAGAAGTCCCCCCTTCTGAACCTGAGTGTTTAACGTTAAAGGGGTTACTTAGATTAAATAATAGACTTACTGAAAAGTCATTTGTAAAGACTGATGGTAACAGCAGCGTGGTCTCTGTGACTGGCACCATTTGCATGGTGCCCAGATGCAGAGGGGTGCTGCAGCGTGGCCATACGCCTGGCCTCGGCCCCAGCAGTCTACCGTGGGCAGGGTCAGGGCTCCCCTTCCTACAGCCGCTGCCCTCGGAGGACGGGGACAGGGATGCCTTGGATGGTGTTTTGGTCACCCATTGCCCTTGAGCCTGTAGGCCACAGCTGGAGGAATCACAGCTGCGATGGGACCCGAAGCCATGGGGAGGAGTGATCCATCAGCTGTCAGGGTGGATGCTGCCCACGGGCTGTCCTTGGAGGGTGGCAGCACACTTCTGAGCACCACTGATGGCCACCCTATCACCACCAACAGGCTACGTGTTGCTCCCCTGGGATAGACAGGAATGGCAAACTGCATAGGGAAGCATTTTAAGGGTGGAAAAAGCCAGGTGAGCTGCACAAGGAGAGGCAGACCAGAGGGTATTGGCACTTTCTCTGCCTTGGTGCTCCCACCATGTGTAGGCACCCGCTGCTGGGATGCACATGGGGCTGCAGGATAAGCCCCAAAGTGAAACACTCTTTTTGAACAACAGGTTTTAATTAAATAAAAAAAGCCACTTTTCTATGGTTTCTACAGGGATGTCAAGACCTTTAAGTAAATACCTAATTCTATTTAATAATAATAAAGCTATTCCCAAGGCCATTTTCTTAGTAAAATAGCCCATAAAAACTTGGGTTGTGTTAGCAACATCTCTTTCCAGGAGTATTACCAGCAAGGGCTGAAACAAGCAGCAAGCCCTGTCTGCCTGCACACCGGCAGCACCCGGCGGGCAGAGCCTGCTGGCCTGGCTGGCCTGCACCAGGGGGATTCACTGGCCTGACTGGTTTTGCTTTGGCACGGCTTCGTGGTAAGAAAAGGCGCAAGCTATGTGTATTTTGCAGCACTGAGAAACAAAAAGAGTGACCCAACAACTTCTTTTTCTTCTCAAAATTTTTTTTTTTTTTTTTTGTTAGCGAAATGTTCATTCCAGGAAGCTCCTGGGACTTCAGCTTCATTTGGCCAGTTGGCAGCAGGGATGGATTTCTGCATTGCTGCTGGGCGTGCAAGGTGCCCGTGGCGCGGCGGGCAGCAGCACCGGCTGCACCAGGGCCTGCCCGTGGCTGCATCGCGGCTCGGGCTGCTGGACACCGGCTGGCAGTGATGGGCAGCATTTCCAAGGGGCTCACGCTCAGTGACTGGGGCCTGAGGGATGCTCAGTGCTGTTCTGGGCAGTAGGACACCACCTAGCAGATGCCAGAGGAAAAGGGCTGCTGGGTCCTGCTGGGCTCACAGTGGAACACCAACATGGCCAGGGGGCAACTCCAATGGCCTGCAGATTTCCACAGGCCCAACCGTTTGAGTCTCCCAGGTGAAAACCTGAGCCCAGGTCACTGGCTTGGCCCGTCACACCTTCCCCCTTGCCAGAGCACCTTCATTTTACAGTGCACCCAAAGCCTCTTGCCCAGCTGAGCCCCCGCAGTCTCCCCTCCATCACCTGGTTTAGAGAGGATGCACTGTGTGTACTTGCATCTGATTCATGCTCCTTTTTCAACATCTGACCCATTTGCCTGCTCAGCAGCATTTGTCCTTGCATGTTGAGCTAATGGTGGGTTGAGGCAGTGGTGGGAGCAGACCCAGCACCTGGCATTGGTGTGGGAGTCCCCAGCTTTGGCACTCAGCTGCTCACACAGGCAAATGCCCTGGGGAGAGTGATTCTTCATGCCTGATACGGATGGAGGGTTAGCCACCAGGAGGGATGACAGACAAGTAATGCAGCAGCAGCTTAAATCATTCCCCGCCCCCCCCCCCCCCCCCCCCCCCCCCGCAGACTGCCCTGCTGCCCAAAGCCTTGGCTGGAGAGGTTTTTCTGGGATGGCCATGGGAGCCCACGCTGGCCTCAGAGCCATAGGACTGTGTTCAGTGCAATGTATTTCTATTCATATTGTTTATATTTACACTTATACTAATTTTTACATTACTTCTGAGATGTTTCAGAGTGCTTTTGTGGCAAAATTGATCTCTGTTTTGGGCACTTTCCCTCTAAATGCTCACAATAAACTACCAATATTCAGTACTTTCATCCACAGCTGAGCCCTGACTCCAGCTCTCCAGCTCCTGCTGCTTCTCCAGGACCAAACCCTGCTCCCAGCCACCACTCCTCCTCCTCCAGCTCTGCTTTCTTTCATACCTTCACTAAAAACCTTCAGCATTGCAAATTGACCATCCCGCCAGGTGTCTCAGCCTGGCCAGAGCCGTTCTTGGCACCTTTCAGGGTTTTGCTATTAAAAGCAGAGTGAGACAGAGTCATTCGGTTCCTGTAAGCTGAGATACCTAAATGGAGCTGTGCAAACCGGGGCTCCCCCAGAAGCTGGTACCCCCAGCGGGGTCTCAGCCCTGCGCCGGAGTGCACTGCAGGGGGTACCTCTCCCTGGGGGCTGGTCCTTGCTGCTTATGGATAGCGCAGGAGTGTGCACCCCAACTCCCCCTCTCTGGGTCAGTTCAAATGCTACTAGACCAGAGAGATGTGCACGAGCACAGGAGAAGCTGGAGTGACCTGATGAGTCAGGGTGTGGTGGGACCAGCAGCCAGCAACCGACCCTGCATCCAAATGGACTCTCCTAGAAAAATGTTTGCAACCTCCCCCCTCTGCTAAAAAGACCATTTTTGTGCAAGAGGCTGATGCTGGGGGGCATCAGTGGCATCACCCCTCTGCTGTCTCTTCCCTTTTGTAAATAATATTGTAAACTCAGTGGAGGCAACTCCGCCACTTGCTGGCCAGTACAATGGCAGGCAGCGATCGCTAGAGCAGGTGGAAAGCCAGTGTCCCATATATAAGGACAGAGTTTAGCAATGAGGCACATAATGAACTGATCAAGAATTAACCCAGAAATTAACACTTGCAAAAGCCACCTCCATCTCCAGCAACACCACATCCTCTCATCTAGGGGGAACGGGCCCCCAGGCACTGAGTGACTGATGTCACCTACTGCCTCTGTGAGGCATCCCCAGTCCCGTCTCACCACCCTTCCTGAATCCAGAGCTGGCATGGCTCTGTGGGGCTGCTGGGGAAAAGCCTTCCCTTCTGAGAGGTGCCAAGGCCTGGGAGCTGGGTCGGCTGGGGAAGCGGCTTTTGAGCAACTGCTTGAGGGGCTTTGCTCGCAGTTCGTGCCGTCCCACCTGTCCCATCCCACGCCCAGCAATTTGGAAGTGAGGTACAGGGCTTGCCACGATGGCAAAGAGACCTTGGTGAGTCCTGGCACGGGAGCACCCCCTAAAAGCCTGAAGAACCTGTTGGTGTTGCAAATGTCTGCTGCTGTGTGCCCATATGTCTGCTGATTTCCATACTAAAGACATTTACTGTATATGTTTGCCACCAGGGAAAACTACTGTCTACGACTCAGCTATATTACTGGAAGAGCAGCAGCGGTATTTGTGCTATTGTGAATATTGCATTTCCAGGACCTGCTCGATGGCTTTCGAAATCTTCCTTCCAACTCCCCACATCCCCCCCCGCTCCCCCCGACCAATTAGCGAAAATGCCTGGTTGGGGTGATGGCCCCCTCCTCTGCGCGGCAACGCACGCTGAGGGACTCGCGCAAAAGGGTGTGAACCATCCCTTCTTGGCACTGGGAAGCACGGTTTGCAAGCCAGTGACAGAGGGATGAAATGCAAATATAGCATTTCTTGTAAAGTAAATTAAGCTAACAACGAGGTAACAAACTGCTGTTAATATTAGATTAACTTGTTTGGCAAGACATGAAATCGGGTGAGCTGGATTGTCGATAGCAGAGTGCTCAATAGCGCTGATGCTGCTCAGGGAAGTATAACATCCCTCTGAAAGACAGAGGCACGCACAAAAAAAAAAAAAATTAAGTCTGGAGGAAGAGCCAGAATCTGTGCAGCAATTACACCAGCATTAAAGATGAATGGAGAAGAAGCTTGAGATTTTGATTGCCTTTAAATACTGGCTTGTTTTTAATCTCAAAATCAGACTGTGCTGTGATCAGCCATTAGCCCCGACTACAAAAAGAAAGAGAGAAAAGATCCTACATTTTAACATTTGTAGTATGAACTTAAAATACCACTTTGATCTAAGATAAGGAGGGAAATGGCAGATAATTTGGAAGTTAAAGCCAGTTGCGTGCAGTTGGCAGCTGGCAGTGGCTAGGATGACTTTGGGAACAATGGAGACTTGGACAGAGGGGTCACCAGCAGCCATGTCCTCAATGCAGGGACTGAGGCACAAGCTTAAATGTCATACTATATGCCAGTGGTCACTAAACTGATTAAGCAGTGGTTATCTTTAGCAGTAAAAAGGCTATCTGCTAATACTAAATGATTAGAGTCTAAAATGCCATTTACTCTGCTCTGATTCCTTGAATGAATATTTATGCCAAGTGATGACTATAACACCATCAAAAGGTTTCTGTGCTCTGCTCCATAGAGTGGAAGTGATTATTCAACAGCAGGTCTGCACTCCAGCACTTGTTTCTGTTAAGAAAATTTGCAGCGTTCAGACAAAAATTCATGATTGCATTGTCCTCCTGGGATTTTTATTTTTAAAGAAATGCCACTTCCAATGCCCTCTGGGGCAGGTGGGCCTTGTCTGCTGTGCAGACATAGAAAAGAGGGATACAGATGCTGCACAATTTCTCCCTTGTATTATTTTTTTTTAAATATAAGACAACTGGACATTTGCTGCACCCCACTGAACAGAAAGAAGCCATGTCCTGTCCCAGGCTTTCCTCCCACCCACCCAGCCACCATCTGGGGCTTTTGCATGAAATAGCATCATGAAATTCCTCGTTAGGTATCAGGAATCGGCTCTACAGCCCCGGTGACAAATCAAGAGGTCTGCCCATCAGAAATGAAGCCCCTGCACCCAGGCAGGGGAGCACTGCTTGCATTTCACGGCAAGGACAAGTGCAGGGAGGCAACAAGATGCCATCACAGGTGAATCATGGCCCAGGGTGTAACTAATCCCCCACATCTTCACTGAACAGAAGAGTGTCTTGGCAAGGTGCGAGCCTGTCTGTGCTGCCATCACAGTAGCAAGGGAGGGCTCCAGACTGGCTCATGTCAGAGACCACTGAGCAAACTAAAGAGATGTTGGCACCCAAGTGTGCATGACTGGAAGTGGTGCAGGCCAGTACTGGCCAGTACCGGCCGAGCTTCCTGCTGTGCTCCAGCTGGGGTGTGCAGGGCTCGGTTCCCGCCTGGCTCTGGAGTCAAGGGCGCTCTTCATGTGGGTTCAGTCTCTCAAAATACACCACCCTGATGTTTACCTCCCCAGGAGGAGAGACCCATGTTGTGCTGGTGACATCCCCTGTGCCCGCTGGACCTCTGGGTGCTCTCAGCTGACGTTGCTAACCGTGTCTCATCCTGGCTCCAGGCTTCCTCTACACCCCACTGCCATCCTGCCAGTACCATACAGATGGCAGCCACCAAGACTAGACCTTACCATAGCTTTTTCAACTTACTGGTTATTTTGTCCCGTTTACCAGTCCACCAACCCATTTTCTTCTCCAAGTTCTGGGCTATCTTCTGCTCCATCATTCTGCTGGATTTGCTGACACATCCCAACAGGCCCAGCTCAGACACATCTCCCCTGCAGAGCCAGCGTGGGGATGCATGTACACAGCAAGATGTGGCCCACACCAGCCAAGTGCCAGTTTCATTCATGCCATGGTAGAGTGGGATTTCCCACACAAGCGACTCTCTCCTCCAGCATGCTCCCGCCTCTGGGGTGACATTTCTGTGGCTTTCCCAGAAATGTATGAGAGATCTGGCAGCTGCAGATCCATTAGCTGGCATTAGCCAAGCAGCTCTGAAAAGTTACACTTTCCTCCTCCTTTCTGAAGCAAGGAGATCACCTAAGCCAAGAAAAAAAAATACTTCTAGAAGGTTTAAGTACCATTCTCCAAAGTTTTTAAACTGGTACCACAACTCCTTAAGAATCTGAACTAAATCTGAATAAACACCCCAGCTTGTTTAGTGAGGGATTCTGGTTTCGGTTTGGTTTTATTGCTCCCATCCTCACCATGGCACAGTACCTGCATGCTGACATTGTGTGCTGAATTACAGCAAACCCCACAGGCAGGTGGGTAGCCATCATCCAGGAGCACAGGCAGCAATTGGCTAGCAGCTTCGAAGCAAGGCATCAAAACGTTTGGGCAACAAGCTGCTCCTTTAGTAGCCCCACTGTAGCCACCTGCAACAGCCTCTGCAAAAAGAGCATCAACTCTACAGTTTCTCAAAAGACACCTCCCAGCCCCAAAAGGCACTAAAATGGAACAGCAATTAAAATGCTACCTATCCATAGGAGGCTATAGGTGGCGTTTTAATGGCTATTCCATTTTTATGGGAATAAAAGCAGATGGGGCCATGCATTTTATAATGGGTCTCCCAACCCAAAACGTCTATGAAGAAAAATCACTCAATTCACATGTCTGAGGTAGCTTGAGATGACAGGTGATATTTTGAAGCATATGAAGTTCCTAGTGGTGTTTTGCTTCTGTTCAGCCATTATTCAACACAGATGTACATAAAAGCATTTTATGCAACAGGCAGAGCTGCACTGCATTTGGCATTTGCAATTCAGAGAACACACATGTGACCTGGGACTGGTAACCGATTAAGTCACATCAGAAAAAAAGTACTTGGTGTCTATTTATTAGAGGAAAGAGGGGTAAATCTAAGAAAAACCAAGAAGACGAAATAAATAGAATTGCAGCCATCCTTTACAGCTACTGGTGCACTGTATTAAAGTGACACTCACCATACAAAGAAATGTGTTTGGTCCAGTCCAGTGGGTTGCACATGAATTGCATAACCTTGAAAATCATTGCACAAAGCATCGCAGCAGGAACACAGATCAGAGCTTTTCTATGGGAGATGCTTCAAATCTGATCGCTTTCGTTACGTGGGAGGTCAAAGCACCTGGCACAGAGGCAGAAAGGGCTGTGAAAAGGGATGCTGCGTCAGCGCCCAGATGCGCTTGAACCCTGACATCAGCTCTTGCAGCAGCTCAGACCTGGACAAGCGATGCCCCACAGGAAAACCCTGCCGCCTATCAAAGCCTTGAAATAAATATTCTGATCAATGCCTGGGCACCTGTTGGCAGGGCTGGAGGGAGCCTGTTCCTCGCAGCCCAGACTGCAGGCACCGTATCAGTCGGCCAACAAGCACTCCTGGCCCTGGAAACGCTCTCTCTAAATGCATAGAGGTGAAAAGCGAGACGCCTCTGAGCCAGCGACTCAGCACGGCACAGCAGCCTCGGTGGGACGCGGCCAGCCACACCGACGGTGCCCAGGCACCGCCTGCCCACAGCTCCATCCCTCTCCCTGTACAGCACCGCAGGCGTTTCGACACAAGTCTCCCCCTGGTTCAAGCGGAGATGTCTCACTGCAGCAGCATTTCTTCCCTCAGTTTGTGTGCGTGGACTCCTGCCTCTGTCTGTATTCATGCAGTTTCCAGGGATCCGTGTATAGATTTCTAATAGTCTGCTCAACATCAAGCACAGGAAATACAGGCTGTCACCGCGTGGGGAACAAACCACAGCTAAGATGACCAGGAAACATTCATAATTTTTAATTCACACCAGTAATAAAATTGCATTACATTTTTCATAAAATAAATGTTCCAGTTTATATACAGAAAACAGACTGTACAGAGCCCTCCCCCAGACCCCAAAAACTCACAAACATACAGGCAATGCAGTGCTCAGCTAAGCAGGCACAACTGTACATCTAAAATTGTAACTGCTTTGTGTTGGGGGGGAAAAGTACTACAATGTATATAGTCCTCTCTGGACCAAGAATTAAAAAAATATTGCAGGCAAGCTGACAGGCGCCCTCGCTGCTGGCGCGGCCGAGTGCCCATCCCACAGTGCTTCAGTGAAGCAGGGTTTGTTATTGAACCTGGGACTCGAAGCTCCCGTTCAGCTGCCCTTCCTCATAGTCCATCTGACACAAGATCATGTTGTTCTTCAGGAAAAATTTGTCTCCCACACAGAATCTGGAAGATAAAAAGAATTAACGGATATAAGTATGAACAGGGGGGATTTGAGGCTGGCTGGGTCTGAAGGTGACTGGGGACGGGAGTTTGATTTCCAGCTCTGCCGATGGCGTGGCACCCCGGGAAAGCCCACATGCTTTTCCCCCGCTCCCCTTCCCGGCAGGCGCCCGCGGGTTTTGCCGTCCCTTCTCCCAGCACAGGGGTGCTCAGCTCCCAGGCCACGGCTGAATGAAGCAGCTCAGGAGCTGGCCTCTGCTGGGTCCCACGCCAGCGGCAGGAGGCGGCCAGGGGCAAATAAGGGAGTTGTCCCTGCAGACCAGAGGTGTCGGCTCTACAACCGGGAAATCAAATGGGCGATATTACACAGAGACTATTTGAAGTTTTTGCTGGTATCCACATTTCCACGGTTCCCTCGGGTGAGGCAGTATTTACACTAATTTCCAGGGAAGGACTGGCTATTAAGTCCTTCCTCACCCCCTTGTGTACAGTGCTGAACAATAAATAGAAATTTCCTGGTGGCTGGACTCCTAACCTTTATCTTCATTGAGCGAAGGGCACTGCTCTCTATATACCATGTAAATTGTTCTGTTTGTCTTGAAGTTGACAGAGAGGCTTGTGATATTTAACAATTTTATTTGACCATTAAGGTCAAAAAAGTTCCAGATATAAGATCTGAGAGGTGTGAATTGACAGCCAATAGCTTTTTTCCCCCTGCTTGCTTGCTCAAGAATCAGAAGCTAATCTTTACTTCTTAAGAAAACAAATAATGCTCTTTGCACCCAATTCAGGGGCTGGTTTTGGTCTATCACACACAGAGCACAGGGCTGTGCCTCCCTGCCCCAAGAACGGAGTCTTAAATCAGCGCCAGGTCCCTAAAGCAGAGGCACACCCTGGGCACTCTGCCTAAAGGCAGCTCTGAACTGAGAGGAAAGGGTAAGTACCACCTCCGGAGAGGTCAAATATTTACTGAGCTTTGAAGGAAGATCAGTGGAGATGACCCCATCCTCAGGAGACTTAGCAGACCTCAAATGGCCATCTCCTCTGCTCCCAGGCAGAGCTTTGGCAGCAACATCACCTACTCCTTGTCTAAAATGCCTTCTAGATTTGTAACTCAGGCAGCTTCAGGCAGAGCATCTCCATAAAACTGAGTATTTTTCTGCTACAGGAACAGGACTGATCATTTTAGAGCTCCTTTATAGGTCCGACATGGGTACAAGTTTTCTCCAACTGGACACCTGCAAATAAACTGATTAATTTGCCAAGTCAATACAGACAACTGGGCATTGGTTCTCACTTTATATGATTTCACTGGAGACCTTCCATCTTCCCTCTGTGACACATGCTTTAGTAGTACAGAAATTCAACCTTTTTTTGTATACTAAAAAGCTAAAAAATAATCTCAATTTAAATTAATGGCTTTTATGCTAAAAACTGTACTGCACACACTCTTCTTAACACCACCTTCCCCACCACTAGATTTACTCACTATAAATAACGGACAGCTGCTTGCTTTTTGCTACTTATCCCTACTTCAAGTACAATATAAATCTCCAGGAAAAGAAATACAAAAATTACTCTTGCCACCAGCATCATCAACAGCTGTCTCTTGCTAAATCTGGTTTGGTTCTAGAGGAGACAGAGAAGGAGCTGGAGAACTAGGGAGTTGGGAGTGTGTGTGTACAAGCACATGGGAACTAAAATGCACAGCAGGGTTACCCCGAGACCCTGTGAAGTTTGGGGAGAAGGGCTTGATTCACTGGAAAAGAGACTATTCCAGACCTGCCAGTCCTGCAAACCCAGCAGTAAACTGGGATCTCTTCAGCTGATGCATCACAACTAGAGACGGAGGATTTAACAGGGCAGCTTCAGACCCAGTTGTGTGTGTCCCGGCCCAGAGGTCTCTTCCGAGCGAGATGCGGGGCGGCAGCGCCAGCCCCCATGCTCGGAGCAGGTCTGTCTCAGCGCCCGTCTGGCCAGTCGAGTTCCAGCCAGCAGCAGCAAGAAACAGGCACTGAACATACCCTGCCATTTCTACAGAGTGATTTTCTTCTGAGCAAAACCACATTTTCAATAATGGCAACACAAGCGGCTGGATTTCCTGCAACCCTTGTAATACTGACCTATTAGCCACTTACAGCGGTGACCAACTTTTATTCAGTATTGTGACAAGCAGTGTTGACCTTGGAACAGTTTAAAGCACTGTAGGCTGAGTAGCGTTGTGGGACTTGCTGCAAACCTGATGTTTTGGAGAATGAAGCTAATGAAAACACTGCACACTCGACAAAAATATTAGAGATTTTGCTCTGATGGATTTAACACTCTACACAGAGTCTAGCTACAAAAGGGCAAGTAAGCTGGAAGAGAACTAGAGAAAGGTTTTCATAATCAAATCTTTTCACAGCTAAAGAACGAGGTGGTGTTTCAGGTGGGATTTCTGATTCAGAACTAGTTTTGGCATCCACCTCTGCAGTTTTGACTTTAGGGTTACTTAAACTCACTGTTCTCAGTTCAGCTTCCAATGTCGTCTGTTACAGGAGCACTTCCATTCTACCCTTTCAGGCCAAAATCTCTAGAGGATAGGTCATAAAAATTAGCAGCCTTCTGATCTCAGCCAAAAATAACATCTACACTTAGCTCTACGCTGTCTACTCAGCCCATCTTTCAGAAAAACTCGGCTCCTCCCAAACTGGGCAAACACTTTGTGCATCAAAGCAGGACTTGGCCAGAACAGGGGGATTATCTGCGCTTTCCTGCCAGGCACGGACAGTACATGGAGGTTACTTTAAGGGCAGAGTAGGACTGCACTTTGCATCGAGTGCAGTAACAGTGTTAGAAGTGGCGGATAGAAGAGAGGTGCTTTGGAGCCTTCGTAATAAAGGGTGAAATTTAAAGGAAATTTCTGAAAATGAAAACTAGGTGGTACTAGGCTTTTCCAAGAGAGAAGCTAGGATAAAGTAGGGGTTTGATGACAAACACTCACCCTACAGACTCCAGGGCCAACCCAGCACTCCTGCCTGTGCAGCTCAGAGCTGTGACTTGCCCCTGCCAGAAGGGACATTTGTGATGCTCTCTCTAGCCCTACTAGCGGCGGGGAGCCTGGGAGCACCCCTCTCCTGCCTGGCTTTCATCGGGCTGAGGGCTGAGCCTGGCAGCACCCCGCAACGCTGCCGAGTCTGGAAACAAACCCCACGAGCACCAGCGATTCCAGCTGTGTGAAGAAAGACCATCTTTGGGGAAGAAACGCATCAGCAAACAGCGTCACGCTGCTGATGGGGAATCGCGGCGGTTTCAGGAGCACGTTCCAGAGTGGCAACGCAGGAGTGGGCAACTGGCAGACTGAGCGCGGCTGCGGGGAAGCAGCCCCAGGCCAGGAGCCACTAGATGTCACTGCCGCCTCGGCGCTGCCACCAAGCCCGTGGACCCACCACCATTCCTTGGAGTTTTCTACCTCGAACAAACATAACGGGACTGAGTAAAGCCAACCGAGTGACAGACAGCTTGCCCGGTTCTCCTCTTCCATGCTCTGGCACCAACCAGCTGCAACCCCATTCCTCCCCATGAACTAAGGCACTGTCAGAGGGCATGGAAGGAGAATCAGCCCCCAGTTTGCACGGTCTCCTAAGCTTACTGGGAAAGGTGGCAGGGGGTTGTATCCACACACGCAGTGTGTATGGCTACTTCATTAGAGATCCCGCCGTGACTTTTGTTCTAGGGTGAGTGATGATTTTCTAAGTCAGGCTTTTAGCTTGACTTTTACAGAATTACACTCTCCATCTTCCCAAGAGTTTTGCTATCTTGAACACACTGTCACACTGGTGTCTCCTAGTTTCATCTTTAGGAAACACAACCACAACTCCAGAACAGGAACCCCAGCACAACCCTTGAGTCCTGGCCATTTACTACAGCCTGACTAAACAAGGAGTAAGAACAACAAGCACTTTCAGGCCTGTCTTGCACAAGAATGGATGGATGCATCAGAAGGCAACACTACCACATCTGGTTCTGTGGGCTTCCATTCTGCCTACAATGACCAACAAACAGGGTGCTGGGAAGATTTTTCACGGCCCTCCCAAATTCAGCTGGTTACAGGTAGCCCAAGTGAAAACTTTGTGCATGACTCTTTATTATTCTCCTTGATGTGCATTTTCCACTGGGTAAAACCCAGCAGAAATACACAAGCCTCACGCAAAATTACACCACTAAGATCCCCTATTTACTACACAACAACTAAAGGGATCTGTTCCTAGTGTTGGAAAGGGCTTATAAGGAGTATTTTTCTCCTTCCTGTCCCTTCTCTTTCTCCTTCTTCTTCACCATCCCCAGTTTTGAGCCTGTCAGAAACACGATTTAAGCAAAATAACATCAGTTTGCCAGAGGAAGTCCATTCTCCATCGTCTGTGTTCTGCAAAGAGGGCAGCTCCTGAAAGGACGCTGAAGCGGTTTGTTTTATTCAGCAGCAGCTGTGCTGCCGTATAACCATAGCCAGATCTGCAGTCTGTGTGCTCCCCCTCGCCCCTCCAACTCCCACCAGCTCCAAGGGGATTTGCAGTACAGGAGCTACAGGTACATGCATCACCCAGGTCAGCCTAATAAACCAGCCTGAGCCACACCAGCAGGCTGTGAGCCCCAGACAGATAGTGCGGATCAAATGTTTCCCCTGTTTTGCAGGCAAAGGTATAAATTAGTTTGTGTTTGTGTGTATAATAACTGTGTCCTCACCGCTGGTTGCAGAGCTGACAGGCAAAGCAGTCCAAATGGTAAACATTATCTCTGGCCCTCATCACCATCTCAAAGGCAGGGATCAGTTTACTGCAGGCAGCACAATTCCCGGTGGTACCAAAGAGCCTGCCAAAGAAGCACAATCATTAGAAGCCATTTTAATTAAATGGTGGAAGGACTAATTAAGTGTAATTAGCAGTATCAAATACTGTATTGCACCAATAAATAGAAGTTGCAGTCTCCATTTCGCTGACCAACCAGTGTGCAGGAACTTGGGATAAAACTGCCTGGTGAGCAGGCTCCGATTGTTGAGATGAAACTTCATTTGGTTTGTGAGCCTAGGGCTAATTTGCTGTCTAATGGAGAAAAGCATTAAACACTTAGAGCACTATTTTGGGGCTCACAAAATTTCAGTCAAAAACTATCTGCCTCTCTGCAGCGGTGGGGTAGGTGCTCGGAGCCGTCCATCCTCCTCCACATGCATTTGCCCCGTCTGTGCTTGGCTGCAACCTACCAGAGGGACAGGCTGGCAGCCTCTCGCAGCAAGACGCAGAAGACCTGCAAACTTTGCCAACCCTGGCAGGCAACGCTATAATATAGCTCAGGAAGAACCTCACTTACCTGCTGTTTAAAACGAAAAAGCACAATTTCTCTTGCAATGAGTACACAAGCATTTTGTGAGGCATCTCAGAGAGCAAGCCCTCCTCCCTGGCTGTGCCCCCCTCCTCCTGCCTCCATGCCCCTCCCGGGAGCCAGCTAAGCCCTTCCACCACAGCCTGAACAGCATGCTCAGCCGTTCCACTTCAGCTCCCTGGTCCTCCAGGACAACCCTTCAGCACTGGAAGCTTTGCCATTTTCATCTTGGCTTTCACTATCTGTCTCCCCAGATGTCTGCTGCTGTTACAGTTCCCGCCGGGGGACTCAACCAAGACTGCAGCATCCTTCCCCCAGCTTCCTTCTCCAAGACGTCCCTGCAGACCCCCGCACACGCCGGGGGCAGCACGCCACTGCGACGTTAAAGCCACACAAACCAGCTGGGGCACAAATCAACAGGCCAACAAAACCAAGCTTCACCTGAGACTGTGGTCAATATGCATGTGGTTAGTTACTTTGCTTAGGAGATGATAAAAATCATACTCTCGGGGCGATGAGCCTCAAGACATATGATTCCTGCTGACCATTAGCTCTGCGCATGCAACGCGTCGCTGCCTGCAGACAGATTTGGGCTCGTGGCTTGTTTCAAGCCATTGGTTCTGGCTGATTCCACAACACGCAGATGAGAAGCATCAGAAAATCTATAACCAATTTCTAAACCTGCAATTTGCCAAGCTAATCAATACTAATTATTACTGGCCAGTAATTGTGGATTAAAGCACCCAGCAATGTTATAGAAACCTCCACAAAATTCTCCCACCCTCCTACAGTGCTGTGCTACTGAAGTCAGCTTGCTCTTCAGCTACGAAAAAAGGCTACCCTTATTTTTCATTAGAAGTGGTATCAGTGGTCTTTCATCAGGCCTGGCTGGAAAACCCCAAGACTTCCTATGAACAAACAGCACTACTTTTTCCCTGAAAGTTAAACAACGCAAACAAATACAGAAACACTTGTGCAGGACAGAAAAATCACAAAGGGAGTACCAAAATTTCTTCCCCTATGACTCCATCATGTGAAGGCTGAAAGGCAGAGTGAAAACCCAGCTATATAGTTTGCACTGGCTAATTCAGACCATGTAATCGGTCGTGGGGCAGCCCCTTTCTCCCTGCGAGCTGGCCCTGGCTCACTCCTGCTCATGCAGGCAGGCAGGGGAGGCAGCTGAGCACAGTGCTGGGCTGCCTAACCCCAGCAGACCGGTCTGAAAAAATGTGGCACTGAAAAGCATACAGGTCTCCACCCCGAAACGCCCTGACTCTCATTCAGTACCCACTCGCAAATCAAGCCATTAATACAGACATTCCTCCCTCCCTTCCCTTCCCTCCCCTCCTCAGCGTAGCTGCCCCCCTTCTACAGTACCTCGCTTGGGCATAGCAAAACCTGACAGCTTTTGCCGGAGTTTTGCCATTTTCCATAAAAGCCAGCATCCGTTTTTAGAGTACCCAAGTCACAGCAAACTCAAAACCTGAGTCCAATATGTTAGGAAGGGAAACTGGGAGGTTAATCCTAGATTTGCTCTGTGCCCAGCACTGCTACATGCACAAGTATAAAATATCCATTATTCATTAGCATCACAGTTGTGTGGAGCTCAATCTAGATTAAACAAAATAAAGGGGCCCCAGACAGCACCATTTGCATTGTTAAGCAGGCGCTTTTCTTCAGCCTTCAAATGGGAGACTTTTCTAAATGGAAATGATGGGGAAATTTGGACAGATGTTCACTTAACTATTTAAACAGTTAGCTTAAGAAACATGAAAAATGTATTTGGCATCGTATTCACCTGTCTCCTTTCAGGGGTTTTGGGGGTAAACCAATTGTTAAACAGCTTTGACTGTTTGCATAAGATCTGAGGCTTATGTTCTGTCCAGCCGAAATCGTGTTGCCTGCTAATGTCTACATAAACATAGCTTCCAGCTAGTCAGCGTGCTGATCTTTTTCTCTTCTATCAAGTTTCACAGTCCTCCATACCCTCCCTTTCCCAACAGATGAACATTTCACACTTATTCTAGCACTTCCTAATTTTAATCTGCTTTTCAGGGAGTGATTTAGAGCCCTGTATATTCACCGTGCTTCTAAAAATACACTGTAACTTATAGCTCAGTGAACATGATTTTTTTTATTAATCTGCTGGAAGAAAAAGTAAAATGAACACAGGCTTTTGCCTTTTTTGTTTGCTTGTAAAAAACCTGCCACCTCTGATATCTACTTACCCAGAAGCTACTTGAGCTGAAACTTTCTGAGGTGGGAGTTTAACATTATTGGAGGAGGGAGAGAAGACAAGGAGCAGGAGAAAAATCTTCTACCCCAAGCCCCATCTGTGGTTAAATTTAAAATAACCCCACATGAACAAACTGATCTGCATTCTGTCCCCCAGACACCTTCATAACAGATGCAATACTCTCTCGCACATTCACACACACAAAGTTGAAGCGCATTAGAAAAATCTATCAGATGCTCCGCATCTACTTACCAGCTTGGTGCCATTGGAATAAAAGAAGCTGGAAATACAGAACGGTTTTAGTTTGGAGTTGTTTTGCTTCTTCTAAAAAACCCTTTTTTTGTTTTTCCCATCTCCCTTTGAAGTTAAAAGGCAACAATTTTTAAGTACATATTTATTCCCCCTTATGTAACAGAAAGACCTAGGCAGCTTGTAAATAAGCATAGACTATGCAGATTTAAAATTTAGCACAATTAAACTTTTACCCTGTGGTAGTAATTATGTTTAATGGCTCTTAGCCTGAACTTAACCATGTCTATTGTTGTCAGCCAGTCTAAAAGCAGGAGTTTGTCCAAGGACAATTTTCTGTAGTTTATAGGCACACTAAAAAACCCGCTACACACTGTTCTCATTGGCCATTGATGTCAGTGTGTATAGTAAAAATTAAAGCTAATTGGCATACAGGAGCAGCCGTGAATGCAAATGAATTAATGAGAAAAGAAGGGAGCGCTCCTGGAAGCGGTAGGCAATTGTCAAAGGATGCTTTTTATGTAGTCTTGTCTGGGCTAAAGAGTAGCCTTCTGCACAGTGATCCTGACCTCACCAGCTCCATGCATACACCTCAAGTTAATTCAAAGTGTAGCAAAGTCCCCCCTGCAGGTTTTGGGGTAAAAAAAATATGGTAAAGAGTCCTTACCATTCCTTACCTTACCAAAACAGTAAGAAACTTCTCATACGGACATGTTGAGTTTAGCACCTTTTAACAGATTTTTTTTCTCTGACCAAAATGTGCAGGGTGGCTAAGCTGAGAACCTAATTGCCTATTTCTGTCACCACTAAAAACAACAATCTGTTTTAGTCATTGCCTACAAGGAGAGTCCCCATTTCTTCTCCTCTCTCTAGCCTGGTCTCTGACTAGCTAGCAGCTTGCAATCCAGAAAGAGGGAGAAAATCTTTCCTCCACAGATAGAGTGAAAATTTTGGAGCTGTCACAGGAGACAAAAAAAAAGAGGAACCAGGACAGGCACATATAAATAATGAGTGGCACAGAATGGATAGGTTCAGAGTGTCAATCTGATTTTTTTTTCAAACAACACAAGAACAAGACAAGTTCAAAATTAAGCAGCTGAGTTGAGACAGATAATTCCCCAAAACAACAGGCTTTGTCAACACTGAAAGGTAAGAACTGAGAACTGAAAGAGGACTGAACACTTATCTACAGATAAATATCTACATTTGTAGATATTGTGTACAGCTACATATTTCTCTATATATTTGTATATCCAGGTTATCTGGATATACAAAAGTTTTTGAAGAGCTACTGAACCCCTTGCTAGTAGAACCCCCTACTCTCCAGCTAGTAGGTGAAATAGGATTTCTCATCCACATTCTTTATATGCCTGCTGCCATTTATTTCCCAGCTCCATCAGAACCTGCTGTAGAACAACACTTGCTTTACGTATCTGAAACTTGTCATGAAAAGAAAAAAGGTTTTGCTCTCACTATTTGAAACAAACCAACAACTAGTCTTGCAGTGAGGATGACTCTTAACAGCTTTCAATCAGTATTTTTTCCATCTGTGGATATTAGAAATATGCTGAGCTACAAGTCTGATTTGACCAAAGTATTGAATGTGCCAATAATTGAAGGGAAAGCCTGAACATCACTTAGAAAGATTAAAAGAATACGCTTAAAAGCAATTTCAGACTCGAGGTTCCCAACTTCCCTGTAATCCACGTTTGTGTAATCTTCAGAGAAAGCTTCAGCGATAGGCATTTCAGCACAGTAAATACATATTAGCTGGTGCACCCTCCTATCCAGGACACTGCTGTCAGTGCTGCAGTGGGAAGTCATGTCAGATGAAGGAAAGGAAATGCATTTTGATACTAATGAAGTTGGTCAAGCTGTCCCTTCATGAAGCCTTCAAGTTCAATCCCAAAGAATTTACATCTTGCATGCCAAAGGGTTTGGCATTCATGGAGAGCATAGCGGGAGGAGTTGAACCAGTGCAGTACAGACCACACTAGTTCAGAGATTACCAGGCCTAAACTTCAAGGTTGCTCAAGGGCATCAGTTTTCAGTTAAAGAACGCATCTGAATGTTCACTTATTTTCACTCCTTTGGTCTCTTCCTCTGCATTTTCAGTGGGGATGGGACTCTTAGCAGGTAGAAGTCCAAGTCCTCCTCCCCTGCCTCAACCTTTCTTATCCGATAACTGAAGCCACTGACCTTAAAACCCACCTGTCTCTGGCACTGCTGAGCACACGTACAACAATGTCCTCTTAGGGGATTTTAAAAACAGCAATCAGAAAACTGCAAGGTTGAAAGTGCTAGAGGCATGCTAGTATACCACAGCCAGGAAGAATTACTCCCCATAAGCTTTCCTCCTCACTGAGAAGTTGTGGAGAATGAAAAAAAGGAGGAGGATAAAAGCAAATGAACAAACCAACCATTGCTTGTTTATCCTGAAAGGCATGGGCTGTGAGAAACTCCTGGACCAGCTACTATGGAGAAAAAAACCTGCTTTAACATGACAAAGCACAGCAATGTTGCCAAGACACATTGTATTTTGAGCCTAATTAATCCTCCTTAATCTGTATAGATACCAAGTGTAGAAGTGAGGGTATCCTACACAGAATGCAAGACTCTCTCTGTTGCAATGCAAGAAGAGCGCTTCAATTTAGCAACATTTTTAGGCTCTGAGCACATATCATTTGTTCAGCCATGCTGTGTTATACCTCTCCTCCCCACGCTAAACATGTCCCTTGAAAAGCAGGCAGGGCACACTCTTGGTGCAGGCATGCACACTACGCTCCTCTGGTGGGAAAAAAATCCTGAAGATTCTCCTTGCTGCTTCAAAAGTGTTGCAGCTTCTGCAGGCTGAAGCTATGTTCAGAGTATTAGTGATGTCTCTGGTAGATTAACTTAAATTTTGCTAGTTGCGGCATGCACTTCTCAGTTCCTGAAAACTTGTGCTTACACGTGCAACCATGGTTTAATGGTTTGGCAAAGGGCAATTGTTACCAACTCGGGAAAGCCCACCAGATGGAGGGTATCTGCCTGCATCCTCCTGTGTCAGAGAGCAGGCTGCCCGTGTTTATGCAAGATTGTTTTTCATATCCCACAACAAAACTAAACCCCGCACATTTGTCAGATACAGAACACTTCATCCAAAGGGCTCCCAAGCCCTGACAGAATTCAGAAATTCAATGACAGAATGAACCTGCTGGGGCATTCAGAGCAGAGCAAAAACCAGTATCCAACAACTGGAAACCCCAGTACCGGGCAGCTGACTCGTTTGGAGTAGGAGCTGCCCAGGGTGGAGTTCAAGCCTCCAGGATACAAACAGTGCTGGGGGTGCCAGGGGACGGCAGTCCTGCCAGGACGTCTGTCCCTCAGATGGGGTGTGCAGGGCTGCACCCCTGCCAGAGGCACCAAAGCCACGCTCAGGCCTCAGCACCAATGCAACCTCAGCACGGCAGCACTGACCAAAACACTTGGGAAGTCAGATGAAAAGAATTTCCATGAAATCCACTAAGAACAGCATCAGGGCTCCCCGGAAAGCCCTTCTCTCTTACTGATTCACCATTATTTTTTAATGCAGGTTTTGAGCTTTCTTTGGAGTCTAATTAAGGCCCTAATCAGTTTAAATGATGAAAAACTCTCCCAACACCAGCATATCAAACATGCAGAAGCGACAGTTTTGCTCCTGTCAAAGCAAGGCTGACTTGCCTTTGCTCGTGTGAGGGCACCATGCTGAGTAAAAAAGGCAAAATCGCGTTCTTCATCAGCACTTCACAGTGAAATTTAAGTTGTCAGTTCCTCCTGGGAAATCCTGATGCAACACCCAAACTGTCCCTGTGAACCAGAGCTTGGTGAATGTTTAATTACGCCGAGGAACAAACACACATTGCTGCGTGGGGGCTGTGAGGAGCCATCCGAGCTGCATGCTAAGCTTCTCTGTCCCAGAAGCAGTTTCTTCAATAGCATTTGCTTATCAAAAATAATTAGAGGTAGGAATGCTGGAGCTGTGATTATGAAACAAATAGTAAATCTATTTGCTCAGACGAAATATATCGAAAGATACATCTAGACACAGCTGGAGACGGAGGTGATATCGCAAGGATAACAACTCGAGATCCAATTTCATCTTTCATGATTAAAAAATGAGCAAGAAAGTGTTTTATGAAATGTGAAGGTTAACAAATGTTCCTTCACAAGCAATGACGACAGTTTATCTTTTGAAACAAATGATCAGGCTGTGGTCTGCTAGCAGCTCCTGAAATACATTTGAAAGATTTCTTCTAAAAACCCACTGAGGACCAGCGCACAGGCCCGGCAGCCCACAGCACTGCCAACACCTTCGAGGAAGGTGGCTCCAAAGCGACGCTGAGGCAGCAGGGTGGGAGCCAGGCACGCTCCCTCCCAGAGCCCTGCCCCATGCTGACACGACAGCAGAAGCCCTGAAGTTCATCCCTGTCCTTGATCCCTGCAGTGGTCACAGCCCAATGACACCTGTGTCTGCAGGACGGGGGGCACAGGCAGGGTCCCAGACCTGCAAATTAACAGCCACCTCAACTGAATTTCTAAAGCTGCCCAAAATATTCCATGAGCCCCTTCTGTCTATAGGTGAGCACCTATACGTTGCTGCCCCCGCAGCGATGAGGCAAGCGGGAGCCTGTGCTGGGTAGTAACGGCTGGGTCTTCACAGTCACGGGCAGGAACAGGCCACTGCAGGCTCGCGGACGGAGACTGAGCAAGGGGAGGGGAAAGCACGTCTCACCAGGTAACGAACCACGTATTCCTAAACAGCACAACCAGCTCAGGCAAAATCAGAGAAACACTGGTCTGTAAAGAGATGATGAAACACCAATTTTTTTTCCTCCCGGTCATTACACAGCAGTATTCCTTCTGGATTTCAGATATAAAAGATGCATATACTTACACTGATGGGTACAAAATCAGTCTAGCTTTTAATTTCTCACATGATGGTTGACCTACTAAAATATCAGTGCAATATTCACCCTGTTCTTATTCAAAGGCATATAGAGGAAGTGGCCAACAATAAATTCCTTTGACTGTCATCCAGATAAGGTACTCCCTTTATGGTGCGAGTACAGTGTAAAGTACAAAAACTTATTTTTAGGAATGAATTCCGCTGAAATTTGACTAGTAGAACAAAATACCATGAGGTGTTTAACGAGGAAAAGAAAGATGTGGATAGAGGCTCTAAAACTATTAAAGTGAAGGAATTACATAATGATGGGAATGGGTAATTCTCCAAGAAGAAAAATTCAAATTACCAGGAGTGAACAGACAGTAGAGAAGATGGTGATGGCAACTTTAGTTCCTTCTATTAATAGAAGTAATAGTTAAAATTGAGAGAGAAAGAAATATTATGTGTAGAAGGTAACATAAGTTGTTTTAAAGTAGAAAAAATTGCTTTATACTTCCATAAAATATAGGACTGCAAAGCGATGCCCTTATTCCTGTCCTAGGACCCTGGAAGGGCTTCTTAGCATCAGGAGAACAGAACCCAGGGGTTCAACAGAAAACTCAAGAAAATAGTATAAACCTAAATTTACTTATTAGCAAGAACACAAATCATCATAGCTGTAAAGCTGGCCAAACAGCTGAATACAAGTTAACAACTGTGTTACAGAATTGGGGTTATTCCTTCTCACCTGAACCTTTGTAAGATTTCCTGGGATATGATAATTATATTGTTCTTCCTAACAAAAAAACAAGTAAGAAATATTTCTAGTGCTCAAAGATGCTAAAACAGACTAAATCCATATAGGGGAAAAATATTTAAAGGCCATATAAGCCTTCCCTCCACCATCTAACCATGCTGCACAAATAGCGAGAGACTCCCCCCGCCTTGGTAGGCCAGGGGTTATTCTAACCCAGCAAATGGAGACAGAGGGGCTATGAGATGAGACCTCTTTCAGGCACAGAACAAGTTTGTTTCAGAGACCACACTGGTGCTGTGACAGGAGCTGCATGGACATGGTCAAACACTAGTCCCAACTGTTGCCTTCCACGTTTCATGTCATGAATTGCCCTCTCCTCAGAGATGGGACGTGGGCCATTTCCTGGGGTCTGCTACTCCTGGCTTCTTTCACATCTCTAGCACAGGCTTCTGGCGTGCCCCAGAAAGTCCTGCCATCTGGGGCCAGTGAGAAGATCATAGATTGAGCTGATCTACCTCAAAGCAGCATTCTGAGGGTAAACCAAGGAAAGAAAGAAATGCTCTATACCTTCAGCAATAAAAAGGTTCTTCTAAGTTTAACAGCATCAATAGGGCTCTCCCTCAGCACTTTAACATGTCTGATTTGATGCTGCACGTTATTTTTGTTATGAAACTGGAACAAACCAGTTGGCATGGTGCTTATTAAATAGACAAAACATAGGGTAGATCATAGGTCTCAAAAAGCAAATGCAGATGGGAATCACCACCCATATGACTATTTCTAGGTGGGTTCTGTAACATGTAGAATAACACTGAATATCTACTTTTCAGGTCAGACTAAAAAACCCCAAACCAAAACAAACACAGCACTGTATATCAAGTGCACAAATGACAAAGTCTAGGGAAGTGATAAATAATGAAGAGGAGGATGACTGATGGAGAGACCTGGATTGTTTGGCAAGCTGGGGGCAAACAAGATAAAGAAAAGATAAACAAGATAGAGTGTAAAGAAACACTCCAGAAACTAATACAGCATATACTTTCTGGAAGGAAGACTATACCTGAAAGAAGCTCTCCTGAGAAGTTTTGGGGGTCCTTGTGATTAGTACCTAGCATGACCCAATTGTGATCCTGTGATGGAAAGAAATTATGCAACCCTCAACAAGTGAAGATCAAGAGCTGTTATATTCTTCATTGGCACATCAGAATTATGTCTACAACACAGAAAGAGTATAGCTGAAATGAAGGAGGGTCAGTGAAAAACCAAAATGCTAATTTGGGGTTAGAAATCTGGAGCTCAGTTTTTTCAGCTTCGCACAGACCAGATTAGGGATACTTCAAGAGGAGGTGACTTGTGGTGTTAGTAAACACTCAGACTTAAGCAAGGTGCAAAAATTATTTTATGACAGTGATGGTAATTAACTCTCTCCTCACTACACCCTTCCTACCTTTCCAAAGGCTGCTTATCCTGTCTTTTCCCCTTCAGATGTGTTCCACCCTTACCCACGCTCCTCCTCGCTTACTTTTTGGGAACACATCCCACCTAAACCAGCGTGGCCCTGAGACTGCTGCCTGTGTGACAGAATTTCAGCTGAGACATTTCATGTGTGGCCTGGAGAGTTTCAAACAGGAGCAAAAGTCCTCATGTGAGCAGGATGCTCTTTTGCACTGCTCGGCTGAAAGGCAAGGTGGCAGCTCCCATATGGCAGCTAATAGACTTACTTCTTCTATTCAGCTCCGTGCTTAACCTCTTATCTTTAGAAGGAGAAACTTGTTTGCTCAAGTTTACTAAGAAAATATTTACTAAAGATTTTCAGGCATATGTTTTACATTGAAACACATGAAGCATCTAGCCAGCCTCTGGACACCACAAGGTTAGACAGCATTTTACCTCCCTGTCTTAAAACAGCGAGTTGTTTTTGGTTTGCTTCAGATGTGTTTGCTGGTTGAGGTTGCATAGGAAATGCTATCAGTGCTTTGGGGAAAAAAACACCCCCCCACATTAGCTGGAGATCAAGTACATTCTTTCAAAGGAAAAGCAAGTAAAACTCAAGAGTGTTTTGCAGTGTGACCCTCATAAGAATGATTGCATTAGGCCTGCTGTCTTACTAAAATTAATTAGTGTTTATATTAAGTATTTTGTACAAGCCCCCCATACAGACCAGGCAAAAAATCCCATGTGTTGTTATGCACTGCAGACACACACTGACAGGGTAGTTCTAAGAGTTAGTGATGGTCTCTGCAGACTTTCTCATGAAGAAAATTTTTTTGATCTGTAATTTAGGAGTGATTTGCTCTGTTTACTTAAGGAAGAGACAAGAGCCCCTTGGGAGGAACCTTACTCAATATAAGCACTAGAAGTCTATACAAAAGCTATCACTGAAAAAGAAAAGGTAAAGTTTGGTCAGGTCTCAGTCAATATGCAAGAGCATAACATCAAAGATATGCAAGAAGAATCAACAGTCTTTTCCTAATTTTCTCAGCAAGAACTGTTTGTTCTTGTTGGTTCGTAATAATAAAGACATGCCCTCCTCCTTCTACCTTAACCTAAAAATAGGATTCCTCTGCCCTGACCACAAAATAAGTTAAGTACAAATAAAAAGCCATGCTTAGACACAGGAAGAAACTCCAACTTCTTCTGGGCAGGGCTGACCATGCACATGTACATGTTTTCATAGCAGAGGTTTAGGAAGACAAACAGCTGGCAGCACACTGAGAGGCTTTGGGAAGAGCCCACAGTACGTTCCTCTATTTACCTCAGGTAATCTCTGCGGCAAAGAATGAGATTTGCTTTTGTGTAAAGAGTTGATCCAACCTCTCCAAGACGACAGTCACAGCAGGCACACTTTAGGCAGTCTTCATGCCAATACTTATCCAGAGCCTTCAGCAGGTACCGGTCCTTGATCTTCCGGTTGCAACCAGCGCAGCCCTTCTGCTTCCCCTTGGGTTGTACAGATAACATCGGCACACCTGCAACACAGACAAAGCATTTCGTTTAGAAGATAGCCAAACAGCTTGAACAGGTTGCCTGCATTTGGGGTAGCACTGAGCTGTAGTAAATCTTTGAGCAAATACTGCTGCTGGTTTCATTACAAGGAGTTCACATTGCAAGAAGCTGACAGTCAAAGGAATTTAAACTTCATTTGCTGTCTCGAGCTAAGTGGAAGTGAGACACTTGCAGGAATGCAGCCCTTTTTTCCTAAGGGTAGGGCTGACACAAAGCACCAGACTTTTTTTAATTAGCATCTTGCAGCAGAATAAACTGGCTGCAATTTCAACATTTGCTTTTTCCCTCATTACCAGTACCCTTGTGTTGTTAATTACCTGTCACAGGCAATTAAGAAGATTAGAAGGGCCACCACCGTATGTACCCCCAGTCCAATGTCTCGGCTGGATCAAGCTTGATAGGGAAAGGAGAGGAGCAGGTATAAAAAGACGTGGTACGCCACTGCTTTTCCTTTCTTGTGAACCCCACTGGCCACAGAGGCCTCGGTGAAAGCTAAAGCAGCCCCAGAGGCTGCTTGAAAACAGGTGTTATTCAAAAGCCCTTGAGGACTGCTGAGAATAACCCACTCAGTCCCCTTCTACCACCAGTGAAGCCAAGCTCCTTAAGCAAAGCAGAGCTTTCTTTCTCCTCTTGTACCTCTGGAGAAGGTAGTAAAAAGCCAGGAGTTTTCTCCTCTCTGGAAACCCCTGCTGGGACTGCAAAGCAAGCATGAGCTAGCTGGGTATAGGGTGGTGACAGGACATTCAAGTCACTAGGCTGGTGGAGACTGGCTGTGGCTACCTTCCTCACACTACCATCTCCAGTTTTTTCCTGTCCTCCACACACCTAGTGCCTCCCAGGGTGAGCACCGACACGGGTGTGAGACCTGTCACCCTCCTCAGTTTAAGAGGGAGGCAGGAGAGGATTTTATGGGATCAAACAGGCAAGGTGGAATCAGTAATCAAGGATTATACCGTGGGGAAAGAAGGGGACAGAAGATGATGAAAGAAGAAATGAGCTCATGAGGCACTAGAATCTCGTTTTCTCTGGAGCCTTGTTTTTACTTTGATTTTTACTTTTACTTGTGTCAATCACTAAAAATGACAATGCTGGACCTGTAATGAGGATGCCATGGGCTTAACCAATGCAGAGAAGCTGAGAGGGAACACTGGCTACAGTAGCAGATGTCACCGGTTATATACTCTTACAGAAAGTTAAGCCACCATTTCTGTAGGAAGCACCAGATGTCCCAGAAAGTAGCAGGTTGATAATGGAATTATTAACAGTCCCTTAACCAGAGAGGACTGAGTCAGTGCCACTGTAATAAGTAACATTTGCTGCTTTCCTTAAAAGCCAGGGTGACCCGACGGTGGCTAATGGTCAGCACATGTAAAACCCAGCACTCCTACAGTAATAATTGCTTTGTCAGAGCTGCAAGCAGACGATAATAGCACTTAAGACACCTCTACACAAACAGCAAGGTATTGATCCATTTGTTATCAAAGTGGGCTCAGCAGCATGGAGACAGGTCAAGTAACATTCAAAAACTCTTAAGGCTTAAAGAGCCCTCCTGCCCTTTGCTGCGACACACTCTAAACCCGCTTGCAAAGTCGATCCAAGCGAACTTTTGACGCCAGTGACGAATACGTAATAATTAAGTGAAAACTTAAATCTGTGTTTGACTGCCACATACGCAACCCATAACGCTCTTGGGAGGAACTCTACGTACACACTCAAACACTGGAACATTTGGAAAAGGAGGAAGAGACAGGGAAGGGTCAGAAGTGTAATACAGTGCAGGTGCTGGAGGTCAGGCTGCAGAAGTCCTGTGTTCCTGGTGAGAGTTTCTTACAAAAATGAGGGAAGTGGCACTGGACACAGCACTCTTTTTTTGTTGTTGTTGTTTGCACGGTACGTTTCAGGAAGCAAAGAGAAGGTTCACTTTTTGAGTGATCTCTTTTTCAGAAAATTTAAAGCCTTCATTCCATGCCCTCTCCAACTCCACACCAGGAAAACAGCACATCATGAGAGGCGACTGCCTTATTCTGAGGCAGAGAAGGGCGCATACATGAATTTGCATTTGCAAACTGTGTAAGATCAGTACCAGTGATGAAAGCAAATAGTTCGCACCTATGATAACTAAGGCCTAGATGTGCAAATTATAATTTAAGTTAGGAGCCCTAGACACCAGTGAGTCATTACCCACCCCCCAAATAGGCTCTGTAAGTTGTGTACCCATGGAGGCAGAAGAGGATTTCTTACAAAGGGGGGGTCATCATACAATTCTTTTGCAAGGTTCATCTAGGTAACTTGAGGAAACTGCATTTGGAGGTACTGCAGATTTAAAAATGCAGATTCTAGATAGCCAGAGCACCTTAAATCCCCTCACAAGAGAAGTGCTGCTTGGGTGGGGTTTCAGATCATCTCTGTGATTCAGGAATACAAGACCTTCAGCCAGATGGGACTACCCAAAGCTCTCAGTGCCTCTGAAATGAGCGCCCTGTCAGAGTTGCAGCTGCCCTGACCCAGAGTGAGGGGTCCACACAGCAGCATGTTCAAGTGCAAGGGCAGCTGTGCAGGATGAAACCCTGGCTGGACCATTAGCAAAGGTTGGTTTGATCAGCAAGTGCAGGTTGGCAGGTTAGGAGGGTCTCCTGAGGTGGCCAGCAGGCCCAGACTGATGTGGGCTGGCTGCAGTGGTGGTTCTTGTTCCATCTGTGGCCCTGGCAGCCCTCACTCACTGTGGCCATCTCAGTTCCCCACTATTGCAAGCACACCATTGTCTTATGAGAGGTTTCTGCGAATAAGGCCAATGTAACACTTTGATTTTCTTCTAATAACTAGCAAAGGAAGAGATATATATATTTTTAAACAGTACCTTAAGCAAGGAAAAAAGCTATGTATTTGGTCAGTGTTCAGCAGGGGGCTTTCTAATGAAAAAAGGTACCATTTCAGAGATCATATGATGTTCAAAGCTGCTATTCCCACTCAGATAATAACGAGCAAGGTCAGCCTCTGCTGGTCAGGTTCAGTGTTTTGAAATTACATTTTGGTCTGTGCGGCTTCCCTCCGACATCCCAAGCAACCGGTCTGCAAGGAGCACACACACCACTACAGAAAGTTGCAACTGCAATTAGCTGGTGAGTTGACACAGCAGGCAAGGTGTGAAACAAAATTTCAAAAACTGCCAAACTTGATCAGCAAGGGTTCCTCAAACGCTTGCCATGTCATTTCCAAGCAACAAGAGAGCAGCATCTCAAAAGCTTAACCCCTTTCACGGTCGGAAGCTTGCAGAGAGAGGACACAGCCAACACCAAACCCCCATTCCTCCTCCTGCCTCCCTTCCAGCAAGCACCAAGCTGCCTGGGCTTTGCAGGCAGGAGCCACCTGGAGAGCTGCTCTTTCTTTTTTGGAAATCTCCCCCACTGCAAGACTGCGATGCTGCTTCATTTCTCTATGTAGATTTTTCCCAGTACTTAACCAAAAAATGCCAAGAAACCTAGTTCAATCTGATCAGGAGCATGTGGTGTCTAACTAGGGCTGTCAAGAAACAAAGGGCTCACCTTTGACAAGTTCCACATGCGCTCTGTGGGCAAGGATGAGAAAATGAGAAATAGTGTTGCAGGAGTAGAAAAATTAACAGCTGGACACTCACCCATTTAAATGTGTGATCACAAAAGGAATGCTGATTGATTACCAAATTCTGAAAGTGCCATCAAGTTGCTCTCTCCTCTCCTGTCTGAAAGTGCCATCAAGTTGCTCTCTCCTCTCCTGTTGCTAGCCATCCATCGCTAGCTTTTCTTAGAAACAGTAGATGAAGCCTTTCTATTTTTGGCTACCTACACTCCCTTCTTTGCCCTTTACAACTTAATAGACTTGCTGCTGGTAAATACAAAACAAAACCTGTTCTGAGTGCTCAGAGCTCCAATACACATTAAAAAATTATAGACACCACCTCTGGACATACTGAAATTTATGGCTGTGTCTAAAGAGGCTGTTATTGTAGTGAGTAATCTAAACTTTACCTCTATTCACAGTCAGACAAACTAACTTTAATCAGCCTGTATCTGCTCAGTCGGGGTCTTTCTGTAAAATTATTCAGCTGGCTTTATAACATGTGTCCACTAAGTACACCTCTAAATTTTTCTAAGCCATTTTACTGATATTTCTATTCACATAGCAATCAGCTGCAGTTCCTCTAAGGGCACTGTTCATAAAGCCTTGTTTCCAAGAGAGCCTGGGAACTTTTTATAAATGGTAGACCTTTTAAATAACAGTTATCTGCAACGGTCCTATGGCGTATGGCTCCGCAGTGCTCTGGTCTGCAAGCGAGCTACTGGTCTCCTCTGAAAGCATGGAAGTTCACCACCTAATTTCTTTAATGCAACTCTAAAGGTTAATTGGTCTGAAAGAGTAACGCAGGACTGTTAGCTAATGATATATGCCTCAAGGCTTTGCAGCTTGCCTGTATTTTATACAGTCAAGTCCAGAGCATGAAACACAGGTGGTATCACCAGGACTTTCCAGACCCCCCTCCAACTTGTCACAGGCCCCCGTTGGCCTCCCCCAATCCCACCCCAGCTCCCCGCTACACCCACATGTGCCGAGGGAGCTGGGCAGGAGGTGAGGGCGGTTCTCCTGCACCTGCATTTCATGCCTTGTTAGAGGGGGCTCCGGGAAGCGCCGCCACTGCGCTCCTCATTACCACTGCGGAGAACTAAAAACAACCCTAATGAGAGAGCCAGAGCGTACAGTACGGGCTGGGAGGAGGGACATCCTCCCACACTCCCCAAGGAATCTGGCCAAAATCTTCAATTTGCCATTTATGACAGCTAATTAGTTATTCTATTCAAAATCTTTGCTTTAAATAAAAGAACTAATTATACACAAAGGTCAGTCCCCCACCTCCTGTGAAGCACACATAATTGGCTTATTTCCCCAACATTGTGTGTATGTTTTACACAATGCTTTCAGGCAGATGGCTTTAACTCTTTCCCTCTGCAAGATTTTTGGTGTGGTTTTTCTTGGTTGTGGGGTTTTGTTTTATTTGAAGGGGGGGGGGGGGAGCTGTGGTGGTGTTTTTTGGGGGTGTGAGGTTTTTTTTTTTTTTAAAAACCCACCAACTTTTCTTCAGATTAGCTACTTTTACCATAAAAGCTAGTTCAACAACGAAGCAGGTAACTACACACACACACACACAAAATACATCTACTCTCTCAGAGGTTTGTGACAACCACTGCAGCGCAGTGCTTTCTGTGCAGCTGTACAGCACCTTGCACAACACAGTACTGGAATTAGGTTTTATTCTTCACCACAAATTCTTGATTGAGCAGTGCTTTTCAGACAGTTACCACATTTCTGAACAATTCCTCTGCCAAAGACCACAATTATTGCAGGTTTATGTTACGCTTATCTTTTTTTTTTTTTTAAGGTGTTTTTTGTTTGTTTGTTTTTCAGTTTATGTAAGTGGTTATTATAGGGATGCAACATTCCAGTGCTAAAAGCAATTCTGGTTTAAAGACCGGAGTTTTGGCAGTTGGGCAACTGAGACTAGGTCTAAACAAAAAAAATGTTTATTTCTAGCATCAACACTTTTTAAATGAGCCGACCTCCTTTTGCCTGCTAACAAAAGCCCCAGCATTTGGCTGCAAAAGATGAAAAAGTAACTGAAGAGTAGGAGTAATCTTATTAATTCCTGTCTCATCACAATAAATAAGCTGCAGTCTTATGTCTTTTATCAGAGGATCTGATATCATTTAAAAGCATTAGAGCCCTGCATCACCCATTTAAGTAAATGCAGACAGTCACTGCCAAAAAGACGCAGTGAATTTCATTCCCTTAAAAAGAAACTCACTTTGTGTTCCCAGTATTGTATTACTCACCTTCTATGAATATTACACCCTGCGAAACAAGTTAAACCATGCACTTGAACTGAACGGAGAGTACACCATCTCAGGCATCTTCACCAAGAATTTCATTTGAAGAATTATGGCCAGCAAGGTGAAACTCATCATGTCATCTGTATATCCAATTAAAACGTTACATTTGGAACACCAGGTACTTGCAACTAAATGCTTATGAACAAGCCTTAGACCATTCATCAAAATTATTCAATGAGTAACCACAATCTTTTTTCATTTCCAGTTTCATGCTGCAATACACAGTGGCTTTAGCAATTCATTTGTGGTATTCTTTCTTCTGAATCACTACAAGCATGGCAAAAACGTAGTTGGAGAGGGCATTTAATGAGAGAAACAACTGTTTGATCAGTACTTCTATTTTAACTGTGCTATAGTCCTCCTCTCAATAACATAGCAATATTTTTGGCCCTATAGTTCAGAACAAGCTTTAGAGGAGCATATTTTAGAGTCTAGTGTCCCCCGGCAGTTTCAGCTGCCTAAAAGTGATGCAAAGCTTCATGACTGGCTTAAACTCCCCTCCAATCTCACATGCAGAGACTCTGTTTTTGAGCCATTTGCTCAGATAGACCAAAATATCCAAAATAATAATTTGCATCCTTTGAATCTGTACCAAGGTAGGTCCTGATTCCAGAACACAAGGTTTAGGGTCACAGTCTAGATTTTCATTTTCCCAAAAAGTTTTGAGACTTCCAGTACCTGCTTTAAGACTTCATTAAGGAGTAGCTCTTACCAGAGGACAACCTGTAGCTATACAGGAACACATGGCAGCAGGACTAAATGCAAACCATAATAACTGTTGCTGCAAAACAGTTTCTATAAATCATTCCGGTAAGCAACATTTACCCTGTGCTCATAAAATATGCTTGTTTGAGGTTTAATTTTTTATAATTGGCATATGTCCAAAGCTTATTCTTAGCACATGTAGTGTTTCAGTAAAATCCGTTTTTACTGTTTGAAGCCCTGGGAACAGTAAAAAGACATGCAGATCTCTTCCACCTCCAATCTAGTCTGAGAACATTCTGATCGTTTTCTTGATTAGTCACAATTTAGCATCCTACAGTCTAGCAAAGACCCTGATTCTAGGCGGCCAGTTCCCTCCTCCTGTGTCTGTAGAAAAAAGTCCGGCAATGGAATGACTACCCTCAAACCACCTTTCCCACAGTGTAAGAACCTCACAGATGAGAAAAGTATTATTAGGGATGACTAGCCTGAAATTCGTCCTATATTCTTCAATATTCCATCAATTTTCAGGTGACCACTGAAAAGACAGAAGCTCATAAGTTTTCTATTCAGGGGGTTTGGGTGTCAAAGCAAACCAGTGGAAGAGGAGTCTTTGAGTCAAATGGTCACAAAGGTAAGAACTCATCCCTCACTTTTCAGCTCATTTAAGGATAACCCACGTACCAATGTTAAATACAGGGAGTTTTTTGTCCCTGCCCCTTTCAAAAAGGAAAGAAAATAAAACAGAAAAAACCTACATGAAGTTAAAAATCCCAAAGTGAGTTTGAGAAGTAAAAAGTCAATTATTTCCAGGCACATGTATAACACTACACAATTCTCATCTTCCAGTTAAAATGCGCTGTTTAACATATTACTACTGAGGTTTCAAGACATAAGCAAAGATGTGTGATGTAGCAGAGCTCAGGTTTTGCAGTGAAACATTAACATCACTCTGACAGATTTGGTACACTATATATGTGAATATTTTAAGGAGAATAGGACTATATCATTGCACGATCACCATCATCATCATCTTTTCTTTTGCTTCTTTGCAGACATATACAATGTCAACCTAAGCTTTCGGCAACCTTAATAGAATTTCAGTGCCCACTGCCAAATGGCCATTTGATGTTCTGCTCTGTGTACACTGATGAAGCAATCTGTCACAGGCCTTAATGCAGGCAATGATGACTATCCAATCTAAAGCTTTCACAGACTTATAGAAATTTCTCAAGACTTTTGGAGCCTATAATAATTTGTGCAATACCACAAAAGAATTTGGAATCCTGGTGCTCTGTATTTAATGAAATATGAATACACTCTTTTAAACATTTCTAGAAGAAATCCTACTCAGGCCAAAAGTATATTGTACACCATCAATCACCAGAAAGTTGTGCTGGCAACTCTAAATAGCAAACACTATAGTAATTGCAAGTTACTGTATTATGAAAATAACAACCCCTTCTGCCCTTGTCCAAACATACTGCAAAGCCAAGCATTGATGCTCATGCCCTGCACAGGATGAGTACAATAAATATACATGGACTATAATTTATTTGCATATTTTCTTCATTTCCAAGAGACAAATAAAGATTCGCCTATAGAGAATGCAGAGGGAGTCTATCTACTTAATGCAATCCATGTAAGAGATAGAGTTGCTGCTGACCTTCTAGAAGTCGTGAAACACACCTCCCTAGTGATTCAGAAAGATGCAGTTATTGCCCAAACCTAGACTCTTCTCCCTTTCCTAGCAAAACCAGACCAACCTATCTGCTATTAAAAGTTGAAAGGAGAAGGGCAAGGAGAGCTATTTCCTTCTCTTGTTGAAAGAAAAAAAAAACCCACGACAGTCCTTTGCAAGACCATTTGCATGCTGAGCTGTCAGACCATGCACTTTCCATTAAAGAGATAGCATCCCTTTTCATAAGTCCATTTGGGATCCATTTTAGTGTTATCTAAAAATCAAATCTACATGGTAATCCTTTTAATGTACTCTTGACTTTTAAAAACAGCTTTATGTTCCTTCAGGAAATGTTTTAAGCCATTACTCAGTAATTACTACTCACCCATGAAAACACTGATCTATTACAATATATAATCAGTTTGCTGATTTAAAAAATAAAGCAGACTGGAATTTTGTCTATAAAAGTAGCAAAGAAAAGCCAAGGTTAGGAGAGCATCCTATCTCCCCATCTGCACCCCCACACGCCCGCACCCCCACATCCCCCCCCCCCCCCCCCCCCCCCCTTATTTCAAAGAAGTATGTTTTTCCTGTTGTATAAGAGAGGGGCTGAGATGGTCACAGTTCCAAGTTTCTGTGTTCAGTTTCTGGGTGTGGCGACTTTCAATCTCAGTTTTGCATTGGCGATCACTGTGCAAGTAACCAATAAATGACAACTGATTTAGGAAGCGGAATTTGTATCATTTTGAATATTAAACATACCCTAAATTTTGCAAGCCCTGAAGTTTTGAATGACACTACATGACCTCCTGAAAGGCTGGCAGCATAGGAGAGCCATGGAATTTGTGGAATTGCTTTGGTAAGCTTCACCTGTACATGAACAGGTTTCAGAGGAGGTGCCAAAAATGGTTCACATCTAGTGCAACTTACTGGATTTTTCTGGACCACACCTGCAGTCAACACAGCAATGTCTAGCCAGACTTCAGGGGCCTGAAATTACCTTGTAAGTCCTACTACCAGCTCCCAAAGGTTTTGCCTTGCTCCCCTCCAAGCTCCTCTGCTCACCCAGAGGTCACTGGGAGACAGAGGAGAGTTTGGCCAGGACAGTAACCCAGCACTGCCTTGCCCTTTCTAGGAGGAGCCAGAAAGAGGACAACAGCGCATTTTGCTCAGTTACAGCTCCTATCTGGGAATGACCAGACAAAAGCCCATGACTTCTGTAAAGCAGATGCTCAGACCACAGGAGGTCTGTGGATATCCTGGCCTTGCATGCAGTTTAACAAAAGACCCTAGATGTTTATACAAAGTATAGCTCACCAACAACTGGAAGCATCCTTCCCATCCCACCGCTGACCCCGGGGAGCGCAGTACCCTTCTCCCTCAACTGCTCTAACAATGGCAGTTTAATATTTCAAGACTAGAAAAAGGGCAGGGTGAAGTTTGTTAGAAACAACTTCCTGTACCTTGCAAATAATACCAACTAAAGTTGTTGTTATCTTTACGCCACAACGATAGAGAAGACAGAGAAAACAGAGGCTAAATACTTTCATTGCTTCTGTTCTTCTGTTTACTGAGGTCTAGCTTAAGTCTTACTTAGCCACAGTTTGCTTCCACAGATTTTACTCTACCCCATTTCCTCTGTCCTAACCATAGTAATGAAAGTCCTGCTCTTGGTCATTTCCCCTTTCATTCACAGGGAAAGGTATGCAGACCCCAGTGCAACACTGTTCATTAAATATTTGTTATAGCTGCAGTTGGCTAGTAACTATATGCCTCAAACTAATTTTTGTTATTCACAGCTGATTAAGTCAGGGCTCACAAGCCACAGCTGGCCATTAATGCTACCCCCTTCTTTACAAGAAATTATGCTTATAAGAATTAAAAGTGGTTTCTTGGCAATAGCTGTTGTATACTCATTCTATAATGAGTTCCTTTAAGGTGACAGATAGACACAGGATTTGAGTGTGATTACCCTGGACAAGAGGAAAGACCCAAGTAAAATTGCAAGACTTTTCCTTCCTTTTGTTTCTTTTTTGTGAAATGCCCGAAAAGGCTCTGAAAACTCTGTTGCAATTCACCATATATTCCAGAACAAAGTGAGCACTAAAGGTTTGGGGCAAGTTAGCAGAACATTTAGTTTGCATTAAAGCACCTTCGAAATCAATATGAAATATACTGTAACAGAGCACATTCTACTCTATTAAGCATTCAGGAGCATCAAAGTATTCAGAACATGGATGACAAGTTGGAACTGCACAAGACATTCCTCTTCTTACGGTTGACCACTGAGTTGAATTCAAGCTGATCCTAAGGGAGCTGTTTTCATTAACCTACAGTAGCTCTCTAATCCTATTCCTTGAATTTCAGACCACCACTGCTACAAGAATTTATGACCTGCTGCCTGCACTTTGGATGGTACTCACACTTTACACTTTTCCTCAATGCATCCTGCTCCTCTGGATCATTACCACCGCTTCATGCAGCAACCGATCCCCTTAAAGTGGAAGTCTGCTCTTCAGTTCAGTTATTTATGCTCCATTTAATTCTCACCAACATACATGAAGATGCCAATGGTTACACTTGGTTAAAAACAATGGAAAAAATTAATCATATGACCTAGCCCAGTGTGCAGAACTGAAAGCCTCCTGAAATGTACCTCCTGAAGTCTGGCCTGTTTAGGTATCTACTAATGCTTTCCCTGAAACCTCAGACTAAAAAAGAAATTCTAAACCACTAACCTTCAGCTCCAAAAAAGCCACACTTCTGGGCCAAAAAACTTACTGAGCAGCTTTTGCTCTGCTCCATTTCCACGGGAGTCTCTACTGCTTGATTTGCTCAGTTTTCGTCCACCTCATCATGAGATTCCTGACTGCTGAAAAGAACTCCTTCACTGAACTAATGAAATAAGGAGTCTTAAGTGCCCTGCAATCCTTTTTAGAAAAGTCTGTATCTCCAGATGAGTCTCAATTTCACAGCATCAGGGAACTGTGTGCCAATGCACTGAACCAGAACGCCAGGGGTAGCAGGAGTTGCAGACAACAATGCTAACATCAGGGTTATTTTAGATTAGAGTACTTCCAAATCAATTTTGGATACAAACTTTTAAATGCACTCTCCAGAAGGAATCTGCACTGACTGACTGTTTTCAAGGCTAATTTTCTAAGCTTGAATGAAACTCATTCTTACCTAACAAAAAGATGCAACTAACTTTTGCCACAAAGGCTGGGTCATAGCTAGAAAATTGGGCAGACAACAGTCCTAAAGAGGAATAAACTACCCAAGAAAACAACCATAAAACTGCAAACAAAAAGCACTACTGATGCTCTTGGGAAGAGATTTGAACTAAGACCAGAAACTGTCACGACATCTGGGATCCAAGACACTTCTCCAATAGCTGAGGCACCCCATCTTCCACCAGCAGTCCCATTCTAGCAGGGGTAAAGGCATGCTCTGGGCCACCCACGGCAGCAGTGCTGCGCTCCAGGAACGGGCATCGTGCTGCAGTGGGATAAAGGAGGAGCTGAACATCCACAGCCTGATGGCAGTTTTCTGCTGGACTAAAAATCCTGCAGAATTAAGACAGATCCTCAGCACTCTGCAGAAAGAAAGTGGTTGTGATGAGAGAAGGGAATGTGTAAGACAGATGGGAGAGTTAAGGTTAAAGTTCAGACCAGAAGCAATTAAGACGGGTAAGAGTGCTCTGCAACTTGACACAGGTTTGCTTTGTATTCAGAACTTTTCACTAGCATTAAGCGTCTTAACTTGTGTATAGAGAGATTATAATTAAAACCTGACAAGCTTAAATTAGCCATTTATAAAAGGTTCTCCAGAAAGCTTTTAAAGTAGACTAAACATATCTATTAAAATGGAAGAAAAGAAAAAAAAAAAAAAAATCAGAGCCATTTTCAGTTACAATAGTTTTCCCTACCTAGATATCTCAAGAGATTAGACGAATTTAAAATCAAAGTTCTGCAACTGTCCAAAGCCACTTAAAAGGGGGGAGCGGGAGGAAGTGTGGCAATTAGAAAAACCTTTAAAACCCCCTCTATTTAATAGCCCACAGTCCTTTGGATGAACATAAGCACTCCAGAAACCCCATTAAAAAAAAAAAAAAAAAAAAAAAAAAAGAGATCCTAATTTCCCTTCAGGATTTTGAGCACTTCAGGGAGTGCTCTATTATGGTTCCCCAGAGACAGGGGAATTATGTCAATCTGCCACGAGGCTGGGCAGTTAGCAAGGAGGCAGCCCAAGAGCTGGCTTTCACCGAGCCTCGCCAATTAGAGCAGAGGGAGCATTTTCACCTCACACTGGCTATTTAGATTAATTCCTACCATTTCAATGCTATACAATTTTCCTACAAATTCAAGAAACTGAATCTAAGAAAAATTTTCTCTTTATCAAAGAAACAAACATATCCACCAATGTCAAATGACATCAGGTAATTTATTCCCTCTCAAAAGAAAAAAAGAAAATAGCTACAAATATTTTGATATTTCAAGAAAAAGTTCACAAGACTATAAATATCTGTAAAACAGGTTTGTGAGAAAAAAAAGTCATTAAGGGCAGGGCTGCTGCAAAGTCCACCTTATTACTTCAAAATCACATTAGATCCCTTCTTTCTCTGCCTTGCTTTTTCATCAAGTGAATGTGGTACTCGAGAAATATTGTTGGACATCTAGCTGGGACATGAGAAGCAAGCTGTGGTTTCCCAGCACACATCTCCAGCCCTGCCATGCCCTCCTGTCCTCTGCTGCACAGGTCAAGAGAACAATCCCACCTCGGTCTCTGCATACCTCTCAGTAAGGAAACAGCTACAAACATTTGCTTATTAACCTAAAAAGCTCCTGAACAACCCTGTGTTATTCCTAGCTGACTGCTCCCAAGACTACATCAGCCTTTCTGCAACCCTCATTTTTAAAGCTCTGGAACAGATGCTTCCATATGCAAGAAGTACATGATACGGGTATTTTCACAGGGTGCCCTTGTATAACCTGTTGTAGCGGCCTGTTGTCACTGCTGAAGGCTCAGAAGCTACATGATCACAGCATCCTACTTTGGGATGAGAAAGGGAGGCAGCTAGGAAGTGGAAGAACAGAAGTCAGCACAAACGTTATACAAAATACGGTGCAGACATGAGTACAGTAGTTCTTCAAAGGAAGGAGAGAGTCAGTGCCTGTCCCTGAGAAAAATAATCAAGCTGCAGCAGCAATGATCGCTCTAAACCCATGTTGTTTATCTACAGCCTGCATTCATTGCTTCCACATGCAAAACGTAATCCTTTCCTCCAATCTACCTCAACTCTACTGCGCTCCATGTGGTACTTCTTTTCAGAGGAGTGTCTAAATTATCTAAGCGCAGGAAAAAAGAATGTTACTTTAAAGCAAGCCATGATCTGCCACAGAAAAGCATAAGATGAGTAATTTGTTACTTCAAGTGCTAGGAAGTCTTTTTTGTCTTTTTTTTTTTTTTTTTTTTTATTCCCACAGTACTGAAGTGGTAATGTGCATATAGAAATCTTAATTTATTTTGCTTCATATACCACTAGTGTACTTATTCCCAATTCACAGTGAACAAAAATCTAATACGGAAAACCAACATCTGCTCCAGATCTAATACTAATGGAAGTGTGTGGATGAGTCTTTGCAAAACTCAAGATCCATTTGAGTCCTTAACTGAACTGTTTACAAACAGGAATAGGGTGATAAAGTAGATATCTGCATTTCAGACAACCCAAAGTTCAAGTATAAAAAAAATCTATCCCATTTTTGGTTATCCATAGCAGCAATTTCACAGCAACTGCCGGGTGTGCAATTGCCACTCTGCTTTCGGAGAATTAAACAGCAGAAAACTTCTCCAGAGACTTCTCACTTTTTATGCAGGTTCAGCCTTATTTTCACTTCATTCCCAAACCTACTGCAGCTGAAATCTGGCCCCAGTCCTGAACAGGTCTGTCAGGCAACACAAGAGGAATGGCAGATCAGTGCTGAAAGCCAACATAGCCCAGGAAGCTGACAGCCAGTTTCTCCTCCCAGCGCTGTGGTGGGACCATCACTGCATCATCCACCGCCCATCCCACCATGCCTCTGTCTGCCCCTGACAGCAGGTGCCTGGGGCAGGGGGAATCTTCCCATGGAAGTGCCAGGCATGAATTCATCTCCCAGGTGCCAGCCTCTGCTCCCCCCTGAGAAATGTTTGGCTCAGTTGCCTCTGAACCCCCCAGCAGTGACATCTCCCTGTTGCCTTCTCTCCAGGCTGGAAACACCCAGTTCCCTCAGCCTCTCCCTGTATGTACCACCAAGATGGTGCTGGGTCAACACTGGACTTGCTAGGCTCTCTCTAGCCTAGCAAGTCAATAGGACAGCTGGACAACTTCAAGTGATGGCCCACAGCTGATTTCACAATTGAGATGCTGACATCTGGGAACCAAAAACTTGTCACTTTTATATGTTATCACGAATAATACAGATGGGGGCACCTCAGAAATACTTACTTTTTTTTAAAATGAGTTCCACTACAAACTATTCCTATAACCCGAGCAATCTGAAAATCTGAATTTTAAAATATGCTTCCAGTGCATATCTTTTGCCTAGAGACCCCCATATTGCAACCACAGACAACCAGAGGGATGAAACATGGCCATCTCCAGAGAGAAGTGAAGCCCACAGACAGCATGCAGATAGCACTGTTTAAACTGCCAAGAAAATCAGGGGAAACCCTTACTATGTATTAGTGCTCTGAGCCATCCTGTATCTATGCAAAACAGGCACTACTTCCACGTTTAAGATTTGCCCATCCCTCTCTCTGAGGTCAACCCTCAGCAATAACAACAGTTCATCTGCTGCTACGAAGGTCAAGGGCTCCGCCAGCCCTCCGGAGATTTGAGCTACTGGTTCCACAGAGTCTGCCAGTATCAAACCTGACACTTAGATTAGTAGTTACTCCCCAGACATATCTAGTTTCCCATTTCTTCAGTTTCTAGTGTCAAAATACACTTGCAGTACAATATGCAAACCTCCACAGACAATAGCCTCTCTGCTCTTCAGTTGTGGTGGGAGGAATGTCTATTTTTGCAGGAAAAAGATATACTTTATGTTAATGTATTATCATACTAATATACCCCCGAGCTGTATTTTTGTTACAGAGCATAAGAAAATGGTAAAGCTGCATCCCACAGTCAGCATCACGCTATCAGCACACGGAGAAATATTTTGGAGGTTAGCATTTAAGACAGATGCCCTGCATTATAAACACTGGAGAACAATCAGTCTTTGATATGCAGTTCACGGATGGCTCCATCACAGCTCCATTTGGTGGCTTTACTTGAACCAACACACTGCAACACTGTTAATATCACCCTGTTAAGGTCTGAATCAGTATGGGTACCTGCATGTTACCCTCTTCTGAGGGCAGTGAAGAGTTAAACCAAGGGATCACTTCTTCCCATTCCACATGATAAAACTGGAACAATCCTGTCCCCCCACCTCTTACACAGCCTTAATATATTAAAATCATCACTCACTTTGACTTGTCATGAACAGGGTTTACCTCATTTTGATCCTAAACTGTGAAGTGACAATTTCCCCTGGTGCTTCCGCAATCCAGAACCACTCACACATCCAGGAAAAGCTCCTGCCACATCACACAAGAGGCATTGTCCCCCTGGTTTGGGATGCCAACATCTTAAAAAGTCTTACAAGTAGAAGGGTCAACCTGGGTAATTTCTTGCGCAGCTGCAAGGAATTTTTAACAAGGAAGGAGACAAAATGAAGTTTAAACACGAGGTACTAAATCTTACCAGGCCACTATGCACCAAGGTTATTAAGAAAGTCTGAAATTACAACAGAGCCTACTTAAAAACTTACAGACCTGGTTCTCCAAGGCTACACACTGAAGTAGCTTGCAGATCTATCATTCAAGACGCATTAGCACTTTTACACAAGCCCAAAGCTACACAAGCAGTCTGCACACAAAAGCTGATCGTACACAGCAAGTGCTGGCAGAGAACAGCTTGTCCTCATTGGCCTCACTCAGGTAAATGGGCACCATCTTTTTTCCACTAACTACACTGATTACATGGCTGCGTTGGTCCCTTTCCCTCTCCCTCTGTCTGCCAAAGGACAAGCCAGTTCTGAATTCTGGGACTTTCTGTAGGACTGCCACTGGCTGTTTCTGAGTTCTGTTAATTCATGGGAACTTCTGCAGGGAAGGTCCACATTTGGATACAGCACACCTTGTAAAGTGTCAAGAGAAGAAAAATAAGCCTCAGCAATGCAGAGGCTCAGGCCACAGGAATGGCAAGAGGATATCAAATGCTGCTTTAAGTGCTGATATCCTTGTGCTTTGAAGGAAAAACGCCTTCAGGAATTGCAGCAGGAGTCACCTCTATATAAAGACTTTGCATATAAAGGAACATTTATTATTCTCAATTAATGGCATTCTCATAGACACGTTTACATTTCTAAGTGTCAGGTTCAGCAGAATATGAAATGTCTGAAGGCTTCTTATTTCACTCTGAAAATGGCCATAAAAGGACCTAAAGACAACAACAAAAAAATACGCATTTTCTAGAAGACACAAGACATCCTCTGATTCCTTACAGTTCTGAAGCCTGGTTAGTACAGCAAGGCTTTCCAAATACAGATTTAAATGCCTGCAAACAGCAAAGCAAATTGCCACTACAGCTCCTTCACAGAATTTGGTGACGTCCATATCGAGAGGCAGTAATAGATCTTGATCACATCCTCCCATGGATTATTAGGGAAACCTAATGTGGCAGAACATAGTATAGTAGGTTTCTGGATAAATGAATAGCTAGAAGTCTCAAAAAAAAAAAAAATAATCACACTTTGCAAGCAAAACGTGTATAACGTTACAGGATTTTAAACCGACACGTCAGAAATACTGTCTAAAAGGAGACAGAGAATAAACATCTTGATCTTGTGGGAGAAAACTATTTGTTTGGAGAAAAAAATCTAGAAATGGAAAGCCACTTCAGTGACAGTTGTGGAATTGAAGCACCAATAAATTCTTTACACATACACATAGGTGCCCACAGGTTGCTGGTGGCAGGGCATGCATATGGCTGCAACTGATACACAACCGTTTGTCACTTTTGAACCTCCCTAAGGCTAAAGAGAAAAAATAACATTAACTCAGCCATAAGCAGCTAAGGACCATATTTAAAAAAAACAGTAAAAATAAAAGTGCAGATATTTAAGGCCCAAAGCTATTCCAGTGCCTAACTCCCTGAGGCAACAGGAGGTCTTTCTCACGTATGTGCACACACACACATCAACCAACAAATCCTTCAGACACTCGCAGCCGTGGCAATGCTGACGTGAATTGTTAAGCAGTCACTACACCTCCAGCGAGCACGGAGGCAGCTCACACACAGACCACCTGAACGTTTAAATGGGAGAGCAGCCCCCATAAGGTTTTGCAGGAGAAACAACCTGAACTCCCGAAGGCAGTTAGGCATGATGGTTTGCAACTTCCACAGCAAGTGATTTTTGAAAGCTCCTGTGTGAAGGTGCAAGCAGTCCTTGCTTCTGGTTCCAGCTTAATCCATCTCCGCTCCTCTCCTGGTGCCACTGCATTCTGCAGCTGCCTCTCATGGATTCCACATGCATCCTCCCCGCTCTCCTTTCTAAGCCAATTCCTCCAAATAATATATGTATTAAAAAGAAAAATTTTACTCATATTTTCTCTCCTATGCTGGAAAGAGTTGCAGACTGTTTGCTTTACCAGAAATTGGAACACTGGTTAGTTTTGTGGGTTGGTTGTTGCGTTTTTTTGTTTGACTGTTTGTCGTTGTTTTGGTTTTTTGTTTTTTTTTTTTTTAAATTAAGAAAATTCCATAGCAAATGAAACCTCCCCATCAAGTTACACTGTAGTTCACAGTTTTGAGGACTTCAAATAAAAATGCCTAATCATCTAGTCAACTATATAAATCTACAGGTTGCGGGTATTCCCGCCTGGTGGCCTGATGCTAGACCTGTAAATAAATAATTCAGTACTCAAATAATAGCAGCTAAATTTAAAAAGGACCCACAAAACCTACTAGCGTTAACTGGAGCTTTCAATGATCAGATCTGGTTTCTTGGGCAGGGTGGGAAATACAATTTACCACCTTGGGGGAAGCATGGGTGTTGAAAACTAATTCAGCAACACTTCCAAATAGGAAAGCTGTTCCTCAGCCCCAGCCAGCGGGCTGCAAATCCCCATAGACTGCACCTCCCTACACCCTCACACATGGCTCTGTGACCATCTCCAGACTCACAGGACAAGCCCACCTTAAAAACCCTCAGGAAGAGCTGGGATGCCAGCAGCTCCCCAGTTTGGATTAAGAACTGCACCACGAACCAGAAAACCTCAGATTATAATTGCAATTCTGCTACCGATTTTCTGCACAACTATCTCTGCATTGGTGTCTTCACCAGTGAGAGGGAACCAGCAAGGCCAATTATCTCCAAGAGATTTCCAAGTGGTCTCCAGCACACTGAAAGCACCAAGTTGCCTTGTAAGTGTAAGCGTGCTGCCAGATGCAAAAAATTTAACATGACAGGCTATGCTTACCTTCTCCTAAAATCCTTTAGCAAAGGACAGGTAGATTAAAGAGATTAAACTTTCCACTGTATCATCTTAAAACTTCCATTAAGTCCCCACAACTAGTTCCCCCAAAAACATGAGTTTATATTTTGTTTTCAGAAAAAAACCTTTGGAAGCTGTGAGGCTCACTGGAATATATGACATAGATATATATTACCAGCAAAAAGGCAGTTTTCCCTCCTTTTAAATGACGGAAAGTCAATTTGCATCATAATTACAACCAAGGCCCTGTAACGTTACTTTTAGTTAAAACAGTAAACTACTATAATAAAAGTGTACCTGGGGAATATTTAGAGAAAGCACTAATGATTTCTTCCCTAGTGGTTAATAAATTCACTTCCAGATCAATTTGTTCATGATAGAAACTTGAGAGCATAAACAGTTACACAAGCACATTAGAGTGTGTCTTTCTCAGTATAAATGATTTATTACAATGATTAGCAGCACATAAACAATTTAAAATACAACTCTAATTAGCTTTTTGGAAGAAAAGGAGAAAAACCTTCCTGACTCCCTCTACACGTTATGTTTTACTTTTCTAAGTGTGTACTTTTTAATTAAATCCAAATGTCACAATAAATTTAAAGTGTTTTATTACCACCCTGACTAACTAAGCCATTCATGCAAAGACCCATTATATTAAACCAGATGCAGGACTGAAAGTGGTTTAGGCGAGAGGAAAACGAAAGGGGGAAAAAGGCAATTACTCCTATATTTGACAAGAGATTTGTACAAATGTTTAAAGACAAGAAGATCTTTGGCAAGCTTTCTATGTTTTATCCAGGGAGGCTGGCCAGCTAATTGCTCTTTAATACTTGTTTCAAAGTTTGAAAACGTCAGAACCTGTTAAATTTTCCCCATTGAAAGCAAAAGGAGGAGGAGAGAAAGTTAGGAAAATTGGTCTGCGTAAAATCTAGCACAGTTTACCACAAACAGCCAAAGCAAACAACCCCTCTGCCTGTAAACAGATATACCTTTTTGTATGCCTGGGGAGAGCAGAGGGATAAAAAAGTGTCCCTTCTAAAAACATTGAGAGCTCTCCCACAAGAAGGCTGACAGGGATCCCTTGACATTCCCGATGATGTCTCGCCACGGCTCTTCTGAGGGATGAAGTGCCACCTCCCCTTCAGCCCCTCAGCTCAGAGGACACAGTGGGCTCTAGACAGGGAGGTGCTCACCCCGCCGACGTTATCAGCTGTCCCGGCCAGCTCTCCCACCACTCACGCCCTCGCGACGCAGCCAGCATGGTGAGGGACCCTGGCCCCCGCCACCGGCAACAGGCTTTTGCTCATTACTTGCAGGGAAGAGGGGAAGGAAGGGCTTTCGAACAAGGTTGGCAAGGTGCGAGCGCAGCTGAACTGATGGCGGGATGCCGAAGCTATGGCTCGTGGTGGCTGCTGAGCACCACAGGCCGGTGGCCTGTCTGTCTCCTCCGGGCACGCTGCAGAGGCGCAGGGTAGCGGAGCTGCACGGAGCTGTGCTGGAGGGAAACCCGGCCCCAGAACCTCCCCGACCCAGATGGTGATCCTGAAGCGTCAGGGCTGCTCCGCAGCACTCTGTGTTTTACTGCTACAGCAGCAGCCTGGTCTAAACAGGACAGATTTAGCATAGTTCAGACAAAAGCTACCCATTAAAGAAAGCAGCTACAATTATTAAAATAGGTTAAAGAAAATGGGCACTGCGCAGACAAAGCTTTTGACCTTAGCGTGCAGCTCTCTCAAGAACACTTTAGCATAATTTATCTAAATTAAAAACCAAACACCAAATCCTAAAATTGCACAAAAAGATTGTTTAAAAAATGCGATTAAAACAGCAGGTCAAGGGTTGGAAATTAGTAATTACTACTACAATTAACCAAAATCAGACAGAGACACATAAATTGCGCATGTTACTGCAGTTCACATCAGAAAGGCAAATGTAAAGGCAAATGTGAGCAGAGCACAGAAGAAAAAGCCTGCAAGTTGCAGAACCACTCGTATAATTAACCTCTGCCACAGCAGAAGACCCCCTCTTGTAAGTCTGCGCCATTTGTTTCTAGAGAGAAGTGCTGATAGTTACTATACCCAGCTATTAGACCATGCTCTTCACCAGTAACTCAATTCTTTGGAAACCAGTATTTGGGTTTTCTTCCAGTCTAAGATCGTAGTGCATCTTCACCCTATTAGTAGTACATTTGCCCTTCACCTCTCATCTTAATAGTTCTGAAAATGATGAGAAAGGCCAACTTCTGAACATCCTGGTATTGACAAGAGGTCATTTGCCAAAAATGCCACCTGCTAGAATCCATATTGTTTGAGTGCAAAAGCCTATTGAGAACTGCAAAGGACAAAACATAAAGGTTTTCTAAAACAGACTACTCAACACTGGATGGAGACAGAAATACTCTGTATGCAACTAACATCCTTCAGATGATTTTCCTTAGGTTTTGGGGGACAAAAGATAATTTAACAATTAGCACTTTGTTCCCACTTCAATCTCAGAAGGGCTCTTTGTGAGCTTCCTTGGAGCAACTCTGAAAGAGCACAGTGGGAAAGAACAGCCTGACTACTGTTTTGAACTATAACCAAAATGAACTATTCTCTAGGTCCTCCCTTGAAGCTATCATCTACTTTAGGTTAGATGAGGAAAATCTAGGTTCAAATCTTATTCAGGCTCCAGTTTAATTTTGAGAGCTCGGAAGGCTCCACAAATCATTTTAAGTTAAAGTAATGAAAATAGGTGAACTTGAGAAGGTGGACAGGCACGAATGATCTCTTCCAAAATAGGGAAGAATCCATCTGTTCCTTTTTAAAGTGCCTAAAAGTCTTTGTAACGGTAATGAAAATTCAGGGATGTAAGTCATGGACATCATAGCAGTCTATTAGAAAGAGGAGTGGGGCTGTATTACAGAATACTGCGAGCAGCAGTGATTATATAAAAGGAACACTGCTAAGGCAGCATAGCAGAGGGCAAGTCAAATGATTCAAGGACTCAAGAATCTCAGTTCTTCAAAAAATTGAGGGAGAAATGAAGATTTCTATCTTTTGAAGAGGCAGGATGAGTACAGAGCCACACGGATGTCCGAAAGAAGTCAGGAAGATGGAGGTATAAGGCAGAAGGCAAATGGCTGCAGCTCCAGGTGAAGAAGAGGCAGTGGGTTTGCACCACAGCCGGCACAGGGGCAACCAGGAGGAGGGCTGTGCCACAGTCTCTGCTCTTCCTCTCTTCATTCCACACATCAAACCGGGCTTTTCAGCCATGTACTCTCAAGCAGGAGCAAGACACGGCCTTCATGCCAAGCACCTCAGGTGAGGTAAGGTGAGTCAGGGTGTAACTGGCAGGGGCTGCCCATGGTGGTTCTCCAGCCGCCTGTGGGTTACAGCAGGGGCTCCTGGCTCCCAGCTTCATGCCAGCACGCACCATCAGCATCCTGCGCAGCACGTCCTGCAGGACGGCCACCAAGGGCTGAGGGCACCGAGTGCTTGCAAACACCCCGCAGCAGATCCAGCCATGAAACTGCCCTTCTGAGCCTTCTGCACAGGACTGTGGCACAAAGAGGAGGAATGCTACACCCGCCACCTCCTGCTTCTCACTTCGGATCCTGTTCCTGTGAGGCACCCTGTGCAAAACCAGCCAAAACCACACAAGACCCAGAAGAAGACTAAATACTAGTTGATCAGTCATCATGTAAAATAAAGACTAAATGATGAGAAACCCTTAACAAGAGTTAGGAATATTTTTCTGTGTACATTTTTTAAATGGCAGGTTCCACACAACTTCTGTTTACCTCTGTATCAGTTCTTCTGACTTAGAGCCAGTAATACCCAAAACTCACAAAACACCCCAGTATTTCCTGCTTCCAACCCATGCATGCCCTTCTCCTCCTCTTCCCCTACTAGGTGAGTACACTTATCTCCTCGCCTACACAAAGACCCAGTTTGCTTTAACATTTCTGAAGATACTTAAGTGATTTATTGCATATCTCCTTGCTAATATTTTTAAAACACCACTGTCAAGCAATCTTCCAGTAGAGCATGTGTTTTATTTGGTTTGTGCGTTCTTCCCAAATTGTTTATCTCTATTTTAGGGGAAAACGCTTTGCCATAATACATACGATACAGTAGAGTAAATCCAGCAAGGGGGGAAGGTGAGGTTGACACATTAAATTGTGTGATACAGAAAGCCTTAGCCAGATTAGCATTTGACACAGTAAAACACAAAGCCTTACTCTCAAAGTAAACTGGAAACAGACTGACAGCCAGCACCCATGCTGATATGCCCTTGGGTATGGTACTGAAGCATGAATCACATGAACTTACGTGGTTTTTTGCAATTCAGCATATAGTGTTCAAACCTGAAATCTGAAGACCAAATTTCATCCCACCACAGACCAAAATACCAAAATTTTGGGAAAGTCACTTTACTGTCATTGCCCTCCTCAACGTTTTTTTGGGATGCTTAATTCAAACATTCTAACTTGGAGATTGTTTCTTGATATTCTGTATGCATACACTACCTTACGTAGCATAGTACCAAACAAATATAAACACAAGCAGGGTCAAGTCCTGTTGTGGGTTTTTTCCTACACGATGTCTTAGTTATTTCTTCCAGGACATAAAAAGCATCTTCAGCATTTATTTCATGGAAATACTGTCATGCAGCATCCACATGATGTATAAGACCTTTCCTTGACTGGGTAGGCATCTCTGCTAAAATCAAGGGTAAACACTTAAGTGGAAGGAGTGATCTGAGAGCTTGCAGGGAAACGCTGAGTAAACACAGCCCTGCTATCAACACTACTCCTTTAATGATGGACTCATTCAGATGTTAAAGTTGCCTCAAGCTCTTGATCATGATATGCAGCGTGAGGAGAGTTCAAAATCAACTCCTCCTTCTGGATTCTCATACAACTTCAAACAGTAATATGCACTTACCTGACTTGCTTTACAGATCCTGCTTTGATAAGCACAATTTTAACTAGGTAAATGAATACTCTTCAAATGGTATTAAACTGAAACAAAATGAGACTTGTCACACTGTTCACAGCTGGTGCTGTAGTAACAACTCACATGACTCTTGTAGCAGGAACCAGCATAATAATCTTCACAACTGGCTTGCTCTGTAGATCTATGGAAACTTAGGCCAAGACCAAGAAATATTTATTTTCTTTGATTAAGCATCACCAAGGAGTGTTCTTTGGAGAGTCAGTGCTGTAAGCTTACAAGATAAATGAGAAAGCCACACACTGAGAAACCCTAAGTACAGATCAGGATTTGGCATGGGTTTTGTTGAGTTCAAATTTTTATCTAGTTCTTTGGGATAGGAGGGGGGTGGCAAACAAGATGTGATTTGAGACTTACCACTGAGCAAGCTCCATGTGTTTGAGGAAGGAGCCAATCATCCTGAGCAAAAAGAAGGCAGGATGCAAAAGCAAACACTGAGTATCCATCAAGTGTAGCATCAAGGGGGCTGCTGTGACATGTCCACAGCTCCCTATGCACTGTTTAATTTGATAAAAAGTTTATAATGGCAAAAGAGGGTCAAAATGTTTGTCCCAAGAGGCAATCCCAGCTTTGCTTACTGTACAGAAAATGGATCCAGTTGTGTGCAGGGAAAAATGCCACAGCTAAACTACAGTGACCATGAGGCAGTGGCTCCTTCAGCCTGGGGGGGGAGGTGGGGCAGGAGGTACGAGACTGTCAGTCTCTGGTGTCATTTTTCAAGACTTGCAGATAGAAAAGTGTCTGACTTCATGGTTGGTCACCTACAGGAGATGTCAAAATCATTCTCTTTTCTTCTACCTTGGCTGGTGCAGTTGCTCTTGCTCTCAGCTCACTCAGGCTCCCATCAGGGCATATTTTTCTTCTGAGAGTGACCACTGGCAAATTACAACTCTGAATGCAAGTGTGGCCACCACGCAGCAGCACTGCACAGTAGCTACCCATGGGGAACACAGAAATTGCACTGAGCACAATTAAAGCTGAGCAGTACATTACTGCAGCATGGCCTCTCTGGTTGCTCTAACTCAGAATCTGTCAGCATTTCCAGCATCTCCTCCTCCTGGACTTATTACAACAGTTGCAAGACAAAAAAGGCAAGAAAAAGCAAAAAAAACCACACCAAGGCTTTATGTTAGCCTAAGATCTTGGCCTACAGCTGTGACACACTCACTCCAAGACCAGGAAGAATCTTCCAGAAATTACCCAAGGAAACCTTGAATCCTTTAACACAGATGCACCAAATCCTTGAGATCGTTCACTCGTGGACAGTACTAATGCATCTGTGAAACCCCAAGAAGGGCCTAGGTGCTGTTACCAGAAAGGCCTTTAGCTTACCAGACATTACAGGAGGCAAGAAACCTGGAATCCCCACCTTTTCTTTGAAGCAGCAAGGTGCTCACTGACTGACACCAGCTGGCCCCTGCATCCTGGCTGCAAGTTTAATGCTGGTGGAGCTTCATCAGCTCGAGGCAACCACTGCCTTGGCGGAGAGGCTGGCAGGCAGAAGCAGGTCCTCAGGAGCACACCTCGGCACAGCTCATCTTCTTTCCACAAGATGCTCAGCAGAACTTCCACACGAGGGGCTCAGCTGCAGCAGGAGCAGCAGCGCTGCCTGCTTTGGTGCACGCACCAACAGCACTAGAATACCCCAGTCTGCAGCCTGGCCTTGCTTCCCCACAGAGCACGTCATTATGTCAGGTGGCTGCCTTCAGCAGGGCCTTTTTAAAAGCCCTTTTTAAAAGCTAAGGCTGGAAACTGGAAGTATGGCACCACAAACCCCACAGCTTTGTGTGGGTCAACACCAGCTGTTTCCCCCATTAATGCACTTTTAGCATTGATGCTCACATGGAACCAGCTTAAAAATCTTAGGGCTACTACCAGTTCCTGAAAAAGAGGCATCAATAATGCTGCACCAAACTCATGTTATTGGGTCTGGGTTTTTTTCCCATTTGAAAGAGCACTGCTGCTGTTGCCACTACAAGCAATCCCATCTCATTAAGGTCAAGCCTACAGGGTGGGCCATGCGTAGGGGAAGAGAACTAAAAATTATGCTAAACTTAGGAGCTGCACTTGGCGAAGAACAGCTGCAGCAGTCAGTATCCCAAGTATGTTACCACGAGAATTATGTTTCTCTCCCACTCTCCCCAAAGTATTTAATTCAGGGCAGAAGGGGTAGAATGCGTTCACCTTTGAGCTCTTGTGCCACAAGCAACCATATTCATTCAGCTTTCCTATTTAACTAAATGGAGTTCACACATGCTACAGTATAAAGTTACCTCTTGCCATCTGAAAGCAGTCCAATCAATGCTATACACAGAGAGTAGCATTTGAATCAGCCTTAAGTTAATTCTTAGTCGTTGAAACTGTGACAGCACGCTGACCCTTTCAAGTCAACTGGGAGCAGGCAATCTTTGCAGAAGATCCTCAGGCCTTTAATCAGATTCTCAGTGGGTTTTAAAGAGATACTACAGCATCAGTTTGTAAACATCTCTCTAGTGAAAATAAAGATTACTTCTGACCTAGCCAATTACTCAGTCCCAGAAGATATATCCTAGAGTTATAATTGAATGAACCATAGGGAAAGAAAATACATTTTAGGTAGGGGGTAGCAAACCCAAATCCCAACTTAGGATGCAGGCAGCACTTTATCCCATGAAAAGATCAGATACAGAGAGAAATGCTTATAAAGGAAAAATCTATTAAATCATCTAGTCCTTTCTCCTGCCAGGGCAAGATTGCTCTCTAGAGCACAGAGCCCTACTAAGATGAGTGCAAATTATCAGCTGAAGCTCCTCCTGAAAAGCAGGTGTGATGGGGAAAGACCAAAGTATTATTTTGAGGAGACCCATAGTATCAAATACTTGTTTGACACATCACAGAGAATGTGGGGTGAGATATCAGCTCCTGGTAGCATGGATATACTGTAATATGAGTAAGCAATGAGAAAGAAAATGCTGTAGAAAGAAAGCAGAGGACTTATGCTCAGTGCTGAGACTGTCAGAGACATTAAACAGTCTCCTGTTGCATTACTTTAAAACTGCATTTTAGCATGCGGAGCCATTGCACTCCACTGTGGAGAGATATAATTACTGACTTTAAAAAATTATTTATTCTGGAGCTATTACAGAGTAATGTGTAACAGACATCACCCGATGGGCCGTAAAGGCTCCAAGGGCCATTACAGCCTCACAGGTCAAGACCTATTTAAAGGTTTTAAAGTTTGTGCATCACTGCTCTCAAGCCAAACAGCACAGGCAACACCTGCACTCTAACACACATGCAGAAGAGCTAGGGAAGACTTCTGGGAACAGCAGCTGCTTATGCATTTTCACACTCAGATCAAACCAAATCAGATCACTGAAAAGAAGTTCAGAACCTGCAGACATGGCTTTTGCCATTCCCGTCTAGGAGTTCACCTGTAAGCTTGTAGCTTGTGTTGTTTTTGTTTTTTTTTTTTTTAAAAAAAAGGAAGCATTGAGGAAGAAAATGACACTATACCCTCTGTGCCTCCCCATCAGGGCCCCCCTTCTATTTTACTTTCACAGAGAACTAAAAATCCCAGCCAAGTGACGGGTTTATAAAATTTTAATAGGAAAGAAAAAGGTATCCTCAGGCAGGATCTTATGTGCAGACTTTCACCATAAATGAATGTTCATGAAAATATAGGTTTTATATGGAAACACTGACAGGGCTCCATACACTGTGACATAAATGCCTCAGCACGGACTGACGACCGAGAAGGACTAGTGAGTGCCACCTCCTGCAGCCGGAGGCTATCATACCATCTCTTTCTCTAACCAAAACAATTCAGCTTCATGCCTCCACTGTTCTCTGGGGAAGGCTGATCTAGACACCAACTCTTCTGAAGCCTAGAAGCTTTCAAGTTGCTAGCCTAGAAATATTCTTAATAATTACCAACTACTTGTTCTAATGACAATAAAATCTTTTGGGGTATGAAGTCAGTGTTCCTTCCTTTCTGGTTTTTTCCCTCCCAGCGTCCTCATACAGGGCAGAGAAGTCAGCCTTCATTTTGCAAAGGTAGACAAGTTGAAGCACAGACCCCTCTGTCTTCATGAGTATCCTCTTTGCTCCTATTTCCACATGGATTTACTGTCTCTGAGAGTGAGTGATCCATGGTTTACCCGCAATGGGCACTGATAGACCTTGTCTCTCCAGCATTCTTAATAGTAATCATTATTAGCAGTTTCTTGTTTAATCTATTCCAGAATTGCATTTGCCTCTTCCCAGCTACCTCATATCTCAGTCCTTTTGAGGTCAACCACTACATGTCCATGCCACTCTTCCCCTCTTCTGTTATTTCCAGCTGATGGTAACTCCTGCTTGTAGCTGGTCCAGCAATCTCAGCAGAGATCATCTGGGACTCCTGGACTCCTTACTGATGGGAGCTTCACACAGGAATGAAACCAAAGGGCAACAGAACATGACTTCAGTCCCCCTCCCATCAGTTATCTGCACCGCAAAACCTTTCACTGACATTTTCATGAGATCAGGAAATTTGTACTTAGTCCTCACTAAGTAGCTTTCCCACCCTCTATACTAAAAGGCAAGCTGATTGACCTCTGTTTGAAAGCAGAATTCATGGCTTTGGTTTCAGGATCTAAAATACCACTTCTGAAAACAGCAATGCTTGAGGTTCATTGCCCTCATCTCCCAGGTTTGGAATACAAGCATTATTTCTCATTCACAAAAAAAGAAAGAGATGCCACAAGGAACAGTCGCATCCTGTTTAGGCTGTCACTTCTTAAAGCTGCAGCGATCTAAGAGCAGCGCTCCATACCTAAGGTATAACAATCCTGTACAGAGCTGAAGCAATTCGTTATCTTTTGTCAGCCACTGGGTATGCACACACACTTCTGCAAGTTGAAGTTTTGCTTTCAGGAAATCTGAAGCTTCTTTCATGCATGAGGAAGATGGGCAACCAGGAATGGTACCCGTGTGATGGACAAAACCAGTGGTTCTCTCAAATGCGACAGAGACCTAAAGTGGCCAAGAGCCAGCTCCACCCAAAACCTGCTCTTTATGTCTTCAGAATTTAATTGTCATTGTCTTTGGCATATACACACACAGGGCAAATTTTAAAAAAAGAAAGTGTTCAGGGTGGAATCACCATTACACAGTATTAAAATGTCAGAGGTTTAAGCTCTGTGTTGGTTTAGTCATAAGTTACCAACAACCACTGATGGCAGACATAAAGCTTCCCTTAAATTATTAAGCATAAAACAGCAGACTGTAATATTTTGCTAAACCAAAGTACAGACACAGACAAAGATGTCATTTCAATATTTGAAACCAGCAAGTTTAATTTAAAATAAGAGCAAACCAATAAGCTCAGAAAATAGCAATGTGTGAGAGGAAAATTACACTGCTAGAGAAAAAAGTGGAAGGACTTAAGAAATTTATAAAAGTAATCTCCAAGTGGAAATTAGAAATCAACCCCTAGAAACAGAATAACACAAAAGAAATATTACTGTCCACTTTCTAAATCAATATAACACTGCTACACGACAGAATTACCATGGTAACTCAAGTAAAAAGAATAAAGCAATTCTTATTATTTCAAAATAAAATCACAGCCTGAAGCCCAGCTTTTATTACAACTGCTGATAGATCGCTGGCTTGTATTTATCTGAAATATTGCTTTTCAATCAGCTATTTTATGAATGTACAAATTTCACTGAGCAGCCCACTTAGACTGAATGCTTAAAAACCCCCAAAAAGACTAGTCAATGAATCGATTATACATACGCATACATTTTTTTTAAAGGGAGCCTTATTATATTTTTTTTCTCTATCCAAATTAAAGAGAGATAAGGGAATGAGTGAGAGTAAGTTAAAACCTTGTTTAGTCTGACCTCTCTAAATTCCAACTTAGATTCCCTGGAAAAAAACAGCAATAAGAAAGAACAAAAAGGAATAACAGCCTACCCTAAATACTGCAGCCCCTGCACAAGGACAGGGAATGGGTGTGCATCAGGGGGTGTGTGCAAACACACACAGAAGAAGAGACACATCTGTTCCCTCCTGATCAAAGGAAAAGAGAAAACACTGTCTAAATACAAAGTTGCTCAAGGACGTTTTGACTTGCCCTGCTGGGTACTTCAGACATTTAAAGCATTGTTTGTACAGCTTGGAAAGTGCATCAAGCATGGGATACTTGTCTGTGTTGAAGCCACCCTAAAGGCAGAGCTCAGTCAAGTTCCCCCACGCCTCCACTGCTGGTGCCACCTTTTAAACACATTAGTGCAAGGAGAAAACCAGCAGGTTACCTTCTGCTTGCTCCCTCCCCCCGGATGTTCAAAAGAGCATCGATCAGGAACTGAAAGCAACAGTCCTGTTAAAAATAACAGCGCTCCTCCTCTGCCCCCGGCCTTCCAGTCCCTCCTTCCTCCGGCCACAGCAAACACCCCTGGCCCAGCTGAATACTGAGAGAGTCACTAGAGGTGGGCAGGGCTCCATGGGACCTTGGAGCAATCCCATGGAGAACCAACACACCAGCTGGCTAAGAAGTTAAGGCACCATCTACCAAAAAAGGGTCGCTAAGAAAGCACCTGTAGACCGTCAGGATGTTTCACAGCATAGTCTTACCACATTTTTCTGTCACATGCATGAAACAGCAGAGGGGAACACGAATGACACTTATCATCATGTCAGGAATAAGAGGGAAATGTGACTGATGCTCATAATTATGTTAGGCAGATAAGCTAGTGAAGGTTTTTCCTCAACAATTTGCAATTCCTTGGGCTGAACTTCAGGGATATTAAAAAAATAGAATAAATTGACTATTGAGAGGATCAACACAACTGCCCCAACAACAGTCAAGGTTAGCAACAGTTGCAGTAGTGCTCCATCCTTCCCAGGAGATCCAGAAGTTATTTCTCCTTTCTTGTGCAGAGCTCTGACCTCCAAACCCAGCCTGGGGGAGCAGGCAAGCTGGGAGCCAGGCCCAGCACATGCCACCCTCCTCTCCTGTTGGGCAGGGGAGCAAGGGGTGTGCAGAGAGAAAGCAGAACTGAACAAAACTGGGGCAACTTGCTCAGAAGCCCACCCATGTCTCAGGGGGGTCAGGCACATCCCCCCAGATACCCAGGCCTTAGTTCCAGGGAATGCGAACTTGGGGTGTACAAATACCTTAATACTGGCAAAATGCTTTGAGGATTAAAAGCAGCAGCGATATGCCAAGGATCATAGCTGGAAGTAAAGACAAATGTTGCAACAAGAGCAGTAAGCCACCTGCCAGCTGTCTTTAATATTAAAATATTTCAGTGTTCTTAGAGCTGCTTAATTTCCCATCTCACTCCAAGTCCAGAGGAACTTTGTGGGTTGCTAGTTTTGCCATGCAGCAGTGACACTGCTCATTATTTTTAAAATGGATTTAGAAGCTGTGATCACACTCAGCTCAATCTAAAAGTATGCGCTGTCTTTTAGTGTAATGTGGTCCTTTGCCGTCTACTGCAAATGGGTTTTAAAAGCAATGGTGGAAACAATGTGTGCTTAATCTGAACGTGGACTGCAGAGAGGTCACAGACTCAAATATCCTGTTTTATGTGGTATCTGGTTGTATTTTAAAACACTCTTTCTAGAGGCTTCAAGCCAGCTGAGGTCACAAACAATCATATACAGATTAGAAAAGGAAAGGAGCTGGGGGGAGAGAAGGGGAGCCCTGTCTGACACACTGAAATAGGACACTCTAAATTGCACTTAGTATTTCTTTAAAAGAAAAAATGGCTAAAGTAGTAAGCTTCAGAGAAACAGTAAATGCAGGGGTGGTTAAAGAGTTGTTATTCAAATAAAGTCTTGCCCCAGGAGATGGAAGGAGAATCTTGAAATATGGAGATAGGATTTTACATGTGCTAAAAGCATCAGTGTGACACTTTTTGGAAAAAAAGGGGGAAAAATACCTTCGTTGTTATACATGACAAAATAGCAACTAAATGTTTGCTTTGATCCCAGCGCATAAAGGGTGAAGCTTTTAGGCAAGGAGCGGCAGGTGATCTCAGCTCTTCTGCAAGTCCTAATGCTCCTAAAAGCCACTCTTCCAGTTTCTGTAATTGGGCATCAGTAGTTAATGTAGTATTGACTGCATTACATGCTCCTGTGCATCCTCTCACTAATGCCAATTGCATCACCTTGTACATTTACCATATTGCTTAGCCAATAGCTGTTAAAAGCAATCCAAATCATGAATCATATAGGAAACTTTTAGCAAGACACGACATCCAAAGGAGACAATTTACAGTTGAGTTAATCTGGGTACATTAGCGAGACATGGATTCAGGAAGACAGACCAATTTATGTTACTTTAGTTTTACCCTTTATTGCTTTGTATAGGCAAATGAATGGAAGGGCATGGAGTAAAAACAGATATAAAGGAGTCCTTTTCAAAACAGATCTCCATTCTGTGCAGACAGGTCAAAGGGTTTGAGACTGATGCTTGGTTTGGGCTTTCATAACCATAACAGGGTACTTACAGAAATAATTTTCCACAAAGGAGTATAAAGATAAATATATAATGGATTCTGAATAATGTTCAATACCCACCCCTGTACTGCAAGTACATTAGGCAGAAACCAAGCTGCTCAACATTATCTAAGGCATGGCCTATCCACGAGTCACCTGCCATCAAGAGTGCCGGGAAGAGGCTTCGCGCCAAGTCCCAGGTAGGCCTGCTCATGAGCTCTTTCAGGTGGGAAGCCAAGGCTGGAGGTGTTCTGCAAAACACACCAAGGCTCACCACCTCAAGTCAGTCCTCCACCCGTACATCACTTGTCAATATACAGAAAGCACAACCTTCCCCTACCTACTCGACTCAAAGGGATTGCATCCTTTTGAAATGTATATCCACATCTCTGGAACAGAAGGAAACGATACAAGCATTAAAGAGGTATTGGTTAACTCACATCAGCTGCAAGGTAGAGCCAACCAGGAAACAAATTAGTAGCAAGTTCCCTCTGAAAAAGTACATTTTACAGAACAATTTCACACTGGATGCTTGACCAAAAGATGCATAGCAAATTGACATAGCACCTTTCTGCTTTTCTGATCAAGCTCAGTAGCACTAGAGAAAATAGGGGAGATGGGGGAAAAAAGGAGAGCTAGGAAGTGTGCTGCTGCCTCATCTCCTATGGGTAGCGAGTAATTTGCAATATTTTGGGGGTGGAGGGGGTGTTAGAAAGAAGACTAGTAGGGGAAGAAAATGGCTCATCAGCCAAAAACTTTACAAAGAAAAACTGAACTGCATCCTTAAATATTGGATACCAAAATACTGGAAACTCTGGTGTTCTAGGCCTGGTTTAAAAAAAGATCATGATTCCCCTTTGAAAAGCTTCCAGAAGTCCCTTCGAAAGAGTTGCACATGCAGGGAAAATGCCAAAACAAAACATTTTCACTAGCTGATCAATTTAAACAGCTGTGGTAAAGCTGCAGCCACTGGCACCATCATTAACAATTTAAAGCATGGCTGCTTTTGTCTTCCTTCCCAGTTACATTCTCATTATGCCTTTTTATTTATTAGAAACACAGTCCTCTGGAATACATTTCTATATCTCAGATCCATAATAAACCAAGTAGGAACATCCCTGGCTTCCACTCAAATGGATGTTTACATTGGTGAGAGGGTTAATTGTTTAATTCTGGTCCAAGTTCTCTGCAGTTCAGTCATGAATATGCAACAATCCTCCACCTTTTCTTTAAGAAAAACCAGAACTGTTGAAATCAACAGTTTAAAAAGAAGGCAAATATTACTTCCACTGCCCAAATCACCCTTTCAGAGTTTGATTAGCATGCAAGGAACCCTGAACACTGGCGTAAAGAATTCAGAAATGTTCAATGAAATTTAAAAACCCTCTAAATTTGGACAACAGCATCCATTATCTGCTTTGATGTGCAATGTATGAAGAAACTAGTTTGCAAGAACATTCACTGGAAAGAAGAGTTGAGCATCTGTTTGCACAGATAGCACCCAACATCGTGTTTGAAAACTTGGGCTCGGGAGTCATCCTGTTGGAGGACAGACAAAACACACACTTACACACTGAGAATTAAAAAACAGTAGCTGCAGTGAATTGTTCTCAGACCATCTATAGGTTTAATTATGTTAATCTAATAGTGAACAACTTTCATTTTAAATCGCCCTTCCCTCCACCCCCAAGTCTTCAGTGAATAGGAGCTACATTCACTGAATAAATCATTCCCTGGCAACAGTTACGCACATTATTGAAGTTGGGGGCAGTGATTTCTATACGGTTTAAAACAATGTCTATGTATTCTAAATGATGACAGTTCTGTCCAATTTTAAAAAGATATAGACCCATTAGAGTTTTATAGTTCAGCATTTAGCAGCATCTGCAGTGCCTTTTCTATTCTTACATCGCAACACTTAATGCTTGATACCATTATTCTGATTTTGAATTGATTTCAAGTAAAATACCTTATTTGCCATAAACTTTCATATTCTTTACCTAAGTAAGATTCCTCACAGATGTAATCAGTCATAATGCTAAAAGAACAGTTTGCCTTTAGCAGAAATGTAATAGTTCATGCTAATGACAGTGAAGCAAAACTTTGAGCAGCAAGCACATTTGCAAAGAGAGTAAGACCATCTCCAAACACAAAGCCTGAAAACCTTAAGAAAGCCTCCAAATGAAATCAATTAATCCTCCAACCATGATAAATTTCTTAACCATTTAAGAAACGTATTTCAGACTCTGCTGTGACCCTTTATCACCAGACCTAATGGATTACTTTATTAATAATGCACTGCTCTTAAAAGGAATTTTTCCGAAGATTCTACCATAAGACAGCATTTTCAGAATGGCTATGACAAACAGGCTGACATGTTCACATTGTATCTATTAAAGATAATAAAATTTAACACTAACTCCAAAGAAGACAAATTATGTTCCACTGCCAGAGTAACAAGCATCCTTTCTACTGTATTAAACCAAAATTAGAGCAGACTCATTTCCAAGAACTAGCTTCTTCCTTTACCCTATTACCCAAGCTGAAAAATGTTCCTACACTGTTTTAACACTTGTTATGTCAATGAGACAACTATCACATCTCACCGGCATCTGGGAACGAAGAATGATGAGCCCCTATACAGATGCCTACCCAGTCTGAGCAAACACTAAGAACTATTTGATAGCCTGGTAGGAACACTCCTCTACAAAGCAGTTCGCTCCTATTAGGCCTGCTAACTCCTTTCACTCCTTTTCTTCCCATAGGGTGAGATTTCACTAGAGATCTAGGTTATCAGTGCTCCAACCACAGAACCTTCCAATTCTTGAAAAGGTTTAGGCACTTACTATCATGCAGTACTTCCATGCCTCTGTATTTGACATTTCCAGGAATGGAGGGCACCTCTAGGAAGACTACCTCCAGCTTCTCACTTGGTCAGCCTCTGGAGAAACATTCCAAATTATTTGGGGTTTTAGATTATTTTTTTTTTGTAATTTCTGGTCAAACAGAGTCTCGTGGTTTATTCTGCTGCCAAGTGTGCTCTAGCCTTATTCATGCTTTTACAACCTTCTACCTCTTCTTCATAAATACATTAATCCACTGCTGTACATCTGAGTCACAAAAGGAGACAGTGTCATGAACTAAAGACAGACCAAGCCTCTGAAATTACACTGACTATGTGTGTCAAGATCAAGCCCTCAAAATCCAATAAATAGGTAAATATAGGGTCTTTGGTGACCTGAATCAAGCATTCTTTGAATAAGCTGATGTCCGGGAAGATGTGAGTGTTTCTTTTTAAATGGGAAACCAGACAGTGTTGGACCACAGAGAAGGTCCAAGGTAGAAAGGCATGGGGCGCGGAGGCAGCTCCAAGAATATTAGACAACAGAAAAATTCAATTCCATGTCATGTGAGGAAGAAGCCACCCTGCCATTTTCCCTCCTCTCCCTTTGTATGATTCTTCAATAGGTATATCTGAGAAAGGTATGTTAAAAAGAGAACAAGACACCAGCAGCATGTAGAACAGCTCTTCTTCCTATATGGCACTATTTCATATTAGGCTTGCGTACAACCTGGACATGCTTTATTTTTGTGCCTATATAATGATTTTTAACAGAAGCAGACTGTCAGGACCTATCTTGCTGGAGGTAGGTATCTCTCCATATCCATCTACCTATAGGCACCCCCAGATGGGAGCTGGCACACTCATCTGTGAAGTCAGCTCACAGGTCTGTTGTCCCGGCTAGGGCACTGTGGCACCATTCCTGTGATTGCCATTATACAATCAATTTCACTGCTTTTCTAATTCCAAATGTTGCTTTTCTTTCCTTCTGTGCAGGGTAAGATGGGTTCTTGCACAACAGGGAACCCAACTGCTGCTACTAATCCAGTTTCAAATTACCTAATATTCATTGCCCTGAATACCTCCCATCAACACAAGACCCATTCTCCAATCCCAGTGCACACAACCACTGAATATCTGTATTTTTCTTTTCATTTCTAAAGAAATTATGGAATATTTTTAAAAATAAAACCCAAGGTTTGTATATAGGGACATGTTTAATGGAGTGCTCCAGTATATTATTTACTTGGCCTACTCTTGCAATCCTTTTAATCAGAGTTCTGCTTGAAAACACAAAGGATCCGTGATTTGGGGTGTTACTGTCTATGCAAACATCGGGACGAACACACAGCTGATCAGTGTTTTTACAAGTGCACACACACTCAATAATTTGGTTGAAGGATACTATGTCTAGTTAACACAGTACAAGTTAGCTAAAAGGAAACTTTCACCCCACACACACATAACAAAGAGCCGTGATTTCTATTAGTGTATTTCATACCATACATGCTGATTACCAGGCTGTGCTTCATTGTTAACAGAGATTACAGCTGGGATAAGCTGCAGCTTTTTCCTAATTGCTATTATGATGACTGAATTTTTGTTTTGTGTCAAGCATTATTCACACATTATACTCCAAAATTTGATCCCTCCATGATGCATTACTGATTCCATGCAGGCAATCCGTACTGCCGCCAATGTGAAGAATTAATTTGGGCTATTCTACTTGATTTGCATTGCTCCATCATAGCAGAACACAGTTCTATAGGGAAACACAAATTGAAAAGGAAGATTTAACAAAATATGGAAAATGCTTCTGTCCTTTAAAAGAGATGAGTCCTAAAGAGGGGTAAGAACAAAAAAAACCCAGACCCAGCACAACACGTGTGGTCCATAAAGAAATAAGGTCAATCAGCCAAATTCATCTTAGTCAGAGGAAGGTTACAAGAGTAGCCTTATGCCTCTAATAAAGTAAACTAGCTTGCTTCAACTTATATTGCCAAAGAAAACAACTGAACACCTCTGAGAGCGACTCCGCTTCAAAGCCTTTGAAACCCTGTTAGCTTCATTTGTTTTCCCAGCATAAGCAATACTCAACCACTTAGCGTGTCTTTTATCCACAGTCCAGTCAACTGCAAAGCTGATCTAGAAGATGTGTAACAGATGCTTCACATCTACTTTTTTTTAAAAAAAAGTTCTACTGTGTTAACAGAGAAACTTATGAGAACCCAACAAGAAATAAAGCCTGGGATTTTTTTATATTTTTTTTCCCCTGAATAAGAATATTTCACAGTTTTAGGGTGCCAACTTCATTAGCACAGGATACATTCAGAAGGGCAAGGCAATTTATACACGGGCACTGACCCCACACTGGTCAACTCTTAGTCAAAATTTGATCAAATCTGCATAGAAGAGGGCACTGATAATGATGCATTTCCATTTGGTCTCATATTTTAAAGGTGTAAAAATCTTTGTGAAAAGTCAATTCACATTTTTTCATTGTGCCAAGTGCTTCACATCAGAGTGAAACAAAACCTCACATCCCATTCCAGAAACTAGATTCAGATTCTACGCACGCAAATACACCAGATTAATTCATTTTGATTTCTAAAATTATCAAAGACCTCAAAATACTAGATGTAAAAATATTGGGTCATATTCCACCCTCACCCCTTTTTTTGGAAGGCAAGGCAGAGAGAGGGAGGAGAGAAACTTCAGCAGAAGACCTTTGGTCGTAAGTAAGCATCCATCCATTATTTTCAATAGCCAAGCCTCCTTTCCCAATTATCATCCAGTACAGTATTAATTCAGTTTTAAAATACCAGAAGACAGATATGGGTTGAGGAACAAAAATCATATCACTCGAACTTATTAGCACTGGGCAGCTTTCAGTACTATTCACAATACATGATTAGCACCAATCTGACACAGGAAAACAAGAGACTTTGAATTACAAGTTATTTCTCTCATAAATATTTTAAAAAAGCAATACATATATTCAAGTAAAATCAATGTTGCTGCCAAAATGCCTAACTTCCAATTTCTCCAAGCTCTTTGGCTCCCAGAGAAAAGCTGTTTCCCATCTTGTAAATATTCAGTAATTTCTTCTACTTCTGAATGACAACTGCCTATGACTTTTTTTTTTTACATTTAAAGAGATTTCTAAAAAAAAAAAAGATCAGAGAATCCAGCAACACACCCATTACACAGCACACTTCATACATTTATAAAAGTGCAATGAAACAAGGAGATAATAGCTACCAATAGTGCCTTAAAAGTTAAGGTATAGCTTCCACTTTCAATACACAAAGTGCCGCCAAGGTGGAGGTCTCTGGCAAGAGGCAGCGCCATCGATGGGAGTCCACCTGGATGGCTACAGAAGCATTCTGCTCTGCCTCAGTTTTACTCTTTGCTTACAGTGTACAAGCTATGAGGAAAGACCCAAGCCACAAAGCATCCTTTGAAAAATCTCATTAAAAAGTTGTGATTAGACTTACCACATTTGTCCTAGAAACTACTGGTGACTGAGCAGTTCAGTTGTACACCGTGGTAGGCAACGTGCTAAAGAAGGCATCAGGTTGTTCAAACTACCAACTAACACTATCTATTAGTCTTTACACCAATTTGTATTCCTTAGTCAACCTCGATAAGGACTAGTCAACTTTAGAAAAATAAGTATATGTGAGGTCCTAAAATAAGTCAAGCTCTCCTTCAGCTTCATTAATTAAATTACCTCCCAAATGAACCTCCACTTCTGCCATTTAGAGCAGGGAGTAAACTCTTAGAATAAGCCAACGCTTTTTTGCCAGAGCAGCTTATTAGCTTATTGTCATTATGGTTATAGCTATGAAGAAAAGCTGTGAGAAATAGATATTACAGGCGCACATTAAAGAGACCCAAATGACATGCAATGGAAAGGAAAGAACATCTCAAGATCAGATTTACAATAAAAGCTGTTAAAATAAACAGGTTAAAATGGATATATTAGAGTAACTTGTAGAAAGATAAATCTAAATAGATATTAAATAAAATCTGCAAATCAAGGTGTTTCTGCTATGTCCTTCAGCAAACAGAGCCTGGGGTAAACCCTTCTCGACTAGTTCGATCATGCCAGAGAAGAGATTAAAAAAAAAAAAAAAAAAAGAGCAAGCATGCTTTTACCAATACAAGAGAAAAACATCAGAAGCTGAAAGCAGAGCACTCTGATAAGCACAGTGCGCATCTGTTTCAAAACTATTTATTTCTATGTTAGCAGCACACAGAAGACACCAAGCACAGGCTTACACATTCTCAGCCCACCTACCGTCCTCCTTGTCCAGCACCATCATCTCCGCAATCAAGAAAAGTCCGGGGACAGATGCTTCTTCTCCAGCAGCCTCCGCTCAGGGGAGAGGAGAACAAGTCTCTGGGAACACAAATGAGCTACGGTACAGCTGATCGTCCTTTAGCAGCAAGTGAGCTCTAATTACCCAGTTGTCCAGCTTTTAACCTAGATTGCACTCAGTTAGAATTACACTCAGAAATAAAGCACTTTGCAGATACAAAAGCAGTCTCACCTACTTTTGTGCCTCAGAATTGCAAGGAACTAAAACTGCAATTTAGAAAGAAGGGGGATCAGAGCTGTTTCTTTGGTTCTCACCTTCTAAATGGCTCAATTTACACAGTATAATCTATTTTAATGTAATTGCATTTGATAGCTCATAACCCCGGCTGTTGCAACTACGCAGCTTTCAACCTTATAAAGTGTTTTCCCTTTGGATTTAAGCTGAATCTAAATCTAAAATTATATTCAGAGAGGGCAGGATACCTAAGCCTGGCTACTGCTGCCTCCGTCTCTCAATTGGTGAGCTTTGCACACTTGCTATTGAATAAATGCACGTATTTCCCAGGGCCCCCTCTCCGTCTCCTGTCAGGGTTTCCTGGCGAGCCGCAGCCTTCCCGGCTCAGCAGCACCACCTGCAGCCAGCCCGGCCCCTCCGCCAGGTACCGCCAGCCCCGGCTCCCCCCGCCGGGGAGCCCGGCCCCGGGAGCCCCGGCCGGGAGCCAGCCCCGGCGCCGAGCCCCGCCGGCCCCCCCGAGCGGCGCTGCTCAGCCCGCGGTCCGAAGCGCGGCGCCCCGAAGCGGGGCCGTTCCGGGCTCCCAGGAGCGGGGGCTCTGCCTCAAGCCCCCAGCAGCTCCCGGCGGGTCCGGGACTCCAGACTCCCCGCGGGTGATGCGGCCCCGGGCCGCCTTACACCGGCCCTGCTCCTCACAGCTACATTTCACACATCTGGCACGACCTAAAACTTGATACTAATTTTCTGTACAAACATTTTGGGTTTGTTTTCACATGTACGTATTAGTTTCAGGGAATGCTCTGGAGAATATAGCTCCATTTTCGCTGGGTCGATAGTAAAATGAATTTAACAAATCAAAGGCGGTACAAAGCCTTGCAGGTTTGCGCCACTTTTCAGGGATGCCATCAACGCCCAAATATAAAGTGACAACTTGGGGCCACGTCTTTTATCCTTCCTCTCGCAACTCACAGTCCTTATTCAGACCAGTCATCTGTTGTCTCCAATGGCGCTGGGAAGGACTGCGGGATCAGACGCTTCGCCACCAAGATCAACAGCACCATTTCACTCATCTCTGTCTTCTAATCCGAGAAAACATTTCATTCCTGCTTTAATGACACTTCTTCCTCCCCTTTACAACTGATACAGCGGTACTCTAAAAAGCATGATAGCGGGCTCAAGTTATATATCCTTAATACTGATTTTTAATTAGATTCCTTATCCCCAGCTGAAGTGGCTTTTCCTTCCCCCTTCATTCAGAATACTTAATCCTAACAGCGCTTGAGCATATTTGATGTTAAATGTATCATTTTACATTGAACCGTTTTCATCTAGTACTTTGAACAACTCCTGTTTCCTAGTGATACTAGTTTGCAAGTGTTGAATATGTATTTTAGCATAAGAGTGCAACCACCATAAATAATCATTTTATTTTAAGAAGTATCACAACCTAGAAAGGAGGACTTTATCCCAAAGATTAAGGTCTAATAGTTAAAAGCATCAGTGCAAAAACTAACAAAACCACAGGCTTTTCTAAATCTGAGGTATTTTAATACTTCTAATATACTGTTGGCCTCCATCAGAAAACCGTGAACTCCAAACACGTTCCGTCTTTCTGCTTGCGTACTTTTCAATCCTATCACCTTCAAAGAGGGCAAACTTACCCCCAAGTATATGGTACATTTAAACTTACACTATTTGGTAATTACAAGAAAGGCAGGTTCTTGATAAAAATGAAGTGAGCCATTGTCTATCGCAGCTGACTTCTGTGGCAGAGCAAACTAGCAGATGTAATGCACTTGTAAAAAAATACGCAGTGCCGGATCAATGTACAGTTTATTCCTTTACTGCTTCATCATGTCATAAAGGCTGGATTACTCCCTTTGCAAACGGGTATTTTTGAATGCTTTATCTGCTTACTCATTTCACACACCAACAATAAAAAAAGTTTTCTAACCCCCAACACATTTGTACAGCAATTAAAGTCAACTACAATTAACACAATCTGTTGGAATTAATCATGATACCTGATGTTAGTTTACTTTTTTAAGCAGAAATCTGGTCTATGCAATCAAAACATTTATGTATTTGAAAAATATCTTAACTCTCATTATCTTGAAATTTATAAATGCGCTGCGTGGTGCGTAGGTTGGCCACAGCAAATTCAGCAGTGATTTACGCAGTGGAACTGACTAAAATGCAAACCTTGAAGTTTTTCACTCTCAACCTTTCTCTTTTTTTCTCCTCTGCCTCTCTTCTAGCAGCTCCTAACATTTGTTTCGGGAAGATATTTGCCAAAGTTCCACTGTAAAACGGTATTTTCTAATATCAAGTCATGTTGCATCCGTCGAGTTATATTATGTCACTTCAAACATACAAAATGATGTTATGTCCCTGACAAAACCTGACATAGTGCCACAACACATCAAGTCAAAAACATTATTACTGTTGTTATTTTTTCAGTCTACCCCTTCATCCTCAATGATATCTGTAAAGAGCACAGAAAAGTATTACTACATCTCTACTACTTCTCCCGGTACCATGGAGCGTGCTTGCCAAGGAACCTTTTCACTCACAAAAACGTATAGCGGTTATTAGACTTCCCGGGTGACACTGGTGTCACACGAAGGCACCATTACAGCCCCAACCCGGAGCTGGAAGAGTGGGCGGCTGCCTCTGAGGCCATGGCCACGGCCCAGCTTGCCAAATAGCCTTCAGGGATGCAGAAGCAAGGAGCACATTGCAACCTCTACCTACCAGGCAGCAAGCGTCCTCCTTGTGATGCACCAGGACTACTGGGGGGGAATGTTTCTGAAATACTGTCTTTTCCACACAGTAATAACTATGAATACCCCCACTGCTGCCAGAGACTTCAAAAGAAGAAAACCCTCAAAAAAAACCCCCCACATGGCAAAGCCTCTTAAAATCAAGGGGAGAATTGGATACTAGCCATAACATTAGGATTTTTAGATGGTAGAAATCAGACTGGCCTCTGGGAAGAGAGAAAAAAAAAAAAAAAAAAAAGAGCCATTTATGGGAGTAAAACAGACCCATTTTTATTAACAAGCTCATTCAAGCTTGATTTCAAAAGGAATTGGTTTAGTTAGCAAAAGCTTCCATTTTAGTCCATTTGTAACCTATGCAGGTCCAGCATCCCCTTTTAACATTCACAGATGAGCGGGCAAGTGGAGCCCATTTGAATCAGGCAGAAAGAAACGCAAAGGTAAAATAACCTCTTCGTAAAGAGAGTTTCTTCTCTCAATCTCACCTCCTGTTGCCAATTTCTCCAGTGCACTTTTAAAAGTGAGCATAATTTCTCCCTGAGCATAACTACTCCATCAACAGCACAGGAGATTCCCAGGCATTACCAGTTTGTTGCTCTGATCTCCACATCCCTCTCATCAGGGGTTTGTTTCCTACTTTACTCCCTTTTAAGTGCACCCCGCACTAATTTCCTCTTTACCTCTGCCATCGCCACCATTATTCCCTTTTATACGGCCACTCATGAGATCTCCTGGAAGGAGGCTGTTGAGAACTGTCTCGATAATCAATGGTTCTAGTTTCATTTCCTTACATCACCATCACCCCGGTCCAGAGCTCCTTGTGTTTAATGAGTACGTCTGCGACACTTGAAAGGACCCAAATAGCCCTATTAGGAAACCCTCTTCAGATCTCCGGTTTTCCTCCCAGCTCACCTGCGCCTCTCGCTTCCGCGATGGAGGCAGCATCCTGCTGTTCGCCCGTCAATCAGATTGAAACGGATACAGGTTGGCAGGCACCCTCCGACAGAGAGGCACCGGGATTAAGACATCACCCAGTTATTGTTATTATTAAAGGGTATTAATGGAGATGTTAAAAGCCTTTCCTCCCTTTTCCTCCAAAGGTCAAGTAAAATTCAGGGGACTCTCGCAATGCTGGTCACCCCCAAAAGTGAGGTCAGAGAGAAACACAAACCTTGCTCCACATACCAGTAAAAAATTACCCTTTCTTAATTCCTCTGTCATTACTTAACCCTTTTACCTTTGTGCACAGCGGGTGAGGGATGAGAAAAGTCTTTCTGCTGTTATCTCTCGCTGACCAGTTAGATAAGTTCATTCCCCCTTCTCCAACACACGCGCTTTCGAGCAGAGCATTACAGACCCCATTAATAACACTACATCAGTTTACTTCAGAGGGCTTCAAGAAACTGGAGGAAGAAAAGGCGCTGGGAGAGGGATTCTCAGCCCAGAGGCATGTGACGAGTTTGCAGCAAGCTCCCTCCCCACGCACCTCTCTGGGGCAGCGAGCATTTAACCTTCCAGCTGTCAGCGCTTCGGCCCCCTCCCACACAGCCGGATCGCACAAGCGAGCCCGGGATTTCTCGTCGTGCCCCGTCTGACTCTGCAGGGTGGCGGCAGGCGGACTCTCACCTTTCTGAAGCAGAAACTCCAGATCAAAAGAAAAGGGGAGGGTGGAGGGAGAAGAGACAGAGAAACAAGGGGGGGGGGGGGGGGGGGGGGGGGGGGAAACCAGCAAAGGAAAGCATCTCCCACTCGCCTCTTGAGCCCGGTATCCACTTTTCCGAGTTAGAGCCCCCAGCCAGCCCGAGCGAGAGACATTTTATGGCGATTTCCGCCAGCACGGAAGGCAGCGCTGCCTGCAATGGGGGCGCCGGGCGGCATCTCGGCACGGCACAGCCTCGGATGCCACCGAAGTTGGCCCGGTGGTGGCACACGCGAAGGCCACCGGAGCCGATGGCGGGCCCGGTGACGGGGCTGCAGGCGTCGGGCACTTCCCCGCTGGCCGCCGCGCTCCCCGGGGCCGGGGCAGAGCCGCCGCCGTCCCCAGCGCGGTCCCCGCCGCACCGCACCGCGCCGCTCCGCACGGCGGGCAGAGCCCGAGCCCGCACCGCCCGGCCTGGGAACGGCGGCGGCGGCCCCGGGGAGGGGAGGGGGGGACGGGGGCACCGTCCCGGCCGCGCTCGCCTTGGTGAGGCGGCGGGCGGGGGCTCCGGTACTCGCGGGGCGGTGCGGGCCGGGCCGGGCACAGCGCCCTGCCGCGGCGCGGGGCAGCTCCCGCCGGGCCCGCTCCCGTGTCGTGTGTGTCCCCCCCCCCCCGCCCGCTGCCTCCCGCCGCCGGGCGCCCTGGCGGAGTTGGCGGCGGGGCCCCGCGCCCCCGCTCCCACCTACCGTCCTCCTTGTCCAGCACCATTGTCCCGGGCGCCGAGGGCGGCCGCCGCCGCCGCCGCTCCGGCTCCTTGGGGCGCTCCCCCTCCAGCCGCCGCGGCGCGGCTCCGGGGGAGGCGAGGCCCGCGCCGGGCCGGGCCGGGCAGCGGAGCGGAGCCGGGCGCTGCCGAGGCGGGGGGGGGGCAGCGGCGCGGCCGCCCCGGCGCTGCCCCGGGACGCGAGTTTGGAGCGGGGCCGCGGCGGGCTACGGTGGCGCTGGGCGGCGGAGAGCTGGAGCCGGGCTGATGCACCAGCCGCCTCGCCCCCGGCCCCGCCGCTGCAGCTCGAGTGCCAGTTTAGATATTAAAAAAGAAGAAGGGGAGGGGGGGGAGAGAAAAAAAGGTAAGGGAGAAACAATATCGGGGGCTGGTTCCCCAGCTCCGTCCTTTCCCGACCTGCGCTGTCAAAAATTGTCTTAATGTAATCGCGTGTGAGAGCTCACAACCTCTCCCCCCTTTGCTGTTGCTACTGCAAGAGCTTTCCAGGCTTCTAAAGTGCTTTTCTCTTGATTTCACTCTAAATCTAAAATTATATTCAAAGGAAAGGGGGTGGGAGGGAGGAAAGATGTGAACCTATCACTGAAAGCAAAAGCACTTGCCGCCTGCCTCACTCGCTCGCTCTCTCTCTCAATTTATGTGCTTTGCACTCTCTCCTGCTGCTGAATAAATGCACACATTTCCCAGGGACCCTCAGATTCCCCTGTTAATTAAATCAATTCATTATGCTCAGATCTGATTAGCAGCCCCTTCCCCCCCTCTTTGAATCAATTATTCAATACACAAACATAATTGCCTGTGCCAGAGGTGTCTAAGTATTAGCTTATTTAACTCCAAGGACACTAATTACCCCTAGGGCAAGGGAACTTTTCTCATTAATTCTGACAAAACACAAAAGCACAGTTAAAGTGTGTGTGTATATACGTGTGTGAGAGAGAAAATGGGGGAGCGTATAGCCGAGGAAGGGAGGAATTACTCTAACACACGTGTTACTGTATAAATAAGCTCAATTTTCTTTCTACCTTTGCATTAGATTATTCCCCCATCTCCCATTTGCTAAATTTGCCCCGTCCACCCCACTTTTTTCTTTTTTTCTCTTTTTTTTTTTTTTTAAGTAGAGAACACATTGGCATTGCAATGGTAGCAGTTCTAGAGTGAAAGTGCTTGCAACCAAATCCAAAAAGAAAAAAGTATATAGGACCGATGGGGAGCAAAGCAGAATCTGCAAATAGTTTTGTTTACCTAAACAGAAAACTCTGTGGCAGACAATCTTCTGTATTTTTAAAAACCTGTGAAAGAAGTGACCCTCTGAAGCACCAGGTAAGATGATACTTAAGCTAGTATGTACTGGGAACAGTTCTGAATTGTTTACTATTCGAATTAATGTCAGTGCCCACTATTAATATACTTGCTTCCTACATTTACCATAATGGGCTTGATTTCCATTAGCTGAAGCTGGACCGCTGAAAAGAGCCGAGACAAGACTGATGCAAACTGAGATCGACCATCATTCTAGTATCTGAGACGCATGACTTCTGGCTTGTGTGTTACCCAAATTTTACCTCTGTGTGAACCTCCTTTAGAATTAAAAAAAAAAAAAAAAGTAGTAGTAATTGATTCCCCCAAATTAGGTTTTTACTTTCTAAGGACCTTTATTGTTCATGTCCTCAATGTGCACAGAAGTATTGAAGATTTTCTTTTTGTTTCCTTAGGCAATGAGCTGATCCATTAATCCATTTGACTTTATATATCAGGAAACTAATATTAGCTCAGCTCATCTATTAGCTTTTATTTAGGTCCCCCCATGTTGTCTTTTTTGGACTTTTGTTCAGGCTGGTTCCCCTTGAGGGGAGACGGATAATTTCTGAGAGATTTCAGGGGAGAAATGCTGCACATCATCTCATGGGAACTACTTCCTCCCCAATTCCCCATCTTCACATCCACCTATGCCAAGCCAGCCATGATTAAACTTGTTTGTTTGGCCAGACCCAGTACAGCTACCCACTCCCTTTAAAGCACACCTCGTACACATCACATAAAGCCAAGGGGGTGAAAGACCCCACAAACATCTCCTCTTCTCCCCCACCAAAAAAAATCCCATAGCTACGCTTGCTTGGCAACAAACTTACTGAGTTACGCTCATTTCTTGCCAGCATAAATATGACTGGGAACATAAAGTTGTGTTTCATTAGTGCAGTATGTTCTTCTGTGAGTACACACATATAAGGATAAAAATGCCTTCAGCTTTGTAACACAACAAACCCTGTTAATTCTCTGGTCTTTAATTTCCACTGTATGGCACATATTGCACCCACAGGAACTTGGTCCGTCCATCTCGATGAATTTTTTTTTTTTTTTTTTTCCCTGAAAGAACACAGCAGCACTTGAAAAATACCGACCCTGGAGAACATCATGCATTGACTCATTTCTGAGTGTACTTTTGGTCCTTGAGCCCATTTCTTTTCTCACTGTGGCCAAGGAGACTTATGAGTGCAAAGCCAGAATCTCAGGATCTCAGTATGCAACTCTCGAGCCTTAATTCTGAGTTTGCTACAGGGGTGATGCAGTTTCATCTAAACACAGACTTACCGAGTAGCAGGCATTTGTCTGCATGCCCTGAAGCTCAAGGTCACTGATGGATGCCAAGGGTAGAACAGGAAAAAACTAAGAAAACAGACGTTGACTTTGGTATCCTTCCTAAGAAGGATACAGTTCACACTTGAGCTGAGAGAGATGTGGTCACTGGAGATGAAAAAGAAAGAGGTGGAGGGAAAAAGAAGAGAGAAATTTGCACATATGCATGCGCATGAGGGAACATCACACAAGGGGGGAAAAATAATGCAGAAAAGTACAAACCCCAAAACATTCGATTCCCAAACACATATCCTGCAGTTTGAAGAGTCTGCTGTAATTCTACAGTTACAGTTATGGGGATTTTTAGGTTTACAGCTTTAATGAGATGAAGGGATGAACCCCAGTGTAAAGGTCCCCACTTTAGGTAAATGACTTTTTTACAGTATGGTGAAGCATTGTTCTGCATGGTTTTCAATTATATCTGTTCAGCGAGTCATTTCAGAGAAGTGAGCAAGTTTCAGTAATTTTTGAGCCTCCTTCACCAAGTAGATTAGAAATCTCATACAAAGAATTTTACCACATTTATTTTTTAGTACCTTGGCACTAGAGAGGAACAGCTAGATCACTCCCTCGAAAAGCGCTTACATAGGCAACGGGCGTAACGAGTGACTGGGAAAACTTGACACAGATCTGTGGCAGAACTGGGAATAAGCCTCAGTTCCCCGACCCTCCGTTCTCTGGAACAAAGCGCTATAGCGGCTTGCTGCTGGGGAAGGACCAGACAACACCGTCCCTGAGGTGCCAGTTTATCATTAACGTGCACTGCTACTCACTCAGTTATGGTACCTTACACACACCCTGTCTAGGCAGTTCTGAGAAGTCATCATGCTCAATACTGCAGAAACTACAGATAAAAGAGAACAGCTGTGCTCTGCCTTGGAGAGCGTCTGGTCTAATACTAATTCCTGATATTCCTGGTGCGGGAGGGAAGAGGCACACAGGAATAAAAACACCTATGTGCTGCAGTCAGGGCTAGGGCTCAGACCTCTGGGTCTAACTTGAGGTCCTTGCTCACTAGCTGCTCTTACTTTTCTTTTGCTACTCTGGAGCACGAGCAAGAGAAAATGAAGTTTCTTAAGAACAACGTGCCATTCCCATTAAATTGCAAAGGAAGTCTGCAATATACTTAAGTCAAGCCTTTAGCAGACCCGTGAGGTTTCATATTATCCTATGCTTGAATGAGGCAGATGACTGGAGCAAAAACCAGCTAATGACATAAAAGCATTCTTCTACTTTCAGTCTCTCTTAATTAAGGAGTTGGTTAATGTTTCAGTGTTGGGAATTATAAAGCTTCATCAGGGAGGTTAATATGTTTTTTATTTTATCTTTCAGCTGACAGGAGAAAAAAAAATCAAAACAAAAAAGAGAAGGTGATTAAGTCATGTGCTAGTCAGAATCCCACAGTGAAGGCAGCATCAGGCCATACCAAAGACCACTGCTGCACATGGTGAATTTAGCAGCTATTTCCAAACTCAGGTTTCTGAGCAGATGAGACTTTTGTCCACCAGTTTAGACATATGGGTTTTATTTCTTGAATTCACACAAATAACCAAGACAACCTGCACCGCTCTATACTAGATTGGCTACAAAAGATCTCTACGTTATTACCTATTTCAGAATCACTCGCACCTCCCTTGCTAGTGTCGGAAGAGAGTGACCATGGGCCTGACCTTATACTGCAATTCAGCAGTCTTGTAAAGAAGGAAAATCACAAGTGCTCTAAAAAGTTAGGTTCACACAGAACATGGGCTGCAGTTCAAAAGACCACTTAAATACATACTTGAGATCTACATACCTCAATTATTTCTAAACTCCCGCTTGATCTACTTAACTTCTCTGCCTATACATTGTAAAAATAAATCGCTTGATTCAGTTGCTGTTTTGCATGAAATGAATGTTAAACATTTCTGTAAATATAGGTTACTTTTTAAAAAATAAAAGTGTCTTAAAAATACAGCATTTCCTTTGATAGAAGAAAAATGGCAAAGCTTCAAAAATACTACCTCCAGAGAATGAGTTCTTTACCACTGTGATATAAGGTTGGCACTTTAAGCCATTAGGCTTTACAATCTGTAATGACCTTTTAGAGAAATTTAAATCAGTTATTCAGAAGTTTTGCTGCTGCTCTCCATAGCACAAAATAAAAAAGGAAAATATTTTTTCAAAAATAAAAGTAGCAAGACCTAAATTCTTGGTCTGCTTCTTGTTTCATAAGTTGTTTAATGGGCAGATTCTGCCCCCCCCCAGAACAGCTCAGCTGCAATTAACTCCATGAAGTTGCTTTCTACATGAAAAAACAGCATGAGAAGAAAGGTTTTGTGAGTGGGTATCAAGTACTGGAGAATCAGGCTGGGTTTGACACACTGCAGATCCATCAGCATTTCCCCAGTACCGATACAGCTGGGGAGGAGGGCAGGTCTAAGGCAGAGGAACCTATGACCCAAGTGAATGGCTTTAGAGGAGGCCCAGACTAGGATCTGGGATAGGCTGGCTTCCCCTGGGCTCCAGGGAGAGCCCAGAGGAGAAGCCTTCTTGGAGGAGAAGCCTGGAAAGGAGAAGCCTCCTTTCTCCTACTTCTCAAGAGTTTCCCAGGCTCCAGTGATACGCATTCTTCCACTTGTACTGTCAGTCAGTGCTCAACAGTGATCTAAAATTTCAATTGATACTGAAGTCGACCAAGAGTTCAGGAACACACCTTTAGCCCAACTTCTCTGAACAAGTCAACACATGGACTCTGACTCTGCCACCTCTTCACACAGCAGGATCTGTGCAGACTTCCTAGAGCCCTTTAAAGTAAGTAGACAAGAATCCTTAACGCCCCCTCCCCCAACAAAACCCAACAAAACCCACCCCAAACTGTATGAGTAAATTCTAGGTGATGGTGTTTCTATAATGGCTCTCACTTTCATCTGGACCAATAACTGACTTTCTGTATAACCTTCTCCACTTCAAAGTTCATTGCTACTGCAGTGTTTTCCTGCAGATAGTCCTGCCTTTATTCCTTACCTTGGTGGGTGTGGTAGGTAGACCTGAAAGACAAATCTGGCATCCACACATCTGCCTCAGTTGCTTTACGGAGGAATCCAGTGAGACAGTGTCTGGTTCTGGAGTGACACACGGAGCTCTCGGGCTTACTGCCACATCCACTGTTAAGATCAGAGCTTATTGCTCCCAGCCTGATGTCAGGCAGAGACTAATCAAATGTGAGATGGGTGAACAGAGACAGAGCCATGGAGCTGGCTCTGTGCAATCTGTCACTATCGTTCCTTCTTTATGCTGCAGCAGCACACAAGGATCCCACTCATGGAGCTAGATCATAACATGTTGTCCAAAAATCCTAGTGCCTTTCTTCAGTAAGATTCTTTCTTCACTGTCTTGCTGCTGAAGAGACCAGGCAGAATTGACACAGAACAGTCAGAAATGGAAATACATGGATCGAAAATATAAAATCCAATGTCAGACTCACGTTTCTTTGTGATGACAACATCCTAAGACGCTGCCAGCGTCCCCCATGCTTTGTGGCTTCTTCTGACTCTACTTGGCATGGGTGACATTTGCCAGGTCTTCATAGCATCATTCTAACAACACATCATTTAAAAATGTTGATTCCATAGGAAAATGGCTGCTTTCACAATAGCAGTAGGTGCACACAAAGGATATGGCATGGCTGCTGAACACACAACAGAGGAATTCCAGCTATTCCCATGCCACACAGTCAGTGAGGGTTTGTTGCACTGGACTAGGTTTTGCACATGATTTCATCAGCATCCAATTCAGTCTGAATCTAATGGTGATAATCTTCTTGATCTATTAATCTGTGAGAGGAGAAAACACATCCACAAACCAAAGAGATTAATATTTTATCTTTTTTTTTTTTTTTAAATAAACCCATCCTGTGAAATTACAAGATTTCTTTCCCAATCCAAAGACAGAAACAAGTTCAATGAAGATGAAAGTTACTGAAGATCTTCTGATAAAAGCAGGCAGGTGGAGGCTCTAATGAAGGCATACACTATAGTGCACATCTTGCCAATGTTTCTTAATGAATAATATGTGCACTCAGATGAGAATAATATTGATTGAGGTCTGCAGGGAAAGTTCTCTAGGAAAAATTTTTATTCTAGAAGCAGAGTCCTTTTTGGAAGATTTTGATCTTTTCCTGCTGCAACCTTTCTCCTCCCCTCTCTTTGTGCTACCCAAAGCAACTGACAGCCAAAAAATGAAAAGCCTGCCCTGCATCTAATGTATCTATCAGATTCAGAAAGAAATTTATATACCGGTACTAAGAATGGCTGCACCATTCTCCTTAGCTGGTAGAGGGCACAGCAGTGTGTAATTAGGACTGGATTACTTTACTCAGAACTGGAGCAGAGAGCAGATGTCATGCATTAATATTGGCATTTGATTCCACACATTTTCTCTACCATGTTTGCAAAAACAATTTGCCTTCCTATCTTGGATCTTGCCTTGCATTTACCCTCAGGTTGCTGCAATGCAAACAAAAAACCACCAGTGGCAATAGGTAGAAGGACATACATGTCGAAGGACAGGCCCATACAGAGTGCGTAGAATTTATGATTTAATATCAAGTTATTTTCTGATTATGTTGATGAGATTAATATGGCTGGTATGTTCTACTAGACGCCAGCTCAGACACAAGAGGTCATGACATAATGCGTGACATAAGCCAACAGTAAAGGAAGATACACATTATTCCAAATGAATGTTATCAGACACTATTTGTAATACATATGGGAGATGCATCTCTCTTCTCAAACACAGTCAACTTCACCCATTTTCCTACGCGGGGGACTTCAGTTTTGGTTTTGCTGCAGTTCGTTTCATATACAGAATCCTTCCAGAGGGCCTACAACAAAATTTGATGCTGTTAAAAATATTGGCCCTAATTCTGAACTGCAGCCAGCTTGCATTTGAAGCAGCTTTATGGCTGCAGCTGGGTTCTGGAGGTTTCTTAGGAGTAAAAGATGGTCTGCCTTAATTTAGGAGCATACAGAGGCTGATTACAATGGTCTATACTACAGCAGAACAGAATAACCATAACATACCAGGCAGCATGCAGCCCAGCAGAGTGATGCTGACAAACCCTAGCTTCATATGTGTGGATGCAACCCAAAGAGAATAACCACTGAAACTCTGCTGCAGTGGTATGTTTGGCTTCAAGACACACTGTTTGCTTTACTTAGTGATGGAGGATGCACATCAGACCCAGACCTGTAACACCAGCAACACACCTGTAACACCCACTTGCAGGCGGTAACACCTGTTTGTATCACGTGGGGCACTGCCTATGCAGACGCTTTGGGAAGCATCCAGACCTGTGTAAGCCCAGCTCTACTGCCTTTGTTCTCTTGTGATGCCAGGCACTGGGGAAGGGGGTGTGTGTGATCGCTGTAACAAGGTCACAGCTGTCAGACTAGAAGATTTTGTGCTTGTAGACCAGCAAGTCCATTCCCCGTGGAAAATGGTCCCTTTTTTGCCTACTCCCTGCACTCAATGGTGGCAATTCCCCTAGACATAAAGAAGGGCTCTGTGTTGGATATTTTAACAAAACGACAAAACACCAAATTAGGAAAAGACTACTGAAATCAGATACACAGGCTCGCATTCTTCTGGTCCATCAGCAAATGACAGAAGTGCAAGAACTGCTATTCTAAAACAAAAAAATAACTGGAGTGAAGTGGTGGTGCTTGCCACAGTTCTCTTTAAGCAGGTGAGAAACTCAGTCTGAAAACTGTAAAGATAACTACAGAAATGATATCATTCTCTCAGTGAGAGCTAGAAAAGCTTCTCTGCTCGCAGGGAGGTCAAGAAGTGAGAGCCCAGTGGATCATTTGTTGCGTTTTTAATGCTTCATGGCTCGGGGTCAGTCAGAAATCCCTATCCTAAGGTCATGGTTAGGGCAGTCTGGAAAACAATCTTGTTTCTTTTCTGTTACTGGCAAGGCCTTGCTCAGGCTCTATTTCTCTCTCTCTCACAGCAGATTACTACAGCCCACTCCTCCTGCTCATCATGCTATGGTTAAATTCACCCTAGGCACTGACATTCAGCTTCTCTGGGATCACAGAGGCCCAAAGGACCTTCCCTGTAGCAGTCCATAGTGTGGCAACATGATGCAACAAATAGCTGACCAAAGCTAACCCTGAGCAGCATTCATGGGAATAAAATTTCTTACCGTGCCTATTGATAAGCAAGGACTAATACTTATTTTTAGCTTCATTTTTAAATAGCATCAATGAGGCAGAATGAGGAGCACAGATGGCAGCAAACTTGTCTAAGTAAGTAACGAGTCCCGTTTCTACTGCACTAGCCTCTTGCCCCTGCAGCAGCATGGCTACACTTGGCACGTGGGGAAGCAGTGATAATCATCTGTCTCCGAACCTGCTTAGGAGATGGTCTGACTTAGAAGAAGCTGGGAAGCACAGTTTAGAGGGCCTGCTAATGACTACATCTGTTTTAAATAGACATATTTTGACTATAGCTTCCATACCACACAGTCATTGGAGTCAAGCAATCACTTAAAAAGGCTGAGATACAACTCTGCGGTATTTTACAATGGATTTAATAGCTAAGCCTTAAAAGAAAAAATACTGCCATGCAAACATACAGCTGAAGCACGGGCATTTAATGAACACCACTCACTGCTTAAATGGGAACTGCAACACTCTTGCAAATGATCTATAATACCTTGCATTGCTAGTATATCAAATTTGCATAAATATACCTCAAATATTTATAAATCAATAGACATAAGCATCCATTTAAAAGTGAGTATCAAAAGTGCATTACATACAGAGTTCTTACACACTCTCTAATTAATTCAAATAATCAAATTTTGCCTTATTAAATTAAACATTATATGGATAAAATACAGCTTGCCATCAATTCTAAGCACTAAAATACTGTTAGAAAGGAACACTACTGCCAAAAAAACCAAGAGAGAGAGAGAGAGCATGGCCATAGAAGAACACTTAACCAAAATGTAGCTGTAAGATCTAATGCCATGGAATGACTAACAATAATGTATATATTACTTTTAAACAAGCAAACAATTTTGGATAACTTTCCACTTCTTTGTCTGATACTCCAGTTTCAGCCTAGTGAGCTCTAACAGTGCAGGATAAGCAGAAAGAAGCAGAAGAGCCTGCTAACCTAACTCTCTTGCACATTTAAAAAAAGTCTCCTCAGAAGCAAAGATAATTCTTTATTTCCTTCAGCTGCTTATTTACTGGTGCTTCCCTGCCCTTATTTATTTAGAGCTAAAAAACCAACAGCACCAGCCACCCCTCATAGTTTCTAAAACTCTTTCTAAGAATCCTTTTAATTATCAAGAGGTATGAAGAAGCATTGAGGACAGCTGTGCAGTTTGGAACAAATTTCTCAGTCAGTCCCACTTTAAAGCTTTTATATACCTGCCTGAAAGACAGTGATTAAAGTTTTTTAAGAGTATATAGATTTTTACACAAAGTAGTATGATGCTCAGAACCAATTAAATGTCATCTTAAGTACTTAGCTGAAGCATTTTTTATACACTAGGAATCAGTTAAGTGGAAGGTGCCAATTTAAACTTACATTTGAATTTTGTCGTTGACTTAATTTCAAGAGATTATGCATCGTAATTTAAGAATGATTTCAGAAAGCTCTCAGTAGAACAGTCTCTGTTGAGTTGGCTTCAGGAGCACTGCAGAAGTCTGAAAAAAGAAAACACACCAGGGAGATCTGACATAGTCAAGAGCAAATAAGTGCAAATAACAACAACAAAAGTGTTGCAGTTAAGCCCAAAATAATGCAGGTGGCATCACATGAGGGGGTCTCAGTCAAGAGAGACTCAGTCTGCACAAGGACATTGAGTGAGTTTTTTCTGTTTTCAGGCAAGA